>NC_133136.1:100656367-101303495 GCF_048418815.1 Hemitrygon akajei
CATTGACCTCTGTTTTGGGACGAACGCGGGTGAAGTATCGCCAATGCCTTACTTGAAGTATGTGTCTGATTTGAAGAAAGAACTACAAAGAGCTTATCAGCTGGCTAGGGAGGCGGCTGCCAAGCAGAATTGGGGAAATAAGAAGAGGTATGACCAGAAGGTGAAGTTCTCCCAACCCTTGCCAGGAGATCGAGCCCTCATAAGGAATTTGGGACTACTGGGGAAACACAAGCTGGCTGATTGCTGGTTGGGCACGCCCTATGTAGTAGAGAGTCAGATGCCGAGTCTACCGGTTTTCCGGGTGAGGCCCGAGAATGGGAGGGGGCCCGTCAAGATTCTCCATCGGAATCACCTGTTGCCCCTGGGGCAAGATGTACAGGTAGAGCAGGTGACTTAGATGCCGGCTGCACCTACTACCAGGACTCTGCGTCCACGCAGGGTAGAGGAAGAGCCCACACTGGGAGAGTCGGGCCCAGGCCCAGCCCCTGTGAGGGATACTGACTTGGAGGATGATGACTCGGATGATTGGTACATGCTGCCATTCGCTGATGTCCCCGTGGCGGAGGAGGAGGATCCTGACCCTTCCCCCACTGAGTTAGACGGAATAAGGAGGGCTAGTGATGGGCAGTCGGGGGTACCCCAGGGTTTTGGGGAGGAGGATGTGGGGCTCATGCAAGAGATAGAGGGTTCCGAGGTGCAGAGGGGTTTGGGTAACCGCTCGTGGGAGTGTTCACCTCTTAGTTCCCCTGAGTCTCCTGTATTGTCTGAGGTGGAGGAGGCAGAAGAGGGAGTGCGCAGGTCTCAGAGAAGTAGGCGTCCCCAAGATAGGTTGGCCTATGTGGCACCTGGGGAACAGGGTGTGATATCTACTGTTTTGGGGAGTTATGCCACTGCTTTCTGCAATTGGATTGGGCTGTGTGTTCTGCAGGAAGGGTTAGCGAACTATCATGAGAGCATGACTTGATTTGGTGGGGAGAGAATGTAGGGTTCTCATTATTAACTGTATGTTAACTGCTAACTGCATAATGGCTTCTGTGTGGGTAACTGATGAGGTACTGCTTTGTTTAGTTGGAATGTTTGGGTTATAATTATTGATAACGGAGAAGCTAACCAATGGTAGCAGTGTTGTTCTATCTGTATGTGTGGGAACCTGGAGTGAGTGCATGGGTTTTCGGGGAGGAGAACCAAAGAAGGAGGACGTGCTGGACACGCTCTGGTCGACTACCGAGGTTGGTCCCAGGCGGTGGGTCGAGGAGGTCGGAGAAGATCGAATAGTGGACTGAAGACTTTGATAATTGTGCTCCAACGGTTGTGCGCGAATTGACTGAACTTTTATAAGTTTTGGCACCTTTTTTTTTAATATAGTATCGCTATTAATTACCTAGTTCTAGTAAGATTTATAAAGTGTACTCTGTAAACGTACATGGTGTGCGGTCTGATATTGTGTGTGGGAGTTCGTGCCAGTGTGCATTTCACAGCATCCACGCGTACTGGAGACACGGTTTGGCGGGTGGACGGATTTTCCCCTAGACATACATCAGCCGATAGCGTGAGCATTACTGCTACTCTACCTTTATACAAATAATTAACAAGCTAGTAATTTTATTCAGAAGGAACTGCAGACAAAATTGATTTCTTTTGCTGTTCTTTTGTACAAGTTTGCATCAGTAAAGGAGTTAGTTTCTCATTGCTGTTCTGAGATTTAAGTTTTCTTTTATGAATCAGCTTTAATACAGGCATGTGATCTTTGAAGTTAAACGTAGATATTGCTAAGAATGACCCACTTTTTAAAATTTACAACATACCTAAGAATTTTGACTCTTGCCAAGATTCAGGTCTCTGAGCACCCATGTCTATGCTGCTGCTATTGGTACAAGATGTTGTTGGTGAGCAGTGTTTCCATGTTGAAGTTATTATACAATATTTGTTTTCTCCTTTTCAGCATGGGCTCTGTTGACTGAGGGCCTTAGACTGGATGCACCATGAGTAATCTTGTTATGCAGGGTTACCTAGTGGGGAATTTTCCTTTCTTCCAGTAAGTGAATCAATCAAACAGGACTGATGGTTTGGTTAGTGGTGAATGCATTGATAGAAATGTTTTGAAGTTCAGCATCTGCAGCCATTTTTACTTAACATTCAGAAAGATGCCTTGATCAGTGTTCATAAACACTGATGAAAGGATAGTCTTGCAAGTAACCAGAATGAGACTTCAATTGATGTTGATCAAAAGTCTTGATCTTTGCAGCTTTGTGTGCTTACCAGCTTTGCATCGTTAAGATTCAGCCCTTAACCAGCACTGCATTGACTCATCATCACTGCTCGATTTCACTACTTTGTTGCTTGGTCTCCTTTCATTATTTAGCTTATTCAAATTTGACCTGTGCAATTCTTATTCCCACTGGTCAATGGTTCTTGTGCCACCAGCATTTTAATCTCTCTCAATCTCAGCCAACTTTTTGAAATAAACTTTATTTTCAGCTGTTCAAAATAGTCATTGCAAATTAAATTAAATTGTCTGATTTTTGACATAATTAAACATCATTAGTCAATGAATGTCAGATTAGTTTCTTCCTTCCCTCTGTTTTGCTCTGCATATTTTTAAAGTATTTCTTGTAATATTTAATATCTTTTGTATTACACTGTACTATTGTTTCAAAACAGCAAATTTCATGATATATATTAGTGATAATAAACCTGATTCCGATTCATAGTACTATCATAGAAATGATACTGCTTACTGACAATTTGAAGCAGCACCCCACAGTGGAGTACTTAAAATTCTAAGTCTTGGTGTGAGGTAAAATTCATATAGAAAGTATACATTTTAGTAACTGAGTTGATCTTATCAACACTATGTTTTAAATTATTGATCTGTGCACAGATCCTTGTTGAAGTATCTTTTAATAAGATAGCAACTTTCATAAATTGCCTTCTGTTACATGTAACATGTACTTCTCATACGCATACTTTTTTTTACTGCAGTCATTGTAGATTTTTGGGGACTGCATAGAATCAATACTGTACTGTTGAGATCATCCTGTGCCTGGAACACTGTGAGAAATGTGATAAGTCTTGTTGCAGCTGTGCTTGTATACTGAACACTGCCATGAAAATGGATCCTAGTATGGAAGGCTGTATTAAACAATTGCTATGTTTCCATGTCCAGATTGATAAGTCTATTTTGTTTTCATGAGTTCAAGTTTATTGTCTTCTGACTACACATATACAACTAACCGAAACAACATTCCTCCGGATCATGGTGTACATATATCACATTTAGCACTTAAACCATAAATAAGTGAATAAAATATAATTCAAAATGTAGTGCACAGCTCAGGTAAACAGTAAACAGCTTGCCGGTGGCAGGGAGTTCATTGGTCTCACAGTCTGAGGGAAGAAGCTGTTACCCAGTCTGGCATTGCTAGTCCTGCTGCATCTGTACCTCCTTCCTGATGGTAGTGGGTCAAAGGGATTGTGGGATTGGTGGTAGGGATCTTCAACAATGCTTTGAGCCCTTTATCTGTGACACTTCAGGTAAATGTCACAAACACTGGGGAGGGAGACCCTGGTGATCCTCTTAGCAGATTTTGCTGACCTCTGTAAGGTCTTGTCGTCTGATGTTTTGCAGTTTCGATTGCACACAATGCAGCCAGACTCTTGATGGTGCTCCTGTAGAAAGTTGTTAGAATGCGGGTAGGAAGCCTTGCATGTCTCAGTTTCCAGAAAGTATAGATGCTGCTGTGCCTTCTTGACTAGTAAGGAAGTATTGTAAGTCCAGATTAGATCTCCCAGTCTGTGCACACCAAGGAACTTGTGCTTTTCACTCGCTCCATGGCAGAGACATTAGTCTGCAATGGAGAGTGGATGACTTGTGCCTTCCTGAAGTCCACAATCATATTTTTTTGTCTTGTCCATGTTGAAATGCAGTTTGTTGCTTTTGCACCAATTGATAATCCTCTCACCTGCTCTGTATGCAGACTCATCATTGTTGCTGATGAGGTTAACCATCAGCTACCTTGATGATGCTGTTTAAGCTGGCTATAGCAATGCTGTCATGAGTCAGCAACATGAACAGCAGTAGGCAGAGCACTCAGCCCTGAGGAGCACCAGTGCTCAACGTGATGGAGCTCAATGCTTCTGCCAGCTCGGACTGACTGGAGTCTTCCCGTTAAGAAGTCCAAGATTTAGTTACAGAGAGGGGCATTGAACCCAACGAGGATAGTTTACCCACCAGCCTGTGAGAGATGATCATGTTTAAGCACCAAGTGACAAAGAGCAACATCCTGGCATATGAGGCTTCATCTTCTGGACTGAGTGGAGGGCCAAGGCTATGTCATCATCAGTGAGCCAGTTTGAGCAATCAATTTTATACAATCCATTGCCATCTTCTCAAAGCACTTCATGGTTGTTGAACTCAGTGATACCATTTAGGCCAATTATCATTGCCCTCTTGGGCACCAGAATGATGGAGGCTGCCTTGAAGCCTACAGGACAGTGAATTGTTTCAGAGAGAAATTAAAGATAATTTCATTTTGTTTGCAGTTACTTGCTAATATTTTGTTTGCTTGTTACTCCGATTTGGTTATCATACTAAATTTACTGCAAAATTGATATTAAGTCCAGGATATCAGATTGACCAATAAGTGGATCGGTATTGGAAAAATAACTGATTGATGGTTTTCCAATTTACATAAGTCCATACCTACTATCACTTTTCCAGTCACTAAAGGTGTGCTAAATATTTAACATTGCATGTCCTCCCAGTACATTTTCTTTAAAAAAAATTATAAGAATTTGTATTTTTGAACTGATGTCTTTGAATCCTGCCAGATTAAGAGAAGACAATGGATTTTACATAGGCACATAGTAATGTGTTACAAATTAAATGTTCAGAAGGATTAATAAAGTACTTCAATGAGGCAGATATAGAAATGGGTAATAAAATGTGCTGGAACTGCAGAAGGATATTGCCTTGGCTCCCTTGTGTGCTTGCCTTTTGGATCAGTCTTCCATGTCAAAGGACTTGCATCAGCCACAATGTCCATGTCAGTATCAGTTTGGACAGGATCACACACCAATAAGTCCATGCTGACTATCTGTACCTTCCCAGGTTCTCTACCATTTGATGTTTGACTCATTGATCTGTAGTTACTTGATTTATCCCTGCTGCCTACTTTTGTGTAAAAGTACCACATTTGGGTGTGGCAACTCCTCTATGAGCAGTGAGTGGTAGTTCTGTGGGCGAGAACATCCTTTCATTTAGAGAGGTCAGAATGGTTCAAGCTGACAGTAACTTAAATGACTGCATGTTGCAACAGTGGTGTGCAGAAGAGTACAGTATCTCTGAATGCACAACACATTGAACCTTGAAGTGGATGGGCTACAGCAGCAGAAGACTACAAACATACACTCAGTGTCCACTTTATTAGGTACTGTATAGGTACCTAGTAAAGTGGCCACAGTGTAGATTCACATGCGTCCCTGTTCATCTGCCTCACCCACCATGATCTTTGCATTAAAACCTGTGTCTGCTTTGCTTTCTAAAATGATTTTTTTTTTGTATTTGACTCTGTCTCCCCTCACCTACTGTATGTATGTCCCACTCCCCTGCTACTTTTTTTGGACTTTTCTTGAAATAATGCTTTGACATGCATCAAAGGTTGCTAAACTTGTGAAGCCATTCAAAACCGCTATATATGCATTGCTATGAAAAAGTATTCATCCCACAATCCTTTGTTCACATAAACAACTATTAACAACCAGGGTTTTGATCAATTTAACAGAGAATTTTTATTTGTTTATTTTTTCACAGCAGAGCCCAAAAAACAGGGAAAATTGTAAAGCATGAAAGACTAAAAATTCAAAAACTGAAATGTTAGCAGTTCAAAAATATTCATTCACCTTTTCTTGGTTGAACCACCTTTCGCAGCTATTATAGTCAGTAGTCTTTCCGGATAAGACTCCATCAGCTTTGCATGACATGATGGAGCAAGATTTGCCTGTTCCTCCTTGCAAAATTGCTCAAGCTGTGCCAGGTTTGTTGGGGAGCAGTGATGGACAGCAGTCTTGAAGTCGATTGAGTTAAGGTCAGGACTCTGGGCAACTCAAGGATATCAATTTTCTTCATTTGAAACCACTCCATGGTTGCTCTGGTGGTGTGCTTTGGGTTACTTCCTCCCCAGTGTAAGCTTTCTGGCTGATGCTAGCCGGTTTTTATCCATGATCTTTCTGTATTTAGCAGCATTCATCTGACCAGATTTCCAGTCCCTGCTGCTCAAACGCATCCCCATTGTATGATGTTACCTTCACCATACCTTACAGTAGGGATGGTGTTACCTGGCTGATCACAGTATTAGATTTCTGCTACATGTACTGCTTAGTGTCATGATTTTAAAAAAAAATGCACTTTAGTCTTATCCACCCACAAGACCGTCTCCCAGTACCTTCTAAATGACGCTTTGCAAAGTCTTTATGGGAAAAGATGTGCTTTTTATTTTAGCTAGGGCTTTTTCCTTACCACTCATCCATACATACCCTTTTTGTGCAAGGCTTTTGAGATTGTGAAGCCATGAACTTCATCTCCAGCTGCAGTCACTGACTTCTCAGCTCACTCAAAGTGACTGTTGATGGCACAGTAGCCTCTCTTACAAGTGTCATTCTTCTCTTAGAGAGATGGCCTGACCTAGGTAGTGTGGCTGTGGTTTCATGTTTTTCCACTTTTTTTTACAATGGACTCTGAGGTACGTTCAGTGCCTTTGAGATGAACATGTACCCTTTCCCAGATCTGTGCTTCTCTATTATCATTTTCTTGACTTGTCTTGAATGCTTTTGAAAATCTGCTATACTGTTGGACCTTACAGAGAGTAGTAGTATTTATTCTTATGAATTTATTGAAAACAGGTGATCTTCCAATTTTCTACATCAACAAATTGGATGATTTGGGAAGATAATGCTGTATATTGCACCAGAAGAAAGTTAGTGTAGTAATTATAAAGGGGATGAATACTTTTATAGCCTCACAATTTTGAGTTTTAATTTTTAGTAAATCGTTGACAGGCTTTGAAAGTTTTTTTTGATATGACTTGATGATGCACATTAGCTCAAAAATCCTAATTCAATGTATCTTAAATTTAGAAAATGAGACAGCAAAATGTGAAAATAATTGTGGAGCTGAATATTTTTTCAAGGCACTGTAATTGAAAAATGAAAGTCTAAAAAGTAATGGGATCAAAGTTGGAAAGTAAGGTGTTTCCCTAGTGAGATGAGGAAAATATTTTAGGTAAAGACAACATCGAAACAAGCCCACTTTCAAAATAGGTTAAATAGACTAAAGAGTAATCTACTGAGGTAAATATTTATTTCCATCTGGAGCATATCATTAATTGCTTAATTTCTGAGGAGAGTTATTTCTATTTTTGTTTTAAAAATTGTCATCCATTCACACCATATTCAGCTATATACTACATAACATTAGTAACCATATCTGTGAAGTGATGTTTAACAATGTATTTCCTTCTATTATTTAAAGGAAATGTTATTGTTTATAAAATGTTTACAAATGGATAATTTTGTTTTTCATTATGCTGTACCATATGAAAGGTAAGCTCTTTCAACTTGCAATAATGTAAACTGACAAAGTAATCTTTGTCCCCTTTTACTCATAGCCAATCTTCAAGAAAATGAATACAAACCACAAGACAAGACTTTTCATAAACCTAATATGCAAAGGTAACTAACTGGTTATTGCAATAAATTTGTATAAAAATTCTTTGTTCGCACTTTCAGTAACCTTTTAAATCGAAGCAAGAGGCGAAGAGTGAAGAAGTAAAGGCATCTCGGAGAGAAGCCTTTTTTTTTAACTGATAGGGGAATAGAGGCTAGACTGCACAGGCACGTGAAGTAGCGTGCCAAAGGTTTAAGAAAAAGACCGCCATATACAGCGGCCATTGTCGGAGTGTACTGAGTCAGAGTGGGACAGCTTCGGCTCAACAGGCTTCAGCGTGAACAGGCAGAGGTGAAGGTAGGTTCCGGTAAGTTCTGTTTTGTTTAGAGTAGAGAGAATGCCTGGTAGGAGGTTGGAATGGTCCTCTTGCAGGACGTGGGAAGTCAGGGAGACTTCTGGTGTCCCTGACAATGACACCTGCAAGAAGTGCATCCAGCTGCAGCTAACAAACCGTGTTAGGGAACTGGAGCAGGAGCTGGATGACCTCCAGATCATTCGGGAGGATGAGGAGTTTATAGATAGTAGCTACAGGGAGGCAGTTACGCCAAAGGAGCAGCACACAGGTAATTGGGTTACTGTCAGGTGAGGGAAGGGGAAAGGGAAGGCAGAGCAGGGCTCCCCTGTGGCCATTCCCCTCAATAAGAAGTATACCGATTTGGATACTGTTGGTGGGTGGGGGGGGGGGGGGGGGGAGTGGTATGATTTACCTGGGACAAGCTGCGGCAGCCAGATCTCTGGCACTGAGGCTGGTTCTGCAGTGCAGAAGGGATGGGGGAAGAAGAGGAGAGCAGTAGTGATAGGGGACTCGATAGAGGTACAAACAGGAGGTTCTGTGGTCGCGACAGAGACTCCCAGATGGTTTGTTGCCTCCCGGGTGCCAGGGTCAGGGATGTCTCTGATCACGTGCCCAGCATTCTGAAATGGGAGGGGGAGCAGCCAGATGTCATGGTACACATCGGTACTAATGACGTAGGAAGAAAGAGTGAGGAGGTCCTGAAGAGTGAGTATAGAGAGCTTGGTAGGAAGTTAAAAAGCAGGACCTTGAAGCTGGTAATCTCAGGATTGCTACCTGTGCCACATGCCAGTGAGGGTAAGAATAGGATGCTCTGGGGGATGAACACGTGGCTGAGGAACTGGTGTAGGGGGAAGGGTTTCAGATTTCAGGATCATTGGGACCTCTTCTGGGGCAGGTGGGACCTGTACAAGAGAGACGGGTTACACCTGAACTACAGGGGGACCGAATATCCTTGCAGGGAGGTTTGTTAGTGCTATTGGGGGGGTGGGGGGTGTTTAAACTAGATTTGCAGGGGGATGGGAACCAGAATGCCAGATAGTGGAGTGGGGTTGAAAATAAATGATGTTAAAGGTTCATGCAAAGTCACAAATAGAAGGGTTGTGTGTGGTAGTAATAATCTTCTGAGGTGTGTCTATTTCACTGCGAGGAGTATTATGGGGAAGGCGAACGAGCTGAGAGCATGGATTGACACGTGGAATTATGACTTTGTAGCCAATAGCGAAACTTTGCTACAGGAGGGGCAGGACTGGCAGCTTAATGTTCCAGGGTTCCGATGTTTCAGATGTGATAGAGGCAGAGGGATGAAGGGTGTGGGGGGGGGGGGGGTAGCATTGCTAGGCAGGGAAAATGTTACAGCAGTGCTCAGGCAGGACAGATTAGAGGGCTTGTCTACTGAGGCCATAAGGGTGGAGCTGAGAAACAGGAAAGTTATGACAACATTAATGGTGTTGTATTATAGACCACCCAGTAGTCAGCGAGAATTGGAGGAGCAAATCTGCAGAGAGATAGCAGACAACTGCAGGAAACATAAAGTTGTGATAGTAGGGGATTTTAATTTTCCACATATTGATTGGGACTCCCATACTGTTAAAGGTCTAGACGGGTTAGAGTTCGTAAAATGTGTTCAGGAAAGTTTTCTAAATCAATATATAAAGGTACTGACTAGAGAGGATGCAATATTAGATCTTCTATTAAGAAACGAGTTAGGTCAGGTGACGGAAGTGATCATAACACCATTAGTTTCAGCTTGATCATGGATAAGGATAGATCTGGTCCTCGGTTTGAGGTTCTAAACTGGAAAAAGGCCAATTTTGAAGAAATGAGAAAGGATCTATAAAGTGTGGATTGGAACAGGTTGTTCTCTGGCAAGGATGTCATTGGTAAGTGGGAGGCCTTCAAAGGAGAAATTTTGAGAGTGCAGAGTTTGTATGTTCTTGTCAGGATTAAAGGCAAAATGAATAAGGATAAGGAACCTTGGTTCTCAAGGAATATTGGAACTCTGATAAAGAAGAGAGAGATGTATGACATGTATGGGAAACAGTGAGCAAATAAGGTACTTGAGTATAAAAAGTGCAAAAAAAAACTTAAGAAAGAAGTCAGGAGGGCTAAAAGAAGACATGAGGTAGCTTTGGCAGTCAAGGCGAAGGATAATCCAAAGAGCTTCTATGGGTATAATAAGAGCAAAAGGATAGTAAGGGATAAAGTTGGTCCTCTTGAAGATCAGAGTGGTCGGCTATGTATGGAGCCAAAAGAAATGGGGGAGATCTTAAATGGGTTTTTTGCATCTGTATTTACTAAGGGAACTGGCATGGAGTCAATGGAAATAAGGCAAACAGGTAGTGAGGTCATGGAAACTATACAGATTGAAGAGGAGGAGGTGCTTGCTATCTTGAGGCAAATCAGAGTAGATAAATCCCCAAGACCTGACAGGGTATTCCCTCAGACCTTGAAGGAGACTAGTGTTGAAATTTCAGGGGCCCTGGCAGGTATATTTAAAATGTCATTACCTATGGGTGAGGTGCTGGAGGATTGCTTATGTTGTTCCATTGTTTAAAAAAGGCTCTAAAAATAATCTGGGAAATTATAGGCTGGTAAATTTGACATTGGTAGTAGGTAAATTATTGGATGGAGTACTAAGAGATGGGATCTACAAATATTTAGATAGACAGGGACTTATTAGGGAGAGTCAACACGCCTTTGTGCGTGGTAGGTCATGTTTAACAAATCTATTAGAGTTTTTCGAGGAGGTTACAAGGATAGTGGATGAAGGGAAGGCAGTGGATGTTGTCTACATGGACTTCAGTAAGGCCTTTGACAAGGTCCTGCATGGGAGGTTAGTTAGGGAGATTCAGTTGCTAGGTATACATGGTGAGGTAGTAAATTGGCTCAATGGGAGAAGTCAGAGAGTGGTAGTGGAGGATTGCTTCTCTGAGTGGAGGCCTCTGACTAGTGGTGTACCACAGGGATCAGTGCTGGGTACATTGTTATTTGTCATCTATATCAATGATCTGGATGAGAATGTGGTAAATTGGATCAGCAAATTTGTTGATGATACAAAGATTGGAGGTGTAGTGGACAATGAGGAATGTTTTCAAAGCTTGCAGAGGGATCTGGACCAGCTGGAAAAGTGGGCTGAAAAATAACAGATGGAGTTTAATACAGACAAGTGTGAGGTATTGCACTTCGGAAGGAAAAACCAAAGTAGAACATACAAGGTAAATGATAGGGCACTGAGGAGTGCAGTAGAACAGAGGAATCTGGGAATACAGATACAAAATTCCCTAAAAGTAGCGTCACAGGCAGATAGGGTAGTAAAGAGAGCTTTTGGTACATTGGCCTCTATAAATCAAAGTATTGAGTTTAAGAGTTGGAATGTTATGGTGAGGTTGTATATGGTATTGGTGAGGCCGAATTTGGAGTATCGTGTGCAGTTTTGGTCACTGAATTACAGGAAGAATATTAATAAGGTTGAAAGAGTGCAGAGAAGGTTTACAAGGGTGTTGCCGGACTTGAGAAACTGAGTTACAGAGAAAGGTTGAATAGGTTAGGACTTTATTCCCTGGAGCGTAGAAGAGTGAGAGGAGACTTGATAGAGATATATAAAATTATGATGGGTATAAATAGAGTGAATGCAAGCAGGCTTTTTCCACAAAAAAAACAGGGCAAGGGTGAAGGGGGAAATGTTTAAAGGGAACATTAGGGAGGGCTTCTTCACACAGAGAGTGGTGGGAGTGTGGACTGAGCTGCCAGATGAAGTGGTAAATGCGGGCTCACTTTAAACATTTAAGAAAAACTTGGACAGGTACATGGATGAGAAGTGTATGGAGGGATATGGGCTGGGTGCAGGTCAGTGGGATTAGGCAGAAAAATGGTTCGGCACAGCCAAAGAGGACCAAAAGGCCTGTTTCTGTGCTGTAATGTTTTGTGGTTCTATGGTTCTAATCTGATTGTTTTGCAACATTTGAACATATTTGAGTAGAAATTCAATTTGATTTGTAACCTTCTTTTCATGTTTTAGATCACAGTTTGATAAAAGCCAAGCTTCATCTTCACCTTCTTTTGAAAGAGTCAGAAATGCTGCTTCCATCCCCTCGCAAAAACCTAGATTCCAGGAATCACCTGGAATAAACTTGCAGGACAACAAGCCTTATAAAGATAATGAATATCATCCAGAAACACAACTGAAACAATCCTTCGCAGACAAGTCTGCTCCCAAATGTTCAGTGAACTCCAAAGTTGATGCTATATCTGTGTTATCAGATCCTTGTGAATTTCCATCTGAAGACTTCAAGAAGGTTTCATTAGTTTCTAATGGAGAAAATTATAATCGGCAGGACACTGATTCCACTGTTCATGGGTTGTCTTCCAATTCTCAGCAAGCTGAGATAAACACAGCAATGTTACCTCCTGCCTCACCAGTACATTTACATCCAGTAGAAAGTATGTCTGAAAATTCTCTTTCCAATCAACGTATGCAGTCTGGAGGACTAAGTCCTCACTACTGTTTTGAAACAAAAGAGAATGTCCTGGAAACTGTGCATAATGTAAGGTCCTCTCCACCACCTCTACCTCCAAAGAAGTATAATCGGAGAATCCAATCTAATTTAGGTAGCAATGCCTTAAATTTTAGGCAAGTAAATGTACTAAAGGAGCAGAAAGAGAATCCAGTTCTGTCTGAAGTGACAGCAAATGTAAAATCGAGGTTTACGGATGCTTCAATTGTACCTCTGAATAAGGTGCCTCAAGCCGTTATTCAAGGGCCAGCTTTGAGTCCTGCAGATATCTCTGATCATAAATTCTTACATAATAGATCTGCAAATGTTTCTGACAGTTCTGCAAAGCTTGAAGCAAATACTGCTGCAGTAGGATTAGCAAAACCAGTTGCTCCGACAACTTATTTTTCTGTGGATGGTTGTATGACCGATACTTACAGAGTCAAATATCACGAGAGACCTAAACTCTACTTTGCAGACATGAAAGCTAATGAATCTGAGTGGTGATGCTTTTCAAGGTGAGTTGGGTGTGAACTACATGACTTGCTGAAATGTCAATAAACACACACAAAATGCTGGTGGAATGCCGCAGGCCAGGCAGCGTCAATAGGAAGAAGTACAGTCGACATTTTGGGTCAAGACCCTTCATCAGGACTAATGGAAAAAAGAGATAGCAAGAGATTTGAGAGGGGGAGGGGAGCACCAGAGGAAGATGGAGGACAGGCAAGGAGTTATTGTGAGAGGAAAAGAAAGAGAAAAAGAAAAAATATATAATAAATAAATAGGATGGGGTAAGAAGGGGGAGGGGCATTAACAGAAGTTAGAGAAATTAATGTTCATGCCATCAGGTTGAAGGCTACCCAGATGGAACATAAGGTTTTGTTCCTCCAAACTGAGTGTTCCTTGTGTTTGCGTTAGGAAATGTCAATGCTCATTTTCTTTCAGCTGACTCTCAAACTGCCATTTTCATTGCTTATATAACTTGATTGTTATCCTTTCAAAAGGTGACTTCATCCCGATGATAATCTATTATTTCATTAAGTACACCAAGACAGTATAAACTTTACAATATTGATTAATTATGAATAAACGATCTTCAAGATGTTTATTTCAAATATGGCAGTCAAGGTACAAGGAACTTCAAAGTTCAAAGTAAATTTATTGTACTTGTATGTCACCATATACAACCTTGAGATTCATGTTCTGCAGACATATTCTATAAATTCATTGAGTAATACACATAACAGAATCAACAGAAGGCCGCACCAACTTAGGTATTTAACCAGTGTGCAAAAGACAACATACTGTGCAAATGCAAAGAGAAAGAAATAATAATAAATAAATAAATAAATAAATAATACTTGTCGAGCATGGAGAGTCCTTAAAAGTGAGTCCATTTTTAAGTGGAGACATTTTGGTAATGGGGTAAGTGAAGTTATCCCCCTTTGGTTCAAGAGCCTGATGGATGAAGGGTAGTAACTGTACCTGAACCTGGTGGTACAAATCCTGAGACTCGTATATCTTCTTCCTGATGCAGCAGTGAGAAGAGAGCATGCCTAAGTGGTGGGGGCCCCTGATGATGGATGTTGCTTTCTTGAGACAGCATTTTATGTAAATGTGCTCAGTGGTGGGGGGAGGTGTTGTTTACCCATGACGTACTGGGCCATATCCACTACTTTTTGTAGGATTTTCCATTCAAGGGCATTGGTGTTTCCAAACCAGGCTATGATGCAGCCAGTCAATATACTCACCACCACACAGCTATAGAAGTTTGTGCCAGAAGTAGAAGTGCGACCATGCTTTCTTTGTAATTGTACTTGTGTGCTGGACCTAGGACAGGTTCTCTGAAATATTAACACTGAGGAATTTAAAGTTGCTGATCCTCTCCACCTCTGCTCTTCTGATGAGGACTGGCTCATGGACCTCTGGTTTCCTTCTCCTGATGTCAATAATCAGCTCATTGGTCTTTCTGACATTGAGTAAGAGGTTTTTATGGCACCAGTCAGCCAGAATTTCAGTCTCTCCCCTAGATGCTGATTCATCATATGGCTTACGACAGTGGTGTCATCAGCAAACTTGAATATGGAAACTGAAACAGTGCTTAGCTACGCAATCATAAGTGTAGAGTGAGTAGAACAAGGGGCTAAGCACACAGCAATGTGGTGCAACTGTGCTGATGGAAGTTGTGGAAGAGATGTTGCCAATCTGAACTGACTGGTGTCTGCAAATGAAGAAATTGAGGATCTAATTGCACAAGGCGGTATTGAGGCCAAGTCCTTAGAGCTTACTGGTTAGTTTTGAGGGGATGATGATATTAAAGACTGAATGTAGCCAATAAAGACAATCCTAATGTATGCATCTTTGCTGTCCAGATGTTCCAGGCCAATGAAATGGCATCTGCTGTAGACTTGTTGCTTTGGTAGGCAAATTGGAGCAGATCTAAGGTACTTCTGAGGTAGGAGTTATGTTTCACCTCCAACCTCTGAAAGTACTTCATCACTCTGGATGCAAGTGCTGCTGGCCGGTAGTCATTGAGACAGGTCATCATGCTTTTCATGGGCACCGGTATAATTGAAGCCTGCTTGAAGAGGGTGGGTACTTCAGTCTGCCAAATCGAGAGGATAAAGATCTCAGTGAATACTCCAGCTAGTTGATCAGTGCAGGTCTTTAGTATTTGGCCAGTTACCCCATCTGGGCCAGATGCTTTTCATGGGTTCACCCTCCCCAAGGCTACTCGTACATTGGCCTCAGAAACTGAAATCACAGGATCATCAGAGGCTGTGGGAGTCCTTGGTGTTTCCTCTATGTTTTGTCAATCAAAGCGAGCATTGAAAGCATTGAGCTTATCTGGAAGTCCTACTGTCACTTGTGTTGATTGATTTCACTTTATAAGAGGTGATTATATTCATGCTCTGCTACAACTGTCGAGCATCCTTCATTGATTCATGTTTAGCCACTTCCTCCCCCGAAGTGGATAAGTACCTGAACCTCTTGGAACATTCTTGGTCATCAGACTTAAATGTTGTAATCGGGATCTCAGTAGATTGCGGATATCATGGTTCATCCTGGAGTTCTGATTGGGGAGGATTCTGAATGATGTGGTTACACACTCATCTACAACTGTTTTAATAAAATCTGTGATAACCATGGTGTATTCATTCAGATCCAGAGATGAATCATGGCCCAGTCCACCAACTTGAAGCAATCTCATAGTTGTTCCTCTGCCTCCCATGACCACCTCTTTGTTGTCTGCACATTCAAGGATTTTCAAAAGATTTGTGTATAGAAGTCTTGATTTTGTTATGGGAAATCTTTGGTATATTGAATGCAGCAATCCCATGCAAAATCATAATGGGTTTTAAGGATCATCTCAAAGAAAAAGCAAGGAGGGATTTTGGAGTCCAGGCACTTTGAATCTTCAAAAAAAAAAGCTCACCTAAATGGTGACAAGCTAAAAGCTGTAGACCTGGAAATGAGGAAATAGATATTGATGCTGGGGGAATGAAATGTCCAGATGCAGCATAGTGTTCTGTGATCAGTTTGTCCCAGAAGTAATGAAGTGTTGATTTGCCAGTCTTTGGACTCAAGGGTTTGATTTAGTAATAGAAATAGTAAGCAAAGTTGATCTACATTCCTTAGAATGTAAAAGGCTGAGGATAAGGCAGGATTTTGTTACACTTGTCAAGATTTAAAAAGAAAACTACCACTATTATTTTGGGAGTAAAGGAATAGAGAGCAGAGTCTTGAAAATTGGGTGTATGACAAAAAATTACGGTAAATTACAAAAAAAGAGTAAATAGTGCAAAAGGGGAATAGTGAGGTAGTGATAATTTATATAGGCATTCGTAGGTCTCGTGAGACCATGGATTTGCACCTTGCAAGATTTCCAGGGTGCAGGCCTGGGCAGGGTTGTATGGAAGACCAGCAGTTGCCCAAGCTGCAAGCCTTCACCTCTCCATGCCACCGATGTTGTCCAAGGGAAGGGCACTAGGACCCATGCAGCTTGGCACCAGTGTCGTTGAAGAGCAATGTGTTGTTAAGTGCCTTGCTCAAGGACACAAACACGCTGCCTCAGCTGAAGCTCGAACCAGTAACCTTCAGATTACTAGTCCGATGCCTTATCCACTAGGCCACAGGACAGTGAGGTAGTGTTCATAGACATACAGAAATCTGATTGCAGTGGAGAAAAAGTTGCTTTTAATACTGTCAGTCTTCAGTTTCCTATACTACCTACCTACTGGTTGTAATGAGAATAAGGCTTGTTCCAACTGGTGATTTTCTTTAATGATGGATGCTACTTTCTTGAGCCACCACCATTTGAAGATGTCCTTGATGTTGGGGAGGCATGAGCCCATGATGGAGTTGGCTGAGTGTACAGCCCTCTTTGGTTCATGTGCATCAGAGCTTCCAAACCGTGTGGTGGGTTGTGCATAGCACATCTGTAGAACTTTGCTAGAGTGTTTGGTGACATACCAAATGTCCTCCGACTCCTGATGTATAGCTACTAATGTGACTTTTGTGATTGCATTGATATCTTCAGACCAGATGGATCCTCTGATTTGATGCCTAGGTACTTGAAGCTACTCAACTTTCAACTGTTGACCCATCAGTGAGGACTGGTGTATGTTCTGACTTCCCCTTCCAGAATCAGTTCATTGGACATGCTAATAATGAATGCAAGATTGTTCCTGCAACACCATTCAACCAGCCAATCTTTCTCACTCCTGTATGCCTCTTCACCATCTGAAATTTTACCAACATAGGCGAATTTACAGGTGGTTTTACCACACTGTAGAGAGAGCAGAACAGTGGGCTAAGCACACATCCTGTGTTGATTGTCAGCAAGAAGGAGATGTTATTACTGATCTGCTCTGACTCTGGTCTCCCAATGAGGAAGTAAGAGATCCAGTTGCAGAGAGCAGTTGTTAATTGCGGGGGGTTGAGAATGGTGTAGAATGCTCAGTTATAATCGATAAGCTGCAAATTGACATATGTATTGCTATTATCCAGGTGGTCCAAAAGCCAAGTGGAGAGCTACTGAGATTGCATCTGCTACAGATTTGTTGTAGTGGAAGCCAAATTGCATTGGGTATGCTTGCTACAAGCATTTGCCTTATGTTTGGATGAAGTTGACTTGTCTTGCAAGCCTGAAGCATCTAGACATGTCCTAATCAGAAACAGCACAGTAAATAAATCTTTCTTGAAATTTCCCTAGAAGTCTTCAGCAGATAAAACCCAGTCCCACCTGTAATGATTGTCAAAATTAGGAGGGAATTCAAACAAGTAAGATAACTAAAATTATTTTAAAATGTGCAAATAATAAAAGGTTTTCAGCAAACCAGAAATTTTATATAAATAGATTTGCCACCCCTTTCTATCCCACCTGCCCTAAAATCTCCATTGAAATCAGTGGACCTAAAGCAGGCCAATTTTACCAATGTAAATGTGAAAAGCCTGCAAGTTTGAACTCCGCTGATTGATTTCATGACAGATCCTGTTTCAAAGAAATCTGATAATTTTAATGTCTAGTATTATAAACAAAGTTCAAAACTTTGTATTTTATTATGTGTGCCTAGAAATCCAGCCATTAAGAGTTGAGATCAGTTTCAAATCACAAGATAGCTTTGGATAAAAAAGCAATTTTATCAAAATCTGTCTTCTCACCTTGAGTGTATACATACTCTTTCAATGTTGTTCTGAAATCTTCCATTTAAAAATGCTCAAGAGCTACTTTTGGGGTTGTCTGTTGTGTCTGGTGCTGTCAATGCAGCCTCTTTTACATTGATGGCACACAACATAAATTGGGGACTGCTTTGTCGAGCACCTCAGCTCCAACTGCAAAAAGTGGAATTTCCCATTGGTCAACCATCTTAATTCCTATCCCCATTCCCATTCAGATATGTCGGTCAGTCCATGACTTTCTCGTTTGCCGTCACTCTCAGGGGCAAGTAACCATACCTCATATTCCATCTAGGTAGTATCCAATATGATAGCATGAACGTTGCTTTCTCCTTCTGGTTTAAAAAAAATCCCTTCACCCCCCCCCCCTTCTAGTTCCCACTCTAGCCTCCAACCTCTTCTTACCTACCTATCACCTTCCCCCAGTACCCCTCTAAATACCCCTTTTCCCATGGTTCATTCTCCACTCCTATCAGATTCTTTCTACTTCAGCCCTTTACCTTTCCCATCCACCTGGCTTCACCTATCACCTTCTAGCTAGTCCTCTTCACCCCCCCCCCCACTTTTTTTCTGGCATCTTCCCCCTTTCCAGGCCTCAGTCCAAAACGTCGACGATTCCTCCAGCATTTTGTATGTGTTGAGCTAATATTTTTGCCTGTAATTGACTAGTGCTTGTCCCAATATATCAATCATTACTGAGGTAGAAAGGAAATCTGGCAATAGATTACATGCCTTTTGAAGACTGACTTTTAATTTGGAATAAGTATGTCTAGGAATTTTAAGTGTTTACAAATTAGTAGTACTATTTTGGTGCTGGTTATGGCAGCCCAGAAGTTCATCACTCGCCTCTTCTGTAGTGGTACTAGCTGGAAAGGAGATTGAATAGGATTCAGTGTTGGTCCGCAAGTAAGGAAAAAAATACTGAGCAGTGTGTTAATGGGAATTTAAAAGAACTCTTTCATTGAGGATGATAATTTGGAGATTTTTAACATTAGTTAAATGTGAAGAGGATGAGGATGAAGATTTTTGGGAGTATATTTTTAGCTAGACACGGAAGCAGGTTATGTAATAGAAGGGGTAGTTGACTTTGTATTGAAAAGGTAAAGGGACAGAAAATCAGCTCCAAAACAAATTGAATCTGTTACCAGCATGTTCAAGTTGCTATTCAGTATTTTAATAATTTTGTTTTACATTTTCAAATGCAGATGCTGTGTTGCAGGTGTGTTGTAGCCTATTTCACTTAATTGTTAAAAGTATGGTATTGCATCATTTCTTCTTATTTGGCTACAGTTGTAAGAAAATGTTTGTAAACCCTTTGCAATTACCTGGTTTTCTGCATTAATTACTCATAAAATGTGGTCTGATCTTCATCTAAATCACAATAATAGACAAACGCAATTTGTCTAAAATACTATCACACACAACTGTCCTACTTCTCGTCAATACTGAGTACACCATTTAAACTGTCACAGTCTAGATTCAAATAGTATGTGAACCTCTGCGATAATACTTCTACAAAAGCTATTTGGAGTGTGGTGTTCTAATCAAAGAGGTGAGATTGTAGGTGTGGGTCATAGAGGTGCCCTGTCCTATATTTAAAAAAAAAACACTCAAAGTCAGGTTACTGACAGAGCCTGCTCTTCTCAAGAAAGATCTGTTTCTGTGCACCATGCCTCAGTCAGAACAACCTTCAGAGGACTGTAGAATAATTGTAAAGATGCATGAAGCTGGAAAAGGCTACAAAAGCATTTCTAAAGACCTGAGTGTTCAACCGTCCACAGTAAGAAAAATTGCCTGCAAATGAAGAAAATTCAGAGTGGTGAATCTGTGGAATTCTTTGCCACAGGAAGCTATGGAGGCCAAGTCTTTATGTATATTTAAGGTAGAGGTTGATAGATTCATGATTGATGAAGGGATATGGGAAAGAAGCCAGGAGATTGGGGCTGAGAGGAAAATTGGATCAGCCATGATGAAATGGAGCAGACTTGATGGGCCAAATGGCCTAATTCTGCTCCTATATCTTAAGGTCCTATGGTCTTCAGTGCTGTTGCTACTCTCCCTATGAGTGGGTGCAGTACTGAAGAAGATGAAAAAGAACTCAAGGGTAACAGCGAAAGACCTGCAGGAATCTCTAGAACTTGCTAAAGTCTCTGTTCATGTGTCCACTATAAGAAAAGCACTGAACAAGAATGGTGTTCATAGAATGACACCAATGAGGAAACCATTGCTCTTCAAAAAAAAAAACATTGCTGCATATGTCAAGATGCAAAAGACTGCCTGGTTTTCCACAACGTTTGTGGGACAATGTTCTGTGTGCAGATGAGACAAAAGCTGAACTTTTAGGCAGAAATGCACAGCACTATGTTTGGAAGAAAAAGGGCATAGCACACCAACACCAAAACCTCATCCCAACTGTGAAGCATGTTGGAAGGAGCATCAGGGCCTGGACAGCTTGCAATTGTTGAGGAAACAATGAATTTAAAATTGTATCAAGACATTTTACAGGAGAATGTCAAGATGGTGGTCCATCACCTGAAGCTTAATAGACGTTGGATGATGCAACAAGGCAATGATTTCAAGACAAGAGAATGGTTTAAAAAGAAGAAATTTTGTGTTTTGGAATGGCCAAGTCAGAGTCCATATCTCAAACTAATTGAGATGCTGTGGCATGACCTGAAGCGGGTTGTTCATGCAAGGTATCCCAGAAATATTGATGAACTGAAACAGATTTGTATGGAGGTATGTTTTAAAGTTCCTCCTCACCACTGTGCAAGTCTGATCAGCAGCTACAGGAAACACTTGGTGAGGTTGCTGCTAAAGGAGGTTCTACCACTTATTAAACACACAAAGGTTCACATACTTTTTCCAGCCTGGACTGTGATTAAGCAAAGTGTCCATTAAAGGCATGAAGAGTACAATTGTTTGTGTGTTACTAGTTTAAGCTGATTGCTTTTGTCTATTGTTGTGATGTAGATGACGATCAGACCAATATTATATGAGTAATTAATGTAGAAAACCAAGTAATTGCAAAGGGTTAACAAACATTTTCTTGCAACCATAAATTATTTATGTTTCTGTCATTTAGCAACAACAGACTGTTCTGTAGAACAAAGTTTTATTGGGGATCTTCTGGGGCTATGGCCTGGAAGCCATTACTTGTGTGAGTGATAATGTTGTCAGTCTCTCCAGTTGTATGGAATCTGCTCATTCTGCTATCAGAAACATAAAAACTAAAGATCAATCATGAACTTTCTCTTAATTTTTTAAAAGTCTGCAAGCAATTTAAAAATACCTGATAATCTTGAAGCGATATAATATGTAAGATTGGTAATTATGTTAGTTAATAGGGTTAATTTAAATGAATGTTACTTGTATTATTTAAGCAATTTGATAAGCAGTCTTTGCATTCTTGATTTTACTTTTTCAGCTTATGGCTAGATGTTCTCCCTCAAGTGCCATTCAATGTACGTGAAGTTAAGGCATCCTAATCATATTCCTGAAACCAATAAGTGGGATATGCAATCACTTAAATTATCATGGAACATGAATTTACTCACAAGTTAAGAGTGTTATGATTGATGGACAAGATGTACAAAACAAAGGACTTCAATCAAGATTATCATAAGAATACTAATTACAAGTATTGTCCGAGAGAGAAAAGCTATTATAGGTTATCCCCAGGTAATGAGATACCTGACTTATTGACATGCTTACATACAAACAAATGCCCATTCTATTAAATTCAGAAGTCCAGTATATGTATAGTTTTTTTCTCTCTCTTCCACTTTTAGTACCTATTCTTCCTTAAGTCTTGTGTGCAGTTGATGTGGACGTATGGTTCCAAATTAAGTAATTTTATGCACTTTCTTACTTGTGAACAAAACCTATGTATGGATGCCTGTAAAAACAGAACAGTTCATACCCAAGCTGTGTACGTTATATGTATTTTCAGTGCTTCCCAGTTGTGCTGGTTCAAGTACTATGCATTGTGTTGTGGAATGTCAGTCAAAATTTGTATTCTTCGCTTTTTATTGCATAACCCTTTTTGTATTAACATTGGTGTAAAGTATCACTTTAACATTTCACATGAAACAAATTTTAGAAATAATACTATGTCCCAAAATATTAATTTAATTAATAATTTCACAGAACAAACCAAATAATGTTCACCTTAAACAAAAATTCAGCAATATTAAACCAAGAAAATGAGCAACTTCATTTCAGATTAATATGTAAAAATCAAATCTAAATGTGTTTGTATGAAAATAATTATGCAGAAATGAAAAAAATTACGTATAGCTTCAACACATATTAAGATGTGCCACGCAGCTTTGCAGGAACACTATCAAACAAAATTTGGCACTTAAGCCAAAAGAGAAAGTTTGGTCAAAGACTTGGACTTTAAGGGATTGTCCTAAAGGGGGAAATGACCAGGAGGTATGTTTAAGTGGTAGCTGGATGCATCAATCATCAGTGGAGCAGTTTGATTTCAGAATATTCACAAAATTAAAGTTGTGGAAGATGGTACTTAATTGTAAGACTGTTAGAAATCATAAATAATGAAGACTATTTGAAAGTTAGAATGAAAATGCTAATATGGATTTTTTAATGTTTTGAAATTAGAAAAAGTACTTCTGAGTTAATTCAATTATTTTCTCATGCTTTTCAATAAAAATAGTTGTGTAGTGTTTCCTCTCTATGTGGAAATTATTTCAATAATAATTGGCTTCATACCAATGTCATTGTCAACAATAAATATTCTTTTATTTTATGTGAGAGAGCAAATCATTCCAAGCCAACTAATGCAAAATCCAATGAACTGTTTTTGAACCTCAAGCTTAAAAACAGAACAGTACTTTTAAGCTGGGTAATTAGATAAGTATTTTTGTCCTGTCATATGAACTTGCAACAAATGAGTTTTATTCATAATTATGAACTGAGTAACTACAGATTTTATTAACAAATTTAACCAATACTGCCAATTTGGGTATTGTGAATATTTTGAAAGTTATCTAGTGAAGGACTGAAGTTGATTTGTGTAGGTACCAGTGTAGGCCTTTCATCACATGAAGATTTTCAACTATGAATGCCAATATTTTGTAAAGTTATTTTAGAGAAGGATTTTGTACATTGAGAAATTCTTTGTAGGTTGAGTTTTAAGGTACTGTTTTTAATGTTTTCTAAAACATTAATTTTATCTATGTAAATATTTTACAGACTAACTTTATCAAGTATTATTTTTTCAATGTATAAAGAATATTAAATGTACTCTTCCATTTTTCTGTTACTACACACATTTATTGTATTCAAATTCCTTAAAGTGATTTTGAAAAAAATCATATTTTAATATTGGAGAAAGACTAACATTTGATATTATTATTTTCATATGTAGTAAGTGTTTAATGTAATTTAATTGTCAAAATAATCTTTTCCTGTGCCTTTTGAGTTTCTAAGTGTACTTGTGGGCGAAAAATCTTTTTATGACTCCAACAAAAAGTAAAGATATTTGAATACATGAACAACCTTGAATTGAAGTGCACTGAGCTGTTAATTTAGTTTCAAAAGTGTCTTTGCACATTTGTATTTTAACAGTTTCATAATTCTGCACAAATACATTAAAAGAACACCTTAGACATTTTAGGATATTTATTTTAAAGCAATGTATATCCCAAGTATACCTTTCACTTGTTTGACTGTAAAAACACTGTTAAAGTAACGACTCCAGTAATTTGATACGATCAATGAAACAGTTAAATACAAAGATAAACCAAAATGGGCGTATGGGTAATGTATGGCTCATACAATGTGTCTATTTATTTTTCTATGTACAAATTGGGAATATTTGTAGAACTGATTTTTATTACTTGGATATATTGTGGAATGAATAAATGTCTGTTTGTACAGAATTGTTTCTGATTAAACTTAATGTTAATAGGTAATGAGCACAAAAGCCAATGAACTTCATCCATGAATGTTTATTTAATGTAGTGATACACAGGCCAAACACAAACTTGAGATGGGTTTATGTCATAAACAGACTGCTTTTGTAAATACTCCTACCTTTCTTTCAAAAGTTTTTTTAACAGCTGAACACAAAAATAGTGATTGTGCATTGTAGAAAAGCTTTACAAAAGGATTTGCTATTTCCCTGATAACCAGCTGAAGGCAGCTTTGAGTATTGTAGATTTTCACAAATAAAACCAAGTGAGACATTTAATGTTTAATGAAACCCGTAGCATGTTTTATTAAACTCCAAAACCTAACACAGAAGTGCACTAAAAACACATTAGACCCTTCTCTTTTTTTTATTTTTTTTATAAGTTTCTACAATGTGACAAAACAAAAAAAATTAAAAAAGAGGTTTATACAGTGCAAAGCAAACGTATCAAATGTACTGTTCATAACAGTTAAGGAAAAGCACCCTTCATAGAATCGTATAAAGTTAGTTACCACCCCACCCTCCCACTACCCAAATCCAAGCCAGCCATACGATATATAAAAAAATTAATCAGAACTCTTATCACCACAGAGCTGTATTTATAAAAAGGAGGTATATTGCCTACTACCTGAGCTATAATATGTTGATACATTAAAAACAAACGTAAATCTTAACCAAAAGAAGCTGGAAGTAAGGGATTTAAACGCAAAAGAAAAAAGGGAGGGATGCACCCTTAATCTAAACAGGAATTATGAAAATATTCAAGAAAAGGCCCCCACACCTTTTGGAATTTTATGTCTGAATTAAGAAGTAAATAATGAATCTTTCAAGGTCTAAGCAGGACATAATATCTCTAAGCCATTGAGCATGAGTGGGTGGGACAGCATCTCCACCTAAAGAGGACTGCACGTCTGGCCAAATGAGAGGCAAAAGACAATGTACTTTAGACTTCTTGGATCCTCACTTCCTTGCCATTTGCCTAAATCAATTGTTAATCCAGTCATCAGACACACTCTGAGAATATGGGCTCAGTTCAGAAAATATAATGGTCTTCATGGTTTTACTCTCTCTAATCCTATTTTACATAATCATCTTTTTCAGCCTTCTATGCAGGATGTAACATTTCTAGACTGGCACAGAAAGGGCATTAGGTGCTTTGAAGATCTTTTCATAGATAAGCACTTTGCAACTTTTGACCAACTGCAAAGTTTGGCCTACCCAACACTCGTTTCTTTAGATATCTCCAAATTAGACAATTTATCAACCCTTTAATAACAAACTTTCCCAAGGTACCTGATAAAAATGTTGTGGACTTGTTTCTTCGTATGAACCCAGTGGGTAAAGGTTTAATATCTACTATTCGAGATATGTTAGCGATGCTGAGGTGAGCCCCCTTTGACAAAATTACAGCGGCCTGGGAGCATGATTTAAATTTTCCTCTGTCCAACAAGGTTTGGGATTCAATTCTCAAGTCAGTTAATTCAACTTCTCTTTGTGCTCGCCACTGCCTTTTACAGTTCAAGGTTGTAAACAGGGCTTATATGTCTAAAACTAGATTATCACGGTTCTTGGGATAAAAATGGAGTCCACATTGAGATTGCAGTAAGTGATATGCAGGGTACAGAGCTTGTGGAGTGATGGGTAAGGACAATGGAAACGGTGGACATTACAGATAATGATGTGCTGGATACAGGAGCCCATGGTATGGTAGGTAAGGACAAGGGGAACTTGTCATACAATTTTGTCCCCCTCGGTTCAGTCCCTTCATAACTAAATCTGATGACAATTCACATTTCTCCATCACTTCAATGCTTACAGTTTCCTGCCCTGATCACTTTATTTTCACTATGGACTTACAGTCCCTATATACCTCTTCAAGAAGTCCTTAAAGCTCTTTACTTCTTTATGGACAGTAGAACAATAGGACTAATCAGTTCCCCTCCACCATGACCCTCCTCTGTTTAGTGAAACTGGTTCTCTTTTGTCTCCTCCCACTTTCACCAAACCATTGGTGTAGCCAGACATTCACATAAGCCCAAGCTGGACCTGCTTTTTCATTGGCTACATGGAAGAATCCATGTTCCAAGCCTGCCCCCAAATTTTCTCCACTACATTGACAACTGCATTGGTTCTGCTTGCTGCACCCATGCCAAGTTTGTCAGCTTCAAAAACTTTGCTGCCAACTTCCACTCTCCTCTGAAATTTTCTTAATCCATCTCTGACACCTCTATTCCCTTTCTCGATGTCCCTGGCTCCATTTCTGGGGACAGCCTATCTACTGAGATGTTTTGCAAACCTACTGACTCTCAGAAATATCTTGACTATACCTCTTCCCACCCTGTCATTTATAAAATGCTATTCCCTTTACTCATTTTCTCCATCTCTGCTGTATCTGTACTCAGGATGAGGCTTTCCATTCTAGAATATCTGAGATGCCCTCTTTCTTTCAAAGACCAGTGTTTTCCTTCCACCATTATTGATGCTGCCCCTATCTTCTCCATTTTCCACACACATGTCCTCACTCCATCCTCCCACATCATAACAGGGATAGGATTTCACTCCACAAGGCTCCATATTCAGCACATCATTCTCCGTAACATCCACCATCTCCAGCAGGATCCTACCACTGAGTATATCTTTTGTTACCCTGCCATCCTCTGTATCCTGGTGTAGGTTTTTTCAAGAAACCCAACGCAATACCATTTCCTCCTTTATGTGCTTGGAATATTAACATGCCACCAAGATCCATGGCCTTCCACTTGCTGAATACCAACCTCTTCCTCTGACAGTAGACATAGATTCATTCCTTTGTTCTTGAGTCTCCTTTCCGTAGCTCTCTAGTTATAAATTACCAACGTGGACACCTGTATATTTGGAAACACTCCCATAACATTACTTTAAAGTCTGATGTGTGTACATATGTTGGTACCTATGAATGGCAGTAGTAGATCCCTTCCCCCTCCCCAACTTGGCCATGCCAACTAAGTTGCTTACCAACAAATCCCATTTGCTAGCATTTGAAGCACATCTCTCTTAAACCTCTGCTATCCATTTAACTATCTAAATGTCTTTTCAGCTATGTAATTGTATCTGACTCTACCACTTCTAACAGTTCATTCCACACATGCACCCCTCTTTGTGTGAGAAAGTTGCCTCTCAGAGCCCTTTAAAACTTACCCCACTCTTCAATCTGTGTCCCCTAGATTTAGATTCCCTTAACTGGAAAGAGTTTTGACCATTCACATTATCTATCCCCCTAATGATTTTCAGAATCAGGTTAAGATCACTGGCATATGTCGTGAAATTTGTTGTTATGTGGCATCAGTACATTGCAATACATAATAAAAACCATAAATTATATGAATAAGTACAGTATATATTAAAATAATTAGTTCAAAAAGAGAGGAAGAAAGTGCTGATATAGTGTTCATGTGTTCGTTGTCCATTCAGAGATTTGATGGTGGAGGTGAAGAAGCTGTTTATAAAATGCTGAGTATGTGCCTTCAGGCTCCTGTGCCTTCTCCTTGTTGAAAACATTGAGAAGAGAGGTGATGGGGGTCTTTAATGATGGATGCCACCTTTTCGAGGCATTGCATTTTAAGGTGTTCCAGATGCTGGGGAAGCTAGTGCCCATGATGAAGTAGCTGAGTATAGAACTTCTGCAGCTTTTTTCCAATCCTGTGCAGTCACCCCTCCATACCAGATGGTGATGCAACCAGTTAGAATGCTCTCCATGTTATATCTGTAGAAATTTGCAAGTGCCTTTGGTGACATACCAAATAACCTCAAGGTCCTAATATAGCTGTTGTTGTGGCTTCTTTGTCCATATGATTTTATAACATCAAAGGAAAATGCAGTTTCTCCTTATAACTCATGCCATCCTGTTACAGTAACATTCTTGCAAAACTTTTCTGCACCTTTTCCAGCTTAATGACATAACCTCTACAGCGTGGTGACCAGAACTGCACACAGTATTTGCAGTGTGGGTCTCACTGAAGTCTTGTATGATTATTACATTACACCCCAATTCACTGATGAAGACAAGCTTGCCAAATGCCTTCTTCATCATCTTCTCTACCTGTGTAACCACTTCCATGGAAATATGTACTCCAGGTCTTTCTGCTCTGAACACTTTCTGGAGTTGTACCATTTACTATTAACTCTTGGCCTAACTTGACTTAAAACCTCACCAGCTCCCTCAACACTGCCTCTTTGGTCAAGAAAGCACAGCAACGTCTCCACTTTATGAAGTGAGTAAGACTCCCCGACCCCCCCCCCCCCCCATCTTAAGCAACTTTTACAGGAACACCATCAAGAGTGTCCTGACAGACACTCACCATCCTGACCAGCTGCATCATCATCAGGAATGAGAATTGCAAGGCATCTGACCAAAGGGACACAGTCTCCTTGGTATTGTCAATGATCTCTCCCATCTGTCTGAGAATCTCTTTGACCACTACCGTCAAGCAGGAGGTACTGTAGCATTAAGACAAGAACCGTTAAGATGGGAAACAGCATCTTCCCCCAGGCCGTAAAACTACCAAATTCCCTGCCGTCAGATATAAATCTCAAAATACAGTCTCATCGCGTAGGAAGCACCATTAGCATTATACTGTTTTTTAATTGTATCAAATATGCACATTATTTATTAATTTATTTGTGGTAATATTACTTTAAGCGTTATGTGTGTGAGTTACATGTACTGTGTTGTACACCTTGGTCCAGGGAAAGTTGTTTCGTTTGGCGGTTTGCATGAGTACAGTTGAATGTCAGTAAACTGAAATTGTAAAATGCAACACTCCCCACTTGTCTGATTTAGATTCTATCTCCAAGTCCTTGGCTGACTTTCACAATTTATGTAGATCTTGGAATCTTAGATATCCTCCTTCATTGTCCACTACACAACCAATCTTGTTACTATCCATAAACTTACCATTGCTCGCTACATTCTCATCCAAATGACTAATATAGATGACAAACAATCATGGAGCCAGCATCAATTCCTGAGGGTTCCAATCTGAAAAATGTGCCCTTTGCTGCTACCCTCTTTCCATCAGGCAAATTTGTATCTGTCTGTTGTCTAGTTCACTTTGGATCCTATGTGATTTAACCTTCTGGACCAGCTTACTCTGCAGGATCTTGTCAAAGGCCTTGCTCGTGACCACGTACAGTAGAAGCCAGCGACTTCCCTGCTGTTATCAATCCTCTTGGTCATCTCTTCAAATGCACGATTTTCCATGCACAAAGTCACGCTGGCAACCTCTAATCAATCCTGCACTTTCCAATTGCAGAAGCCCTCTCCAGTAGCTTACCGCACCAATGATGTGAGGCTTACCGGCCTGAATTTCTAGGCCTTGGGTAGTCCTCCTTAAACAAAGGCACATCTTCAGCTACCCTGCAGTTTTCCTGTACCTCAACCATGTCTAATGGTGACATAAACATCTCTGTCATGGCTTCAGTACATTGTTCCTACCTTTCCACAATGTCATAGAATATACTAGGTTAGGACCTGGGGATTTATCCATCTTTATCTATTGTAGGACTGCCAGCACCCTTCCCTGATTTCCCTAGCTTTTTTGACTTACTGTACAGTAAATTCTGGCACTTACTATCAATTTAAGACTTTGCACATCCCTTGTGTTTCCACACTGATCTTTAAAGGCCCCTGGTCTCTCTTTAATTACCATTTTGCCCTTAATAGATTTATAGAGTTTATTAGCATTCTCTTTTACCTAATCTGCCAAATCTGTCTAATGTCCTATTTTTGCTCTAATCTTTCCCTCATAAATTTACTCTTAATATTCTGCGTATCCCTCAAATGGTTCAATCGATCCCACCTGCCTATACCTGCCATGTGCCTCCTTTTCCCTGACCAGATTGTAATATTCCTGCTCAACCATGGCTGAATCCTTACACTCTAACAGGAGGATGCTGAACCTGAACTATTCCTATCTCATTTTTAACTGCCTCTCACTTGCCAGATGGCTCTTCACCTGCAAGCAACCTCTCCCAATCAACCTTTGCCATCAAAATCCTGTCTAAATTAGTGCCCAAAATTAGGACTTTAATGTGGAATAGTTCTATCCTTTTCCATAATTATCTTAAAACTAATAGAGTTAAGGTTGCTTGTCCCAAAGTGCTGCTTCATTGTCACTTACCCTACTTCATTCCCAATAGGCATTCCGGTGTTACCGCACCCCCCCCCCACCCCGCATCCCAAGTATACCATCTATAGGGACACAAACACTGGAATCTAGAGCAAAAACTAACTGCTGTGGGGAAAAGGGAATTGCATCAGAATTGGACCCTCTATAAATTGCTTCAGAACATTTTCTTAGTGATACTTAACATATTCCACTACATCCAGGCCCTTAGCTCTATCATCACAATCATAATTTTTACAGTATCTGCAATCTCCTTACATAATGCCCCTATGCATTTGTTCCTCTATTTCTTGCTGATAATTGGGTGGCCTAGGTTCAAACCGTGTCAAAGTTCTCCCTCCCTCATGTAACGCCCTGGGAAAGGTTTCGCTGCTAATGTAATGGTTTCTCTGTAGCAGCAGTGTGTTTGGGTTATGACTAGAGATAATGAGAGCTTTGGAACGTGTGGCGTCCAATGAGGGGAGTGGTTTTCTTGCTTGTGTACCCGAGAGCAAGGGATTCACGGTCTTTTGTTCGGAGGAAGATGGAGAGAGAAGAGGCCAGGACAGAGAGGTTGTAGACTGCAGGACTGAGTGGACATGGAATGGGGTCGGGAGTCGACAATGCCCGGGGGAAATCGAAGGAGAACGAACGGACAGGAAAATTGTGAGCTCCAACGTGCACATTAGACTGTTTCATGAAACTGGGCCCTTTTCTTTTTGTTGTTTTTTACTAACCCTCTAGTCAAATTAAGATTAAGGTTAGATGAGTGGCAGTGCTCTGATGATGTAAAGCGACAGAGGTTGGTGGAAAGTTTGAGTGGGCAGGATGGTGACATGGTGAGAGTCGTGAAGTTCCGGTACCCCATAGCTAAAGCTATCGATTACATGGGAGCACTGGAAAATGCATTTGGCACAACAGGAAGCCCAATGGAGCTCGTGACAGGGTTTCAGAACATGCGGCAGGAGAAGGGGGAGAAACTTTCTGCCTACATTTTTTGGCTAGAGAGGCAGCTAAATTGTTTGTGGCATCGGGGGGTCATTCAGGCAGCTGAGGTGGATCAGATAGCCAAGGGCCCCCGGTCCCAGGACATGATTGCTTGGGGTTTCTGACGGTCTCGTAAAATGTGTCCCCTCCATCGTTTGTGGAGCTGATCAGAGAGCTATGGGAAGAGGAGGACACGGCAGAGATGCAGGAGGCCTCCATCGGCAGGGTACGGTCCTCGGTAGTGGTCCCCTGCGGTGAAGTGACCACAGATAGCCTGCCCCGGGGCCTCCATCGGCAGGGTACGGTCCTCGGTAGTGGTCCCCTGCGGTGAAGTGACCACGGATAGCCTGCCCCGGGGCCTCCATCGGCAGGGTACGGTCCTCGGTAGTGGTCCCCTGCGGTGAAGTGACCACAGATAGCCTGCCCCGGGGCCTCCATCGGCAGGGTACGGTCCTCGGTAGTGGTCCCCTGCGGTGAGGTGACCACAGATAGCCTGCCCCGAGGCCTCCATCGACAGGGTACGGTCCTCGGTAGTGGTCCCCTGCGGTGAAGTGACCACGGATAGCCTGCCCCGGGGCCTCCATCGGCAGGGTACAGTCCTCGGTAGTGGTCCCCTGCGGTGAAGTGACCACGGATAGCCTGCCCCGGGGCCTCCATCGGCAGGGTACGGTCCTCGGTAGTGGTCCCCTGCGGTGAAGTGACCACAGATAGCCTGCCCCGGGGCCTCCATCGGCAGGGTACGGTCCTCGGTAGTGGTCCCCTGCGGTGAAGTTACCACGGATAGCCTGACCCGGGGCCTCCATCGGCAGGGTACAGTCCTCAGTAGTGGTCCCCTGCGGTGAAGTGACCACGGATAGCCTGACCCGGGGCCTCCATCGGCAGGGTACAGTCCTCGGTAGTGGTCCCCTGCGGTGAAGTGACCACAGATAGCCTGCCCCAGGGCCTCCATCAGCAGGGTACGGTCCTCGGTAGTGGTCCCCTGCGGTGAAGTGACCACGGATAGCCTGCCCCGGGAAGCAGTAGAGGAGATTGTGGCAGAGCTGAGAACAAAGAAATGTCGGCTGTTATCAGTGGGTATGACCCCCCCCCCCCCCCCATGATGGAGCTGATGGAGGGGCAGATCCCCTAAGAGGACAAACAATGTGGAGGGCTGCTGGCAGTAGGTGTCACACCAGAAGGAGAGGCAGCTCCCGGGTATCTCAGCAGAGAGTCATTGGGAAAACTTAGAGTAGACCCAGTGAGGGAACAGCCTGGTGTCTCTGGGAGAACACATTCCCAGCAATGTATCAAGGAACCCCCGAAAGCGAATGCTGGCTGGTGGCGTAATAGCATCAGCGCTGGACTTCAGGGCTGAAAGTTCCCGAGTTCAAATCCAGCCGGCTCCCATGCACACTTTCTAAATGTGCTGGGTTGAGCGTTGAGCTAGCAACTCGACCTGGTAAAGAAGAAATTGCCTGCTACAGAAACATCAACAGCAAAAAATAAGTTGATGGCCTATGCTCTCTCATGAGTTGAAAGGCAATTTCTCTTTCTTTCTTCCAGAAAGTGAAAGACCCTATTCCTTAGTGGGACCATGCTCTAGTGTGTTGCTATGAATAGAGGGTATTTATGCTAAAGCCATATTCAACACCGGGTCGCAGGTCACGTTGTAACTTTCATTTTACAACTTGTATCTGAAGCATTTACCATTGACCCCATTCAGGGTACTGGAGATTTGGGGTATCAATGCTAGTGATTATCCATACGACGGTTATTAGTCAGTGATGTTGGAGGCCGATGTGGGAGTGTCTGAGGTCCTTGATACATTGGTGCTGGTTTGTCCGGACCCCGCTGAGAAGGGTGGCATTTCAATCCTGGTGGGGACCAACCTTCTGGTGAGAAGGCTCATGGGGGCCTGCAAGGAGAAGGCGGGTGAGATCTCTTTGGGGACATTGTCTGTTCACCCAGTATTTCGAGCTGCTTTTGAGGAAGTGCGTGGCAGCATTGGGCCAGATACCGAATTTAAACAAGGGACTGTGTGATTCGCCCAGTCTAAGCCAATGGTAGTACGACCCGGGGAAGTAGCAGGAATGACGGGGACCCCCAAATTTCCCAGAGTGCCTGCAGGCAAGACCCTCTTAGTGGACGCTCTGGAAGACCATGAGGGGGAGTCAAGGTTTCCGGCTGGGGTACTGGTGAGGCCCGAAATGCAGAAGCCCTCGGTTGTACAGGCGAATGGGATGGCAGTGATTGTCAGTAACACTATGTAGAGGGAGGTCACTTTCAAGCGGGGGATGCCCCTGGTGCACCTGTTCCCAATGACGGTAATGTCTAGTGTCCCTCTGAGACAAGCCAAGGAGAAACTTTTGTGGAAAGGGGGCAAGTTGACCGTTCAGTCATTCAACTTCGGGGACTCCCCAGTTCCTGTGGATTGGAAAAGGAGGCTGGTAGAGAAGATGTTGAATTTGGAAGGTGTCTTTTCCATTGGCAAGTTTGATGTGAGTTGTTCCAAGAGCACACGTCACATTATCCGGGTAACTGAGGATACCCCGTTCAGAGAAAGCTCACGGAGACTGGCCCTGCAGAGGTGGAGGACGTTCGGCAGCTTTTGTGTAAGTTGAAGGAAACTGGGAACATCACCGAGTCACAAAGCCCCCATGTGTCCACAATAGTAATGGCCAGAAAGAAGAATGGGAAGTTATGGTTGAGTGTGGACTATAGGACTCTGAACAGGCACACCGTTACGATCCCGAGGGTTAAAAACACGCTGGCCTGTTTGAGTGGTGTGAAGTGGTTCAGTGTGCTGGACTTGGAGTGGATATTACCAGATCCCCATGAGTGAGGTTGACAAAGAGAAGTCAGCATTTATATGTCCTCTGGGATTTTTCCAGTTGGAAAGGATGTCCCAGGGCATTTCAGGAGCTCCTGCAACTTTCCAGTGTGTCATGGAGAAGACAGTGGGGGGTATGAACTTGCTTGAGGTATTGGCGTATCTGGATGACCTCATAGTATTTGGATCCACCTTGGAAGAACATGAGGCGAGGCCACTGAAGGTGCTGGGCCGCCTGAAAGCTGAAGCGTTAAAACTTTCCCTGGACAAGTGCCAATTCTACCAAACGCCTGTTAGCTATGTTGGACACATAGTCTCATGTATGGAGTAGCTACAGATCCAGTTAAGATAGAGGTGGTGACCTCTTGGCCAAGACCCCAGACTGTGAGTGCGCTGTGCTCGTTCCCCAGGTTCGATGGTTACTATCGAAGGCTACGCAAAAGTGAGTCACCTGTTGAATCAGCTTCTGTGAGATTACCCTCCCTTGGGGAAGAAAGGGAGGGGGAAGAAAGGAGAGGAGGGTAGAGAGTACCTTAGCTCATCAGAGCCCTTTGGACCAAGGGTGGGATGCGAAATGTGAAGAGGCCTTTCATTTGCTGAAGAACCTGCTGACACAGGCACCTGTACTGGCTTTTGCAGACCCCTGATTGCCGTATGTTCTGCATATGGATGCCAGCCGAGAGGTCTTAGGGGGTGTCCTGTTTCAGGATCAGGCCACTGGGTTGAGGCCTGTGATGTTTGTCAGCCAGAATCTGTTGCCCTCTGAGAAAAACTATCCCATGCACAAGTTGGAGTTTCTGGTATTAAAATGGGTGGTGGTTTAGCTGAGTGACTACCTCTACAGGGCCAAGTCTGAGGTGAGGACGGTCAACAATCCCCTAAATTATATCCTGACCTCGGTGAAAGTGGATGCCACAGGCCATCGGTGGTTGGCAGGGTTGTCTGCCCTTAATTTCAGCCTGAAGTACCCGTCGGGAAGCAGGAACATTGATGTGGGTGCTTTGTTCCGACAGACGCATGAGGGACTGAACATGGACAAAGGGTGAAGGTCATGTGTCAGTTTGTCATCACAGTGAAGGCAGAGGGAAAGGAGGGACAGGAGCGAGCGGTGGATCAATTGAGAGCTTTCGAAGATGCCATACCACAAGTTCACTGTAACCTGACTGCTGTGAAGACAAATCAGCTGCTGGAATTAAGTTTGAGGGAAGTGGCAGCGGCTCAGCGAGATGACCCGGGATTCAGTACCTTTCGGTCAGTGGTTAAAAAGGGAGACATGGTTCAGGCAGAGAAGATGAAGCACGCAACAGTGTCTCCATTACTGAGAGAATGGCCCCAGTTGGAGTTGTGGAACGTATACCAGATCTCATCACCCCCAGACCGACCTCAGTGTTGCCAGCTGGTTCTGCCGGAAAAGTATCGGAGGATTGTGTTGAAGTCACTTCATGATGCTTCTGGACATTTGGGGGTGGAAAAGACCTATGGGTTGCTCAGAGACCGGTTTTACTGTCCCCGAATGAAGTCGAAGGTTGAAGAATACTGCAGGTCATGCATTCGCTGCATACGGCGGAAGATGCTGCCTACGCGGGCAGCTCCCTTGTCCCACTGGCAGAGTGCGGGGCCCCTGGACCTGGTGTGTATGGATTTCCTGTCAATAGAACCCGATGCTAGCAACACAGCGAATGTCTTAGTCATCACGGACCACTACACCAGATACGCTCGGGCTTTTCCTACCAAGGACCAGAGGGTTTCCACAGTGGCCGAAGTGCTATAGGAGAAGTATTTCATTTATTATGGCCTCCCCAGGTGAACACACAGTGATCAGGGACAGGATTTCGAGAGCAGGCTCATCCATGAGCTACTGGGCACTCTTGGTGTTGAGAAGGCAAGGACCACGCCCTATCACCCACAGGGTGATCCCCAGCCCAAGAGATTTAATCGAACCTTGCTAGACATCCTCGGGACCTTGGAGATCAGCAAGAAGAGCAAGTGGAGTCAACATATTGGACATAGAACCATAGAACACTACAGCACAGTACAGGCCCTTCAGCCCTCCATGTTGTGCCGACCCATATAATCCTTAAAAAAAGTACTGAACCCACACTACCCCACAACCCTCCATTTTTCTTTCATCCATGTGCCTGTCCAAGAGGCTCTTAAATACCCCTGATGTTTTAGCCTCCACCACCATCCCTGGCAAGTCATTCCAGGCCCTCACTACCCTCTGTGTAAAAAACTTACCCCTGATGTCTCCCCTAAACTTCCCTCCCTTAATTTTGTACATATGTCCTCTGGTGTTTGCTATTGGTGCCCTGGGAAACAGGTACTGACTATCCACCCTATCTATGCCTCCCATAATCTTGTAGACCTCTATCAAGTCCCCTCTCATTCTTCTACGCTCCAAAGAGAAAAGTCCCAGCTCTGCTAACCTTGCTTCATATGACTTGCCCTCCAATCCAGGCAACATCCTGGTAAATCTCCTCTGCACCATCTCCATAGCTTCCACATCCTTCCTATAATGAGGTGAACAGAATTGAACATAATACTCTAAGTGTGGTCTCACCAGAGATTTGTAGAGTTGCAACATGACCTCTCTACTCTTGAACTCAATCCTTCTGTTAATGAAGCCTAGCATCCCATAGGTCTTCTTAACTGCCCTATCAACCTGTGCAGTGACCTTGAGGGATGTATGGATTTGAACCCCAAGATCCCTTTGTTCATCCACACTCTTAAGTAACTGACCATTAATCCTGTACTCAGTCTTCTGGTTTGTCCTTCCAAAATGCATCATCTCACACTTGTCCAGATTGAACTCCAGCTGCCATTTTTCTGCCCAACTCTGCAGCCTGTCTATATCCTCTTGTAACCTTCGACAACCTACAGCTCCATCCATAACTCCGCCAATCTTCGTGTCATCCGCAAACTTACTCACCCATCCTTCCACCTCTACATCCAGGTCATTTATAAAAATTACAAATAGCAGGAGTCCCAGGACAGATCCCTGCGGCACACCACTAGTCACCGACCTCCAGGCAGAATACTTTCCTTCCACAACTACCCTCTGCTTTCTTCCTTTAAGCCAATTTTTTATCCAATCAGCCAAGGTTCCACTTATCCCATGCCTCATGACTTTCTGGATGAGTCTCTCATGAGGGACTTTGTCAAATGCTTGGCTGAAGTCCATGTAGACCACATCCACTGCCCTACCCTCATCAATTTCTTTTGTTACCTCTTCAAAAAACTCAATCAGGCTTGTGAGACACGATCGTCCCTTCACAAAGCCATGTTGACTATTCATGAGTAGACTTTATTCTCCAAATGCTTGTTGATCCTATCCTTAAGAATCCTTTCCAGTAGTATCACCAACGTAAGACTCACCAGTCTATAGTTCCCAAGTTTCTCCCTATTACCTTTTTTAAACAAGGGAACTACATTTGCCATTCTCCAGTCTTCCGGCACTTCCCCTGTAGCCAAGGAGGATTCAAAGATCATAGCTAATGCTCCTGCGATCTCTTCTCTCAATTCCCACAACAACCTGGGGTGTATCATATCCGGCCCTGGGGATTTATCCATCTTAATGTTTTTAAGAAGATCCAGCACTTCTTCCTTAATTTCCACATTGTCCAGCACACAGGCCCGCTCTACTTCGACCTCATCCTGATCAAGATCCTTTTCACTTGTGAATACTGAAGCAAAGTATTCATTTAGGACCTCCCCAACCTTCTCCGCCTCCAGGCACATGTTGCCCTCTTTATCCTTTAACGGTCCCACCTTTGTTCTCGTCATCCTCCTATTCTTCACATACGCATAGAATGCCTTGGGGTTCTCCTTAATCCTACATGCCAAGGCCTTCTCATGCTCCCTTCGAGCTCTCCTAAGTCCTTTCTTTAGCTCCTTCCTGGCTACCCTATATTTCTCATAAGCCCCTCCTACTTCCTGCTTCTTATATCTAACATATGCTTCCTTCTTCCTCTTGACGAGTTGCCTCCCGTGTTTTGTCAGCCATGGTTCCTTTTTCCTATCATTTTTTCCTTGCCTCGGTGGGACAAACCTATCCTGAACCCAGCTCAAGTGGTCCCTAAACTTCTCCCACATTACTTCTGTGCTTTCCCCTTTGAACATCTGTTTCCAATTTACTCTTGCTAGTTCCTGCCTCATCCCTTCAAAGTTAGCCCTTCCCCAGTTAAGCACTTTACCATTTTGTCTGATTTTATCCCTTTCCATAGCTATGCTGAAGCTAAGGGAGTTGTCGTCACTCTCACCAAAATGCTCCCCCACAAAGAGGTCTGTCACCTGACCAGGTTCATTACTCAGAACTAGATCCAGTATAGCCTCTCCTCTTGTCAGCCAATCCAGATTCTGTGTCAGGAATCCTTCTTGAACACACCTGACAAATTCAGCCTCATCTATCCCCTTTGCACTCAGGAGGTGCCAGTTAATATGAGGGATGTTGAAGTCACCCATAACTACTACCCTGTATTTCCTGCTCCATTCTAAAATCTGCCTGCTTATCTGCTCCTGGGTGTCCCGAGGGCTACTTAGGGGCCTATAGACTACTCCCAGCACAGTGATTGATCCCTTCCTATTTCTGACTTCCACCCAGACTGACTCCATGGACTCTCCTTCTGCAGTGTCCTCCCTTTCTATAGCTGTGATACTATCCCTGACCAGCAATGCCACTCACCCCCTTTTCTACCCCCATCCTATAACTTTTAAAACACCTGAACCCCGGGACCTGCATCATCCAATCCTGCCCTTCCTCCAACCAAGTTTCAGTAACGGCCACAACATCGTAGTTCCACATACTAATCCATGCTCTAAGTTCATCCTCTTTGTTCCTAATACTCCTAGCATTGAAATAGACACATCTCAACCCCTTTAACTGGCTACAATTATGTTCTGTCCCCTGCCTGTCCTTCCTCATCAACTCAGAACTCTTAGCATCATGCCCTTGTCCTTCTACCTTAATCCCTGCATTCACATTCTGATTCCCACCCCCTGCCAAACTAGTTTAAACCCTCCCCAACAGCTCTATCAAGCGTGGCCACAGAGTCCTCTTACTAGGTGTAGGCTCCAGATCGGGCTCTGGGTCAACCTGCACTTCTTGTCCCAGAGGGAGAAAATGGTTCCAATGGAGAATCTTGACAGGTCCATTCCCATCCTCTGGTTTCACCAGGAAAACTGGTGACTCTCCAACACAAAGGGCATAGCCACCCAGCGATCAGTCAACTTATGCTTCCCCGGCAGCCCCAAATTCCGTATGAGACCTCAGTCTCCCGACAGGAGTTGGGAGAACTTCACCTTTTGATCATACCTCTTCTTATTTCCTTGGTTCTCTTTGGTAGACATGACCCCAGCTAATTCCTAAACCCTTTTCAGCTCTCTTCTCATATCAGACACATAATTCAGCTAAGGCTTCGGTGGTAAGTCCCCGAATATTGGATATTGGATATTGGTCCCCCTGGGATTCAAGTGCAACCTGTCCTTTTTGTACAGGTCACACCTGCCCCAAAAAGAGGTCACAATGATCCAGAAATCTGAATCTCTGCCTCCTGCTCCATTCCCTCAGCCACGCATTTATCCTCCACCTCATTCTATTCCTATTCTCACTGTCGCTTTGCACAGGCAGTAATCCCAAGATTACTACCTTTGAGGTCCTGCTTTTCAACAGGACAGCAGGACCAACAGCAGGAGAGGTTAGGCCGGCCCCCGCCACAGAGAGTGATACAGATTCGGAGGGTGAGGACCTGGAGGTGTGGTTTAGGCTGTCTTTTGCTAACTCCCCATTGATTGAGGAAGAGACTTCCAGCCCTTCTCCCACTGAGTCAGGTGAAATCGGGAGGGGGTGGGCTATTTGGCAAAGGATGAAGCAATGCTTAGCCAAGGGACAGAGGTCTCCGAGTTGCAGGTGGGCTTGAATGATAGGCCGGGGGAGGCCTCGCCAGGTAGACCAGAAGTATCCCCAGTAGTGTCCGAACATGAAGAGGTAGATGAGGGGGAACGGAGGTCTCACAGAATCAGGAGACCACTGGACAGGCTGGCCTATGTAGCACCGGGGGAACAGAGTATGGCCCCTTCTGCTTTGGGGAGCTATGTCACTGCCTTTTACACTTGAGTTGGACTTTATGTTTTGCAAGAAGGGTTGGCAAATTACTTCAAAGTCATGAGGACGTGACTAAATTTGGTAGGGGGAGAATGTAATACCCTGGGAAAGGTTTCACTGCTAATGTAATGGTTTCTCTGCAGCAGCAGTGTGTTTGGGTTATGACTAGAGATAGCGAGGGCTTTGGAACGTGTGGCGTCCAATTAGAGGAGTGGTTTTCTTGCTTGTGTGCCTGAGTGCGAGGGATTCGCGGGCTTTTGTTTGGCGGAAGGTGGAGAGAGAAAAGGCCCGAGTGGAGAGGTTGTAGACTGCAGGACTGAGTGGACGTGGAATGGGGTCGGGAGTTGACGGCACCCGGGGGAAATTGAACGAGAACGAACAGACGGGAAAACCGTGAGCTCCAGTGCGTGCATTAGACTGTTTCATTAAAATGGGCCCTTTTTCTTTTTGTTTTCTTTACTAACCCTCTAGCCAAATTAAGAATTATAAAGCTCAATCGTTTAATTGCATATGGTGTACTGGTTGTTATTTCATGGTACTGATTTGTAACGGGGAAAACATCACGCAGCATCCACCCAAACAAGACTTCCACAAGTTTGGCAGGCCAAAGCGCGTCTTTCCCTAGACTGAGTTCCATCTATATAGCCTGATTGGATGCTCCCTTATCTCCTACCCCAACCACTATCATATCTATAGTATTTGTACCCCAGAGCACTGAGTTGCCCATTCTGTTTATCACTGAATATTTGTGTACTTAGTTTTGGAATGTCTTGACCACAACATAGTTTATATGATTTCAACATAAACAATACTACAAAAGATTACTTATCCCTTCATTTACTCATTCTAAGCAGTGAGGATAAGTGACTATGGTATTGATAGTATACTGTATAACCTAATGTACGGCAGGGGTGGCTCTGTTGTAAAAATTCCACAATCCATATTTCAGATGGAAGCGTCATATATGCTTAATGATTGTAGCCTCTATAAGCTGAGATGTGTATAAACCTTTTAATTTTAAAGTTGTTATCTTTGCCAAATTCTCATCTGATGGATTACTTCAATAATAACAACATCTCAAGATCAAATGTATAAAATTTATTGCAAAGAAACAAGTACAAGTTCTTAATACCTGCCTTTATTTGATATTACTTTAAATATTTCTAAGTCAGGCTTTTAAAATGAAGTCAAAGCACATAGAAAGAATTTTAATCTTCAAATGCCAAATACGGACGTGATTTTAAATATCTCTGAGTTCCATGTTTCCTCAGCATTTTGAGCAAAAATGGAACATTTTGAAACATTGTTATACAAAAAAATGCCCTTCATGTGATGGTAAGCAATCAACAGGGCGCTGGAGCTAATGCACAGTAGCAAAGTCAGATTTGTACTAATTCTTCTCCAAATCAATATATGGGAAAAGGAAAGGACATTTGATTAGTCTAATGAGAATCTCAAAGGGTTGAAATATGAAGTGGATATCAAGATTTTAAAAGAACTTCTACAACAAGCAAGTTCTCGAGGAAAGCCCCTTCTGTCCCTGAGGAACAAACAGCCATTCTGGCCACAGCTGACGTGAGAGGATCGCAGCCAGGATAAGTCCAGGCAAAGCTGTGGGGCGAGACATCGTACCTGATCAGGTGCTGCAAAATTGAGTTTATGGCAGTGGAAGAAGACAATTTCTATCATCGTCCTAACATTTAGTTGTATACTTAACAAACACAGCAGAGGGTTTGTGGGAGGCAGTCGTTATGTAGAATTGACAGTTGTCAGAGTGTCAGATGATTTCTCTAAGGGCTACCATGTAATTGAAAAATATGAGATGGACAGGGATGGATATCCAGATGTAATGGTACTGGAACAGAAAGAAGTTATGGCAGGCTGAAGGGAGATGGTTCTGTGCAAGTGTAGTTTTATCCAGATAGAAAGCAGAGGACAGATATTGTGATCAGTTGCCTGTAAACTCAAATCGATGAGGAAGGATAGATCATCACAGCTGCAATTGTGACTTTGATGGACGCTGTTTCAGTGCTGCTGCTGCGATGGAAAACGGACTTCAGAATTGCAGAAAGGATGAGTGTGGGTTTAACTAATAGCAGCACCTTCAAGCGTCCTAGAAAGTTAAAGGATGGCATAGGTTAGTTTGCAAGGTCAACATTTTTTTGAGCAGTTCAACTATTGTTTACAAAGCATAACTAAAAAGAAGCAGTTTACCAAATTACCATGTTTACTTTGCCTGATGAAAACTGTGAGGAACAAATAGTTCTTCTAATCAAGTTGTTGGAAGACAATAAAAATCTCATGCCACCGTGCCGGATAATTATTTTCCTCAAAATGCTGAAGAACAAGATACACAGGAAAAAGACATAATAAAGGAACGCAGTATTAATCACCAAACTTTTATTATGATCTTTCCAAATTTGGGGTTCAGAACAGTCAATGCATTAACAAAGAGCTGAGAATACTTTTCCCATCTGGTGATATCTATGTGTACCGTCAAGCTCTTGTATTTTGTTAAATCATGATTGTGTTTTTATATTTTCTAATTCTATATCTATGTTTTTGTATTAAAGTTTTTTTAGACTTTACTCATTATGATTTATTTCTTCTGCAATAAAGCATTGTTTTTGCCTGGATATTTTCAATAGTTCCCTTCACATGGGAACACCACGTTCCCATGGTAGACCGTAGACTGTGGTAGACCGTTTCTCCAAGGCTGTGCACTTGATAGCCCTCCCTAAACTCCCTTCCTCTCAAGAAACCGCAGTTCTTCTCGTCTGTCATGTATTCAGCCTCCACGGAATCCCCGCAGACATCGTCTCCGATCAAGGTCCCCAGTTCGTCTCACATGTATGGAAGGCCTTCTGTCAAGCCTCAGGTCCATCGGTCAGCCTGTCATCCGGCTTCCATTCACAGACGAATGGGCAGATGGAACGGGACAACCAAGACCTGGAGGGGATGCTACATTGTGTAATGTCAAACAACCCATCGACCTGGAGCGACCACCTCCCGTGGGTTGAGTACACCCTCACCCTCTGGTGAGCTCTGCCATTGGAAGGTCTCCATTCCAGTGTTCCCTGGGGTACCAACCCCCGCTGCTCCCTGCGAAGAAGAGGAGATTGCGGTACCGTTGTTTCAGGACCATACCGATCGGTGCCTTAAGGTTTGAGAGGAGACACGCACGGCCCTACTCAGGTCAGCAAAACACAGTAAGAAGAAGGCCGACCGACACCGGACTCCAGCGCCTCAGAACCAACCGGGACAGATGGTGTGGCTATCATCCAAGGGCATCCCGCTCAAGAACGAGCATAGGAAACTTGCCCCTCGCTTCCTGGGACCATTCAAGGTCAAAAGTGTTGTCAATCCTGCAGCGGTCTGCCTAAAACTGCTGAGATCTATGCGCATCCACCCAACTTTTCATGTTTCCCAGTTAAAGCCAGTTTCCGACAGCCCCTTGTGTCCCCCGGCTGAGACTCCCCCACCTGCCCGTATCATTGACAACCATCCGGCGTACACTGTCCGAAGACTACTGGATGTGCATCATAGGGGCAGGGGTTTCCAATACCTGGTAGATTGGGAAGGGTACGGTCCAGAAGAGCATTCCTGGGTCCCCCGCTCCTTCATACTAGACCCTTCCCTCATCCAGGATTTTCATCGGGACCATTCAGACAGGCCTGGAGAATCGCCTGGAGGCTCCTGTTGAGGGAGGGGTACTGTCATGGTCCCTTCTAGCAATCCCCCACCTTGCTATTTACCTCAGGAATTGGGCCTCAATCCCTTTGTTTAGTTCCCAATCATTCCCAGGTTCCACTAACTGCAAACACCTGCTTTCCATCAGAAAGTGCAGGATAAAGACCCTGTGATCACAACAAGGAGCTGCCAGTTCGTTGGTCAACTCTGATGTGAGTAACCTCATTTCCTGGTTCTTAGGACTGCCAGTTCTAAGTCTAACATTGCTCCTGGATACCGATTCCACGCTCACTATGTCAATGACACCTCCCGACTCTGCCTCCGCGCCCATGTTTTGCACTTGGGTTCGTCCACCACCATGCTCGTGTAACAGCAACAGGACTGTGGCAAAATAGATATAAGAGGTGGCAACATGTTCAAGAAACTTGCAGGGAAACAGACCACGGACAAAGTTTTCTGAACATAGTAAAGAGAATTCTCGAAGAATTTACAGAATAGAAGGCTGGCAAATGGACTAGCCAAGTCCAAAAGCAAGTGGAAGGAGAGAAAAATAAATGACTAACATGTAATGCTTCACCGTAATGAGCCCTTGACCAGCGTAATTGCGATCTTTCAGGTGACAGTTCAGATAAGGACACTTAAATGTACAGTCAGTGCTAATTTTCAAAGAAGAAATGCTGTTGTTGCACTTTTCAGTTGCCACAGACTACATTTGCACAACATTCTTTACTACTAATTCTAAAACATCAAACCCCTCCAGCTTTGAGTCAGCATTTACTTCAAAAACACAGCAATGTTTTTCTCCCTAATGTTTTTGGCTCTAACACAAGATTTGATACTGTAAAGGCAACTTGGCCTGAGGCACCAGTATGTCTTTCCCCAGTCTCCTTCCACTCCCAAAGATGTGCTGAATAGTAGGTTAATTAATTGGCTGATGTGAAATAGTGTGGATGACAATAAGATAATCAGGCAACTGGTGAAAGAGAATGGCTTACAAGAAAGTGTAACATCTTCTTCATTTTTTTTTGTTAAGAACTAATGTCCTTGATAAACCTCAAATATGAAACTATTGCAAGCAGCCTGGTTCAGGTTTAAACATATGGAGATAGTGCTTGTAAAATAGAGTTCATGGCAGTGGAAGAAGATAATTTCTATCATCTTAATGTTTAGTTGTCAACCTAACAATAGCAGCTGAGGTTTTGAAAGAATCAGTGGTTATGCAGAAAAGTCAGTTTGACTTAAAACACTGTAAAATAATGTTCAAACGGCTGTTCTGCATTTCCTATGAATGCAAATTCTCTTCAGATGTTCTCCACTGAAATGGTGATGGTTGTTAGGCTCTCAGATATTATCATTACAAATTTCAGACAAGTTTTGTTACCAACATGTCACTCATTCTGGTCTATGTTATTTGTTTTAACAAACAACACTGAAACATTTGATACCCCTTACTGATGTAGCAGTCAAGAAAGCATATCATTTCTGTATGGCTTGCCCACGAGGATTCTCTTGGATCCTGACCCGTTGCAGCTCAGGCTGATGTGGTGCTGCTCTGCTCTGGACTGTCAGATCCTATAGAGAGTGCAAAACACTGCCCAGATCATCCCAGGCTCATCAGTGCCTTCCACCCAGTTCATCCTCATGATACATTGCATCAGCAAGGTTAACAGTACCAGTAAGGATGTTCAACCTCCCTGACTGTTCCCTTCTCTTCTAACTTCTAGGAGAAGATACAGGAGATTGAAAGTCCAGGTTGCAAAACTCAAGGATAGCTCCTTCACCCCTGCTATCAGAATTCTGAGCAGATCATTTCTTTCATACCCCTCCCGATGGAGCTGCCTTCATTCTATCTCCTGGGTTATGGTCACTTTAGCTTTCCGTTTTGCACTGCCTCACTTTGCCCCATGGTTCTCTGCACCACTCCATTGTTTTTGAACTCACCACTGTATTTATTGTGTTATCTATAATTACCATGTTTGCTTAAGATGTGAGCTTCACATGAGCAAAGAGTTGCACCCAGCTGCATAAAACAAGAAAAGTAGTGAATTTGACTGGTTCTTCCCCAGTTCTGGAGTTTACAAAGTGAAACTCACTGATCTAAGTCATATTGTAGAGTTCCAAACTGTAGATAGGTGACGAAGTCCAGGGCGATGTGCGACCAGGGACGACCAGGGACAGGTAGAGGATGAGGTAAACCCACAGGGCACAGATGGAACATGCCGAGAAATAGGAACGGGTACGCCCCCATGGATGGCCACCAAAACTGTTTTTTCAGGAGCACTAGGGTCCGATCACCCCCGGGGTGGCAGGCAAACCGAGACGTGTGCCCCCGTTGGAGAACCTGAGACCTGACGGAAACGGGCACATACAGGTGATCACCGGGTCCATTGCCAGGGTCAGGGTCATCCCATTGGGCTTCTTTTACTTTGGACTCGATCTCCCAAGTGAGGGTGGCAAACACACACGATGGTGGGAGGATGGTCCCTGGCTGGAAGTGTCTTCCTTGGAGTCGTATTGGTGGGAGAGCGCGTCCAGCTTCCTGTTCTTGGACCCTGGATGGTATGTGAGGGAAAATTTGAACCGTCCCAAATAAATAAACAAACAAACAAACAAACAAATAATTAATTAATTAAAAGAAACCTGAAAGTCGCCTCACAGGTAGATAGAGCAGTTAAGAAAGCTTATGGGGTGTTAGCTTTCATAAGTCGAGGGATAGAGTTTAAGAGTCGCGATGTAATGATGCAGCTCTATAAAACTCTAGTTAGGCCACACTTGGAGTACTGTGTCCAGTTCTGGTCGCCTCAGTATAGGAAGGATGTGGAAGCATTGGAAAGTGTACAGAGGAGATTTACCAGGATGCTGCCTGGTTTAGAGAGTATGGATTATGATCAGAGATTAAGGGAGCTAAGGCTTTACTCTTTGGAGAGAAGGAGGATGAGAGGAGACATGATAGAGTTGTACAAGATATTAAGAGGAATAGATAGAGTGGACAGCCAGTGCCTCTTCCCCAGTACACCACTGCTCAATACAAGAGGACATGGCTTATGGTAAGGGGAGGGAAGTTCAAGGGGGATATTAGAGGAAGGTTTTTTACTCTATCAAGTCCCCTCTCATTCTTCTACGCTCCAAAGAGAAAAGTCCCAGCTCTGCTAACCTTGCTTCATATGACTTGTTCTCCAATCCAGGCAACATCCTGGTAAATCTCCTCTGCACCCTCTCCATAGCTTCCACATCCTTTCTATAATGAGGTGACCAGAATTGAACACAATACTCTAAGTGCGGTCTCACCAGAGATATGTAGAGTTGCAACGTAACCTCTCTACTCTTGAACTCAATCCCCCGTTAATGAAGCTTAGCATCCCATAGGCCTTCTTAACTACCCTATCAACCTGTGCAGCGACCTTGAGGGATGTATGGATTTGAACCCCAACGTCCCTTTGTTCATTCACACTCTTAAGTAACTGACCATTAATCCTGTACTCAGTCTTCTGGTTTGTCCTTCCAAAATGCATCGCCTCACACTTGGCTGGATTGAACTCCATCTGCCATTTTTCTGCCCAACTCTGCAGCCTGTCTATATCCTCTTGTAACCTTCGACCACCTACAGCTCCATCCACAACTCTTCCAATCTTCGTGTCATCCACAAACTTACTCACCCATCCTTCCGCCTCTATATCCAGGTCATTTATAAAAATCACAAATAGCAGGAGTCCCAGGACAGATCCCTGCGGCACTCCACTAGTCACCGACCTCCAGGCAGAATACTTTCCTTCCACAACTACCCTCTGCTTTCTTCCTTTAAGCCAATTTTTTATCCAATCAGCCAAGGTTCCACTTATCCCATGCCTCATGACTTTCTGGATGAGCCTCTCATGAGGGACCTTGTCAAATGCTTGGCTGAAGTCCACGTAGACCACATCCACTGCCCTACCCTCATCAATTTCTTTTGTTACCTCTTCAATAAACTCAATCAGGCTTGTGAGGCACGATCTTCCCTTCACAAAGCCATGTTGACTATCCATGAGTAGACTGTACTTCTCCTAATGCACAGACACACAGGACAGCAACTGTCCTCAGAGCAAATGGAAGTACTTGTTTATGTAGGACTCACTGTTGAAAATTATGGAATGTTCAAAGGTGAGGTGATATGTCCATATATTTTCTGGACCTTTATTTGAAGAAGCCATGGATAGAGAGGTCAGAGTGAGAGTGTGATAGAGGGCTAAGGTATCCAACAATAATAGCCCAGCATCACTCAACAACTAGACCTTAATTGGGACATGAAAATGAGTCAGATATATGGTCTGTTAAGCTTGGTGGACATACAGTGTACATTTCCATGGATTGTGAGCAACATTTCTAAAAGTTTTTTTTATCTTGATTGCCTTCCACCAAAATATTAAACATTTATTTCTACTTAAAAAAATAAGCACACTTATTTATATGCAATTAAGTGTTTACAGTTCTACTTGACGTGAATTAATGGAGGCACATTACAATGTTCAGATTTAATGAGCTTACTTCTTGATATTAACAGTTTTCATTTGTATGAGATGCTTAGTGAAAGTACTAGAATGAAAATTCATCATTTTATTATTACAAAATCCATTCAATCAGTGTAAAACAGACACAGAGCTGACAGGACTGGAAAACTGCCACTGGAATTTTCAGAGATGCATGGCATTGTTGTGAGTCCGTGCCACAGGCTCTATTGCTTTTTGAAGAATCTCTTCGCATCAACTCCGTCATATGAGTAAGTCTGTAGGACATCCAACAGAGATTATCATTCCAGTTCTAAACACAAGGAGCTTTTTTTATAATAATAATACACCCAATCTTAGAAAATTATATTTTAAAATATGCTTTAACATTTAATCTTGAAAGATCCTAAGGTAGTGCTCACACCTCAGTAATTTCACTGAGATGTGGCTCAGTTAAGAATCACACTTTGTGTCAAATGAAGAAGCTCAAGTGTCAGGAGCTTCTGAAACTCATTGTGTTGGCCATCAAAGGAATTTAGCAGGACCAAGCCTCACATCACTTCACTCCCTCCACAGATTATAACACTTTTGGGTGGAAGTTTGGGTGATGTAAACTCGTTACTTGAAATAATTGTGCATTTTGTACTGTTTTGAAGTATCAGCTTGATTTAATCATGGAAGTCTTAATGTCTTGGGTTCAAGTTGGCACATTGTTTAAATAGTACTTCTGTGCAATATGCTAGTTTACTATTTGCAAAGGGATCGTGCATGGACAACAAAGAAAAAGCAAATATCTCTGAGCAAACACAAGGAAATCTGCAGATGCTGGCAATTCAAACAACAACACACACAAAATGCTGGTGGAACACAATAGGCCAGGCAGCATCTATAAGGAGAATCACTGTCAACGTTTCAGGCCGAGAACCTTCGTCAGGCCTAACAGAAAGGAAAGATACTAAGAGATTTTAAGAGATTTCAAATCTCTTAGTATCTTTCCTTTCAGTTAGTCCTGACAAAGGGTCTCGGCCCGAAACGTCGACAGTGCTTCTCCCTGTAGATGCTGCCTGGCCTGCCAAATATCTCTGAGGTTCCTGCAGATAACATTAAGATGCAATGGCATATGGTTGCCAACTCCTTCGTCAGTCTGGGTAAGGTTCAGATTCTAAATTTCATTTTCAGCTTGATCCACACATGTTTCTGACCCCTGGTGTTTTTTGTCTTGACCCGTTTCCCACTGCACACTGGCTCTCATTGAAATCCTCCCTATATTCTTGATCCCCTGCATTCCTAACCCTGAACTTGAACTTTGCCCAGCTATAACCAGATAACCCACCACTCACCAGACCTCACATCTAGTTACAAACATACCCACCTTCCTAACTCCTGAAGCTCCTGGTCCTGACTGCCATCTTGGCACTGCCTGCTAGCTGAATATTGATACTTCACTACATGACAGCAGAATGCATCAAATGCGATCTATCTCACGGCAAACAAGACTCATTGAACAGCATGGGAGAAGGATCTGGACACATTTGCCCACATAATTTTCAATTGTGAATACATTGATCTGTGGACAATAAGTTAGTGGATTGTGAGGTTAGTGTAGAGCTATAGAGTCATCGAGATGTACAGAACAGAGACTGGTCCTTGCGTCTAATTCGTTCATGCTGACCAAAGTGTCTTCCTGAGTTAGTCCCATTTGCCTGCATTTGATCTTTTTCCCTCTGAACATTCCATCTCCACAAACATGTCAAGATGTCTTTTAAACATTGTAATTGTACCCACCTTGACCACTTCCTTCTATCAGACCTACCACCCTGTGTGTAAACCTCTGCTTTCCAGTTGTAGACTCGCCTGACATTCTTTATCTATCTTATCTATCAAAACTTAAGCCTTCTTCACTCCAGAGAAAATACAGGTAGTCTCAGTTTATACAGTTTCTCCATAAAATTCAAGCTCCACAGTCACTGCAAAGATCTTGAGAATCTTTTCTCCACTCTTCCTAGCTTAATCACAGAGTGCTGACCAGGCCAGCAGACAATATCTCAGGTATGGCCTCACCAATGTCTTGCACAGCTGTTTCCACAATGAATGAAGGCGTGCATCTCCTTTACCACATTTTCTAGTTGTGTTGGCACTTTCAGAGGAAAATGCAGTTATATCCCTGGGTCTCCCTGTTCTAAACACTCACAACTGTCACTTACTGTGTATTTCCTATCCTTGTTTAATTTCCCAAACGGAAGTAGCACAATAGTAGTGATTAGCACAACGCTTTATTGTACAGATGACCTAGTAATTTCCCATTGCTGCCTAAAAGGAGTTAGTAAGTTCTCCCTGTGACCATGTGGGTTTCTTCCCACAGTCCAGACGTGTACTGGTTGAAGGGTCAGTTGGTCATTGTAAATTGTCCTGTAATTAGACTAGGGTTAAACCAGGGGATTGCTGGGTGGTACAGCTTGAAGGGCCCGAAGGGCCTATTCTGAGCCGTCTCTCAATCAATCAATAAATCACAATAAATAAATTACATCACTCTGTTCTTGCATTAATTAAATTCCATCTGCTATTTTCTTCACCACTTTCCTCATTAATTTACATCCTGCTTAGCCATAGACAACCTTATAACACCATCAATGCCATCTGTGAACTCACTAATTATGCATTTACATTAACATCCAAATTTTTAACAGGTATGACAAACAACAGGCCTCTAACCTGAGAAACAACCCTCCACTACCGTCCTCAGATTTCTACCACCATACCTAATTGTATGGTCTCCCTTGATCACCCTTCTGGAACAGCCTACCATGTGGGACCTTTGCACTCAAGGGAAGCTGCACTTTAGCAATCACTCAGATTAAGCAGAGCTGATTTTTGTCTGCTTAAATGGATTTACAGATATTGAGCAGTATTTCCTGCCCAGCCTTTCTCCATTAACTAACAGATTATTTATTAGTTATTTATTTATTATTTATCGTTACTATTTGGGATAAGCTTTCCATGTGTAATATTGGATCTTACTTTGCTAACAAGAGTGATGATTTCAAAAGTGGCTTAGTGCAAGTGAAATGTATTTGGATGTCCTGAGAGTGTGTTTTTTAAATACATGCTAGACATTTGTCTCTGACGGGCAGTGTTAAACATGTATTTTAGCAGAGACTAATGTTGTTTTCCTTTTCTGATGATCAAACTATACAGTATTCAGTCTCTTCTATAATGGATGATTTGCACTGCTGATTAAGGATAGATTTATAGGTAAAATACATATACAAAGTGATTGAAAATAATTAGAATAGGAAAAAATGTTAATTGTAATTCTTTGTATATAAATTTGAAAACAAATCCTAATGATTTGAGACCACGTACAAACACAGTGTAGTCAAACATTGATTTTTCTCATAAAACTGAGAACCAGCAAAAGCTTTACCTGAACAAGTTCATTGCCAACAATTTCCCTGTGCGTTAAGAGTTCCTTGCCATTGTCCTTCCTGGTGAACTTTCCTAAAAGTTTGTCTCCCTCAAGATTCCATGAACCCTATCACACAAAAACATACTTTACATTTGTTCCAAAATGAACATCTCTTGTGAATTAGACAAAATAATTATAGGAATGCACAGAATGAATGCAAGACACAATAATAAACAAGATATGAGTTAACGGAAAGGCCATTTTATATTATTCTTACCACATTTCCCAGAATAATGTCTTAAATACACAGTGAAGTTTATTAATCTGCATAAAGGAAATAAATTGTTTTATAACTTTACTTGAAGTTCTGTTCCATCTGCCAAGGAATACTCAAAGGATACTCCCAGCGTGAACTCGACGTCTTTTGTGCGGAAGGTACTGGACTCTTTAACGGTAAACTTATTTCCATCTTGGTGAATTGTAATCTTCAGGTTATCATGAAGTGCAAGTTTTCTCTTCATAACATTTACCCCTGGTAATTAAAGTGAGAATTGTACAATTATTTAATTGAATGAGAAATGCATTAATTTGAAAATAAATTATAACAGTTCCTTTCTCACCCATAAGAACAATAATGCCTATTTTGATACTTATATTGAGAAGAGCTTATATAAAACATATTGCAAATCATAAAGAAAACATATTGTTTATTTCTATTAGAAACAGAAAGTACAAAAGATAATCTCATCATAACCATGTTAGTACTTTATATTACAGCATTAAATTCAATGAATCAAAATTTCTTCAGGTACACAGACTTAATTTGTTTTTTCACAAAGTCCCTTTGCAAGGTAGTAATGAATGTGCTAAGACCATCTTTAGCCTTAGTGAAATTCAGGGTTGTTTTGAACTACAGCAGTCTTCAGAAGCTGCCAAATTTCTAGTAATAGAATAAGATATTCTGGATTTCACAATAATTGCATTTTAGTGCATTGATACTTACACTTTTTTTCTGAAGGGATAGGCTATAATCTCATTAAACACTTACCCATCTGGTCCATAAACTGTTCATAGTTCTCATTTCTTTCAACCTTCCAGGTACCATTGAACGTCATCTTTGCACCTAGGGTGAGTTCCTCCAACAAGTGAGCAACTCTTCTACAGCTCTGTTTTTAAGACAACAATTACAACCAGCCTGAACACACCCTGGGTGGTTAAAGTTCAACTGCCACATATGACTCCTTCCAAGGACGTCATGGTACAGAATGATTTTAGTGTGTTTTAACTATAACAGCAGGCCAAGTCCAATCAAGTTGATTATGCAACTTGATTGTTTTGTTTAATCAGGCATGCATCATCTTTGTTATCAATGTGAAATATAATCATTGCTCTCTTGATTCAAGTAAACATTGTTTTATTGTTTCAAAAGCATTATTAACTGAGAAATAAAATACTAGGGTGGTCTGAAAACCTGGAATGGGGAGTCTTTTTATGTAGGTACAGATTCCTTCTAAGAGTTGAGCTCAGACATTTAGTATATGATATATCCATTTAGCTGTTCTTGATCTGCACAGCAAAAACTATTTAATGAGACTAAGACAACAAAATATATTGAAACTATTAGTTTTCCTTGTATACTGACAATTCTTAAGTGACCATAGCTTTAATGTTTCAATGTGGCCTGTAGCCGTCAGTGTGTTGTCAATTTAAATCCTGGTGCTGAGCAAGTGTGAACATACTTGCCACTGCCACCTTCCTAGTCAGTGCATTCCAGATTTCTACCACACTCTGGATGGCAAAAAAATTACTTCAGTTTTCGTCTGGACCTTGCCTCCTCATCTTATAACCCTACCCTCTTGTTTTGGACATCTCTCCTCTTTCCCTTGAATTCAGCCTTTCCTTCTTCCTGCTGCTGGATGTTTAGTCAGACCTCCAGTAATAAAGAGCTATAATATGATGGGCTTAATGGTGTGGAAGCTCTATCTACAGTAATGGCATTCCATAGAACATTATATTTTCACATCTAAACCAAATCCCAATTCTATATAATTAAGGATCTGATTAAATACCTGAGGTGCTGCCTGTGATTTAGATCTGACTTCCAATGTGCAGTTCACATTGTATGTATGGCACATATACCATATAGAGCCCAATATTAAATGACTGATGTCAATGGAAGTTTCCTGAGATTCATGTGAAACTTGCATACCCTGTATGCTTGTTCTGTGTACGTGTGCGTATTCACAGTCCTTACTGAACTATGTGAATGAACTTAGGCATAGCAGAGGGTGCGCATTAGCATTGCAATTGCAAGGTGTATTTGAATTTGTAAAGGAATAGAGATTTCTGGCACATTGGAAAAGTACACCGTGTTAGCAAACCCTTATCTCATTATATTTTGAAACATAAGACATAGGAGCAGAATTAGGCTACTCAGCCCATTCGAGTCTGCTCAGGCTTCCATCATGGCTAATCCCCGATCCCACTCAACCCCATATACCTGCCTTCTCGCCATAACCTTTGATGCCCTGACCAATCAAGAACCTATCAATTTTTACTTTAAGTATACCCACAGTCTTGGCTTCCACAACTGTCTGTGATGGAACATTCCACAGATTCACTACTCTCTGGCTAAAAAAGATCCTCTTTACCTCTGTTCTAAAAGGTCACCCCTCAATTTTGAGGCTGTGCCCTTTAGTTCTGGATACCTCCACCACTGGAAACATCCTCTCCATATCCACCTTATCTAGTCCTTTCAACATTCAGTAGTTTTCAATGAGATCCCCCTGCATTCTTCTAAATTCCAGTGAGTACAGGAACAAAGCTGCCAACCATCCATACCAAACCGATCATTCCCGGAACCATCCCTGTGAACCTCCTCTGGACAACCTCCAATGACAACACATCCTTTCTGAGATGTGGGGCCCAAAACTGTTGACAATACTCCCAAGTGTGGCCTGACTAGTCAGTGTCTTATAAAACCACAACATTATCTCCTTCTTTTTATATTCTATTCCCTTCAAAATGAATGCCAACATTGCATTTGCCTTCTTTAGCACGTTCTCAACCTGTAAATTAACCTTCTGGGCATCTTGCACAAGGACTCCTAAGTGGCTTTGCACCTCTGATGAATTTTCTGTTTGAACCTTCTCCCTGTTTAGATAATAGTCCACACTTTTGTTCCTTTTACCAAAATGCATCATCATATTTGTCAGGCAAGATTGCCCTTTACAGAAACTATGCTGTCTTTGACTTATTTTAGTTTCCAAGTACCCCGAAACATCATCCTTAATAATGGACTCCAACACTTTCCCAACCACTGAGGTTAGGTTAACTGGCCTATAATTTCCTTTCTTTTGCCTTCCTCCCTTCTTAAAGAGTGGAGTGACATTTGCAATTTTCCAGTCCTCCAGAATCATGCCAGAATCGAGTGATTCTTGAAAGATCATAACCAATGCATCTACTATCTCCTCAGCAACCTCTTTAGATCTCTGACACTCACCGATCTATGGTACATGGCTAGTGTCTTCCACAGTGAAGACTGATGCAATATACTCAATAAGTTCATCTGCCATCTCTTTGTCCTCCATTAATACCTCTCAGCAACATTTTCCAATGGTCCAATATCACCTCTCACCTCCCTTTTACTCTTTATATAACTGAAAAACTTTTAGCATCCTGCTTTACATTATTGGCTAATTTGCCCTTATCTTTTCCCTTCTTATGGCTTTTTATTTCCCTTTGTTGGATTTAAAAATTTCTCAGTCATTCAACTCCATTCATTTCTGCTACCTTACATGCCCTTTCCTTGGCTTTTATGTAGTCCTTAACTTCCTTTGTCAGCCACGGTTGCCTACCCCTGCCATTTGAGAACAACTTCTGCTATGGGACATATCTATCTTGTGCTTTGTGAACTATTCCTGGAAACTTCAGCCATCTCTGCTCTGCTGTCATCCCCGCCAGTATCCTCCTCCAATCCACCTGGGCAAGCTCCTCTCTCATGCCTCTGGAATTCCCTTTATTCCATTGCGATACCGATACGTGTCACGTATGCTTCTCCCTCTCAAATTGCAGTATGAATTCAATCATATTATGATCACTACTTTCTAAGGGTTCCTTTACCTTAAGTTCCCTAATCAAATTTGGATTATTACACAATACCTAGTCTAAGACAACCTTTGCCCTAGCACAAGCTGCTCTAAAAGGACATCTTGTTGGCATTCAACAAATTTCCTCTCTTGCAATCTGACACCAATCTGATTTTCCCAAACCCTTTGCATTTTGAAGTCCCCCTATTACAACTGTGACATTACGTTTATAACATACCCTTTCCAGCTCTCTTTGCAATATCAACCCCACATCTTGGCTACTATATGGAGCCCTATTTATGATTCCCATAATGTTTTCTCACCCTTGCAGTTTCTTAACTCCACCGACAAAGATCTGACATTTTCGATCCTATGTCAGCTCTTTCTAAAGATGTAATTCCATCTCTCACCAACAGAGCCACACCATCAACCACGCCTTCCTAACTGTCCTTTCAAAACAAAGTATACCCTTTGATGTTAAGCTCCCAAGTGTGACCTTTCAGCCACGACTCAGTGATGCCCACAATGTCATGCCGACCAATCTCTAATTGTGCCATGAGTTCTTCTTTTGCATCTTGTTTTTTTCATCAATCTCTGCGTCATTTTTCATTGATTCTATTATATTTCTCTGTTCTACTGTGAATACCAGCAAGAAAATGAATGTTTCACATTTGTATCTAATCGATAAAGATCATGTTGATCATGGACAACATTTAGCTTAGATTTGATTTCAAAAGGCCTGTTGATGATTGCATGTGTATTCCAGATCACTAAACTCAGTGGGCTGATAATACCCCGATAATAAGATAAGGTTTCTATTATGCAGGCACTTTGTCCAGGCTTTAACTCTGTACTTTGTCACTTTGCACTCATAAAAGATGCAATGGTTTTGAAATGATATTTGTCTTAGACGGCCCAGTTGGGTTATCTGTTGCCAGAGTGGAACTCATTCTTGCATACCCAGCAGAGTCCCACATTTATTCCTGCTGTGTTAGCTGATCTCCTGAAGCAGTGCAAAGTCTTTGGTTGTCAGCCCCTTAAGCCACACAGCCAAGACTAGAGGAAAGAATTAAAATTGCATACCTGTCTTGTAATTATTATGAAGTGAGATCTGTCCAGGTAAAATGCACACACCAAGATAATGCAAGCTTGAAACAAAGTTCATGTTGTTCTTAAGGCAAACAATCCTTCTTGATTACCTGATGGTGTTTTATTTGTTTGCCTAGAGTTTCATTGAATCTAATGAAACTACAGTTTCATTGTGATTGATAATTTTGTTTGAGGAACAAACACTGTTTAATGAAAATCAGCTGAGAGTAGTCAAATCAAGTCAAGTTTAATTATCAATCTACCATACGTGGATGAAGCTGAACAGAACATTGTTCCTCTGGGGCCAAGGTGCAAACCATACACAGGACATTCAAAACAGAGAGCAAAAAAAAAACCTCACGTATATGTAGGCCAAAACCACGAGCAACATGTGAGCACCTGTGGGAAGAACGGGCCATGAAGTATATCAGGGATGGAGCAGAGTTAAAGCAAACATTCTGATGTTTGCTTCACAATCAATTCATTGTAGTGTGCAGGTGGGACAGTTCCATTTCAAGCCTGCTTCCCTAACCTGGAACATTTGATAGTCTAGTGTCATCTGTTTTCCCTGCCGAGTGAGTTCTCTGTCATCACCCTGGTTGCAGTGCACATTCCACCATGGGCCAATGCCAAGCTGGCATTTAAGGAGCTGGATCGTGATGAACACATCCTGATAGCTTCCCAATCTTTGTGAGAGACTTCAAGCAAGCTAGCTTAAAGAAGTTTCTAACCAACTTCCACCAACATGCTAGCAGCAGAGCTAGAGGAACCGACACTTTTAATCACCGTCACCATCAAGAACGCTTACAGTGCCATCCCACACCTGCACTTTGGCAAGTCTGATATCTTGGCTGTATTTCTACTCCTGCCATGTCAGCCGAGGCTGAAGAGCACAATGCCAGTGGTGAAGTATGGCCAAGAGACAGTCAGCAGTATCTGCAGGACTGCTTTATGTCAGTGACCTGGACCATATCCAGGGATGCCTCTTTGGACCTGACTGACGATGCAATAGACTTCATCAAGATGAGTGTGTGCCTTTGAGGACATGCTGGGTTTTCTCAAACCCTAAATGAACCAAGAGATATACAGTCTGCTGAGAGCTAGACCTGTGGCTTTGGAGAATGGTAATCCTGAGCCATGCCATGGTAGCATAGTGGTTAGTGTGACACTATCACAGCTCAGGGTGTCAGAGTTCAGAGTTTAATCCCAGCGTCCTCTGTAAGGAGTTTGTACATCCTCCCCATGGAATGCATGAGTTTTCTCCAGGAGCACTGGTTTCCTCTCATAATCCAAAAAATTACTGGTCATTGTAAATTGTCCTGTGATTAGGCTAGGGTTAAATTGTGGGTGGTGTAGCTCAAAGGGCAAGAACGGCCTTTTCCTCACTGTTTCTCTAAATAAAATACATAAATAAACGGTATGACCTCTGGAAGGCCATCATGAGAACCAAAAGGCATTTCCCATGTGAAGTTAGAGACACAATTAGGTGCACATAATCTGTAGCAGGGATTTCATGCCATTACTTCCTACAAGGTGAAATTTAACAGCATAAAAGGCTGTGATGCTTCACTTCCAGATGAGCTTAATGCTCTTCATACAACTTTGATAGAGAGAAGAAAACTACGTTTGTGTAAATCCCCACAACATCTGATAACCCTGTGATCTCTGCTCTGGAGACCGATGTCAGAACATTCTTGCAAGATGTCAGATCCCAATGTTGTACCTGGCCAGGCACCCGTGTTGATCAACTATCTGGAGTGTTCAAAGATATCTTCAACCAATCACTGTTTCAGTTGGAGATTCCCACCTACTTCAAAAGGGGCATTAATCATACCAGTGCCCAATATCATCTGATAGCACGCATATCTAAGTGTGTTGAGAGGCTGGTCATAGCTAGAATTAAATCCTATGAGCAAGTGACTGAATCTGCTACACTTCACCTTCTGCCATAACAGGTCTGTAGCATACACAATCTCACTGCTTTGGACCTCCTAGATAATGGCAAAACTTATGTTGGGCTGCTCAGCATTCAACACCATTGTCTTCACCGTATTAATCAACAAATTTCAAAATCTGGGTCTCAGTACAGTACCTTCCTCTGCAGCTGCATCCACTACCTCCTCTTCTGGTGACCATAGTCTGTGTAGATCTCTCAATCACCGACAACCAACATCAATGTATCTTAAGGATGAGTGCTTACTTCACTATCTTATTCATTCACGACTGTGTGACTAAATGCATTCTGTACATTTGCAGGTGACATCACTGTTGATGGTAAAATCTCAAATGGCAACAAGGGTGAGAGAGATAGGCTGGTTGTGTGGTTTTGCAACCGTAACCTTGCACTCGATGCCATGATTGTGGACTTCAGGTGAAAATCTACCCATCATCACTGAGGAGTCAATCGTGGAAGATGTGAGCAGTTTGAGTTTCTGGGTGTCAACATCTTCGAGGATCTATCCTGGGCCCAACACATTGATGTGATCGTGATTAAGGCATGCTAATAGCTCTACTTTGTTAGGCACTTGAGATTTGGTATGTCATCAAAGGCTTTTGCAAATTTCTATAGATGTATGGTGAAGACAATCCTGACTGCATCAGAGCCTAATGTGGAGTTTCCAATGTACAGGAGATCGAGAGGTTATGGAGGATTTTAGATTCAGCCAACTCCATCACAGACACAATATTCCACACCATTGAGGACATCTTCAAAAGGTGATGACTCAACAATGTGGCATCTGTCACTAAGGACCCCCACTATCCAGGACATACCCTCTCCTAATGACTACCATTGGGAGGAGTTACGGGAGCCTGAAGACTCACATCTGATGTTTTAAGAACAGCTTCTTTCCCTTCACCATCATGAACCCATTATTCATTAATCTTCATTATTCATTATCCCTTTGTTTTGCACTACATATTAATTTTGTATTATTTAGACCATAGGACATAGGAGAAGAATTAGGCCATCTGGTCCATCGAGTCTGCTCCGCCATTCAATCATGGCTGATCCTTTTTTCCTCTCCTCCGCAACCCCAGTTCCCGGCATTCTCCCCATAACCTTTGATGCCATGTCCAATCAAGAACCTACCAATCTCTGCCTTAAATACACCCAATGACTTGGCCTCCACAGCTGCATGTGGCAACAAATTCCACAAACTCACCCATTCTTTGGCTAAAGAAATTTTTTCCACATCTCTGATTTAAATGGAAGCTCCTCTATCCTGAGGATAGAGGAAACCATGCTGACTTTGTACTATTTTGTCCTATGTCACCAAGTACTCCATTACCTCATCCTTAACAATTGACTCTAACATCTTCCCAACCACTAAGGTCAGGCTAACTGGTCTATAATTCCCTCTCTGCTGCCTTTATCCTTTCTTAAAGAGCGGAGTGACATTCACAATTTCTTAGTCCTCTGGCACCATGCCAGAGTCTAATGATTTTGAAAGATCATTACCAATGCTTCCATAATCTCTACCACTACCTCTTTCAGAACCCTAGGGTGCAGTTCATCTGGTCTGGGTGACTTATGTACCTTTAGGTCTTTCAGCTTTTTGAGCACCTTCTCTATTGTAATAGTAAATGCACCCACTTCTCTTCCTTCACACACTACAACATCGGGCATACTGCTAGTGTCTTCCACAGTGAAGACTGATGAAGGCTGATCATCAGCCATCTCCTTGTCCCCGTTATTATTTCTCCTGCCTCATTTTCTCATGGTCCTATGTCCACATTCATTCCTTTTTTATTTTTAACATAATTGAAAAAAGCTTTTACTATCCACTTTGATACTGTTTGCTAGATTGCTTTCATATTTCCCTTCTAATGATTTTTTTAGTTGCTCTCTGTAGGTTTTTAAAAACTTTCTAATCCTCTATCTTCCCACTAATTTTTGCTTTGTTGTATGCCCTTTCTTTTGCTTTTACAATAGCTTTGACTTCCCTTGTCAGCCATGGTTCTACTAATTTTACCATGTGAGTATTCTTTATTTTTGGAATACATCTATCCTGCACCTTCCTAATTTTTCCCAAAAACTCATGCCATTGCTGCTCTGCTGACATCCCTGCCAGCAGCTCCTTCCAATTTACTTTGGCCAACTCCTCTCTCATACCACTGTAATTTCCCTTACTCCACTGAAATACTGCTACATCAGACTTTACTTTCTCCCTACCAGATTTCAAGTTTCAGTAAATTTATAGTGATATTTATGTCTTTGCACTCTGCTGCTGGCACAGAGCAACATATTTCACATTATATAAGTAAGCGATAAACCTGAATCTGATCCTGTTAACGCCAAATCTAGGACCATTTTACAGGGATTGTTGAATAACCATTGTTGTGGATGCAGATATATCATACAATAATATGTGAACAACTTTAATATATGCACCTTAATCAGACAAATGCACTTCAATTTTGCATTAACTTAACAAGCAATTGGAGCAGGTGATGGAATTAAGCAGCAAAAATGATTGTACAACACTCAGAGAACTGAATCATTGCAGGTACAGACAGAGAGCCTGAATTACTGCTGGAGTGCGTGCATTGGACTTTTGACTCAGCAGGATCTCATGTTTCCTCATGCAAAGGTGTGCCAGTGGCACTGAATACTCTGTGTGATTCTTCTGCTGTTGGTGCAAGAGTGAGGAATGGACAAGATGGTTGTAATGTGCCTTCAATCATGCAACAGGTACCTAAAAGATTAACTTTATACATTTGTAATGCAGTTAGTGGGTGTTGCAGGTAACAAAAATGCCAAATCTGAAGCAAGAGGAACACATGTGCAATTGGAGATCTTCACTTTAAGAAAACATTGCTGAGGTTTAATGCCTTTACTTGGCAGCCTGGAGGTCAGAAAGGAGAAAGAGTTGGGGGTAAAATAAGAGCGAAGGAATTGGAATAATGTTTAACAGCATGTGGGGTCCCTAAGCTAGGAAGAATCCTGTGTGGGCTGTGGAGCAAGTAGGAGAACTAGGACATGGATGAGTCTTTGATCAGGCTGGGATGAGCCAAAGATCTGCGATCAATGACAGTCATCCAGGGAATGGGCTGGAAATCATGGTTAGCTATAGTCAGGCAAGGCATAAATTGTGAAAAAATATTCCAGCCATTTTCCTTTAAATCACATAGGGCTCACTGCTTGCAGCCAGATCTCTTACATGGCTTATTGCAAGTGCATTTATAAATTTCATAGCTCATATTTTTGCAATTTATTTTCTGTAAGTTTTGAGCTGAATGAAGGAAATACAATAGAGAAATTAAATCTACTTCAGGGTGATACATAAAAGCAATTACTGGGACAAATTTTCAAATGAGCAAGACTTTCACCCAAAGTGCTCCAAACGCAAGCAGGCAAATTTTGCCTTTTATACACAATTTGTGACAAAAACCAGGCACAAATCTAAAAAAATTCTAAGCGATGTACTTCTCTCTGTAAATGTGTGTTTATGGGTAATTCTCTTTACAAGAAGTGTCATATTGTGAGCCGACTTCTTAACAATATAACACTGTTGCAGGCAATACAGCAAGTCTCAGAGACTCTGTAGATGTAGCTCTGAAGTTCCTGCCATTATATAGCTTTTCTGATGTACAGTATATATACACTCAGTGACCACTTTATTAGTTACACCTACCTGTACACCTTCCCATTAATGCAAATATCAAATCAGCCAATCACGTGGCAGCAACTAAATGCATAAAAACACTCAGACATGGTCAGAGGTTCAGTGTTGTTCAGAACAAACACCAAAAATGGGGAAAAATGTGATCTAAGTGACTAATTGTGGAATGGTTGTTGGTGCCAGGTTTGATTACCTCAGAAACAGCTGATCTCCTGGGATTGTCACACAGAGTTCACAGAGAATGTTGCGATAACAAAAAATAAACCTAATGAGCGGCAATTCTGTGGGTGAAAATGCCTCATTAATGAGAAAGGTCAGAGAAGGATGATCAGACTGGTTTAAGCTGACAGGAAAGTGATAGCACTCTAACAACTACACATTACAACAGTGGTGTACAGAAGAGCATCTCTTAACACGCAATGCGTCGAACCTTGAAATAAGTAAGCTATAGCAGCAGAAGACTACAAATGTACACTCAGTGGCCACTTCATTAGGTACAGGAGGTAACTCTGACTGTACAATAATGAAGACATTATAACAGTGGTGCTTGGAAACTGTGCTAATTCCTCGTGGCAGCTTAATTTAAAAGCTAAGATTTGCAAAAACTTTTTAATTGTCTGTTATCATGTTTATATATCATATATTACAGAAGGAGGCTATTTGGCCCCTCAAGTCTTTGGTGGTTCCCAGCAGAACATTCCCATTGATCCCACTCCCTTTCATAATTCCCTGCAACCTTTTTCTCTCAAATACACACAACGTCCACTTAATTCTCCTGCAATTCACTTACAACTACTGTGGCTGTCAGGTAGTCGATTCACCTACTAATGTCTTTTAAGATGTGGGAGCAAACCAGACACCTGAAGGAAAATGCAGAAAATGATAAGGAGAATGTTGAAATCGTGCAGCCTCCTCACAGCAGTTTCCAGGATTGGGTTCGAACCAAGGCCATGGGAACTGTACAGCAGCAGCTGGTGCAGGAGCTGGGTGACTCTGACTGCCCCCTCTGCTGACTGGTTTTGTTTTCCTCAATACCATTCTTGGTAATAAGATTAAAATATTAGGTTACCATTAAAGAACCCCAGGGTCAAACTCATCACTCATAGACAGGCCAGACTCTACCTGTTTTCTAGAAACGCCCCTTGCCAAACAGAACCTGCTGGATGTTTCCAAGGTAATGATCTGTGTACAAAGACAGAACAATCATTTGAAACTCACCATTCTCAGCCCTAAATGATGGGTCTTTATTCCTCTCCATAAATGCTGCCTGGCCTGCTGAGTTCCTCCAGCATCTTGTGTGTTGCTCCATTTCAACAGATGTGTCTTTTTACACAATATTACATCACTTTTCCAGCATTTTGTGCAATACTTTTGTTGAAATAGCAACAAATAAGCTGGATAACGCTAGAAAAATCTGTCTCATTGGGGCCTTGTTAATTATGACTACATTGTGACGGCTAGTGTACTATAGTACTAAAATACCAAACATACTCGAGGTCAGTAGGCTACATCTCTGGTTACTTAACCTGCCAGTAGTCTCAGCACATGGATGTGTACTTTTGTCACATACTGAACCAAGGACACACTTTGTTTCTGGCCTCTCAGCTTTAGTCAACCATAGTTGGTGCATCTATCTGGCCCCCTTAATTTGGATGGAGTAACTGACCTTCATTAAAGAGATAAAGGAAGCCAATTGGAGTGTTGGCTCCTTCACTAAAATCATTTGATTGATTTACATAAAGTCAACACATTCCTAAAATTTAAAAAATTTGTTTCAAATAATTTTTGAATTAAAACATTTGTCTAAGTATTTTTCCCCCATTCCCACCCATCTCCAATGATCAGACATTTAGAATGATTGAGAAGACAGAAGGCCATCCAAGCAACTCGGTTCTAGGGCTCTGGTTTCTCTGCCTGAGGCCAATTCACAGAAGGACACAGGAAGCTGCACAGCCCCACAAACGAATGTTTTATTAACAATAGAACTTCTTTTAGAATTTGTGCCATATATATTAAATTGCAGTTCCAATGTACAATATAATATTTTCACTAAAATATTCAGAATATTTCATTTGATACAGAGATTGCAAACTTTCTATAGCTGCAAACTTTCTTTTGAGCTAGGTGCAACTACTACTTGAATTTACAATTATTTGAAGCCTGAAAATGATATGGGAGTGTCCTAGGATAAGTTTTATATTACAAGTCAAGGGTTATTGAACCAAATTAAGTTCGAGAACATCTAGTAACAACATCTGTAAACTGACTGGGTTGGATAACATTTATAGGAACTGTTTTGGAAATTTAAATTTATAGAGGATGAGGGGAGTTCATGAAGATGGATTTATACCAAGGATCCATGATCAAAGAGCATCTTTATTCATCATATATATTTACATTAATTAGGAGTTTGCTATGGGGTGTTGCCATGAAGTTCAACATTCAACAATTTTAAAGAATAAAGAATTGTATAAATAAAATTTAGAGGTTAAACAATGGATATGAAATATCCAATGTAAACAGCATTGTAAAAACATTATAAAACATGGTTTAAAGTATTTACAGTGCAGTACAATGACTGAGTATAGACCAGTTTCAGTTGGTTTATTGGTTTGTCAATAGGCTTTAGCTGGTATCTGCCATCTTCATCGGGGACGATGCCCAGGCATGTCTAGTCTGGTGGTATTTAAGGAGCTAAAGAGGAGCATTGGGGAGCCAAGCCTGGGTTAACACTTAAGGTTTGTATCAGCCCAGGATGGTGATCTGCACACAAACTATCAATGTATTGAACAGGTACTTGCATGAAACTACTAGTAGGCAGAGTCATGCAAAGTGTTTTTGCACTTGTATATTTTTCATGAAACTGCTATTTTGAAATACAAAAAAAAAATCCCTGTTTCCAAGATGATGTCTACCTGAGACAGCTCACTCACACACGATTTAGCCTCATAACAGGGGTCTTGATTCTCCAGATCTCAATGCACCCAATCCAGGATTGTTGGCCTTCCCTGCCTAACAAATCCCTGGGCCGGTCTTGCCTATTTCACCTGAGATTCTATTTCTTATTTGTCCTGGAACGTTTAAGTGTGCTTTTAAAGAAGTTCAATGTATTTACTACTGTTGAATTTCACTGCTGAATTTTGGACAGGTCAACAGTCAAGATGATCATTGCTGCACTCTGTTACACACCATCTACAGTGAAAAAGTATTTCTAGTCCAGTGTTTCAAAAGTAATTAGCACCACTCTGCATTTGGGTATCAAGTATGGGATAAGTGGTGGACTTATACAGAGAGGTCAATTTTCCTCAAAGCTCCTGATATTGATGGATGCTTCCTGACAGAGGAATAAGGGTTTAAGTTGCTTTTCGGCCAAATGTATCTTGCCACCACAGTAGTGTAGCAGTTAGCACAACACTATTACGGCTTGGGGTGTAGGAGTTTAGAGTTCAGTTTCGATGTCCTCTGTATGTTGTCATTTGTATGTTCTTCCCACATGTTCTCTGGGTGCTCCAGTTTCCTCCCGCATCCCAACGATGTACTGGTTAGTAGGTTAAATGGTCATTGTAAACTGTCCTGTGATTAGGCTGGGAGTTAAATCGGTGGGCAGCGCAGCTCGGAGGGCAAGAAGGGTCTCCTCTGTGCTGTTTCTTTCTAGGAATAAAAAAATCCTTCAAATGAACAGCTCAGCAGCTCACCCTGCTGGAGAATGTTGAAGTTTAAAGTTTTTCTGAACTCATGATAATGTTTGAAAATGAACAGTCTGCTCCTCATTTTGCTTGTAACTGTTTGCCCCCAATTATTCTGAAAATTATTTCAATTTGCTATAGGAGATATTACAATACAAGAGAGCAGGATCCAACGATTTTCCATTACAGCACTGACAGCCTTGTTCAGCAAGGTGAAGATTGAAGTTTTCTATTTGAAGAGGACCACGATTCGTGAACTGCCTCTATCTCAACACATATGACTGTCCGCCAGTCTCCCAACAATGTGAGAAAGTTCAATGTTCAAAATTGAAAGTAAATTTTATTATCAAAGTACATCTATGTCACCATATAGAGCCCTGAGATTCATTTTCTTGTAACATATAGAACAGTAATTACGATAGAATCAATGGACAGCCGCCAAACTAGGGCTTTCAACCTGAGTGCAGAAGACAACAAACTGCAAATGCAAAAAGAAGAAACAATAATAATAATCAATAAGCAATAAATATTGAGAACATGAATGAAGTGTCCTTGAAAGTGAGTCCATTGATTGTGGGAACATTTCAATGATGGGGCAAGTGAAGTTCAGTGAAGTTCAAGAGCCTTTTGGCTGAGGGATTAACTGTCCCAAAACCTAGTGGTGGGAGTCCTGAGGCTCTTCTTCCTTCTTCCTGATGGTAGCAGCGAGAAGAGAGCATGTCCTGGGTGGTGGGGGTCCCTGATGATGGATGCTGCTTTCCTACGACAACATTTCATGTAGATGTGCTCAATGGTGTGGAGGGCTTTACCCGTGATGGCAAAGCCCCCCCATATCCACTACTTTTTGTAGGATTTTCCATTCAGAGAGAAAGATGCAAAAATGAAGGCACTCCACAATTTCAATTGTCATTTATCGTCCTATTCCACCCCCACCCCCACCCGCCAACTTTGTTCTGATCAGGAACTGCTCCTTGACGACTGCATTTACAGCCACAGGATCAGCAGCTTCAGGCACACCAATTCACCAATGATGTAATCTTCCTTTTTATCTTCTTTTCCTCTGTGCTGCTCTAACTCTGTGCTTCAATAGTGTGTGTGTGTGTTCTGAGAATAAGAAAAGTCAAAATCTCAGAACTATCTTTTCTAATAGTAGAACTTGCTTCTCTTGAACAAGTTTTCATCAGAGAGTTGTTTATTGAGAAGCAAGGTACAAATGAACTGGAAGGTTCAATATCCTGTTAATCTTTTGGCTCCACTGATTTCCTGTGGAGATGTGTTGAATATGGAAAGGAGTCTAATTCAACAGTCATTTCAATTGGAGTGGGCATTTGTTCATTGAAGCAATATCATAACAATGTATGAAGAAATAAAGAGTCAAGTGGTTTTCTCCATATTGGGACAAAGGAAAGTGAACACTCTACCACATAATATATTCTTGTTTTATAAATCTACTTTTCAATTTCAAGTTTGAACTCCCTGACTTAGTTTTTGACAATTATGTTGATGTACAAGTTGTCCCATTAATTTAAGGCAGCCTTTGGTTGCAGCAATTCACAATGGTGTGGACAGATTCTGTAAGGAAAGAGTTAAAAGCATGATTCCTTCTTGGTATATGCTGAAATAAAATATAAGATAAAATGTACGGCTATAAGACAAAATGGTGTTAGCCTGGAGTGGGATTGTTTTGACAAAGTACAAGAGAACCAGTCCACAACAATGCATTGAGAAAGCCAAGGAAGAACAAATCAGCAGCATAAAGGGGAACGTGGTGATCAACAGATTTATCTGGGCTGAAGGTTGTACGTGATAAGAATGCTGCAGCTGGTTCCACCAAGGGCTGGAGAAGTAGCAGTGTAAAGAGTTTTGAAGGGTATGAAAAGAGGCACTTTTTTGTGCAAGGGTAAGAGTTTTGTCTTGGGGAAGGTCACGATGGGTGCTGTGCTAAGAAGATTCAGTCAGGGGGGAGAGAGGGGGAGAGGGGGGGGGGAGAGAGAGAGAGAGAGAGAGAGAGAGAGAGAGAGAGAGAGAGAGAGAGAGAGAGAGAGAGAGAGAGAGAGAGAGAGAGAGAGAGAGAGAGAGAGAGATAACAGGCTTCATATAACGAATAAACTCTTCTCTGGCTTCCAGCAAGATACAGGCATTGATTATAACTGATGTTTCAATGACAGACTTTGCCACCTTCATGAAGCGTTTATTTGTTCTATATGCTGGGAAAGCTTTAGATCCTGTGATCCTGTGTGTAAGATTGTTGGATTGGAAGCTCCCCTCCAACATTGCAGACATCGGCCTGCTTAGTGGATGATAATTATTATTTTTATTCTGCTACTACAGTAGACTTTTATTTTTCATTTTGCATTGCATTTATGCTAGTTCTAATAAAGTGCCTTGTGGCTTTGAATACAAGTTGAGTGTCTCCTTTGTTTGAAAATGTAATGCCACTATCCTGAGCTGAATGAGAAAAGAACACAGAACAAATTTAAAAATAATTTTCATTACAGATACCCTGTTCTCAACATCTTTCATAATATAGAATTTTTGTTTGTCTAGTGGGTTAAGCAAGCGTTATCACTACCAAGGGATTTGCTGAACTAGGTGGGTACTATGGTTAATGCAGTAAAGTCCATCCTCATGGGTCATTAAGATTCTTTATTAGTATTTGTTTTTCAATTTCTAGCACAAAGCAGTCTTTACAAAAATAAAGCTTTTACAAAATAACACAAGTTAAACTGATAGTGTTTAGAAGATTAAGGAATAGAACCCACTTTTATAATACCTTTCATGGTCTCAGAATTTCCCAGACCACTATATAGCCAATAACTTCACTTTTAAAGGAAAATCATTAAAGCAAATCTGGGCAGATCAAGACCCCAGACATTAGTGAAATTCTGATAAAATTCAATTGTTCTTGTGTGAAACGTAATGGAACTTTCTCAAAATGATGATTATGTTTAAAGCTCACTCACCATGGAGATTCCTGAACATGTATTTCAATGGAATGGAAGTAAGAATGCAATTCACATAAAATAATTCTGTGTTTGTCCTGTGTTGATTATACAAATATGTAAAGCCATGTTCAGCAGAAGAAAGCAACTTCTCCGGAGCCATGGAGAACTCTGTTAGAATCCTGCTACTCTGCGGTTGTTAAATGACTTGATGTCTGTTTAAATCTCTACGATCATAATTTTCTGTAAGCTAGAGTCAGCATCCTATTCTTATTGGTTCCCCTTCTGCTGAATGCTGTTGATCATGAGGTAGCAGAGGCAGAGAGACACTTCTCTTCCTTGGAACCCATTTAGAAAATTGTATGGACTACTGAAAATTCTGAGCAGACTTGTTCAATTATCTAAACCTAAGCTCAGCATAGGTCCTTCAGTGGCTCTCAGATCAGTATGAAGGGTATTTATTACCTATTCCTGCATAGACTGGATGTAGAATAATCCATGGCTAGTTGACACGGATTGCATTAGTTTTACATTCATATCCCAGTGCGACTGAAACCATCCTTTGTTCTTTAGATGCTGAAAGCCTGTATGTATTTCTTGAATGTCAGGACATTTCTATTTCTGGTTAAATTCACCATGAAGACAAGTGGTAATGACAGAATCCACCATTGTCTTCAGTATCCCACACCAGCCTTTGCCCTCTGACCAGCTTATGATCCAGCTTAGTCATTCATTTCATCAAAAGCTTGTATAGCACCAGCTCATATCCCTGCCCATTTTAGAGAATGACCATTAACAGCAAGTACCTTAAAGCTGCTGACAGTTGCTACGCCAACAATTACTGAGCATAAAATCTCTAAATCTACAGATAGAATAAGTATACAATATCATGGAGCTCTCCCAAGCCAACATCTCCTACATGTATCCAGTGAGTTCAATGGAGCTGGCCATATTCTTCAAATGGCCTAATTCTGCTCCTATATCTTATGGACACCAAACTTCTGATACAAGCATTCGACTCTGAGTCCTGTCATTGGAGGAGATTATGCATGTTTAGAGAAGAAAAGATTCAAGGATGTTTTCAAAACCACTTGAAAAAGTTTAACAGTCTCTCTGACATTTGATTCCCTGGACCATTGACTGTGGAAAATAGAGAAAGACCAGTCTGGGCATTATTTGCAAATTTCAGACTGTATTTCAGGAGTACATGGAAGCCTTGGAGTGCAGCTCCTCCAAAACTACCCACTCACCCACCTTTTCAAATACTTCTTGCTCCGCCTGTGGCAGTGTCTCTGGGTCCCATATTAGTCTCCACAGCCAGCACAGACTAAGCCATTCCCTGCTCTGAGGGAAAGATCTCAGGTTTTGTTTTGTTTCCTTCAGTGGAAGATCACTAGAGGGCATCAGCTCAACAGAATCAATTTCTGCTCGCACAGTACTTAACATTCAGAACTCTTATCTAGCTCAGAATGACATAATCTTCACCGAATACTGTATTTAGTTCTTTCTTAAATTGCACTATGGATATTGCCACAGACAGGAAAGGTTGCCCGGCCAAGTCTTTATTCCTTGGAACATAGGAAAATGAGGGGTGACCTTATAGGAATATTTAAAATTATGACATGCATAGGTAATTTGGATGACAACAGTCTTTTTCCCAGTAATCCAAAGCTAGGAGGCTTAGACTTGGGGTGAGAGGAGGAAGATGGGCAGATTTTACATGTCAAGGCTGTGAGTATTTGGAAAGAGCTGCCAGAGGAAGTGCTTGCAGGTACAATAGCATCATTTAAGGAGCACCTGGATAGGTACATGGAGGGTAGGGATTAGAGGTATATGGAGCAAACAACGGAAAGTGGGACAAACTGGGTGAGCACTGTGGTCTGCATGGGTATGTTGTGCCACGGGGCTTGTAACTATGCCTTATAACCCCACGACAGTCTGCAATGTCCAGTTCCAGTGCTTATCCAAAACTTCCCTTTCCTTGTTTCTGTGATCATTATTATTCTCTGATAACGCTTTGTGATACAGGATTTATGTTTTCATGTTCACAAGTTCAAAGTTCTAAGTAAATCTCTTATCAAAGTACATATATGTCACCATATACAACCCTGAAATTCATTTTCGTGCAGGCATACACAGTAATCCATAATAGTATCAATGGAAGACCACACCAACAGGGTGTTCAACCAGTGTGCAAAAGACCGCAAGCTGTGAAAATGCCAAATATAAAACAGAAATAGCAATAATAAATAAATAAGCAATAAATATCAATAACATGAGATGAAGAGTCCTTGAAAGTGAGACCATGGGTTGTGGGGCAAATGAAACTGAGTGAAGTTATCTTCTCATTCAAGAGCCTGATGGTTCTGGCGTAATAACTGTTCCAGAACCTGGTGGTGTGAGTCCTGAGGCTCCTGTCCTTTCTTCCTGATGGCAGCCATGACAAAAGAACATGATGGTGGATGCTGCTTTCCTGCGACAATGCTCTGTGTAGATGTGCTCAATGGTGAGGAATGGGCTCTATCCATTACTTTTGGTAGAAATTTCTGTTCAAGGGCTTGAGTGTTTCCATACCAGGCTGTGATGCAGTCAGTCAATATACTTAACACCACATATCTGTAGTAATTTGTCAAAATTTTAGATGTCAAGCTGAATCTTTGCAAATTTCTAAGGAAGTAGAGACACTGTTGTGCTTTTGTCGTAATGGCACATACATGCTGGGCCCAGGACAGACTCTTTGAAATGAAACTTGCTTACTTATTGCCCATTACACCTCAGGTGTTTAGGGCAGCAATGAAGGCCCTACATCTCTGCTGATGTTCATAGCTTCCTTCATCATGTCAAAAACTTTCTCTTGGTTTTCACTACGCAAGTCCCAGATGGAGATTCAGGAATACTGGCACACTCAGATGCAGAAGGGTTCTTCATTGCTTTTTCCGTAAAATCTTGTTTTACTCGTCAGAGTTGATAGCCCTGAGATGAAGCCCTGAACCTGGAGAACCTGCAGCTGAAATCGTTTGACCTGTTTGGCATGGACAACCATTCCAAGAGCTAAAGCGTAAAGCCCTGACTCCAGCCAACATAGCTCTCTGGGTCATTGAGGCATGCAAGCCTCCAAACCCTACGACAGGTTTGTGGTCCCATTGGAGGTCTGAAATGATAATACCAAGGAATTTAAAGTTGTTGACCCTCTCCATCTCTGATCCCTCAAAGAGGATTGGCTCATGGACTTTGGATTTTGTCCTGTTGAAGTCAATAATCAGCACTTTGCTCTTGCAGATATTGAGTAAGATGTTGCTGTGGCACCACTCAGAATCAGAATCAGAATCAGACTTTAATCGCCAAGTACCTATGCACATACAAGGAATTTACTTCCGGCAGATGTTGTCTCTCTGCTCATAACAATAATAATGATAAATATAAATGAAAATATAGATTATACATACAGGTAGTGCAATCCAAGTAATAGTTAGCGGACAGTTAACCGGCAGTTAACTGTTCAGCAAAGTGACCGCAGTAGGGAAAAAACTTCTCCACTGCCTATTAGTCTTAGTCTGGAGGGATCTGAAGCACCTACCAGACGGAAGCAGATCAAACAGTCCGTGCACAGGATGGGAGGAGTCCTTTATGATGTTCCCCGCCCTCTTCTTCAACCTGGAAGAGTACAGGTCCACAATAGAGGGCAGGGAGGCTCCAATAATGCGCTCGGCAGTCCTCACTGTGCGCTGTAGTCTGGTTCTATCCTGCTTGGTGGCAGCTCCAAACCACACAATGATGGAGGTGCACAGGACAGACTCAATGACTGCAGTGTAGAACTGCAGCAGCAATTCCTGAGGCAGACCGTATTTCCTCAAGAGCTGCAGGAAATACATCCGCTGCTGGGCCTTCTTCAGGATGGAGCTGATGTTCTGCTCCCACTTCAGATCCTGAGAGATGGTGGTTCCCAGGAACCTGAAGTTCTCCACGGTGGACACAGGGCTGCTAAGGACTGTGAGGGGAGACATAGCAGGGGGATGTCTCCTGAAATCCACTATCATCTCCTTTGTCTTGAGTCACTCAGTCACATTTTCAGTCTCCCTCCTATATGCTCAATATGAAGTCAGGTGTAACTTTTCTAAGAAGAGAGGCTGGATTTATTGTCTTTTTCTCATAGGCAGGTCAGTTACACCAGTAATTAGACTTGTGGCTCCTCATCAATGCATTAATTTTAGTTACCATGAAATCTGAGTGTCTGCCAATTCTTGTGTCCTTAATAATGCTGTCAATATAGTGCCAAAATACTCCTACCCCAAAAAATTGCAAAAAAAGGTTTTATGGGCATTTCTTGTACTTTCAGACATACCGAATTCTGCTATACTTCACTGTTTCTAACAATGGTAGTGTCATACTTGTGAATGGGAATACCCCCAGGTTTTGGAAGGCTTCTGAGATAGCGAAAGCTGTTCCAGATGACAGCCTGATCAGGAATATGGTGTTATTGCTTGGGAGCTTCCATACCTTCATGAATTTGTTGGGTGCCATCGGAACTTTGATGGATGGCAGTGGATTTAAGGAGATCCTGGAGACTGTGTACGGTGAAGATGCCGTTGTACACATGATGAGTGGAAAGGCGGTGCAACAAACGTTTCATGGGCACCTGCTGGTGGATCAGAGGCTTACGCGTCAGATTGTTGCTAAAATCATGGAGGATGACCCTGCTTTTCAAGACCAATTGGAGGAACTTGAGAGACTGTACACGCTGATGGAGACTGGTGCAAGTGACTTAGAGTCGTCGTTGAAATCAGATTGCATTCGCAGGATTGACAAAACTGTAACTCTCAAAAATGATGAACTGGCAGGGACTCCAAAACCAGGACACTGTGGGTCAACTACCAACACATGGTAGGGATTGCTAGGGCACTTGCTGGGGCCGATTAAATGGGGTCATGGGAGATGCATCTCAGTGGCATCTCAGCTTGCTTGCCGATAATCGTGGCCGCTGGCCATCAGAATTATCTGAAGTTGGCTCGTCTCTATCTCCGGAAGCTGCATGCATTGGAGGATGACAACTCTGAGGTTCATCAGAAGTTCCAGTCTGGGTTCCATGTAATCAGATGCAGCAGCCAATACTGGGCTGGCCTTGGCTCTGATCTTGTGATAGAAATGACACCAATGCACTCACTTAAAAGCCAAGGGGGCCTAATATGAGGAAGTGTGATGTCAGAGCACCAGAGAGAAGTTTGGACTATGCCTTCCACTGCGTTGTCCTTGCCACACAAGACCTGACCGCGAGTAGTTACACAACAGGTGAATAATTTGTCCAACTCCAGAGTGAGTGGAGATGAGGCTGGCCCTGAAAAAGTTGCAGCTAAACTGGACTGTTTCACGCCATTTTTGGATGATAAATCATTGTACAACATCATCGCAGGGGTTTATGCAAATGAGGATTTCAATGTACATGACCTGTTCACAACAGGAAATGACATAGGAAGATGGACAGACATTCTGTTTTCTCGTATTCGCACAAAAGGAGTTCAAAGGTGAAGACACTAGCATCCAGCAGGGCAGTCAAAGTTGCTGAAAACCGTACCATAGACCCAGCGTTGTTATTCCAGAGGTTCCTAGTTGTGTCACTGACAGGCGATCTCCGGCTAGACAAAGTGATGCACTATGAACTCTGTCCATATCTGATGTCTTTGTTTGAACCAAAGAACATCTTGCACCAGCCGGATAAGCCACAACTGGCAGAAGCGATAAAGAACTATGTCACCTCCAAATTGGACAATGCTGTCACACAGCCAGTCCCAGCTACAGATCATTGTGTTCTAGATGGTGGATCACTTCTGGACCGCTTAAAATGGACAGAGGGGTGCACCTACAGTTCAATTGCAGGTGACTATGCCTCATTCACTGTCAAACACTATGCCAGAGCTTCAGTAGTGTTTGATGGTTATGGGTTGGGCCAAGCATAAAGGACTGTACTCAACAGCGTCAAAGTAGAAATTTGAATGCGAAAAAGGTGAACATTACAGGGCGACAAAATTTGTTGGGAAAAAGGAGGATTTCTTGTTGAATGAGGCAAACAAGCAGGTAATTATCCAGCTCATCATGGAACGTTTGCGACAGAGAGGCTGTGAAGTGATTCAAGCTGAAGGAGATGCTAACATTGAGATCGCAAAAGCAGCAGTCACAATTTCTGCTTTCAAATCTACCACCCTTGTTGGAGAAGACACAGATCTCTTCATACTGTTGCTCTGCCACGTCGTGGTAACAAACTGCACTGAACTCTATTTCCGCTCAAACAAGGCAAAAGCAAATGCTTATAATATCAAGGACCTTAAGCAGGTACTCGGAGAAGCAGCTTGTAATGATCTGTTGTTTATCCATGCCTTTACCGAATGCGACTCAACGTCCAGAGTATTTGGGATCGGAAAGAAGTCGGGGTTCCAAAGAATCATCAAAAAAGAAAAGGGAATCAGAGACTGTTCGAAAGTGTTCTGTTCACCAAAGCAAAGTCAGGATGTTGTGGAAACCAATGGCTGTGGGGCAATGGTGGCATTGTTCAACAGAAATCAGAACGACTCCCTGCATCTATCAGATACGATATGCTCTGCAAGAAAGTTGCAAGAACTAAGACTTTTGTCACGCCTGAAAGACTGCCACCAACCACCTCGGCCTGTAAATTTCACTCCCTGCGGACTTACTACCAGGTTATGGAGTAGATGGGCTGTAGTGATGAAATGGAGCCGTCTGAGTGGGGATGGAGGGCAGAAGGGGAATGACTCGTTCCAGTGATGACAGACAAAAGGCCTGCTCCAGAGGTACTTATTTAGATGGTTCACTGCAACTGTTCAGGAGGATGCAATACACTAAAGTGTACCTGCAGAAAGCGTGGGCTGCAATGCACCAGTCAATGTGGGCATTGCCAAGATGGCAACTGTGACAATATGACAAATGAGCCAGTGATAGAAGAGGATGATGAACAAGCCTGCATCTGAGAAGCCATAAGGTAGCATATTATGTGTCATGACGTCAGTACTTAATACCGGAGTTGTCCCTTGATTACATCATTGATGACATCATGATGTCAGTACTTAATTCCAAAGTTGTCCTTTGATTACGTCATTGATGATGTCATGACATCAGTACAAATGCAACTTTCATTCCAGGAACTACTGTTATTCAAAAAACATTGGTGAAAAGAGCATTCGTTAAACCATCAGGTTTAAAAACTTGCAATTTGATGGTTATCAGTCAGAGTTTTGACGTTTTTCTTCTGGCGGCCATCTTGTTTTTAGATGTCATTTTTGGAGACTTCTCCTTGTGACAAAATTGTCCAACTTTTGATATGTTGTTCTCCATATCGAATGGTACAATAAACGATCATAAAACTTTTTTTGCAATTCTCTTAGGGTTAGGTGGTATATTGACCCGCCTATAACGCAAGGCTGAGATTGAAATTTACAACCTAGATGACTAAGGCTTTTAACTTTACAGCTTTTTGGGGATTTCAGGTTACACATTAGACAGGTACTATCAATATTCTGGTCAGCTTTACAACTAATTTAAACTGCGTTGAAATCCAATTTTCATATCTCATTTGCCTTATGGGTGTCACAGATAGTATAGATAGGGCTCTTTGCCCAGGGTGAAAGAGTCAGATACTAGAGGGAAGAGCATTCAGTGAAAGGGGAATTATGAGTGAAGTGTTTTATGGAGTGCCTGGAACATGCGGCCAGGTGGAGTAGAAACAACAGCGGTGTTTTAAGAGGTAATTAGACAGGCATGTGAACAGGAAGGGAATGAAAGGATGGAAACCATGTGCAGGCATCACCATCAGCACAGACATTGTGGACCGAAAAGCCTGTTCCTCTTCAGTATTGTTCTAGATTCTATGTTCATATATGACACAAAAGAGGCCATTTAATCCATTGAGTTTATGCTAGCTCTCAGTGCGATCACATTCTCTTATTTCTGTGTGACCTATTCTTGTTCACCATCTCCACCAGACGCTCCAGCCACCCACCCACTGGAGATCAATTACAGTAGGCAATTCATTTACCAGCCAGCATGTCTGCAGCACAGAGGAAAACAAAGCACCCAGAAGAAGCCCATGAACACATAGGGACAAGGTGTAAACTCTACTCAGTTCACAGACCCACAAGTGAGCCTCATGAATGTGCAGGAAATACCCTCAGATACTCAATCTAGGCTGATGCACTTTGTACTGACTGGAACAACTCCTTGGACTAGAGCTGTAATTGGAAAATTGACAAATTGGTTTATTACAGTCAATGTACTGACTTTGCGTGTCAGCCATGCAGATTATTTCATTAAAACCGTGTATTGAGTTGGTACAGGGAAACAGTAACTGAGTGCAGAATAGAGTCCAAGAGTGCAAGAGTACAAACAATAACGTGCTGTCACTTGCACTTCATTCTCACCGTCCACTGTTCAGAGATACTTGCTCAGCTACCTGATTGGCCTTTGGAGTTTTATACAGAAAATGTAGTCATACTTCGTGTTTTCATTGATCTCTCCTCAAGGGATACTTGTGTTGTTAGCCTCTGTGAAATAATTTAGTCGTCTTTAATTCATGGTACCCAGTTTAACAATTCATACTGTGCTTGAACTTAGAACCTAGCACAGGCCCTTTGATCCACAATGTTTAATCTACTCTAAAATCAATTTAACCCTTGCCTTCTATGTAGTCCTCCATTTTTAAAAATCATCCATTTTGCATTATTTGCGTTAACAAAAGGCCACAAACCAAGGTTCTTGTTCATTAGGTTTTAAGTAATTACACTTCTGTGCTTTTTCTCCAAAGAAGATTATCAATAAGCTTAGAAGTGTGCAGAGAAGATTTACAAGGTTGTTGTTAGGACTTGAGTTACAGTAAAAGATTGTATACTTTAAGGCTTTATTTCTTGGAGTGTAGGAGAATGAGAGGAGATTTTATAGAAGTATGCAAAATTATGAGGGGTATAGATAGGGTGAACACATGCAGGAAGTTTCTCTTCGGGTTGGGTGAGTCCTGAACTTGAGGTTGTGGGTTTAGAGTGAAAGATTAAATATTTAATATAAATCTGAGAGGTACTTCTCGACTGCTTGGTGGTGCAAGTGTGGAATGAGCTGCCAGTGGATGTGATAGACGTGGGTTCAATTGTAATATTGAAGAGGAGTTTGGATAGGGACATGGATGAGAGGGGTTTGGAGGGCTATAGTCTGGATGCAGGTAGGTCGGCTGGGCTGATGATCAGATCAGCATGGATTAGACTGGCGTAAGGGTCTGTGTCTGTGCTGTGATAAACATAGGAGTAGATAGGTTGTTCTAACTTGCTTGAACAGAATGTTCAACGTAATAGCATCTAACTTCAATTGAACCTAATTTCTGATGTTAGTAAAGCACATGCATGTATTATACATTTAGAAGATGCAATTGAAGTTAAATTCCTGCCCCAATGGAACAAGTTATAGAGGTTCCTGATTTTATACTTATGAGTCTGCTAAGGTGGATCATGTTCAGTGCTGACAAACTGCTCATGTTCAGACCTCAGTAGGGATATAAACTGCACCTCACTACCTCAGAAAGCACACAAGGTAGAAAGCAAAATTCATGAGACTATATTTGACTTTTTTTTATCTTTGGAAGTTTTTTTGTGGGAACAGAGTATAAACATTATTGCTTTCCAAACTGTCGTGGGAAGAACAGACATCTTCATCTTTTTTTATCGTGTTTTGATGTTTCATATATAAACTAGAAGATCTGAGTTGTTCTAAGAATAGCTCCCTGAGAACAAGTATTCTCAGTAATTTTCCACTCCGGGGACTGATTGTCACCAAAATATAATAAAGTTGTACGAGCTTTGCTATCACTCATAAGCGAAATTTGTAAAATTCTGGACTGTAGACTGGCAGCTGGTGTCTTTTCAATCATAGATCTCTGAACTTGCACAACTTTAAAACTGACATTTTCATGGCACATGTCTGCAAGGCATTTCCAACATTGAACATGCAGGTTTTTGTAGATTTTATCTTTTTCTGGAGAGAGACCCCATAACCTGTAAATCCAGAGAAGGCGGGGGTGGGGGGTTGGTCAAGGGGAGTGAGGCTGGGGAATGGAGTCTCTGAGGATGACTTACCACATAGTACAGTGAGTGACACAGAACAAAATGAACAGGGGAACTGTTATCTGGGAAAATGAAGGAGCTAATTGTGACTTTAAAACCAGAGCAAAGAATATTAGAACAATGAAAGGAGCAAATACATGAAATACTGTGGGTGAAAACTGTGATGGTTAGGACAAAAATAAATAGGAGCACACAAACTTTTGAACCTGCTCCACCACTCAATAAAATAAGAGTTACTTTGATCTTGGTCTCTACTCCAATTTCCTGCCTGATCTACTGAACCACTGGTTATGGCCCAAATAGACCAAAAATATGCTCATCTTTTCCTTGCCTACAATAAACAATAAACTCGGAAATCAACCAGGTGCTGAATAAATAAATGGGACGGATAATTGACCATATTTAAAGTCAATGGATGCCATGTTTGATTTTGATAATTAATGTTTCGATGTTTGGCATGGCTGTAAACACAGTGGGAGAGGATCAACTCTGGATCTGTTGGTAAGATAGGATAAGTTCTGGGAGACAATATGTTAAAAGGCTTTGGAAAAGAAAGTAGTGAATTAATGATAATTATGGACATTTTCCTTTTTCTCTCTCACTCAAATTTTAATCTGCTGTTTTCTCTAAAAAAACAATATTCAATTCAAGTTTAGTTGTCATTTAACCATACATAAATAGTCATGAATACAGCCAAACGAGACAGTGTTACTACGAGGTCAAGTTGCAAAGACATATTACCAACAGTCACACACAGTAAGCACACTCAAGATTACGTAATAAGAGTCCTGAGACCACCCACCTCCCCACTCCGCAACTTGAAGCCCAGTCCTTGCAGAAACAGGTCAACAAACCCATGTAAAATATCTGTAAAAAATACAGCAATGCAGAATATGCATGTATACAGTACAGACCTCCCAGACACCTGACTTCCACTAGGCAAATCCATGGCTTTAAGGCCCAGTCCTCACAAATGTAAAACACAACCAGACGAATATATATGTGGATAGTCCAGACTGCTCAGTCCATTTTAAATCTTCAGTCACCACAACTGTGCTATGCCGCCTCCGGTAGAGCACGATGGCTCCGACACCTCCTCCTTCGATGACTGAAAAGCAAGCAACCTTACAGCTTAAAGCCCGAGTCCGGTAAAAAAAAATCTGCAGACAGCCACAACAGAGTTCGTAAACCCTGAAAGGACATCATGCCACACCACCCCCAATGAAGCACAATGGCTTCATCCTCTCACCCTGGGCAGCTGCAAGCAGACAACACCGTGGATTCAGGCCTAGTCCTTGCTAGGCCCCTCCATCCATCCCTGATCACATCTAATAAATCAGTGAATCGAACTTGTGGCGTACCAGATTAACAATGTCCAAAAGGGGTCTTGCGACTACAGGAAAAGTGACCATGATGGCCACTCGTTCTTTGACTGTAAGCCTGCATTGACTAAGGCAGCAGCACATTGCAGAGCTCCTTTATTACTTCCGCCAGTTCTTAATACATAGCAGGGTCTGGTGAACATTAGAAGTACGTTTAAGTAGAACGGTAGCACCTTTTGTTGACCCTGTAGAAGCTGCTATCCTGTTTTGTAATGCTATATTAATGGAACCAATAGAGAGAAAAAAACTCAAAAGCTTTGAAATTCAGAGACACAAGAGATTGCAAATGCTGGAATCTGGAGATTAGGAAAATCTGCTAGAAGAACTCAGCATGTCAGGCAGCATTTGTGGAGGCAAAGAGCTATGTTGGGGTTTCAGATCAAGGCCCTACAGCAGCATACACTCCATCAATACCATCTAAAATATCCTAGCAGTAAGTGTGGATTTACAAATTGCTTCCAAAAGAATAAACAGCTTTCCACTGCCACTTATGGAGCTTAAGAAGAGTTACATATTTTTTTAAAAATCCAGAAAAATGAATGCACTAATCTTAACACTTCAAGGAGGTTGCTCACAGGTCGGCGAAGTTTGTATAAAAGGAGAGCTTTGCGGGCATTTGGACATTCCAGAGGCCCAGTCAGCGTCGGGAGCCCTGCGAATTAAATCAAAGTGCATTGTTGCGATTAGGCCAGCGGTGAGTGTAGGAGTGTCGGGCTTCATCGAGAAGAAGCTCGGCTGAGGCTGAAGACACAAGTTAGAAGATTTGCTCTTGCTTGCCCATTGTACAGTGCAGGCAGGAGGGCAGATATGGCAGTGGAATGCTCCTCCTGTAGGATGTGGGAATTTATGGAGCCTGATAGTCTCTCTGAAGGCTACACCTGCGGGAAGTGCAGCCAACTCCAGCTCATGAAAAATTACATTTATGAGCTGGAGCTGGGGTTGGATGAGCTTAGGATAACCCGGGGGCAGTGCAGTTGATAGATATGACTCTTGAGCAGGTGGTTCCGCCCAGCGTACAGAATTCGGGGAGTAGATGGGTGAACACCGAGAGAGGTAACGGGAGAAAGTCGTCATTGCAGAGTCCTCCTGTGGCCATCCCCCTCAGAAACAGGAATACCCCTTTGGATACCGCTGGATGCTTTGGATGACCTAGCTGGGCAAGGCAGCAGCAGCTGGACCAATAGCACTTTGGTCTGCTCCAGGCCTCAGAAGAGACAGGTGGAGCAATAGTCATAAGGGACTCGATAGTTAGGGGGACAGATAGGAGCAGAAGAGGAGCAAAAGGAAGGTGTGTTGCCTCCGGGTGCTAAAGTCCAGGATGTGTCTGAGTGGTTGCAAAATATTCTTGAAGGGGACGGTGAGCAGCTGGAGGTGTGGTACATGTTGTTGCCAATGACATAGGCAGGAGAGGGGTAGAGGTGCTGTGCTGTAAGTTTAGGGAGTTAGGAAGGAGGCTGAAGAGAAGGGCCTCCAATGTGGTAATCTCTGGATTACTCCCAGTGCCACGAGCTAGGGAAGGTCAGAACAGGAAGATAGGACAGGTGAATGAGTGGCTGAGGAGATGGTGCAGGGGGCAGGGTTTCAAGTTCAGGGGAAGGAGTGACCTGTACAAGTGCAACGGGTTGCACCTGAACTGGAGGGGAACCGATATCCTGGGAGGGAGATTTGCTAATGCTATTGCGGAGGGTTTAAACTACATTTGCAGAGTGGTGGGAACCGAAGTGAAGAGGCAGAGGATGGGGTGGTTAGTGCACAAGTAGAGACAGCTTGTAGGGAGTTTGTGAGGAAGGATAGACAGATGATAGAGCAACCATGCATTCAGCCAGATGGTTTGCGATGTGTCTGTTTTAATGCAAGGAGTATCATAAGTAAGGCGGCTGAACTGAGTGAGGATCAGTACGCAAAGCTATGATGTTGTGGCCATTACACAGTCTTGGATGTCTCAGGGGCAGTAATGGCTGCTGAATGTGCCAGGCTTTAGATGTTTCAAAAATGACAGGGTGGGAGTCAAAAGAGGTGGGGGAGTGGCACTGCTAATCAGGGATAGTATCATGGCTGCAGAAAAGGATGAAGTCATGCTGTAATTGTCTACTGAGTCATTGTGGGTGGAAGTCAGAAACAGGAAGGGGGCAATAACTCTATTGGGTGTTTTTTTTTAAAATATAGACCCTCCAATAGTAACACAGACATAGAAAAGCAGATCAGGAGGCAAACTCTGGAGAGGTACAATAATAATAGGGTTATTGTGATGGGTGATTTTAACTTTCCTAATATTGACTGGTATCTCCTTAGAGCAAGGGGTTTAGATGGTCTGTGTTTGTTAGGTGTGTTCAGAAAGGTTTCCTAACGTAATATGCAGATAAGCCAACTAGAGGAGAGGCTATACCTGATCTGGTATTGGGAAATTAACCTGGTCAGCTGTCAGATCTATTGGTGGAAGATCATATTGGCGATAGTGATTACAACTATCTCTTTATCATAGTGCTGGAGAGGAATAGGAGTAGACAATTTGGAAAACATTTAATTAGGGTAGGCAGAAATATGATGCTATTAGGCAGGAACTTGGGAACATAAAATTGGGAGCGGATATTCTCAGAGAAATGCATGGCAGAAATTTGGCAAATGTTCAGGGAACACTTACATGGCATTCTGCATAGGTATGTTCCATTGAGGCATGGAAAGGATGGTAGGATAAAAGAACCATGGTGTACAAAGGAAGTATATAATCTGGTTAAACAGAAAAGCTTACCAAGGGTTCAACAAACTAGGTACTGTTAGAGCTCTAGAAAATTACAGGAAGGAGCTCAAGAATGAAATTAGGAGAGCTAGAAGGGGCCATGAGAAGGCCTTTGCGAGCAGGATTAAAGAAAACCCCAAGGCATTCTACAATTATGTGAAGAGCAAGAGGATGAGTCGTCTAAGAATAGGACCAATCAGGAGCAAGAGTGGAAACATGTGCATGGAGCCAAAGGAGGTAGCGGAAGTATTTAATGAATACTTTGAATCAGTATTCATCATGGAAAAAGACCTTGGCAATTGTGGGGATGACTTACCACAAACTGAAACACTTGTGTGTATAGACATTAAGAAAGACTATGTGCTGGAGCTTTTGAAAAGTATTAAGTTGGATAAGTCGCTGGGACTGGATGAGACATTCCCTAGGCTACTGTGGAAAGTGAGGAAGGAGACTGCTAAGTCTCTGGCGACGATCTTTGCATCATCAATAGGGACGGGAGAAGTACCAGAGGATTGGAAGGTTGCAAATGTTGTTCCCTTGTCCAAGAAAGGGAGTAGAGATAACCCAGGAAATTATAGACCAGTGAGTCTTATAAGTGAGAGGATCCTGAGAGGCAGGATTTATGACCATTTAGAGAGACATAATCTGATTAGGGATAGCCAGTATGGTCGTGCCTTATGAAGCTGATTGAATTCTTTGAGGATGTAACAAAACACATTGATGAAGGTAGAGCAGTGGATATAGTGTCTATGGACTTCAGCAAGGTATTTGATAAGGTTCCCCATGCAAGCCTCATTCAGAGAGTAATGAGGATGGGATCCAAGGAGACAATGTTTTGTGGTCCAGAATTACTTTGCCCACAGAAGGCAAAGGGTGGTTATAGATGAGTCATATTCTGCATGGAGGCCCGGGACTAGTGGTGCTCTGCAAGGATCTGTTCTGGGACCTTTCTCTTTGTGATTTTTATAAATGAACTGGATGAGGAAGTTGGGGAGTGGGTTAGTAAGGTTGCTGATGACACAAAAGTTGAGGGTGTTGAGGTTAGTCTTGAGGGTTGTCCAAGGTTACAGTGCAACATTGATAGGATGTGGAAGTGGGCTGAGAAGTGGCAGATGGAGTTCAACCCAGATAAGTGTGAAGTGGTCAAATTTGAAGACAGAATATAATATTAGTGGTTACACTCTTGGCAATGTGAAGGAGCTGTGAGATCTTGGGGTCTGTGTTCACAGGACACACAAAGCTGTTGCACAGGTTGACAGTGTTGTTAAGGTGTACGATGTATTGGCCTTCCTAAATCATGGGATTGAATTCAAGAGCTGTGAGGTAATGTTATAGCTGTATAAGACCTTGGTTAGACCCCACTTGGAGTACTGTGTTCAGTTCACCTCACTACGGGAAGAGAGAGTGCAGAGGAGATTTACAAGGATGTTGTCTGGATTGGAGAGCATGCCTTATGACAATAGGTTGAGTGAACTTGGCCTTTTCTCCTTGGAACAATGTAAGATGACATATGACCTGATAGAGGTGTACAAGATGATAAGAGGCATTGATCGTGTGGATAGCCAGAGGCTTTTTCCCAGGGTTGAAGTGGCTAGCATAAGGGAGCATAGATTGAAGGTGCTTGGAGGTAGGTACAGAGGGGATGTCAGAGGTAAGTTTTCCCACACAGTGGGAATGCATTGCCAGTGAAGGTGGAAGTGGGTGCAAAAGGGATGTCAGGGGTAAGTTTTCCCACACAGTGGGAATGCATTGCCAGTGAAGGTGCTAGAGGCGGATACATTAGGGTCTTTTGAGAGACTCTTATTAAAGTGGCATGCAAAAGTTTGGGCACCCCGGTCAAAATTTCTGTTACTGTGAATAACTAAGTGAGTAAAAGATGACCCGATTTCCAAAAGGCATAAAGTTAAAGATGACACATTTTTATATTTTAAGCAAGATTACTTTTTTATTTCCATCTTTTACGGATTCAAAATAACAAAAAAGGAAAAGGGCCCAAAGCAAAAGTTTGGGCACCCTGCATGGTCAGTACTTAGCAAAACCCCCTTTGGCAAGTATCACAGCTTGTAAACACTTTCTGTAGCCAGCTAAGAGTCTTTCAATTCTTGTTTTGGGGGATTTTTGCCCATTCTTCCTTGCAAAAGGCTTGTAGTTCTGTGTGATTCTTGGGCCATTTTGCATGCACTGCTCTTTTGAGGTCTATCCACAGATTTTCAATGATGTTTAGGCCGGGGGACTGTGAGGTCCATGGCAAAACCTTCAGCTTGCGCCTCTTGTGGTAGTCCATTCTGGATTTTGAGGTGTGTTTAGGATCATTATCCTGCTGTAGAATCCATCCTCTTTTCAACTTCAGTTTTTTAATAGACGATGTGATGTTTGCTTCTAGAATTTGCTGATATTTAATTGAATTCATTCTTCCCTCTACCAGTGAAATGTTCCCGTGCCACTGGCTGCAACACAGGCCCAAAGCATGATCGATCCACCCCCGCTCAGTTGGAGAGGTGTTCTTTTCATGAAATTCTGCACTCTTTTTTCTCCAAACATACCTTTGCTCATTGTGCCAAAAAGTTCTATTTTAACTTCATCAGTCCACAGGACTTGTTTCCAAAATGCATCAGTCTTGTTTAGATGTTCCTTTGCAAACTTCTGATGTTGAATTTTGTGGTGAGGACGCAGGAAATGTTTTCTTCGAATGACTCTTCCATGAAGGTCATATTTGTGCAGGTGTCGCTGCACAGTAGAACTGTGCACCACCACGCCAGAGTCTGCTAAATCTTCCTGAAGGTCTTTTGCAGTCAAACGGGGGTTTTGATTTGCCTTTCTAGCAATCCTACAAGCAGTTCTCTCAGAAAGTTTTCTTGGTCTTCCAGACCTTAACTTGACTTTCACCGTTCCTGTTAACTGCCATTTCTTAAATACATTACGAACTGATGAAACGGCTACCTGAAAACGCTTTGCTATCTTCTTATAGCCTTCTCCTACTTTGTGTGCATCATTTATTTTAATTTTCAGAGTGCTAGACAGCTGCTTAGAGGAGCCCATGGCTGCTGATTGTTGGGACAAGGTTTGAGGAGTCAGGGTATTTATAAAGCTTTGAAATTTGCATCACCTGGCTGTTCCTAACAATGACTGTGAACAAGCCGTAGCCCTAACAAGCTAATTAAGCTCTGACACCTTGGTAAAAGTTATCTGAGAGCTCAAATCTCTTGGGGTGCCCAAACTTTTGCATGGTGCTCCTTTCCTTTTTTTCATTCTAAAATTGTACAAAACAAAAATAATACACTAATCTTGCTTAAAATGTTGAAAAGAATGTTTCATTTTTAACTTTATGACTTTTAAAGATTGGTTCATCTTCTACTCACTTGAGTATTCACAGTTACAGAAATTTTGACTAGGGGTCAAATTCGAAGCAAGAGGTGGAGAGTGAAGAAGTAAAGGCATCTCAGAAAGAAGCCTTTTTTTTAACTGATAGGGGAATAGAGGCTAGACTGCGCAGGCACATGACGTAGTGCGCCAAAGGTAAAAAAAAAGGACCGCCATATACAGCGGCCATCGTCGGAGTGGACTGAGTCAGAGTGGGACGGCTTTGACTCAACAGGCTTCGACGAGAACAGGCAGAGCTGAGGGTAGGTTCTGGTAAGTTTTGTTTTGTTTAGAGTAGAGAGAATGCCTGGTAGGAGGTTGGAATGGTCCTCTTGCAGGACGTGGGAAGTCAGGGAGACTTCTGGTGTCCCTGACAATGACACCTGCAAGAAGTGCATCCAGCTGCAGCTAACAAACCGTGTTAGGGAACTGGAGCAGGAGCTGGATGACCTCCGGATCATTTGGGAGGATGAGGAGTTTATAGATAGTAGCTACAGGGAGGCAGTTACGCCAAAGGAGCAGCACACAGGTAATTGGGTTACTGTCAGGCATGGGAAGGGGATAGGACAGGCAGAGCAGGGCTCCCCTGTGGCCATTCCCCTCAACAACAAGTATACCGATTTGGAAACACAAAGTACACTGCAGATGCTGTGGTTAAATCAGTATGTACAAAAAAGCTGGATGAACTCAGCAGGTCGGGCAGCATCCGTTGAAACGAGCAGTCAACAGATGCTGCCCAACCTGCTGAGTTCATCCAGCTTTTTTGTACATACCGATTTGGATACTGTTGGGGCAGATGACTTACCTCGGACAAGCTGCGGCAGCCGGATCTCTGGCACTGAGTCTGGTTCTGCAGTGCAGAAGGGAGGGGGGAAGAAGAGGAGAGCGGTAGTGATAGGGGATTCGATAGTTAGAGGTACAGACAGGAGCTTTTGTGGTCGCGACAGAGACTCCCAGATGGTTTGTTGCCTCCCAGGTGCCAGGGTCAGGGATGTCTCTGATTGCGTGCCCAGCATTCTGAAATGGGAGGGTGAGCAGCCAGATGTCATGGTACACATCGGTACTAATGACGTAGGAAGAAAGAGTGAGGAGGTCCTGAAGAGTGAGTATAGAGAGCTTGGTAGGAAGTTAAAAAGCAGGACCTTGAAGGTGGTAATCTCAGGATTGCTACCTGTGCCACATGCCAGTGAGGGTAAGAATAGGATGCTCTGGGGGATGAACACGTGGCTGAGGAACTGGTGTAGGGGGAAGGGTTTCAGATTTCAGGATCATTGGGACCTCTTCTGGGGCAGGTAGGACCTGTACAAGAGAGATGGGTTACACCTGAACTACAGGGGGACCAATATCCTTGCAGGGAGGATTGTTAATGCTATTGGGGTGGGGGTTAAACTAGATTTGCAGGGGGGTGGGAACCAGAGTGCCAGAGTAGATAGTGGAGTGGGGGCGAAAATAAATGATGTTAAAGTTTCATGCAAAATCACTAATAGAAGGGTTGTGTATGGTGGTAATAATCTTCTGAGGTGTGTCTATTTCAATGTGAGGAGTATTGTGGGGAAGGCTGACGAGCTGAGGGCGTGGATTGACACATGGAATTATGACATTGTAGCCATCAGTGAAACTTGGCTACAGGAGGGGCAGGACTGGCAGCTTAATGTTCCAGAGTTCTGATGTTTCAGACGTGATAGCGGCAGAGGGATGAAGGGTGGGGGGGGGGGGGGTGCGGTGGGGGTTGGCATTGCTAGGCAGGGAAAATGTTACAGCAGTGCTCAGGCAGGACAGATTAGAGGGCTTGTCTACCGAGGCTATATGGGTGGAGCTGAGAAACAGGAAAGGTATGACCACATTAATGGAGCTGTATTATAGACCACCCAATAGTCAATGAGAATTGGAGGAGCAAATCTGCAGAGAGATAGCAGACAACTGCAGGAAACATTAAGTTGTGATAGTAGGAGATTTTAATTTTCCACATATTGATTGGGACTCCCATACTGTTAAAGGCCTAGATGGGTTAGAGTTTGTAAAATGTGTTCAGGAAAGTTTTCTAAATCAATATATAGAGGTACTGACTAGAGAGGATGCAATATTAGATCTCCTATTAGGAAATGAGTTAGGGCAGGTGACAGAACTGTGTGTAGGAGAACACTTTGGTTCCAGTGATCATAACACCATTAGTTTCAACTTGATCATGGATAAAGATAGATCTGGTCCTCGGGTTGAGGTTCTAAACTGGAAAAAGGTCAAATTTGATGAAATGAGAAAGGATCTAAAAAGCGTGGATTGGAACAGGTTGTTCTCTGACAAGGATGTCGTTGGTAAATGGGAGGCCTTCAAAGGAGAAATTTTGAGAGTGCAGAGTTTCTATGTTCCTGTTGGGATTAAATCAAAGTGAATAAGAATAAAGAACCTTGTTTCACGAGGGATATTGAAACTCTGATAAAGAAGAAGAGAGAGATGTATGACATGTATAGGAAACAGGGAGCAAATAAGGTACTTGAGGAATATTAAAAGTGCAAAAAGTACTTGAGAAAGAAATCTGGAGGGCTAAAAGAAGACATGAGGTAGCTTTGGCAGTCAAGGTGAAGGATAATCCAAAGAGCTTCTACAGGTATATTAAAAGCAAAAGGATAGTAAGGGATAAAATTGGTCCTCTTGAAGATCAGAGTGGCCGGCTATGTATGGAACCAAAAGAAATAGGGGAGATCTTAAATGTTTTTTTTGCATCTGTATTTACTAAGGAAACTGGCATGGAGTCAATGGAAATAAGGCAAACAAGTAGTGAGGTCATGGAACCTATACAGATTGAAGAGGAGGAGGTGCTTGCTATCTTGAGGCAAATCAGAGTAGATAAATCCCCAGGACCTGACAGGGTATTCCCTTGGACCTTCAAGGAGACTAGTGTTGAAATTGCAGGGGCCCTGGCAGATATATTTTAAATGTCGGTATCTACGGGTGAGGTGACAGAGGATTGGAGGATAGCTCATGTTGTTCCGTTGTTTAAAAAAGGCTCTAAAAGTAATCCAGGAAATTATAGGCTGTTAAGTTTGATGTCAGTAGTAGGTAAATTATTGGAAGGAGTATTAAGAGATAGGATCTACAAGTATTTGGATAGACAGGGACTTATTAGAGAGAGTCAACACGGCTTTGTGTGTGGTATGTCATGTTTAACAAATCTATTAGAGTTTTTTGAGGAGGTTACAAGGAAAGTGGATGAAGGGAAGGCAGTGGATGTTGTCTACATGGACTTCAGTAAGGCCGCTGACAAGGTCCCGCATGGGAGGTTAGTTAGTCGCTAGGTATACATGGTGAGATATTAAATTGGATTAAGCATTGGCTCAATGGGAGAAGTCAGAGAGTGGTAGTGGAGGATTGCTACTCTGAGTGGAGGCCTGTGACTAGTGGTGTGCCACAGGGATCAGTGCTGGGTCCATTGTTATTTGTCATCTATATCAATGTTCTGGATGATAATGTGGCAAATTGGATCAGCAAATTTGCTGATGATACAAAGATTGGAGGTGTAGTGGACAGTGAGGAACGTTTCCAAAGCTTGCAGAGGGATCTGGACCAGCTGGAAAAATAGGCTGAAAAATGGCAGATGGAGTTTAATACAGACAAGTGTGAGGTATTGCACTTCGTAAGGAAAAACCAAGGTAGAACATACAAGGTAAATGGTAGGGCACTGAGGAGTGCAGTAGAACAGAGGAATCTGGGAATACAGATACAAAATTCCCTAAAAGTAGCGTCACAGGCAGATAGGGTAGTAAAGAGAGCTTTTAGTACATTGGGCTTAATAAATCAAAGTACTGAGTATAAGAGTTGGAATGTTATGGTGAGGTTGTATAAGACATTGGTGAGACCGAATTTGGAGTAACGTGTGCAGTTTTGGTTACCGAATTACAGATAGGATATTAATAAGGTTGAAAGAGTGCAGAGAAGGTTTACAAGGATGTTGCCAGGACTTGAGAATCTGAGTTACAGAGAAAGGTTGAATCGGTTAGGACTTTATTCCCTGGAGCATAGAAGAATGAGGGGAGACTTGATAGAGGTATATAAAATTATGATGGGTATAGATAAAGTGAATGCAAGCAGGCTTTTTCCACTGTGGCTGGGGGGAGAAAAAAACCAGAGGAAATAGGTTAAGGGTGAAGGGAAAAAGTTTAAAGGGAACATTGGGCGGGGGGGGGGGGGGGGCTTCTTCACACAGAAAGTGGTGGGACTGCTGCTGCTGTGAGGTCCGGGTCTCTGCTGAGAAGAACAGGCCCCTAGTCCTCGGGGTCGCGTTGCTGGTGGCCGTTGGCGGGAGCATCGAAGTGCAATGGGTAGAGGTTGTGCTGGAGGGGATGGTTGGAGGCTCAGAGGTTCGACAGACTCAGAGTCTACTGCGGTTGGGGTGCTTTCACTGTTTGTTGCGTCTGTGAATCTGAGTCTGGTGCCATGGAAGTCCATAGCGGGGGGTATTCCCCTCTGCCAGCTGCATGGGATGACGAGTCTATTGAGAACCTGAGGACTTGTGGAAACTGTGTGGTTGTTTCTTTCGAATTTATAGTCTTTTAACATCTTTGGACTATTTTTACTGTGTCAATGGTCTGTTTTTTTTATCAATTATGGTAGTGTCTGCACTGTTGTAACTATATGTTAACTATATGTAACTATGTGGTTTTGTGTAGGTCTTGTAGCTTTAGTTTTTGGTTTGTTGGGTGGTAGAGTTGGTCTCCTGACTTGGTGTGTCTGGGTAGTCTTGTTTTGTCTGGTGGATTTGGAACTCTTTTCCAGAGAACGCGCTAAGATGGTAGTGTGGTATTAATACGCAGCAGCCTCTCCGGACTCTGGATTTGGGGATTACCAAACGTTATGTGGAATTTCTGGTGTAGTCTGTTTTGTCATGTGCTTTTGTGATATCATTCTGGAGAATGTTGTCTCATTTTTTAATTTGTGGTTACATTTGTGTTTGTATTGCATTTGTGGTTTCTAAATGACAATAAACTGAAACTGAACTGAACTGAACTGAATGAGCTGCCAGATGAAGTGGTAAATGTGGGCTCACCTTTAACATTTAAGAAAAACTTGGACAGGTACATGGATGAGAGGTGTATGGAGGGATATGGGCCAGGTGCTGGACTAGGCAGAAAAATAATTTGGCATAACCAAGAAGGGCTAGAAGGCCTGTTTCTGTGCTGTAATGTTCTATGGTTCTATGGTTTTATGGGTGCCCAAACTTTTGCATGCCACTGTAGGTACATGGAAGTTAGAAAAACAGAGGGCTATGCTGTAGGGTAGTTCTAGGCAGTTTCTAGAGTAGGTTACATGGTGGGCCCAACATTGTGGCCTGAAGGGCCTGTAATGTGCTGTAGATTTCTATGTTCTAATCTTAGTTTATATTTTATTCAGTGTAATATGTTTCCTTGCTGTCAGAGATCTGATTCTTTTAGAATGAAATGCAGAAGTGTGACTCTATCCTTCCTCCGATGTGACTTGAAATTATGAAGTGCATGGGAGTTATCCCTGTATTTCTGATCAATGCTTATCTCTCAGCCAATATTTATCTCTCACCAATAGGTTTTCTGCATATTATCAAATGGTTGTGAGTTTCTGTCTGCAAATAAATTGCGTGTCCTTCAATGCAAATACCAATAGAACTGCACAAAGCTGAAAGGTGACATTTGATGATCTGGGGCTCTGAAAGACACCAAATAAATTCAGGTCTCTACTAGAAATTTAAAAATTGGCCTAGAAGTCACCACAGGAAGTGAGGTCACTGCAGGAACCACGGGAAATCCAACCTGCAGAGGGCACAGCCAGAGGGGAAGCCAGATAGTGAATGGGTCAGGAAGCAAATTCAATTGATTGGGGATAAAATTACAGCATATGCATATTTAACTCCTGATTTGGATATAGATTTTGAGTATTTTAATCTTGAAATATTCTGTGGTAAATACTCAGGTCAGTGAAAAATATGTGTTGACTGTACAAGATTTATTGTTATTTAGATAACAATATCTATTTGACTTATTAAGATTATTTTATTTGTTTTGTAAATCAATTTGGAATTGGTAACTTGAGGGAAAAAATCATTTACATGTTGAGACTGAAATAAGCAGCTGATGGCTTAGTCTATTTTGGATAACTGATTGGTTACATACTGGTGAAGATCTTACTCTGGCTCATCAGTGATCTTTTGTGTTACTGATTCACTTTAGAGTTAAAAGAAGTAGTATTTTTTCTGCTTGTATTTTAATGCATTTAATGAATTGCATGGCCTTTGCTAACACTGGTAACTGCAGCAGATCCAGCCTGATCTGTGTCTATAAAATGTATATTGTTAACAAAACGAAGAGAACTTTTGACTTAAGCTCTGACTTTTGAACCACAGAATTTGATTATGTGAATTTGCATTTGTGAGTGTCTGTGTATTCCTTAAAATAAACATTATCATTTGGCATTCGTAACCTTCACCTTCACCATATTTTAACATTATACAGAAACAGACCTTTGATATTCAATCTCATGAATACTGCTCATGAATTTCACAAGCAAGTGGTAGCTGGAAGACAAAGAAAAACATTTTTATGGTCACAGTGAATCTACGGTCTATTGTCAATCCAAGGAACTGGAATCCTTTGAGGATTCTGCTAATGGAAAGTGGGCCAATTTCATCCTGTGGGACATTCCTCAGCATCTGTCCAGGCATAGAAATGATCTTGTACAATTAGCTTTGCTTCAGATGACCTGTCAGCAAAATAAGTAACCACTGTGAATATAAATTTGTTTTGTAGATAATAGACGTGTAATGCTGCCTTATTCTACAATTGATTTTACCATTCAAATGTATCTCCAACTTTCATTCAGATGGGAGGATTAAAGCAAGAAACTTTACATTTTACCCATAGCACATTATATTGAAGATTACCTCCAGGTGAAGCAAATCCATTTGCAAAATCAGATTGGACACTTCTGAGTATTGTTCATGTTGGCTGGTGTTACAGTTTGTGTCACTCACATTTCCACTATGCCAAAGTAAATTAAACAGAATGTGTGACACTATGACCCTCCTGAACTAAGATCCCACTGAACTAATGTGTTGTTTATCTTGTTAGCTGATGAGCACTTGTAGTGTTCTCACACAGGTGTAAAAACTCTGAACTAAACACCAAGAACAAACCAGTCAATGAGGCGCGATCCCAGTAAGATTAACCATTTACTGTTCACTCTTCCACATTAACGTATGGTGAAAACTGTTGATAAAACAATACAAAATATATACAGTATTTGTTTCTTTCTTGGCATCACATTTACATCATAAATACTTGTAAAAATAAAACTACAACAAACTATATTACATTAAAGTACAACATACAGTCAGAATCTACCTACGCCATCAACTACTTTGAATACACTTCAACACAAACTATCCGCAACTCCTTAAATAACAAAGAACATAAACTTTATCAACCGTCATTACTTTTAACAGGATCAGCATTAACATTTTTACTTCAACATATCGATTATCTTATGAACTTACGGCGTTGCTTCTATGACGTTTCTAGTGCGTAGAAAGAAAACTTTTCTTGCGCTGATCCTGCACACACAAGCCCCCTCCTTCCCGTTTCTCCAAACTGGTATTTTCCTACAAGACGCGGCGAAACCGGGTCTGACGTCATCACTTGCCGCGATATATCACAGACAACAAATTTACTTTCAACAACCTTAACTTTAACTAGAAAACAATTACAAACGGATTACTAAAGCGAAAATAAAATAAACTAAGCGAATGCCTTAAGGGCAACACAGCACTGCTGATTTTTTTGCTAAGATACTTTTAGTATTGCATCAGAACTGATTGCAGGGTATCAAAACATCGTCCAAAGACCACAGGATGTATTTAAAAACAACCAGGAATGCTTTCTCCTGCAATTTGCAACTGAGATAATCAATTGTTTTTCCATTACTGGCAATACCACATTATGAGCCATGTAGTCATGGCCATGGTTAATCACTCAGAGAGGGTCACCAGTAATAAGTCCATGCCAGATGGAGTCTCTAGCTGTACCACATCCTATCCTAACCTCTCTGATAACCCATCTATTAACAGGTTCATTATATCCAAGACTGTGCCATGGCCAAGCAAATTCCTAGAGTGATGGGAAGGTTGGCCAAGCTGATTTTAGACTAGTGGAAGTTCCAAATCCACAAAACAAGCTGGGCCAGACATTCAATCTGAACTCAATGGTTAACGATGCTATGGATAGAACAGATGATTCCTACCACATGCAGGTCCAGTAATTGGTGATTGATCAACAGGTATAGAGAAACAATAAAGAAATGAATTCAGTGGATTCCTGCCACTACCTTTTTTGCTCAAAGCAAATTTATTATATAAGTATATGTATGTGAATCATATAAATTTGAGGAAGGACATTCTTGCTATTGAGGGAGTGCAGTGTAGGTTCACAAGGTTAATTGCCGGGAAGGCGGGGACTGTCATATGTTGAAAGATTGGAGCGACTGGGCTTGTATACACTGGAATTTAGAAGGATGAGAGGGAATCTGATTGAAACATATAAGATTATTAAGGGATTGGACACGCTAGAGGCAGGAAACATGTTCCCGATGTTGGGAGAGTCCAGAACCAGAGGCCGCAGTTTAAGAATAAGGTGTAGGCCATTTAGAATGGAGTTCAGGAAAAACTTTTTCACCCAGAGAGTTGTGGATCTGTGGAATGCTCTGCCTCAGAAGGCAATGGAGGCCAATTCTCTGGATGTTTTCAAGAAAGAGTTAGATAGAGCTCTTAAAGACAGTGGAGTCAAGGGATATGGGGAGAAGGCAGGAACGGGGTACTGATTGTGGATGATCAGCCATGATTACATTGAATGGCGGTGCTTGCTCGAAGGGCTGAATGGCCTACTCCTGCACCTATTCTCTATTGTCTATAAAACCTGAGATTCATTTTCTTGTAGGCATACTCAATATATCCATAGAGTAATAATCATAACAGAATCAATAAAAAACTGATCAACTTGTGTGTTCAACCAATGTGCAAAAGGTAACAAACTGCAAATAAAAAAGAAATAATAATAATAAATAAGCAATAAGTATTGAGAACATGAGATGAAGAGCCCTTGAAAGTGAGTCCATTTGTTGTGGGAACATTTCAATGATGGGCAAATTAAATTAAGTGAAGTTATTCCCTTTGGTTCTTGAACCTAATGGTTGAGGGGTAGTAACTGTTCCTGACCCTCTTGGTGTGGGTCCTGAGGCTCCTGTACCTCCTTCCTGATGGCAGCAGCATGACCTGGGTGGTGGGGCTCCTGATGATGGATGCTGCTTTCTTCAAACAGCATTTCCTGTCGATGTGCTCAATGGTGGGGAGTGTTTTATTATGCATTAGGGCATTGGTGCAGCCAGTCAATATAGTCTCTACTACCCAACTATAGAAGTTTGTGAATGCTTTACATGTCATGGCAAATCTTTGCAAACTCTTGAGGAAGAAGAGGCGCTGCTATGCTGCTTTGTAATTGCACTTCCTGTACATGCTGGGCCCTGGACAAATCCTCTGAAATGATAATACTGAAGAATTTAAAGTTGCTGACCCTCTCCATCTCTGATCCTGTAATGAGGATTGACTCATGGACCTCTGGTTTCCTTTTCCTGAAGTCAGTAATCATCTCTCTTGTCTTGCTGAAATTGAGTAAGAGGTTGTTGTTATGGAAGCGCTCAGCTAGATTTGCAGTCTTCCTCCTACATGCTGAACCATCATCACCTTTGATCCGGAGAGCTGCATTCAAACATTACCCCAAATACCTTATCCTTTGAGGTGACTCGAGGAAGCAGTCCCCCAATCTGTGTCAGCTCTCACAGATGTAGATGAGTCGCAGGTTCAATAAATTCAGTGCTGAGTTTTCACAACACTCCTGACTCCTTTTTGGATAAGCACAAAGTTTTAATTTTAAGAAGGGGGAAAGTGACTTCATGATATCCAAACACTAAGTGTTTACCTACAGTATTTATGAGCAGTCCTGGTGTGTTTCCAAGAACATAAGAGATGCAGCCCATTGCAGGGTCATTGACTAAGGTCTTTGCTGATACTTCATTGATCAGTCTGATCTCCATTTCCACTGGTGTTCAGAAGCCTCTTCTCAGTCATAGTGTTAGATAAATTATGCATTGTGCAGCTTTATTGTGCACTTGGTGAGGAGATGGCATTGAACAATACCACAAACTTATCAATGAGCCATAAGTATGACACATGCTCACTGCTTGCACAGTGTCATCCAGTAATGACTTACCCATTCTGTAACTCTGCCCAAATTATCTCACAGATTTATTTGCTGCGTTCACCTCCAGCTACCACATAACTTTGCTGAGCTGAGATTGAGAAGAGGGATGGAAATTAAGGATGAAAATGCATTTTAATACAACATAGAACGTAGAATAGTACAATACAGTACACACCTCAAGCTACTCTAAGATTAATCTCACTGTTCCCACCCACTCTGTCATCCATTTTTCTTTCATCCATGTGCCTATCTCAGAGTTTCTTAAATGCCCCCAATGTATCCACCTCCATCGCCACTCCTGGCAGTATGTTCCATGCACCCACAATTCTGTGTAAAATAACTATTACTGACATCCTCCCTATACCTTCCTCTTAAAATTACACTCCTTTATATTAGCCATTTTTGCACTGGGGGGGGGGGGGGGGGAAGGTCAATGGCTGCCCACTCTCTCTCTGTGTCTTATCATCACATGCATCTCCATCAAGCCACTCTCCTCTCCAAAGAGAAAAGGCCTAGATCACTCAAACTTTCCTCATAAGGCATACTCTCTAATCGGTAAATCTCTTCTGTGTCCTCTCTAAAGCTTGCACATCCTTCCTATAATGAAGTGACACAATACTTCCAAGTCAGCTCTAACCAGCTGCCATTGAGCTGCAACATCACCTCATGGCTCTTGAACTCAGTCCCCTGACTAACAAAGAGCAGCACACCATAAACCTTCTTAACTACCCTATCAACTTGCAAGTGAGCTTCGATGGCCGTCAGCTCCAAGGTCTCTCTGTTTTCCCACACTGCTAAGAATCCTGTCATCAACCCTGTGCTCTGCCTTCAAGCTCAGCCTTCCAAAGTGAATCACTTCACACTTTTCCAGGCTGAACTCCATCTGCTATCGCACTCTAGCACAGCAAGATACCACTACGGTTTAATTGGCAAGCAACTGTGGAAAAAGTTACCATTAATTTCCTATTGCACACCTTTGTGGGTCCCATTACAATGTTTCCTTCAATCTTAAGCAAATATTAAGTCTATAAATCGCAGAGTGAGAGGGAGGGAATAACATGTAGCCTTAATGATTATATCCCGAAATCCTCTTTCGTTCTTCACACCTCGCAATTTACAATTCTGAATCTATGAATATAATTGGTTATACACTGAAAAGTGCTTTAGCTATATGATAACAGAATCAATGGTCAAACGTTGGTATTTCAATCTTGGATTAAAAGTAGTTTAAAAAATTCTGTTTTGTGGTTTTCAGGACAGAAAAAAAAACAAAGAACATAATAAACCTCTGCATAAATGTCAGTAAAAAGCTTTACTTTAAAAGACTATATAGTTAAGTTCTTCCTGAAAATGTTCAGTCCATTATATTGAACATATTACTTATGCAGTTCTTCAAAATTATCACACAATGTAATCACTTTGAGGAAATCTACATTCAGCATAAAACACACCAACAGATGCAGAACAGAACCCTCCTGATGAAGGGTTTCAGCCCGAAACGTCGTCACTACCTCCTCCCATAGATGCTGTCTGGCCTGCTGAGTTCTGCCAGCATTTCGTGTTTTTATTTATTTCCAGCATCTGCAGATTCACTCATGTTGCCAACAGATGCAGCTCTTGTTTTCTCATTAACATGGCTACCATTTACCTCAAGACGAGCATGTGATACCAGTGCAGTCTTCAAATTCACTCTGCACCACTTTGTTATCTTTGACCTATATTTTTTTAAAAATTCAAATACGCTTCTTTATCATCTGATGAATACATTGCTTTGTGCACAGGCTGATGCATTTATGGGCAGTTTGGTTTTATAATGAAGAACAAATACTAAATTGAACTTGTCTGTAAAAATAATTGCTGGAGTTGGCTGCATATGTAATTACCACAGAGCAGCCCAAGAATGCAGTCTCCACCCATTTACATAACCTCAACCTTCTAAGTTGTCTCAGCCTATTAACAGGAGCATTTTCTCTTTCTCCTTGTATGTTTTTGTTAACAAATTTATGAGGAACTTTTCAGAATCTGAGGAATATTTGAAGATTCAATTTCCCATGATTTCTTTGAATTCTCATGTTCCGTCTTTATTTGCACTACCTGGATCAAAGTTCACTGCAAATTCAGCACTCTTACAGTTGCTGATATTATTTGGTCACTACTTGGCAATGTTCTGGTTTTTTAATTCTGATCTTTGTTTTGAAAACCACTCCTGGTGTTACCCATCCCTGTCACTACTATTTCTTGCAGACTTGCAATTCTCCAAGATATTCCTGCTCTTGTATTTCTGGACTCGTGTAACACCGGCTCTCCTTCATTGGAGACTGTGCATTCAACTGCCAAATCGCCAAACCCTGGAATCCTTCTTCTGACCCCTCCACCATTTAAATAACTGTTTGCTTCCAAGACACACCTTAACATCCTTGCAAACATCCTTGCTTTTAGAATCCCATCAAATACTTTTCTCTTCTACTGTATTTCCTCCCTATTATCTGCATTGCCATAACAGCATTCCAGAAATTCTCCTTCTGCTCTTTCTATTAAAAGGTCATACTAGGGCCCATTTGCGATCCTTTTCCATGATCAGTAATCTTAACCCATTTCTTGTGTCATCACCGGCTCAGCTCTGTAAATAGTTTCATTGATATCCTCATCTATCTCAGAAAACATGCAGGAGACCAATCACCATTCATTAAAAAACCTGGGATAAGGTTTTTCAAAGGTGTTCAGGGAAGTTTTCTTGAGCAATATGTAGAGCTCCCAACAAAAGAGGGCATGATACTGGATTTCCCCTCTGGGAATGAGAAAGGGCTGGTGACAGAAGTGAGTATAGGGAACACTTTGAATCTAGTGATCATAATTTCATTAGTTTCAAGAATACTATGGAGAAGGGTAGGACTAGTCCTTGGGTGAGATTCCAAATTGGAGAAAAGCTAATATTGACAGCATCTGAAAAGATTTGGCGGGTGTGGATTGGGATAGGTTGCTTTCCGGTAAAGGGATGTTTGATAACAGGGAGGCCTTCAAAAGTGAAATAGTAAGAATACATAAATTGTATGTTCCTCTTAGAATAAAAGGCAAGGCTAATGGATTTAGAGAACTTTGGTTGTCATCGGATATTGATACATGGGTTAAGAAGAAGATGGAGGTACATATCAGGTGTAGTCAGTAAAGTATCAAATAAGGCACTTGAGAAGTATAAGAAATATGAGAGAATACTTAAGAGAGAAATCAGGGCTAAATGAGGACCATAAGACCATAGACATAGGAGCAGAATTAGGCCATTCAGCCCATCGAGTCTGACCCATTCCATCATGGCTGATCCCAGATCCCACTCAATCTCATACACCCGCCTTCTTGCCATATCCTTTGGTGCCCTGATCGATCAGGAAACGATCAACTTCCACCATAAATATATGCACGGACTTGGCCTCCACCGCAGTCTGTGGCAGAGCATTCCACAGATTTGCTACTCCCTGGATAAAAAAAAAATTCTCCTTACCTCTGTTTTAATGAGTCACCCCCTCGATTCTGAGGCTCTACACTTTATCTCTGGATACTCCCACCACAGGAAACATCCTCTCCAGATCCACCCTGTCTGGTCCTTTCAACATTTGGTAGGTTTCAATGAGATCCCACCACATTCTTCTAAATTCCAGTGAGTACAGGCCCAAAGCTGCCAAAAACTCCTTCTATCTTAACCTCTTCATTCCCAGTCATTCTTGTGAACTGCCTCTGAATTCTCTTCAATGATAACACACCTTTCTGAAATATGGGGCTCAAAACTGTTGACAATACTCTGAGGTGCATTCAATAAGGTGATAGATAAAAGCCTTATCCACAAGATAAGGATGTATTAGCATGGATAAAGGATTGGTTAAGGAATAGAAAGCAGCGAGTTGGGATACATGGGTGTTACTCTGGTTGGCAATCAGTGATGAGTGATGTGTCACAGGGGTCGGTGCTGGGACCATAATTGTTCACGATCTGGAAGAGGGGACCGAGTGTAGTGTATCTAAGTTTGCTGATAAACTGAGTGGAAAAGCAAATTTTGCAGAAGATACGGAGAGTCTGCAGAGAGATATAGATAGGTTAAGTGAGTGGTCAAGGATCTGGCAGATGGAGTACAGTGTTAGTAAATGCGAGGTCATCCACTTTGGAAGGAGAAATGGAAGACCAGATTATTATTTAAATGGTAAAAGATTGCAGCATGCTGCTGTGCAGAGGGACTTGGGAGTGATTGTGCATGAATCACAGAAGGTTGGTTTGCAGGTGCAGCAGGCTATCAAGAAAGCAAATAGAAAATTAGCCTTCATTGCTGGAGGGATTGAATTTAAGAGCAGGGAGTTTATGCTGCATCTGTACAGTACAGGGGTGAGGCTACACCTGGAGTTCTGCATGCAGTTCTGGTCTCCTTACTTGAGGAAGGATATACTGCATTTGGAGGCGGTGCGAAAGGGGTTCACCAAGTTGATTCCAGAGATGAGGGGTTAGACTATGAGGAGAAATTTAGTTGCCTAGAATTGTACTTGTTTGAATTCAGAAGAATGAGAGGAGATCTTATAGAAACATAAACAATTATGAAAGGGATAGATACGATAGAGGCAGGAAAGTTGTTTTCATTGGTCGGTGAGACAAACCCTCAAGGTTCAGGGGAGTAGATTTAGGACAGAGATGAGGAGGAACTGCTTTTCTCAGAAGGTGGTGAATCTGTGGAATTCTCAGTCCAATGAAGCAGTGGAGGCTATCTCAGTAAATATATTTAAGACAAAGTTGGATAGATTTTTTGCATAGTAGGGGAATTGAGGGTTACGGGGAGAACACAGGTAAGTGGAGATGAGTCCATGGCCAGATCAGCCATGATCTTATTGAATGGCAGAGCAGGCTGGACGGGCCAGATGGTCTACTCCTGCTCCTATTTCTTATGTTCTTAAGCGTAGCCTGACTAGTGTCTTATAAAGGCTCAGCATTATTTCTTTGCTTTTATATTCTACAGGACATAAGGTTGCTCTGGCAGACAAGGTGAAAGAGAATCCCAAGGCCTTCTATAGGTATATTCAGAACAAAGAGCTAGCAAGGAATAAAATTGGTCTTCTTTTGAAGATGAGAGATGTGCCCTATTAAATGAACAACAGTTAAAAGTGGGAACCCCAAAGTTGCCCCCAGCTCCCCACTCCCGTGCATAAGCAGCAGCGAGCAACGATTCCCCTTCCCTCCCACCAGCAAAAATAAACACACATCGGTACAATCACCCAGCCCAAGCGTGTGCTAAGTGATAGCAAAGACACAGACCTTGCAGTTACCCCAAAAGCTTCGCATAACAACCCACAGGTTCTGTCTCTCCCTGGCAAGGAAGGGGGAGGTGTCCCCCATTTTCACAGCGGACAGGAGGCATAATAACAACCCACTAGTTTACAATGTTACAAGTCCGTTTTGTTGCTTTTTCAAGCTCTGTGTCCATAGATCGCAAAGACTTTGGGTCTCCGGCCCTGACACCGACCCTCGATCCGCCCATCTCCAGATTCCCGAGATCTTAGGCTTCTGAACACGATCGAGGTTCTCAGGCCAAACCCTTGGCATGTCGAATAGCGGCCAGTCGTGGACCCCTGAGAACAGATCCCATTCCCGCAAAGAACTGAAGCCTGTGTATAACACCAGGTCAGGGTCTTCAAAAGAACCCTGAAAGGAAAAAATAAAGATATTGAAGGTAGAAATAGAGCTGTTTCCGAAGATGCAAGCAAAGGAGTCGCTATTAGGCACCATCATTCATCCTAAGCTGCACTGTTGTTTATAGAGTCATAGAGCACTACAGCACAAAGAATACCATCTTGCACATACTGAACCGCTATTGTGCCTAGTCCCATCTAAACACACCTGGACTGTAGCCCTCCTTACACCTCATGACCAGGTACTTATCTATATTGTCTATTATTAACTTATCATAAGACCATAGAACTGTAAAAGATAGGAGCAGAATTAGGCCATTTGGCCCATTGACTATGCTATGCCATTCCATCATGGTTGATCCATTTTCCCTTTCAACTCCATTGCCCTGCCTTCTTCCCATAACCTTTACACACCCTGACTGGTCAACAACTTATCAACCTCCATTTTAAATACACCCAATGACCTAACCTCCACCACTGCCTGTGGCAGTGAATTCTACAGGTTCACCACTATCTGGCTAAAGAAATTCCTCCTCATCTCCATTCTAAATAGAGGTCCCTCTACTCTGAGGCTGTGTCTTCTGGTCCTAGGCTCATCCACTATAGGAAACATCCTCTCCATATCCTCACTTTCAACATTTGATAGGTTTCAAAGAGATCCCCCTCATTCCTCTAAATTCCAGCAAGTACAGGCCCAATGCCTTCAAACGCTACACGTATGATAAGCTTTTCATTCCCAGAATCATTCTTGTGAACCTCCTCTGAGCCCTTTTTAATGACAGTACATTGTTTCTTAGATAAGAGGTCCAAAATAGCTCACAATACTCCAAGCAAAACCTCAGCAGTGCCTCAACATCACATCCTTGTCTCTACATTCTAGTACTCTCAAAATGAAAGTTAACTTTGCCTTCCTCACTACCAGCTCAACCTGCAAGTTAACCTTTAGAGAATCCTGCACGGGAACTCCCAAGTCATTTTGAATTTTCTCCCCATTTAGAAAATAGCCTATGCTTTTATTCCATCTACCAAAGTTCATGACTATACACTGTCCATCCCTGTACTCCACCTGCCAGTTCTTCGTCCATTCCAATCTGTCTAAGTTTTCTACAGCTTCTGCTTTCTTAACATTACCTGCCCCTCCACCTATCTTCATACCATCTGCAAACTTGTACACAAAACCATTAATTCTGTTATCCAAATCATTGACATACGACGTAAAAAGAAGTGGTCTCAACACTGACCTCTGCACCACTTGTTGCCAGCAGCCATTCAGAAAAAGGCTTCCTTTATTTAAACAGATTTGTCAGGCAAGATTTTCCCTTAAGGAAACCATGGTAACTTTGGCCTATTTTACCATGAGACTTCTGCTTTAACAATTGACTCCAACATCTTCCCGATCACTGAGGTCAAGCTAACTAGCCTATAATTTCCTTTCTTCTGCCTCCTTCCTATCTTGAAGAGTGGGGTGTAATTTGCAGTTTTTCAGTCTTCCATAACCATGCCAGAATCTAGTGTTCTTGAAAGATCATTACCAACCTCTCCACAATCTCCCCAACTACCTCTTTCAGAACCCTGGGGTGTAGTCCATCTGGTCCAGGTGACTTATCTACCTTCTTACTAGTAATAGCAATTCTGCCCCTCGACACTCTTGAACTTCTGGCATTCTACTAAAATACTTATTCAGTTCATCGGCCATTTCTTTGTCCCCCATTACAACCTCTCCAATGTCATTGGTGCCACTATGTACCAAGCCTCCTGGTAGCTCACCCTCCCCCTTTAGAATGCTGTGGACCCAATCTGAGACCCTGGCAAATGGAAGACAACATACCACCCAGATGCCTCTCTCATGTTCACAGAATCTCATGACTAATCCTCTAACAATGGAGTCCCCATATCACTACTGCCCCCTCTCCTCCCCCCTTCCCTTCTGTGTATTAATGATTTAATGTGGTAAACTGGATCATCAAAGTTGTGGACGACACCAAGTGAACAGCAAAGAAGACTATCTGGATCAGCTGGAAAAATGGGCTGAGAAATGGCAGACGGAATTTAATGCAGCCACGTATGAAGTATTGCACTTTAGTAGGACTTACACAGTGAATGGTGTGGCACTGAGTGGTAGAGTAGAACAAAGGAAAAACGGATCCATAATTCCTTCAAAATAGCATCACAGGTAAATAGGGTCATAAAGAGAGCTTTTGGCACATTGGTCTTCATAAATCAGCGCATTGAGTACAAGATGTTCTACAGATGTTGTGTAAGATACTGATTAGGCCAGATTTGACGTATTGTGTGAGTTCTGTTCTACTTATAGAAAAGATATCAATAAGCTTTAAAGAACATAGAGAAAATTTGTGAGAATATTGCTGAGACTTGAGCACCAGAATTATCGAGGCAGGTTGTACAGTTTTGACTTTGTTCCCTAGAGTTTAGGGGAGTGGACGGAGCAATTTTATAGAGGTATGCAAAACTCTGAGGGCTTTAGATGGGGTAGATATATGCAGACTTTTCCCTGAGGTTGGGTGAGGTTAGAACTAGAGGTTGTAGTTTAGCTAGGGGGCCCCAAGGGGGAAGTTCTTCATGCAGAGGATAGTGCGATTGTGGATTGAGCTGCCAGATGAAGTGGCGGCTATGGTTTCAATTACATTTTCTTCATACCAGATGAAAGAGGTATGGTTTGAGTTAGGGTATTTGGAACTAGACAGAAGAATAAGTCAGCACAGACTCTATGGGCTGAAGGGCCTGTTTCTGTGCTGTAGTGCTCTGTGATTCTAGACTTTGATCTCATGATCACCAGAACCATATTTATACTTTATTGTCTTCATTGCTCTGGCTTCATTTCCAGATATTTCAAAACTGTTGTGAGCATGCAAAATGTTTGATTTGTATGAATCATTCTTTCAGCGCTCACAAAGTTATTAGTTTCAATAGCAAAAACAGTTTTACAAATCAGATGTAATTGCTGAGTATCTCAGGTGCATTTCAAACCCAGAGGAACAGGAGGAATCACTATAGCAACCATGCCCTGCATTGGATGTTTAATGTTACGTTTAGCATTTTTGGAATTGGAATTCCAAAAAACCCAGTATCTAGTTCTAACAATACATGCTACTACTTCTGTATATTTCTTGAACCCATTATTCATAAATAGCTAACTGACATTTCTCCCCTGTAGCATAGCACAACACCTTATAGTACAGGAGACCTGGGTTCAATTCCCACTGCTGCCTGCAAGGAATTTGTACGTTCTGCCCTGACTACATGAGTTTCCGCCGGGTGTTCTGCTTTCCTCCCACAGTCCAAAGATGTATTGATTGGTAGGTTAACTGGCCATTTTAAATTGTCGCATGACTGCGCTACTGTTAAATTGGGGGTTGTTGGGCGGTGTGGCTCGAAGGGGTGTATCTCAATAAGCAAAAGAAATAATTAACATACTATATACAATAGTTCAATTAAATAAGAAAAGAAATGAAACAAGAAGCACATCTAGCACCATGACTCTGTTGTTATTGTGTTTAAAATTTACATTTATGAAAAACAGATTGCAAGTAAAATTCACATGATGTCTACGTGTATCTCATACCAATGTATTTCTTGAAATGGAATAAATCAGCAGTAAAATTGAAAGTGAAATCATATTGTTTGTTGCAGTGGCAGTGGGATTTCTGTTCATCATCTGACACTTATTAAGATGCCTTTCAGTAAATAAATCAGGAAATATAGACAATATTCAACTGGTCAGATGACATGAGTGAATCCTAAGCAAAGTTAATATTTCTGGTCAATGATCTTTCATCAGAACCAGGGAAAATTAGAATGAGAACAGATTTTGAAAGTACAGAGAAAATAGGGTGGACAGATAAAACAGAAGAAAAGATCTGTGACAGGGTGAAATGAAAGCAAATGAAGTGATAGGAGAACTAAACAAAAAATGATGTTGAAGTCAAGTGAATAACAACCTGTAGGTCTTGAGGCTGTGTAGTCAGAAGTTAAAAGAAAACTGCTATTATGACAAGAAGTAGGAATAAAGGGAGCCTTTTCTGGGTGGGTGTTGGTGACTAGTGAAGTCCCACAGGTATCTGTATGGATACTGCTTCTTTTTACTTTATGTGTCAGTGATGGAATTGATGGTTTTGTGGCCAAGTTTGTGGATGACACAAAGATAGGTGGAGTAGCAGGCAGTTCTGAGGAAGCAGGGAGGCTATAGGACTTAGTCAGATTAGAAGAATGGGCAAAGAAGTGGCAGATAGAATACAATGTCAGGAAGTGTATGGTCATGCACTTTGGCAGAAGAAATGAAAGCATAGACTATTTTCTAAATGAGAAGAAAATTCAAAAATCAGAGGTGCAAAGGGATTTGGGAGTCCCTAAAGGTTAATTTGCAGGTTGAGTCGGTGGTAAGGAAGACAGATGTGATGTTGGCATTCATTTCGAGAGGAGTAGAGCATAAAAGCAAGGATATAATGTTAAGACTTTATAAAGGAGTAGTGAGGCCTCACAAGGAGTATTGTGAGCAGGTTTGGGCCCCTTACCTAAAAAAGGACGTTCTGACATTGGAGAAGGTTCAAAGGAGTTTCACAAAAATGATTCCTGGATTGAAAGGTTTATCATATGAGAGGCATTTGATGGCTCCGGGCCTGAAACATCTGGAATTCAGAAGAATGAAGAGTTACTTCATTGAAATCTATCGAATGTTGAAAGACCTCAAACGAGCGGATGTGGAGAGGATGTTTCGTCTGGTGAGGGAATCTAAAACCAGAGGACACAGCCTCAGAATCGAGGGACATCCTTTTAGAACGGAGATGAGGAGGAATTTCTTTAGCTGGAGAGTGGTGGATCCGTGAAATTCGTTGCTGCAGGCAGCTGTGGAAGGCAAGTCATTGGGGGAAGGAAAGACCATCTCCCACCCCCCATCCTCATCACATTCTACAGGGATTGTATTGAGAGCATCCTGAGCAGCTGCATCACTGCCTGGTTCGGAAATTGCACCATCTCGGATCGCAAGACCCTGCAGCGGATAGTGAGGTCAGCTGAGAAGATCATCGGGGTCTCTCTTCCCGCCATCATGGACATTTACACTACACGCTGCATCTGCAAAACAAACAGCATTATGAAGGACCCCACGCACCCCTCATACAAACTCTTCTCCCTCCTGCCATCTGGGAAAAGGCACCGAAGCATTCGGGCTCTCACATCCAGACTATGTAACAGTTTCTTCCCCCAAGCTATCAGACTCAATACCCAGAGCCTGGACTGACACCTTACTGCCCTATTGTCCTGTTTATTATTTATTGTAATGCCCGCACTGTTTTGTGCACTTTATGCAGTTCAGTGTAGGTCTGTAGCTTAGTGCAGTTGTTTTTTTTCTCTGTGTTGTTTTTTATGTAGTTCAGTCTAGTTTTTTGTACTGTGTCATGTAACACCATGGTCCTGAAAAGCGTTGTCTCATTTTTACTATGCACTGTACCAGCAGTTATGGTCGAAATGACAATAAAAGTGACTTGACTTGATATGATATTTAAGGCAGAGGTTGATGGATTCTTGATTAGTCAGAGCATGAAGGGATAAGGGAAGAAGGCAGGAGATTGGGGCTGGATTAGACATTGAAATGGTGGGGCAGACTCTGTGAGCCATATACCCCAAGTCTGCTCCTATAATTATGCTCTAAAAGAAAACTAATTAGTGCAAATGTGAAATTGAAAATCTCAAATTCTGAATTACTTACAATTCTGGATTTAATGTTGAGTCTGGAAGATTGTAACATGTATGATTGAAAGCTGAGGTGTTCCTTAAGCTAGAGTACATTAGGTTTCATTGGAGAGTTCTCAGACTGAATGGGATTGTGATGAAGGATTAAAATGACAAGCATCTGCAAACTCAGGGTCAAGCTTGCAAACTAAGTGAAGATTTCTATATGCGGCTACTCAACCTGCATTTGGTTTTCTATAGCAGAGGAGACCAGATCATGAATGAGGGGCATAGAGCACAAAACTGAAATTAGTTGTAGAAACATGAAATGCTGGATATCCAAATCAACACACACAAAATGCTGGAGGAAATCAGCCTGCCAGGCAGCATCTATGGAAAAGAGTAAAAGTTGATGTTTCAGGCCAAGACCCTTCCTTGTCTTGTCCCTGGCATCTCCCTTAGGATTACGCCCTCACCTTAAACGCATGCCCTCTGGTATTAGAAATTTCATCCCTAGGAAAAAGATATTGTCTGTTAGTTGTAGAGAACTGGAGCGCTGCAGAGACAGAGGAATGAAGAGTAGGTGTTGCAACATCTGTGATCACATTTCAAAGTGCTTTGGGAAGCAGTATGTGTTTTGGTAAAGATTATGCATTATCCAAAACATCTGTGTTCCCTTTGGAGCACAGAGACATGAGGGAAAGGAAGATGTATCTGATTATATGTGTCAAATGATGCTGAAAATCTGGAACAGAAAGTACTCGATAAACTTAACAAGTCAGGTCGCATCCACAGGAAGAGTTAATATTTTGGTTGGTGACCTTCTTTCAAAGATGTTCAGAGTTTTCCAGCATTTTACATAGAACATAAAACAGTACAGCACAGGAACAGACCCTTTGACCCACAATGTTATGCTAAACCAATTAAATTAGTAATCAAAGAGTCAACTAAACTAATCCCTTCTGTCTACTACACAATGACTATATCCTTCCATTTTCTTCACATTCATGAGTCTATCTCTAAAACGTCCATGTATCTGCCTCTACCACCACCCCGGGCAGTGCATTCCAGACACCCACCACTCTGTGTAAAAAAAAGAGAAGAAAAAACCTCTCCTTCACATCTGTTTTTTAGTTACCCCCTCAGATTAAATGCCTGCCCTCTGCTATTGGAGCTTTCAACCCGGGGAAATAGATACTGTCTGTCCACTCTATCTATGCCTGTCATAATCTTACAAACCTGTATCAGATCTCCCCTCAGCCTCTGCAGTTCCAAGGAAAGCAACTCGAGTTTGTCCAACTTCTCATTCTAGTGTATTGTCATGAGCCCTGCGGTGCCTCTGCAACATGCCATAGAGCATTGGGCTTCCAGGTTTTTTGAGTACCTGCATTTGCTAATTGTTGTCCTAACATTAAGCCCTTGTGCTTTCTGTTGATCTTGTCAAGTTAATTGACAGGCACGTATTTTCTGCTTTCTGTGATTATTAATTCAAACTCTCCTTTAGCACTAATCATGGTGTTCGTGTTTAGAATGATTTGTCGTGTGGTGTCGCTTGGTCATACCACCGATGCTCCATCGGTGTTCCTGTGTGTAGCCTCTTGTTTCCATCTCTACATGGGAATCTGCCGTTCCTCCACCCCTGGGATGAGCCTTTGCCAGTGGTCACCGTGATGGACTCTGCCATTCCTCAGCTTATGGCTTCAGTCATTGCCAGCATTCTCCCTGACAGAAGGACTCCACCATTACTACACACAGTGAAGGTACAACAGCTGTCTGTATCTCAGTCGACTGAAGACAAGGATGCCTTCTTTACTCAGTTGACGCCCTGAGTCTATGTTCCAAGTGCATGAGTCTACACCCCCAATAAATGTTCCAAACTTTTCCAGTCAACGTTCAAGATATTTTTCAAGGTTCTCTAGGTCAACAAAGTTCGTTAGGTCTTCAGTGTTTCCGAGCTGTATGCAATGTTTCTGAGCTTTTTACATTGTTTCTGAGTTATATCAGCAGTGCTCCTGACTTGTATCAGCAATGCTTCCAGGTTATATGTGCAATGCTCCTGAGTTATATCAGCAATGCTCCCAGGTTATATCAGCAATGCTCCCAGCATATATCAGCAATGCTCCTGAGTTATATCAGCAACGCTCTCAGGTTATATCAGCAATGCTCCTGAGTTATATCAGCAATGCTCCCAGGTTATATCAGCAATGCTCCCAGCATATATCAGCAATGCTCCTGAGTTATATCAGCAACGCTCCCAGGTTATATGTGCAATGCTCCTGACTTGTATCAGCAACGCTCCCAGGTTATATCAGCAATGCTTCTGAGTTATATCAGCAATGCTCCTGAGTGATATCAGCAATGCTCCCAGGTTATATGTGCAATGCTCCTGAGTTATATCAGCAATGATCCTGAGTGATATCAGCAACGCTCCCAGGTTATATCAGCAACGCTCCTGAATTATATCAGCAACGATCCTGAGTGATATCAGCAATGCTCCTGAGTGATATCAGCCACGCTCCTGAATTATATCAGCAACGATCCTGAGTGATATCAGCAATGCTCCTGAGTGATATCAGCAAAGCTCCTGAATTATATCAGCAACGATCCTGAGTGATATCAGCAATGCTCCCAGGTTATATGTGCAATGCTCCTGAGTTATATCAGCAACGATCCTGAGTGATATCAGCAATGCTCCCAGGTTATATGTGCAACGATCCTGAGTGATATCAGCAATGCTCCTGAGTGATATCAGCAATGCTCCTGAGTGATATCAGCAATGCTCCCAAGTTATATGTGCAATGCTCCTGAGTTATATCAGCAACGATCCTGAGTGATATCAGCAATGCTCCCAGGTTATATCAGCAATGCTCCTGAATGATATCAGCAACGCTCCTGAGTGATATCAGCAATGCTCTTGAGTGATATCAGCAACGCTCCCAGGTTATATGTGCAATGCTCCTGAGTTATATCAGCAACGATCCTGAGTGATATCAGCAATGCTCCCAGGTTATATGTGCAATGCTCTTGAATGATATCAGCAATGATCCTGAGTGATATCAGCAATGCTCCCAGCATATATCAGCAATGCTCCTGAGTGATATCAGCAATGCTCCCAGGTTATATGTGCAATGCTCCCAGGTTATATGTGCAATGTCTCCAACTTGTATGCTCTGTTTCAAATTTTTCATCCATGTCCCAAGAGCATCAGGCCTGTCTCAACTTTTACCACCCTTGACGCAAGTTCCCCAGGGCTCTCTGGGCAATCAGGTTCCAGCCTTGGTGAGCAAGGTACTGACATGAGCCTCATGAGTCTCTGCAGCCTGCCATAGAGTATTGGGCTTCTGGGCTTTTTAACCACCTGCATTTACTAATTATTGTCTTAACTAGAGTCGTTAAGTCCTGGGCTTTCTGTTTAGTTTGTTCGCTAATTGTGACTGGCACAGATTTTCCACTTTCTACGATTATTTAGTTCAGACTCTTATTTAGTGCTGATTGTGGTGTCCTTACGTTTAGACTGACTTGTCTCGCGGTGTTACTCGGTCACGCCACCAATGCTCTGTTGATGTTCCTATGTGTAACCTAGTGTTTCCATCTCCACATGGGAGTCTGCCATTGCTCCGCACCTGTGTTCAGTTATTCAGATTCGGATTCAGATTCAGTTTATTGTCATTTAGAAACCACAAATGCAATGCATTTAAAAAATGAGACAACGTTCCCCCAGAATAATATCACAAAAGCACATGACAAAACAGACTACACCAGAAAATCCACGTAACGTTTGGCAATCCCCAATCCAGAGTCCGGAGAGGCTGCTGCGTATTAATATCACGCTACCGTCTAGCGCGTTCCCCAGAAAGGAGCTCCAAATCCACCAGACAAAAACAAGACCAAAAACTAAAACTACAAGACCTGCACAAAACCACATAATTACAACATATAGTTACAACAGTGCAAACAATAGCATAATTGATAAAAAAACAGACTATGGGCACAGTAAAAATAGTCCAAGATGTGAAAGGACTGTAAGTTCAAAAGAAATCAGCACAGTTTCCACAAGTCCCCAGGGTCCCGACAGACTCGCCATCCCACGCCAGCAGCAGAAGGGAGTACCCCCGCTATGGACTTCCAAGGCGCCGCCTGACTCAGCCTCGCAGACGCAGCACACAATGGAAGCTCCATCGAAACCAGCCTCACAGATGCAGCACACACTGAAAGCGACCCGTCGAACCTCTGAGCCGACGACCATCCCCTCCGGCACAGCTTCTCCGAGCACCATCCTCTGCCGAGTGTATTAAGACGGCCCCGCCAACGGCCATCGGCAACGCGACCCCAAGGACTGGGGGCCTGTTCTTCCCAGCAGAGTCCTGGACCTCACAGCAGCAGCAGCAACGAAGAAGGTCTTCCTGGAATTTCCCGATGTTTCTCCGTGCTTCCACACCCGTTTTCAATCGATTATGATTGTGCACGGCACCCCACTTCACAAATAATAATCAGTGCCGGAGTGGCTGCTGCAAGCTGCGTCACGCCGCCATCTTGGACCAGCATACATCATGATAACACATACCCTCTAACTTAGGGATTATCCTGGTAAACCTCTTCTGCTTTAACTAATAAAAGTAAGCATGCCATACGCAGCCTTAACCACCCCATCAACCCGTGTAGCCACTTTCAAGGAGCTATGACCGTGGACCCCAAAATCCCTCTACTCATAAATACTGTTAAGCATCGTACTCATAACCGTGTACTGTCACTTTATATTTGACTTACCAAGGTGCGACACTTCATATTTGGCCATGTTCAACTTCATCTGCCATTTCGCTGCTCATATCTGCAACTGATCTATTTCCAGCTGTATTATTAGCCAGTTATCTATGATAACCACAACACCACCAGTCTTCATATCATCTGTAAACTTACTAACCCACCCATCTATATTTTCATCCACATCATTTATATACATCACAAAGAGCAGAAGTCCCAGTATAAATCCTTGTGGAACACCATTCATCACAGACATCCAACTAGAATAAGTTTGTTTGACTATCCTTTTTCTTCTAAGGACAAGCCAGCTCTGAATCCATTGATTCTATTATGGTTATTATACTATTATGGATTTATTGAGTATGCACAGAAGAAAATGAATCTCAGGGTTTTATATGGTGACATATATGCTTTGATAATTTACTTTGAAATATGAATTTCTTCACTCACTGTCGTAAGAGTGTGGACCAAGATGCCAACAGAAGTGCTGGATGGATGTTCGATTTTAACATCTAAGAGAAGTTTAGATAGTTACATGGATGATGGGAGGGATAGGCAGGCCTATGGTCCAGGTGGAGGTTGATGTGAGTAGGCATATTAATAGTTCAGCATGAACTAGGTGGGCTGGAGTGCTGTAGTGTTCTATGATTTGACTCTCTGACTCAAATAATATACCGGCTTTCCATGTGCGAACAATACTATTCCTGGGCTGTTATTTAGGTGATACTATCCCAAAATAGGTTCACCCCGTCACCTTTCACTCAGGCACACTTCCTTGGAAAGGAAGTGCACTTCCCATTGAAGTGTCGATAGCACAGAAATTCTGAACAGTGTATCTGAAAGAATTTGTCAGGCATTGACATCACCATTTCAGCTTTGCATTTTTGGTGTTGTAGAATTCTCAGTAAGAAAATTTGGAAAATCTTCTGGGCCACTAAATTCTGACAAATCTTGTAAATAAAACCACAGAACTTAATTTAAACCTTTCTTTTAATTTTGCTTTAAACTTCTCTTTTTTAAAATGGTTACTAATAAACACTCATAAACATTGTAATCCTGACTGAATGTTCCTACTGTTTGAAATTGTCACATGATAATTCCCTGAAACTGGTGTTAGACTTTGAAATTCATTGTCATGCCTTGTTCTTTTGGCAGTGAGCTTAAATCTGTGGCATATGGTTATCAAACCTTAGATCATAAGGCATACAAGAAAAATCAGTCCACTCAGCCTATTGAGTTTACTTTTCTGTTTTACTTTCTCTCTCAACCCCATTCTCCTGCCTTCTCACTGTATCCTTTGAAGCCCATACTAATGAAAAACTTGCCAAACTTTGCTTTAAATATACCCAATGACTTGGCCGCTACAGCTGTCTGTGGCAATGAATTCCACAAATACACCACTCTAGCCAAGGGATTTCCTCCTCTTCTGTTTTAAAGGGACATACCTCCATGTCCTCTCAATGCAAACCTTTCAAAGAGATTGCCCCTCATTCTTCTAAATTGCAGTGATTTCAGGCCCAGAGCAGCGAAAGCTTCTCGTACATTAAACAACACAGTACCTGCCTTTGGCCCATGGATTTTGAACATAACTTCTCCTCCCACTTAGCCTTCCGTCCATGTGCCTAAGAGCTTCTTAAATGTTCCTGATGTACCTACCCCTGCTAGTGTCCTCAGCAGTGTGTTCCAGACAGTTACCACTCTTTATTTAAATAACCTACTTCTGACATTCTCCCCCCCCCCCCCATAATTCCATTCAATCACCTTAAAAGTATGCCTTCTTGATTAGCCATTGCTGCCCTGGGAAAAAGGAGCTGACTGTCCACTCTATCTAGCTTCTCATACACCTCTATCAAGCTTCTCATACACCTCTATCTAGCTTCTCATACACCTCTATCAAGTCACCTTTCATCCTCTTTTGCTCCAAAGGAAGAAGGCCTAGCTCATTCAATTTATCTGCCTAAACCAGGCAGCATCCTAGAAAATCACCTCTGTACCCTTTCTAAAGCTTCCCCTTCCTTCCTATAATGAAGTGAACATAATACTCGAAGGGCAGTCTAACCAGGGTTTTGAGTTTCATTGACTTTGACTACCTGTTGCTTTGTGGGGTTGCCTGGTGGTGTCTGCCAGTCTGGTGTTTATTGGTGTTGCCTAGTTGTGACTGGCTGACTGTTGGCCAATGGTAACTCTGCATACTGGCCATTGGTGACCAATGTGTGGGAACCAATCAGTTCCAACAAGATTCTGATTGGTCTGCTTACTCCTCATATCATCAATCCCATTCCTATGCTGCTATTTAAAATCACTTTACATTTATCAGCAGAGGATTAATTGTATCTAACTAGCACAACCATAAACACAGTGGTACTTTGTCAGATTAACCAGTTAGATGCCTTATTTATAGGACTTTGTAAAGCATGAACCAGCTATTAAGTACCAAACATAACAGTGTTGGATCTATAACAATAACTCATTGAACGCAGAGCCACCGTGAAGATGTGGAAACAGAAGCAGACACAAGAGATGCTATAAGTCTGAAGGATTGCCTCTGTCCACTGGGAAAATGCATCATCACTAAGTAGAAGATAAATTCCAAGTAAATTAATATTCAAAGCAGTGTTTAACCATTTTCTATTTCATAGAGAAAATTATTTTCTATTAATCTTTAAAAATACAAAATGAAAATTCAAACAATCATTGGCAAAACAATCATTCTTCATTAAAGATCATAAGTTAGTATTGTAGACTGAAACACATGACTTTGTTCAATTTAAGTAATATTTATCAGCCAGAACATGTCTAATGTATCACACTGCCTGCAGTCACTGTTGTTGTGTACTTATCTGAACTTATGGAGTGATAAATCTGAATTTGAAATGATAACCCTGCAATGCAGCAGAACCTTGTGCATCTCCCTGCTAATCCACCCATCAGTATTGTCATCCAGATTATTGAGCATGAGTTTCATTTACAGGAGGGTTAATTAACACTGAATTAAGTGATTTCACTTGAAAGTTGGGCCAAAACTCTATCAGCAGATTGGCTATTTGAAGCCACTATGGTGTGCCAATGTTTACAAAATTTTTCAGCTTTAACATATGTGGAATGGAAACTGCAGATTAGACATTTAGGGCTGTATATTTAGGCTGACAAAATACTAGATTTGTTTTATATACTGTATCCTGAACAAGGTTAATAACAACTGCAGTAATTCCAACTTTAAATAATAGAAGAAATTTATCCAACCCACCTCTACTGTGTTTAAGCTACTTGTTGAAAGACCCTGAAAATACTTATCTTCTGGCTTTAAAATGGGACACTTTTGTAAACACACATCCAAAATACTACCATAAAATTCACTCAATGAAACATGTCTGTATGCTATTTATACGGCAGTATTGCAATATTTGTTTTTGTATATTGTGATGCTAATTTGCAGTGGGGTTTATAAGTTCATGGTAGAAGGCAAAGGTAAAAGTCTGGCTGTGTGAATGAAGCAGGTACACCCTACCTTCGCAGTTCAGGAGGTAATTACTGGCTAATAAACTCAAATGGAAAGGGGCATAGAAAAGGGATAATTACAACAAGATCATAGGCTTATAATTTATAAATATGCTCATGATTTTCCTCAGCTGGAGAGGAAAAAATTACATAACACGCAACCATTGAGTGTGGATGCTCTTGCACCTTTTCCACAAAATATGCTGGGCTCAAAGCCATCTATTGACCTTCATAACATGAATACAATGATTTATTTTCAATAATTACTCATTTTCAATTATAGCTATTACTTTCAATAACTGCATATTCAATCATACCAATGTTTAGAAATAAAATGATAGAGACTATAATCACAAGGTTATTATGGAGAACAGACAGACAGACTTTATTACTTTATTGATCACGATGGAAATTGGGTTTCATTACAGCTGCACCAACCAAGAATAGTGAAGAAATATAGCAATATAAAACCATAAATAATTAAATGATAATAAGTTAATCATATCAAGTCGAAATAAGTTCAGGACCAGCCTATTGGCTCAGGGTGTCTGACACTCTGAGGGAGGAGTTGTAAAGTTTGATGGCCACAGGTAGGAATGACTTCCTATGGCGCTCAGTGTTACATCTCGGTGGAATGAGTCTCTGGCTGAATGTACTCCTGTGCCTAACCAGAACATTATGGAGTGGATGGGAGTCATTGTCCAAGATGGCATGCAGCTTGGACAGCATCCTCTTTTCAGACACCACCGTCAGAGAGTCCAGTTCCACCCCCACAACATCACTGGCCTTACGAATGAGTTTGTTGATTCTGTTGGTGTCTGCTACCCTCAGCCTGCTGCCCCAGCACACAACAGCAAACATGATAGCATTGGCCACCACAACCTCATAGAACATCTTCAGAATCGTCCGGCAGATGTTAAAGGACCTCAGTCTCCTCAGGAAATAGAACAACTGGAATTACTCCAGTTGTTATTAACCTTGTTCAGGATACAGTATATAAAACAAATCTAGTATTTTGTCAGCCTAAATATACAGCCTTAAATGAAGAACAGGAAGAGGCTGGAAATTAGGGTTCTCAACCAGGGGATGACAATATAAGGCAGTACCTGGCAAAAATAGATTGGAGAAAGTACTCTTCAGGCAATTAATGAAAGGCATTCAAAATATAGTAGTCAGAGATTGGAGCCGACAAGTTCCCATAACGGTGTGGGGTGGGGTCAACGGGTCTGAGGACAGGTTTAGAGAATTGAAGACTGGTGAGACTCTACAAGAATATACACATAATGCATAGGAGGGCACTTAAAGCAATTGGACTATGAAGAGAGGCTATGGAATCATACTGGTGGGCAAGATTAGGAAAATCTTGATATAAAATCATAAATATATTAAAGACAATAAGGAAAAGGTAAATCCCAATAAGGACAATAGGCAGCCTGCCTGTGATGCCAGAGAATGTGAGTGAAGCATTAAGTGTGTACCATTTGTATTCACTATGGAAGAAGAATATTGCAGTTGAAACATTTAAGGAGAAAGACTGTCAAACGAGGACAAATTGCCATCAAAAAGGAGACTAAGTATATTACGCAGCTGAAAGATGGATAAATCTCTAGAGCTTGATAAGATGCACCCAGGCTGCTGAGGGATTATTGGGATTTCAAGAGAAATTTTCAAATCTCTTCTGTCCACAGATGAAGCTCCAGGTACAGTAATTGGAATATGGTAAATATAACATTTATATTCAAGAAGGACAACCAGGATAAACCAGAAAATTACAGGACCAAAGGTCAGGAAATTATTGGAAGAGATTTGAATGTCTTTATTAATATGCAGTTGGAGTGGAAGGGACTGGTTAGGGGTAGTCAGTATAACTTCAAGAAGTTCTCTAACTTGATTAGTTGATTTTTTGAGTAGATAATTACGTCAATAATGATACTCTAAATAGGATTTAGGGATAGGAGACGGTGATGGTCAAAGGCCGGTTTTGCATTTGGAAGCCTGTGACTAGTGATGCGCCACAGGTTTTGGTGCTGAGACCTTTATTGTTTGTTGTACACATTGAAGATCTGTATCTGAATGCAGTAGATATGATTAGGAAGTTCACAGGAAATGTGAAGATGGGTTTGACCAGTGAAGAAGGCAGTTTTCAGCTACAAAATGATATTGATGTGTGGACAGCAGATGTTATTCCTGACAAAAATGTGAGTTGTTATATTTTGGGAGAAGTAATAAGTTCAAGATGTACATAATGAATGATAGTGTCTTAAGAAGTGCTGAAGGGAAGAAGGACCTTGGTGTATATGCCCAAGGATCCCTGGAAACAGCAGCACGGCAGATGTGCTGATTAAGAAGGTATATATGATACTTGTGGTCATTAGCTGGAACATACAAGAGTGGAGAGGTTATGCATCAACTACATAAAACATTATAAACACGAGGAAATCTGAAGATGCTGGAAATCTAAAGCAACACACACAAAATGCTGGAGGAACTCAGCGGATCAGGCAGCATCTATGGAAATGAATAAACAGTTGATGTTTCAGGTGGAGGCCCTTATTCACTACTGAGAAGGAAGGGGGAAGCTGCCAGAATAAAAGGCCGGATGGAGGAGAAGGAATCGAACTGGAAGGTGGTAGGTGAAGCCTGGTGAGTGAGAAATGTCAAGGGCTGGAGATGAAGGAACCTGATAGGAAAGAAGCTGGGACCATAGTTTGGTCATAACTGGAGCACTGTGTGATTCCAGTCATCGAAATGTAGGAAGGATGTGATTGCATTGGAGTGAATACAAAGGAAATTCATTGGAAGTGCTGCAGTACTGGCTCTTACTAAAAACTCAAATCTTGGCCTGACCCTTACTGCACTTGAACACCTTACAGTGCACCAAGTCTCTTACATTTCCAAAAAACATTTCCAATGAATTGTCTTCATTATTTCCTCTCTCAACCTCAGCAATTTCTTACTTTACTTTTATCATATTCACTCTGTTCTGAGTTCAAAAGTTTAGTGATAAGAGTTTACATGCACTTCATATTTTCCTCCAAGTGCTATTCATGGTCTCCTCATTCACCTTACTATTCCAGGTGGTTTTGCTTTTCCCATTGACTGTTATAGATTAGACCACCTCTAATCATTTCCCCACTATACCACTTGTCTTCTCCAGTTTTAAGTACTGGCAAAATCTTGTAAAAAATTTACACCTGTACTTTGAAAGCCTAAACCATGCCAACTTTGGCTCTCCATTTGCTACTATAAGACATAGGAGCAGAATTACGCCATTTGACCCATCAAGTCTGCTCCACCATTCAATCATGTCTGATAATTTTTTTCCTCTCCTCAACCCCATTTACTGGCCTTCTCCTGTAACCTTTCAATCTCCGCCTTAAATATACCCAACGACCTGGCATTTTCAGCTGCCTATCGTAACAAATTCCACAAATTCACCACCCTCTGGCTAAAGAAATTTCTCCACATCTCTGTTTTAAATGGAATCCCCTCTATCCTGACTCTGTGCCCTCTTCTCCTAGACTCCCCCATCATGGGAAACATCCTTTCCCACATCTGTTTTGTCTAGGCCTTTCAACATTCAAAGGTTTCAATGAGATTCCACCCACCCCTTCTAAATTCCAGCAAGTACAGACACAGAGCCATCAAACGTTCCTCATATGATCACCCTTTCATTCCTGCAGTGAGCCTCCTCTAAGCCCTCTCCAATGCCAGCACATCTTTTCTTTAATGAGGAGCCCAAAATTGTTCACAATACTCAAGGTGGGGCTGCACTAGGTGCCTTATAAAGCTTCAGCATCACATCCCTGCGCTTGTATTCAAGAAAAGAATGCTAATATTGCATTTGCCTTCCTTACCACTGACTCTACCTGCATGTTAACCTTTAGAGTGTTCTGCACAAGGACTTAAGTCCCTTTGCATCTCAAGCTTTTGGATTTTATCTCCATACATTTATTTCTACAACCGAAGTGCATGACCATGCATTTTCCAACATTGTATTTCATTTGCCACTTTCTTCCCCATTCTCCTAATCTGTCTAAGTCCTTCTGCAGCCTATCTGTTTCCTCAAAACTACTTGCCCCTCCACCAATCTTCATATTATCTTCTAACTTGGCAACAAAGCCATCTATTCCATCATCAAAATCATTGATACACAGCATAAAAAGAAGCAGTCCCAACACCGATCCCTGCGGAGCACCATTGGTCACTGGCAGCCAACCAGAAAAGGATCCTTTTATTCCCAGTCGCTGCCTTCTACCAATCAGCCAATGCTCTAACCATGTTAGTAACTTTTCTGTAATACCATAGCTTCCTAACTTTGTAAGCAGCCTCATGTGTGGCACTTTGTCAAAGGTTTTCTGTAAGAACAAATATATAACATCCACTGTACCCCTTTATCTATCCTACTTGAATCTCCTCAAAGAATTCCAACAGGTTTGTCAGAAAAGAGTTTCCCTTAAGGAAATCATGTTGACTTTGTCCTATCTTGTCCTGTGTCACCAAGTACTCCATCACCTCATCCTTAACAATTGACTCCAACTTCTTCCCAACCACTGAGGTCAGGCTAATTGGTCTATAAGTTGCTTTCTGCTGCCTTCCTCCTTTCTTAGAGTGGAGTGACACTTGCAATTTTCCAGTCCTCTGATTCTTGAAAGTTCATTACTAATGCCTCCACAATCTCAACCATTACCTCTTTCAGAACCCTTGAGTGCAGTTCATCTGGCCCAGCTGACTTTATACCTTTATGTCTTTCAGTTTTTTGAACACCTTTTCTCTTGTAATAATAACTGAACTCACTTCTTTTCCTTCACACACCACAACATCTGGCACACTGCTAGTGTCTTCAACAGTGAAGATTGATGCAAAATACTCATTTAGTTCAATAGCCATCTCCTTGTTCCCCGTTATTATTTCTCCAGCCTCATTTTCTAGCTGCCCTATATTCACTCTCAGCTTTTTTATTTTTCACATATTTGAAAAAGCTTTTACTATCCACATTGACATTGTTTGCTAGCTTGATTTCATGTCATCTTTTCCCTTCTAATGATTCTTCAGTTGCTCTCTGTATGTTTTTAAAAGCTTATCAATCCTTTACCTTCTTGCCACTTTTTGCTTTGTTGAATGTTCTCTCTTTTGTTTTTACATTAGCTTTGATTTCCCTTGTCAGCTACGGTTATACTGTTTTGCCATTTGAGTACTTCTTCATTTTTGGAATACATCTAGCCTGCACCTTCCTCACTTTTCCCAGAAACTCACGTCATTGCTGCTCTGCTGTCATCCCTGCCAGCTCCTTCCAATTTACTTTGACAGACTCCCCTCTCATGCCACTGTTATTTCCCCTACTCCACTGAAATACTGCAATGTCAGACTTTACTTTCTCCTATCAAATTTCAAGTTGACCTCAATCATATTGAGATCACTGGTTTCTAACGGTTCCTTTACCTTAAGCTCCCTTATCACCTCCAGTTCATTACATAATACCAATCCAGTATAGCTGATCCCCTAGAAGGCTCAACACTAAACTGCTCTAAAAGACCATCTTGTATGAATTCAGCAAACTCACTCTCTGGAGATCCATTACCAACTTGATTTTCCCAATCGACCTGCATATTAAAATCTCCAATGTCTATCATAACATTACCTTTTTGACACACCTTTTCTACTTCCCCTGGTAATCTGTGGTACACCTCCCAGCAACTGTTCGGAGGCCTGTATATAACTGCCATCAATATCCTTTTACCCTTCAAGTTTCTTAATTCAACCCACAATGATTCAATACCTTCCAATCCCATGTCACATCCTTCTACTGATTTGATGCCATTCTTTACCAGCAGAGCCACACCACCCCCTCTGCCCACCTTCCTATCCCGATATAGTGTCTAACCTTGGATATTCAGCTCCCAATTACAACCATCCTTCAGCCATGATTAAGTGATTGTACAACATCATACCTGGTAATCTGTAATAGTGCAACAAGATCATTCACCTTGTTTCTTATACTCTGTGCATCGAGATATAAAACTTTGATTGCTGTGTTTACTAAACTTTTTGACTTTGCATCCCTCATGCACTGATACCCTGCTGGCTGCAATTATATCCTATCATCTGCATGCCCTTCCTGACAGTCTGACTGCACGCTATCTTTACTTTTTAACCATCCGTCCTGTTCTGAGTCCTTTCATTCTGGTTCCCACCTCCCTGCTAAATTATTTAAACCCTCCCCAACAGATCTTAACAAACCTGCCCATGAGAATATTGTTGCCCCTCAGGTTCAAGTGCAACCTGTCCCTTTTCTGCCAGGTCGTACCTCTCCGAGAAGTGATCCCAATGATCGAGGAACCTGAAGCCCTGCCCCCTGCACCAGCTTCTCAGCCACACATTAATTGGCCAAATCATTCTTTTTGTACCCTCACTAGCATGTGGCACAGGTAGCAATCCAGAAATTACTCTCCTGGAGGTCCTGCTTCTCAGCTTCCTGCCTAGCTCTAAATTCTCTCTTCAGGACCTCATTGCTTTTCTTTCTTATGTCATTGGTACCAATATGTACCAAGACATCTGACTGCTCTCCCTCCCTCTCTAAAATGCTGTGGAGATGATCTGAGATGTCCCTGACCCTGGTATCTGGGAGGCAACATACCATTCGGGTGTCTCATTCACACCCACGGTGTGTCCTGTCTGTTCCTCTGACTATTGAGTCCCTTATCAGTACCACCCCCCTCTTCTCCTTCTGCACCACAGACCCATGCTCAGTGCCAGTAACCTGATCTCTGTGGCTTTCCCTACAATGTTATCCAAAACGGAATACTTATTATTGAGAGGAATGGCCACGGGGTGCTCTGTACTCACTGCCTATTCACAGTTCCATTTCTCCTGACAGTCACTCAGCCCCGCACCTCCTGCACCCTCGGGGTGACTACTTCCCTGTAACTCTGATCGATGATCTCCTCACTCCCGTACAAGCTGAAGGTCATCCGGCTGCTACTCAGATCCCTATCGCGGCCTTCAAGGAGCTGCAGCTGGATGCACTTCATTCAGTCTCCCAGGACTCCAACTCGAACATCCAGCATGAAGAATACACAACGGTTATTTACTACACTAAGTACATCAAGAGAGAGGGGATAAAATGGAACCTTAACAGAAACTTTCCCAGAACCAATACCTCTTCTGAGCTGGGCGGGGCCTCCTTTGAGCCAAAGATGGGTACTTCTGCTCTGACCACTGGCCTACTCCCCACAGTGACCTGCCTGCTTGTTCCTCCTCTACTATTATTTAATTCACTGTGCTCTGCTCCCGTCGCTGACTGGGCTCCGGAGTTCGACAGCTGTATTTCTACTCCATCAGAGCTTTGCCCCACCATTGATGCCCCGGCTCTATTTTTAAAAATGTTTTCTCTTATCTTTATATTCTGTTCTGATATCTTTATGTCCAAGGTACACATATCTAATCAGATGTAGCTTACAACTGGCTTATCAATTAACCATCTGATTGGATTGGACAAAAAAAAAATGAATCCTGATCTCAGCTCAGAATCCAAGTCAGATTATGATTACATATCACTGGCATATGTCGTGAAATTTATTGACTTTGTGGCATCAGTACATTGCAATACAGAATTACAGAGGGAAAAAACCTGTGAATTATAGTAAGTACTTAACACAAGCACACTCATATGATATATTAGTTAAATTAAATAATTGTGCAAAACAGAGACTCTTCTTTCTCCCTTATGAGGGAGAGAGAGAGCCTGTGGTATGTCGAATACTGGGTGATCGAGTGGTCTTTGGGGCGCTGCAAGTCTGTGTCTTTGCTGTTGCTTTGCTGCACGCTTGAGTGCTCGGTGGCAGGCGCCAGTGCTTTTTTTTTGCTGGTGGGTGTAGAAGAAATTGTTGCTTGCTGCCGCTTACGTGCAGGAGGGAGGGGAGCTGGGGGGGGGACTTTGGGGTTCTAACATTTAACTATCATTCATTCTTTGGGGGTACTCTGTTTTCATGGATGTTTGTGAAGAAAAAGCATTTCAGGATGTATATTGTATACATTTCTCTGACATTAAATGTACCTTTGAAACCTTTGAAATAGAAAAAAAAACTAATGAGGTAGTGTTCATGGGTTCAATGCCCATTCAGAAACCAGGTGGCAGAGGAGAAGTTGTTGTTTCTGAAATGTTGAGTGTGTGTCTTCATACTTTTGTACCTCCTTCCTGATGGTAACAATGAGAATAAGGCATGTCCTGGGTGGTAGGTGTCCTTAATGATGGATGCCGTCTTTCTGAGGCATCCTCAATACTATGGAGGCTAATGCTCTTGATGCAGCTAAGTTCACAACTCTCTGTAGCTTACTTTGATCCTGTGCTGTAGCACCCCTCCCCCAATACCAGACGGTGATGCAGCCAGTTAGAAAACTTTCCATGGTATATTTGTCAAAATTTTCCAGTGCTTTTGGTGACGTACCAAATCTTTTCAAACTCCTAATGAAATATAGCTGCTGATGTGCTTTCTTTGTAGAAGCATTGGTAGGTTGGGTCCAGGTTATATCCTCAGAGATATTGACACTAGAAACTTGAATTCGCTCACGCTTTCTGCATCTGATCCCTATATGAGGACTGGTGTGTGTTCCCTCATCTTACCCTTTTTGAAATCCATAATTACTTTCTTCGTTTTATAGATGTTGAGTCCAAGGTTGTTGCTATGACATCACTCAACTAACTGATATATCTTGCTCCTCTGTGTCCTCTTGTCACCACCTGAAATTCTGCCAGCAATAATTGCATCAAAAGCAGATTTACAGAAGGCAATTGCACTGAGCCTAGTCACACAGTCATGGGTTAAGCTCGCATCCCTGAGGTGCACCAGTATTGATTGTTAGTGAGCTTGAAATCCACTGACTGTGGTCTTCCGATGAGCAAGTCGTGGATCCTGTTGCAGAGCGATGTACCAACACCTGGGTTTTGGAGCTTTTCAATCAGAACTGTCAGGATGATTGTGTTAAACGCTGAGCTGTATTCAATGAACAGCATCATGACATAGGTACTGTATTTGTGTTGCCCAGGTGATCAAATGTCACGTGAAGAGCTGAGACTGTAGACCTATTGCAGTGATGGTCAAATTGCAGTGGTTCCAGGTCCTTGTTGAGACAAGAGGTAATTCTAGCCATAACCAGCCTCTCAGTAGCTGAATGGTAAGTGCTGCTGGATGATAGTCATTAAGGCAGCTCACCCTGCTGTTCCTGGGTGCTGGTATAATCGTTGCCCTTTTGAAGCAAGTGTAGCACTGAATGACTGAAAATGTCTTTGAACACCCCGCCAGATGGTTGGCACAGATTTTCAGATCCCTACCCAATACTTCGCTGGGGCCTGTGGCCTTGTGAGGATTCATCCTCCTGAAAGATGGACTGATTTTGCCCTCTGAGACAGAGATCACAGGGTCACTGGATGCTGTAGGGATCTTCATAGCTGTGGCTTTATTTTCCCTTTCAAAGCGAGCATAAAAGGCATTGAGCTCGTCTGGACATGAAACGTCTGCCATTCATGTTAGATTTTGCTTTGTAGGAAGTGATGGCCTGCAAACCCTGCCGAAGCTGATGTGCATTTGATGTCACTTCAAATCTGGTTCACAATTGTTCGTTAGCTCTTGAAGTAGCCTCTGAAAATCATGCCTTCTTTTCTTGTACAGACTTGAATGGGACAGATATAGCCTCAGCAGACAATGGACCTCTTGGTTCATCCACAGCTTTTGATTTGGGAATGTACAGTAAGTTCTTGTTGGCACACACTCATCCAGATAGGTTTTAGTGAAGTCAGTGACAGCTGTGGCATACTCATTCAGTCCCGAAGATGAATCCCTGAATACGGTCCAGTCCACTGATTCAAAGCAGTCCTTTAAACGCTCCTGTGCTTCCCTTGTCCATACCTTCATGGTCCTCACTACAGGTGCTGCAGTCTTCAGTCTCTGCCTGTACCCAGGTAGTAGAAATACAGCCAGGTGATCAGACTTTCCGAAGTGAGGGTGAGGGATAGCACACTGTGATCCTGATGGTGGTCCAGTGTGTTGGTTCCTCTGATACTACAAGTGATTTGTTGGTAATAATTATTTAGAAATGCTTTCAAGCTGGCCTGGTTAAACTCCCCCATAATGATGTAGAAGGCATCAGGGTGTGCTGCTTCATTCCTGTTGATTACATCGCTCAGTCTGTCTAGAGCCTGTTTTACACCGGCCTATACTGGGATGTACACTGCTACCAAGGTTATTGCTGAAATCTCCCACGGCCGATAAAATGGGTGACCCTTGATCGCAAGGTGTTCCAGGTTGGGTGAACAGGACAGGGATAGAACTGCCATGTTTGTACACCATGCAGAATTGACTGTGAAGCACACTCCATCTCCTCTGCCTTTGAAAGTCTCAGCAGTCCTATCTTGGCTGTGTGTTGTGAACCCAGCAATCTGTATCACTATGTCCAGAATGGAAGGGGTTAACCAAGATTCCATAAAACAAAAAAATGTTTTCGATGTAGTTGTGGTTGTCATCTGTAGCAGACTGAAACTGAAGTATTTGATGGTTTCCACCAGAGATGCTCTCACCAGTTGCCTTCCTTGATGCTGCCCTGGAAGTAGATCAGTATGAATTGTTTGATAAACAAACACAACCATAGATTTTTTTCTGTACTGCAAACCTTTGTCAACCTTTTCCCTTATGCTTTCCCCCTCATCTTCAATTGACAACCAAAAGGAGTTCATGGACAAACTTGATATTAGAATGGGAATAATGCAATTAGCTACCAATGTCCCTCCTCTCACCAGTCCATTGACTCGAATCACCAATGTCATCCTCCACCTGAGGTTGAGCCTTGCTCTTGCTTGTCTGTCTATTTCGCCTTGTCTTCTCTTAAAACTGCACTCCACAAATCTCACCTGCAGCTCACTTTGCCTTTTTCCTAGTAATCAAATTTCCTTCCAGATCCCATATTGACTGATATAATTAAATTTTCTTGCATCTTAAAAGGATCTTACCACAGGCAGTTAATCTAATCAGACATTCTAGTTAGCCCTCCCCCAGCTCACTATATATACACAGTGTATCACTCTGCATCATAAACATTTTAAACCACTTTTTATAATGCTGTTTACTTTGTAAATATATAATGACATTTATGTATTAATGCACATTTTATTCCATATCTGTACTTTATTTTATATAATTCTTTATTCTTTGTAATTGTTGAATGTTGTTGTTTTATGTTGCATGTCACATCCTGACCAACACACCACAGCAAATTCATCATATAAATGTATATGGTGAATAAAGTTGAACCATGATGCTTGAACCATTTTTTGCTGGCTAGGTGTCTTCTCATTCCTTGTCAGCAACATTGTTCAGAAATTGCTGGTCCTCAGTCATTGCGAACAACTGCTCCATTTCCAAATGTCCTATCGTTTCTACGCTAATTGGAAATGCTATAAACTGTCAAATTTATGCTCACCTTAACTGAATCACCTTGTTCGATTCCTCCAATCAGTTTCCAGCATATTTACTCCTTGTGGTTAGTTACTTCGAGATAGTTGACTTCAAATATTCAGAATGTGTTATGAAACAAAATTTGACATCAGTGATACAAATAGTGCAACGTCAAGACAAATGGCAAGGAGTTGGTTGGCTTTATGGAGCATCTTTAAAGAGCATAGGTACATTGGAAAAAGGGTGGGAGGGGATTTCAAAATTTAAGCCTTGCCTATGGCATTCCTTTTTTAACGATGAAGTGAGTAAATTTGGGAATAAGTAAGAGGTCAAGACTGCTGATCTTTATCTCTCATCTTTGTAAACCTATTATCCTAAGCTTGGCTGTCTTGTTTGACTTTGCACTGTCCCAATAAGTTATTAGTCTGTACTTGCTGGCCTCCCATTCCTTCCCAATTAAACATTGTCTCATTTTTAAAATTCTCAATCATGTCTTGAGTCTTTGGTAATTATCGTTGTAAACTCCAACCTTTTAAGCTACGAGGTAACTGGACTCCAAAATCAGGTCTCTTGTTAATTCCTGATTTTATTTGCTTCATCACTGGCCACCATTTAGTGTCTCCACCTCTATTTAGTTATTTAAAAAACTTCTTTAATCTTGTATCTGACCAAGCCTTTCATCATCTATCAAATCGTAGAGTTATACAGAACAGAAACTGACCCTGTAGCCTGAACGACTCATGCAAAATACCCATCCAGTCTAGACCCATTTGGCAGAGTTTATCCTAATAGTTGAGCATCTTTTTTTGTTTAATAACAGTTGAAGTGTGTTGGGATGCTATGGTCATAAAATAAGCTACAGTGGTATTACAGTATATCTGGAAGAAGATGGCTGCAGTGAACATCACAACCAATGGCAATATTCTCCAGATGGACCACAAAACTACTTCATTCACTTCTTTTTCTTTCAAAAATGGTTCTGTTACAGTTGGAGCCTGTGATCAACACTTTGGTGCTGTGCTTTTTGGCCTGATTGAGTGATCTAATGGTTTGCTATCTCCAAGGGTGTTTTGAGAGAAGCGTGCAGCATTTCTCACCAATCTCACTGATCAAACACTGAGGAAGAGTGAAATCTCCTGCCTCTCGTTTGCTGCTGCTGGAGGAAGGTGTCTATGTGTGATGGTCTCTCTCTGCCTCTCACTCGCTGCTCCCGAAGGAAGGTTCTTGTGTTCGAATGGTCTCTCTCTCCCTCGATGCTGTCAGAGGATGGTGTCGCAGTCCTGGGACTTGGATAAGGTTTAATAGACATGGTTTGTGGACTGGACTCCGTAGTTCACGTTATGATGCTTTTCTGGTTGCTCTCATTTTGGGAGATTTTGAACCAGGTGGACTGTAGATCACAACACTGAGCTGAACTGAACATGCCTGGACTCTATCCGTTTTGTGTTTTATATTCTGTTTTCCACTTATTTTTGTTATTGCCATTGTGCAATTTGTTTCTTTTTGTGCATAGGGGTGGGGTTTGATGTTTATTCTTTGAACAGGTTCCATGGTTTTCTTTGTTACGTGGCAGTCTGTGGAGAAGACAAATCTCAGGCTTGTTTACTGCATACTTACGTTCATAATAAATGTACTTTGAATCTTTGAATTAGTTCTAATTAGGCATTGAACCTAATGGTTGCACAACCCATAATTGGGCCCTTTAACCCATTACATCCATGAGCCAAATTTTTCCTTTATCTACACTAATTCTACTGGTCTGATTTAAGTCTATTTCCTTCTGTTTTTTTTTAAAGTTTTCGACTTGGGGGTTGGGTGGGAGATGGGGAGGGATGTTTCCCTTCTCAATTGATCTCCCAACAGAGTGGCAAAGATGAACATTGTTGACTGGGTGTTATAATGGTTTCCGTGATAAAGGGAAGCATCAGCTAATGAAGCCATTAATGCAAGAGAGGCAAGATGATGCTTAAAGTTTCCCCACATTCTGCCATTATTATCCAGATGCACTGAATATAACTGGATTGATATAAAAGCTATTTCCTTATAAGATATAAAACATAGAAGCAGAATTAGGCTATTCAGCCTATCAAGTCTGCTCAACCATTCCATCATGGCTGATTTGTTGTCAAATCCCCGTATTCTTACCTTCTTCCCGTAACCTTTGACACCCTGGTTAATCAGGAAATTTTCAACATCTGCTTTAAATATGCTCAATGATTTGGCCTCCAGAGCTGTCTGTTGTAATGAATTCCACAGACTCACTACCCTCCAGCTAAAGAAATTCCACAGATGTGATCTCATTGGCTCTTCATGCGGCCTTGGGTCACTGGGTTGATACTAATACTTATGTCAATACAGCTCAATGCTTGGCACAATAATTCCCACTGTTCTGATCAAAAAGCTCCAAAACTTGGGCCTTTGTACTTCTGTGGATCTTCAGCTTCTTCGCCGGAAGACCACAATCTGCAATCAGAAGTAACATCTCCACCTCGCTGGCAACCAACACTGGTGCACATTAGGGATGAGTGCTTAGCCTACTGCTCAATTCTATCTACACCCACCACCATGTTGCTCAATTGCCTTCTGTAAATTTGCTGTCGATGTAACTATTGTTGGCAGAATTTCAGACGGTGACAAGAGGGTATACAGAAACGAGTCATATCAGCTAGTTGAGTGGTGTTGCAGCAACAACCTTCAACTGGGCAAGGCCAAAGAACTGATGTGGATTTCAGAAAAGGGAAGGTGTCGGAACACACACTATGGGGATCAGAAGTGGGGAAAGATTGAGCAATTTCAAGTTCCTGGGTATCAACATCTCTGAGGATCTATCCTGGCCCAACATACTGATGCATCTACAAAGCAGGCATGACGGTGGCTGGATTTGATTAGGAGTTTGAAGATATTTGGTATATCACTAAAGACAATGGCAAATTTCTATAGATGTACCATGGAGAGCATTCTAATTGGTTGCATTACTATCTGGTATGGAGGGAGGGTGGGGGACTACTGCACAAGATTGAAAGAAACTGCAGAAAGTTGTAAACTTGATCAGCTCCATCACAGGCACTAGCCTCCACAGCATCCAGGACATCAAGGAGCAATGCCTCAGAAATGTGGCATCCATCTCTAAGGACCCCCATCATCTAGGAAATGCCCCCTTGTCATTGCTGCCGGGAAGGAGGTATGAGAGCTGAGGGCACACACTCAGTGACTCAGGAACAGCTGATCTGATTCCTGAATGGACATCGAGCCCATGAACACTACTCTCTACTTCTTTGTACTAATTTAATATAGCTATTTAATATTTATGTGTATATATACTTGTATTCAGTTTTTATTATGTATTGCATTGTACTGTCACCCACAAAAACAACTAATTTCACAAAGCATGCCGATGATATTAAACCTGATCCTGATTCCTCATTGTTGTGCCTGTTGTACTCATTCCTTGTTGTAAATAGATGTCTCTCTATTCTGTGTCTGTGCTCTCTGGTCCTAGAGTCTCCCGTCATAGGAAATATCCTCTCCACACTTGCTCTATCTAAGCCTTTCAATATTCAATAGGTTTCAGTAAGATCTTTCTCCCCTTATTCTTCTAAACTCCAGCAAGTACAGGGCCAGAGCCATCAAACATTCCTCATAAGTTAATCCTTTCATTCCCAGAATCATTCTCATGAACATCCTCTGGACCTTCTCCAATGCAAGCACATCTTTTCTTAGATAAGCAGCCCATAATACTCCATGTGTGGTCCATTGCCTTATAAAGCCTCAGCATTACATCCTTGCTCTTACGTTCGATTCCTCTTGAATGAATGATAACATCGCATTTGCGTTCCTTACTGCTGACCCAACCTGTAAGTTAAACATTCAGGGATCCTGCACAAGGACACGCTAGTCCCTTTGCATCTCTTGTTTTTTTAATTTTCTCCTTGTTTAGAAAATCACCTACGCCTTTCTTCCAAATTATATGACCATACACTTCCCTACTCTATATTCCATCTGCCACTGATTGCCTAATCTCCAAGTTTGTTTCTGTTCTTCTACAGACTTCCTGCTTCCCAAACACTGTCTATCTTCATATTGTCCACAAACTTGGCCACAAAGCCATCAGTTCCATCATCCAAATCACTGACATATAATGTGAAAAAAACCATCCGTCCACAGACCCCTGTGGAATGCCACTAGTCACTGTCAGCCAACCAGAAAGGGCCCCATTTATACCCAATCCTTGCATCCTGCCAGTCAGCCAATCTTCTATCTATGCGAGAATCTTTCCTGTAATACAATGGGTTCTTATTTTGTTAAGCAGTCTCATGTGTAGCACCTTGCCAAAAGCCTTCAGAAAATCCAAGTACACAACATCCACTGATTCTGCTTTGTCTATCCTGCCTGTTACATAGCTTAATTAAACATAGGGAATTCAATTTCTAGGCATTGATATAACTTTTGACCCCAAAATGAGATTCTGCTCTGCATAGACTCATAGGGTCATTGAAAATTGCAGCACAGAAACAGGCCCATTGGCCCATCTAGTCCATACCCAATCATTTAAACTGCCTATTTCCATTGACCTGCACCTGGACCGTAGCCCTCTGTACCCCTACCATCCACGTACCTATCCAAACTGCTCTTAAACTTTGAAATCGAGCTTGTGTGTACCACCTGTGCTGGCAGCTGGTTCCATACTCTCATGACCCTCTGAGTGAAGAAGTTCCCCCTCCTGTACCCCTTTAAACGTTTCATCTTTCACCCTTAACCCATGACCTCTGGTGGTAGTCTCACACAACCTCAGTGGAAAATGCCCACTTGCATTTACTCTATCTATATCCCTTATAACTTTGTATACCACTATGAAATCTCCCCTCAATCTTTTATGTTCTATCTGACCACATATTCCATCTCTGTAATACCCCTTCATTCCACTCTCTACCCCAGCTTCTGTTGTGCTGAATCTTTAATTTGGGTTTTATTTTTGCCTCTAGTTTTGGCTATCATGATTCTTGTTTGACTATCCCCAAACCTGATATAACACAAAACTTGCTGCCTGGGCCTGATTTACATCAAGTTCTTTCTCTTTCCTGATATACATTGGCTTCTGGTTAACAGAAATTCTTATCTTTGCTTTCAAATCTCTTCATGACTTTCCCTCTTCTAACCTCCGGAATCTCTGGCTATATAATGGTCAAGAGTTTGTTGCAGCAGATTTTCTCTGGCCTGATGATTATTGTTATGTGTAATTGTTCCATTGCTGTTGGCTATACTGCTAATGTCCCAAGTTATGGAATTTCTTCCTTCCCTAATCCCCTCCTCTTCTCCATCATTTCTATACTTGTCTACCTCTTTAACCAAGCTTTTGATTATTTGTTCTAACATCATTTTATGTGTCTTGGAAATAAAGCTAATTATCACTTGGAAAGTATTGATTAATTACTAGTTTTGGTATTGTACTGAGATACAGTGAAAAGCTTGTCCATTACAGATCAAATTGTTACACAGTGCATTGAGTTAGAACAAGGTAAAAGAACAACAATTCAGAATAAAGTGGAAAAGCTTTAGAGAAAAGTCTAGTGCAGGTAAACAAAAAAGTGCGAGATCATGACAAGGTAGATTATCAGCTCAAGAGTCCAGCTTATTGGAGAAGAAGTCCATTCAAGCATTTGATAACAGCAGAGTAGAAGCTGCCCTGAAGCCTAGGGGTATATGCTTTCAGGCTTTTGTATCTTCTGTTCAGTGGCAAATTATCACTGGCAAATGTTGTGAAATCTTTTATTTTGCGGTAGCAGTCCAATGAAACAGATAAAAATTATCTGTAAAGTAGTGAGGGTTTTACTGTCCATTCAGAAACCTGATGGCATTAGGGAAGAAGCTGTTCCTAAAACATTGAATGTACGTCCTTATTCTCCTGTGTGTCTTCCCTCATGGTAGTAGTGAAGAGAGAGCATGTCCTGGGGGTCACTAATAATGTATGGCATATTCTGGAGGCACCATCTGTTGAAAATGTTTTTGATGGTGGGGAGGCTAGTTTCTATGATGGATCTGGCTGACTTTACAACCCTCTGCAGCTTTTTGTGTTCCTGTTCATTTAAAGCTTCATACTAGGCAGTGATGCCACCATCAGAATGTTCTCCAAGGTACAGTACATCTGTAGAAATTTGCTAGAGTCTTTGACCACATGCCAAATCTGCTCGAATGAAGTATAGCCACTGGTATGACTTCTTTGTGATTGCATCAATATGCTGGGGCCAGGATAGATCCTGTAAAATATTGGCACTCAGGAACTTGAAACTGATAACTGCTGATAACTGCCCCCCTGCCCCCGCCCATTGAGGACAGGTGTATATTCTTCCAGCTTTGCCTTCCTATATCCACAATATTTGAGTGCATGGTTGTTGTTGCAAAACCACTCAAAAAGCTGATCTATCTCAGTCCTCATTACTGTTGAGATTCTGCAAAAGGCACTAGTGTTATTAGTCAATATACAGATGGCGTTTGAGCTGTGGCTAGCCATACAATCATAAGTGTAGAATGAGCAGAGCAGTGGGCTAAGCATACGTCATGACGTGCACCTGAGTTGATTGTCAGAAAAGAGGCAAAGTCAAGGATCCTGTTGCATTGATTCCCAGGGTCCAGAGTTTGGTAATGAGTCTGCTTGAAATTATATTATTCAAGGCAAAACTGTAGTCAGTAAACAAAAGACATTCCTAGGTGTCGTTACTCTCCAACTGTTTCTGGGCAATGATGTCTGGCATAGGCCTGTCAAATTTGTCCAAAACAATTTGTAATTAATTAATTACAAATTACAAATTGTTTAGACTAATTTGACTGTGTTTTAATGAGTTAATAAAGAGGCTAATGAAAGTAGTGTTTACAAACTCCTGAAGGAGCCAAGATGGATTGAAAATGTTATGAAGAAGCATATCCTATATGCTGAGTGTGACTTTGTTAACAGAAGAATCAAACTCAGAATTGGAATCAGAGTCAGGTTTATTATCACCGGCATGTGATGTGACACATAATCTAGCAGAGAGAGAAAAATAATGATAAATAAGTAAATCAATTACAGTATACGTATATTGAATAGACTAAAAATCGTGCAAAAGTCAGAAGTACTGTGTATTTAAAAAAGAGTGAGGTAGTGTCCAAGGGTTCAATATCCATTTAGGAATCAGATGGCAGAGGGGAAGAAGCTGTTCCTGAATCACTGAGTGTGTGCCTTCAGGCTTCTGTACCTCCTACCTGATGGTAACAGTGAGAACAGTAACCCTGGGTGCTGGAGGTCCTTAATAATGGACACTGCCTTTCTGTGTTACCACTCCTTGAGGATGTTCTGGGTGCTTTGTAGGCTAGTACCCAAAATGGTGCTGTCTAGATTTACAACCCTTTGCAGCTTCTTTTGGTCCTGTGCAGTAGCCCATACCAGACAGTGATGCAGCTTGTCAGAATGCTCTCACGGTACATCTACAAAAGTTTATGAGTGTATTTGTTGACATGCCAAATCTCTTAAACTCCTAATGAAGTATAGCCACTGTCTTTCCTTCTTTATAACTACATCAATCTGTTGGGACACGGTCAGATCCTCAGAGATCTTGACACCCAGGAACTTGAAGCTGCTCACTCTCTCCACTTCTGATCCCTCTGAGGATTGGTATGTGTTCCTTCATCTTACCCTTCCTGAAGTCCACAATCAGCTCTTTTGTCTTAGTGACGTTGAGTGCCACGTTGTTGCTATGGCACCACTCCACCATTTGGCATATCTCACTCCTGTATGCCCTCTTATCACCACCTGAGATTCTACCAACAATGGTTGTTTCATCAGCAAATTTATAGATGATATTTGAGCTATGCCTAGCCACACAGTCATGTGTATATAGAGAGTAGAGCAGTGGGCTAAGCACACACCCCTGAGGCGCGCCAGTGTTGATCATCTGCGAGGAGGAGATGTTATCACCAATCTACACAGATTGTGGTCTTCCAGTTAGGAAGATGAGGATCCAATTGCAGAGAAAAGTACAGAGGCAACTTCTCAATCAGGATTGTGGGAATGATGATATTAAATGTTGAGCTATAGTCGAACAGCATCCTGACATAGGTGTTTGTGTTGTCCAGGTGGTCTAAAGCCACGTGAAGAGCCATAGAGATTGCATCTGCCGTCGACCTATTATGATGATAGGCAAATTGTAATGGGTCCAAGTCCTTGCTGAGGCAGGAGTTCAGTCTAGTCATGACCAACTTCTCAAAATGTTTCATCACTGCCGATGTGTGTACTACCGGGTGATAGTCGTTTAGGCAGCTCACCTTATTCTTCTTAGGCACTGGTATAATTGTTGCCTTTTTGAATCAAGTGGGAACTTCTGCACATAGCAGTGAGAGGTTGAAAATGTCCTTGAATACTCCTGCTAGTGTTGATGTGAGAGTACTACATTCAGTTTTGGGCATCTCATGTTAAGAGGCTAAGACCTTCACAAGGAAGCAGAGCAGCTTTGTGAATTGGAGATGTTCTACTTAGGAAAGCAATAGTTGTGGAGAGATCTGACAAATATTTAAAATCAGGGAAAGTTCTGATAAAATCTTTGTAGTAATAGACAAAAGAACCAAGGGCAAATTGAGGAAAACTACTCATGTCAACATTTCTTATGATCCAGAATTCATCTTCAGAAAGAATAGTGAAAATAAGTTTGAGAGTGCTTTTTAAATTGTTGAACATATCATTGAAATAAAAGCAGGTCAAGGGACATAGAGAAAGTTTATTGATATATGAGGCAGAGAAGGTTACAAGGAATGTAATTAATGGGATTACTCTGAGCGCTGGCCTAGAGAAGCAACCTGAATATCTTCTTTTATATTGTAAGGAATATGAGCATAATTAACTGATTATGGAAAAACAATTTTCTCCTACTCCACATATGCTGGCACTGAGGGTGAGTAAAATTATTACTATTCATCAACAGTGAGGTCCCCACCACCCAGGACATGCCCTCCTCTCAGTACCATCATCAGAAAGGAGGTACAGGAGCCAGAGAACACACACTTCATGTTTTAGGAACAGTTTCTTTCCCTCTACCATCAGATTTCTGAGTGGACCATGAACCTGTGAACACTACCTCACAATTTTCACACATCACAGGATCTCACCTAGACTGTACATACCGGCAGTGTGGTGAAAAAAGCACAACAGCAGTTCCTTCACCTCAGATAGCTGAAGAAGTTTGGCATGAGCCCCCAAATCCTCAGGACTTTGTACAGGGGCACCATCGAGAGCATCCTCACTGGCTGGTACGGGAACTCTACTGCCCTCAATCACGGGGCACCACAGAGAGTGGTGTGGACAGCCCAGCACATTTGTGGATGTGAACTTTCCTCTATCCAGGATGGTTACAGCACCAGCTCTGTAAAAAGGGCCCAGAGGATCATCAGGGACTCCAGCCACCCCAACCACAAACTTTCAGCTGCTTCCATCTAGCAAAGTACTGCAGTATTAAGGCCAGGAAATTCTAAATTCTAACTTCTGCATCTCCAAAGGGATCCTTGTGGTGAACTACATATACCTGTCTGGACTGCTCCTGTGGCTCCTCCCACAGACCCCTGTATAAAGGCAATTGAGGCCTGAGCCCGGCCTCATTCTCCAGGATGTAGTGTTGTTCATTCTTCCAGTCAATAAAAGCCGATATCTTGCTTCTTACGTCTCAGAGTGAGTTATTGATGGTGCATCAATCCTACCACCAAACATATCTTTACCCCTCTCCCCCTGCCCCCCGCTTTCCACAAGGATCACTCACTCCATGATTCCCTTGTCCGTTCTTCCCTCCAGACTAATCTCCATCCTGACACTTCTCCCTGCAAGTGGCTGAAGTGCTACACCTGCCCGTTCCCCTCCACTCAGGGCCCCACAATCCTTCCAGGTGAGGCAACCCTTCAGCTGTGAATCTGCTGGGGTTGTATGTGTGTCTGGTGTTCCTGACGCGGCCTCCTCTACACTGGTGAGACCCGTTGTAAACTAGGGGGCTGCTTCGTTGAGTATCTCTGGTCCATCCATCAAAAGTGGAACTTCCCAGTGACCAAACATTATAATTCCAATTCCCATTCTAGTTCTGACTTATCGGTCCATGGACTCCTCTTGTGCACCCTCAGGGGGGAGGAGCAGCACTTTATATTGAATCTGGGTAGCCTCCAACCTGATGGCATGAATATCGGTTTCTCCTTCTGGTTAAAAAAAAATTCTGTCCCCCTCTCCTCATCCCCACTCTGGCCTCTTACCTCTTCTCACCTGCCTATCACCTCCCCCTGGGTCCCCTCCTCCTTCCCTTTCTCATACGATCCACTCTCCTCTCCTATCAGATTCCTTCCTCTCCAGCTCTTTACCTTTCCCACCCAACTGGCTTCGGCCTTCAACTAGCTATCCTCCCTCCGTCTCCCCCCCCCCCCCACTCACCTTTTTATTCTGGCATCTTCCCCTTTCTTTTTCAGTCCTGAAGAAGGGCCAGATGTCAACTATACTCTTTTCCATAGAGGCTGCCTGACCTGCTGAGTTCCTCCAGCATTTTGTGTGTGTTGCTTTGGATTTCCAGCATCTGCAGATTTTCTTATGGTCACTATTTTTACTCTCTTTTTCCACTACCTATTTATTTTATTTATGTTTTTAATGTAATTTATTGCAGCAGCAAAACAACAAATTTCATGATGTATGTCAGTGATAATAAACCGATTCTGCTTCATTTTGACTTCTGGAATGTACTAGTCATGGACTGAGAACAGTGCTTGCACTGAGGTATGGAAAGATACAAATATAGAGGGAATGTAAGAGAATTAACAAACATTCTCTGAAAAGTGTGTCAGAGTTGGGTTTGGCATTGGCAGTTTATAAATGTGCATGGTTGTAGGTGAATGTGCTTATTATCTGAGGCTGATATGGTAATAACCTTTCTTATCTGTCTCTCCTACATTCTGTCTTATATCCTTGATCATTAGAAGTATACAGAAGAACAAATCAAAAAAGCCACACCACAAAGTAAATAAGATTATTACTTTAATCAGTTAAAAGATCCTCCATTGTCTGTTTATCAAACTTTTGAAGCTTTGCATTTTGAATAAATATTACCAGATGACACTCTATCAAAGCGAACCCTTCTGCAAACAGCAAGGAAGGATCAAAGATCACCACTAATATAACACACACATTTTCCTGCTAACCCTTTGTACTCTGTGTTCCCGTTCCTGAAGCTGACCTTTACCCTTATGTTCTCAACTTTCACACTGCCTTTCATCCACTGCTGGGCTTTCCCTACTACAGAAGCTAAGCCACGATTGATTTAAAGCTGTCAGAAATTATTAAACATGATTAATGATTCATTAAGCTTTACTGAGAACCATGGAACAAAACTGCATATTACACTCACTCCGTGACAGTTATAAGGTATTTCAAATGGCTCTATTTCACAACAATTTCTGTCACCAGTGTTGGCACAGTGATATATTTCATGGCTAAATACTATCCAAATGGAATTCTGCAATGCAATATCCTACCTACACCGCTGATGTGTTTGAGAGCCACGGGTGATAAAGCATGCACTGCAGAGATCCTACACCAACCATCACTGGAATTGGAAACGCATAGAAAATAAGTTTAAAACCATAGAGGCCACTAAACAAATTTAGAAATAAATTTGATTCATGCAACATCTTAAATTTTAGCCAATCACAATCAACATTACTCATTATCTGCTTGTATAAACATTTGAATCATGCTTGATTGCTTGTTAATTAATATTAATTAATCAATCAATCAATCAATTAATTAATTTGTCCAGCAATGTGAATTTATAGAGCTTTATTTTATTAACACTGACTGAAAATCTGTTTGTCCCAAAATGAAACACAATAATAACCATTTCTGAGTTGTTTCATATCATTTCAAACTTAGTCCAGATATTTCCCATCACCTTGTGGATGATGTTGGGACAGATAGCTTCTTAGGGAAGTGAAGTAAGGGCCAAATGCTTGGAACCACTAGTGGCTCTGCTGTTTAGAAGGAAAAAGAGTGAGAGAACTCCTGTGAAAGGAATAATAGCTGAATCAGTTAGATGGGAGCAGACAGGCATTTCTGTGACCATAGAACATATATGGATGCTGCCTCATTATTGTCAGGGTGAAGGACTTACAGAGCCATTGCATGACATTTTGATGAACAACCAGTCATTGTGGTACACATTAATGCCAATGACATTGGTAGATCATGCCTCTGTAATGGATATCATATCAAACTTTTGTTTGTCTCTATATGGGCTGTTACTTCACTGTTTTTTTTATTTTGTTGTTCAGATAGTGTGTAGACTTGCATTCCATGCCACTGGACCCTGCCCTGATCTGTCTGTGTATTGGCTGCCTGTACATCAGCCTCTCCACATTAAACACAAGTGTTGTTCATTAAGGGAATTCATTTTAACATCCATGATTTTATGGATTCGAAATCAGCCTCAACATCCACCTGAGGACTCACCAATAAACAACCTCTTAGGAGAACATCATATTCCACTGGAGTAATCACACTACTACTAAAGAACTTAATTTTGTCACTGACATTGGGAGTTCGGAGATAAACTAGAAAGCAGGACTCTACAGGTTGTAACTTGAGGATTACTCTCAGTATTATGCGCCAAGATGAATTGGAATAGGAGGATAGATAAAATGAGCATATGGCTAGGTGTTATAATAATAAAAATAACAACTTTATATAGGGTACTTTTCATATAAGAGATGTAGTTCACATTGCTATACAATGGGATAAAGAGCAAACATGAAAATAAAAGACAAAAAGTACAGTAGCTAAAAGCAAGGTTTAATAAATAGGTGTTGTGCTGTTATTTAAGTGTAAACTAAGTCTGCATCCTTTTATAATTTTAGATATTGAGTTCCACAGTTTAGGAGCATGGTTCAAAAAAGCTGATCTTTTGAGGGTGATTGTTTAAATTTAAGAGACTCGTGGAAAAAGATCTGAAAGTTCAAATAGGATTGTAAAGCGAAAGGGATTCTGTGATGTACTCTGGCCCCAGATGACTGAGAGCTTTAAAAACAAGTAAGAGACCTTTAAAATCAATTCTATAAGATACCAGAAGCCAATGCAGATCAGTTAGGATGAGAGTGATGTGCTCCCTGCTCCTGGTTTTAGTTAAAAGTCTAGCAGTGAGTTGAAGTGTGTCAATAGATTGCTTTTGAAGGCTAGTATAAAGTGCATTACAGTAGTTTATTCGACATAAAGGTGTGAATTAGTTTTTCAGCATCATTATCTGACAGAAATAAATGGCTCTTTGCGACATTTCTGAAGTGCAGAAATACTGCTCTGTCACTTGCTTTATTTGGGATTTAAAATTCAAAACTGAATCAAGGACAACACTCTGTGGGGGGGGGCAGTTTGGAAATTCTCAAGTTTATCTCTTTTGGTTTTGGAGCAATTAAAAGTATTACAGTTTTATCTTCATTTATGTAGTTTTAGGAAATTATTTCTCATCGATTTATTTATTGCCGCCATACCAGAAGTCAGAGAAGATGGGATGTTATCATCATCAGGCTACAATTGTGTGTCATCTGCATTACTGTGGAACTCAAGCTTATGCTCTCTAATGATGTCTCCTAAGGGGAGCATGTATAAGGAGAAGAGTACAGGATCAAGACAGCTTCCCTAAGCAATTCAAAAGGTACATTGTATCTCTTAGTAATCTGATCTCCAAGACAGACAAAAAATTTTCTTCCTAAGATTTCTGAGCAAAACCAATTAAGGGCACTACCTAAGAAGTCAGCTTTGCTCTTGAGGCGATCTAGGAGCATGTTGTGGTCAGCTGTGTCAGAGGCAGCATGAGATCACGGAGAATTAGAACTGAGACCTTGTTGGCATCAGTGCTGAGCCTGAGGACCTGACGATTTTGGTAAGGTCCATCTCTGTGCTGTGGTGTGTCCAAAACCTAACTGAAACTTTTCTAGAATATTGTTCTCATTCAGAAAGTTGTTTAGTTGGTTGAAAATGACTTTCTCAAGAGTCTTGGCCAGGAATGGAAGATTTGATATTGGTCTTTAGTTAGATAGTACCTCACTATCAAGGTTTGGCTTTTTAAGTGGGAGTTTGACAGCCACAATTATGAAGGCATCTTGAAAAACTCTAGTTCCAAGGGATGTGATAATTTTTCTAACTGAATTAAAAACACTATTAAAAGAGTTCTTTAAAAGTGAGGTAGGAACCTCTTTTGGTATGTTGGCCTTTATAAATCAGAGCATTTAGTATAGGAGTTGGGATGTAATGTTAAAATTGTACAAGGCATTGGTAAGGCCGAATTTGGAGTATTGTGTACAGTTCTGGTCACTGAATTATAGGAAAGATGTCAACAAAATAAAGAGAGTACAGAGAAGATTTACTAGAATGTTACCCGGGTTTCAGCACCTAAGTTACAGGGAAAGGTTGAACAAGTTAGGTCTTTATTCTTTGGAGCGTAGAAGGTTGAGGGGGGACTTGGTAGAGATAGTTAAAATTATGAGGGAGATAGATAGAGTTGACGTGGATAGGCTTTTTCCATTGAGAGTAGGAGAGATTCAAACAAGAGGACATGAGTTGAGAGTTAAGGGTCTAAAGTTTAGGGGTAACACGAGGGGGAATTTCTTTACTCAAAGAGTGGTAGCTGTGTGGAACGAGCTTCCAGTAGAAGTGGTAGAGGCAGGTTTGGTATTGTCATCTAAAGTAAAATTGGATAGGTATATGGACAGGAAAGGAATGGAGGGTTATGGGCTGAGTGTGGGTCAGTGGGACTAGGTGAGAGTAAGTGTTCGGCACGGACTAGAAGGGCCGAGATGGCCTGTTTCCGTGCTGTAATTGTTATATGGTTAAATGGTTATATGGAACAGAGATGAGACAGCAACTAGATGGTTTACTCTTTGTTAAAACCTTACAGAGTTGTGAACCATAAATACTTGTATATTTTGACATGGCTATTGTCTTTTTATAAGGTTGGCTGTAGAGATTACCACTGCCTGTAGCTATTACCACTATCTGCAGCTATATTCTCCCTTTAAAAGTAATTTTATTGATAAAATACATTGTGAATTCCTCACATTTGTCACAGATGCTTGACTGAGGATATTATAGGTTGGAGCAGGGTTCAACATTTGCTTTATAGTTGAGAACAATATTCCTGAGTTGCTGTTATTCGCTGTAATAATCTTGGGGAAATGGGCTCTTCTTGCAGAGTGCTATGCAGCATTAAAGCAAGCTGCTCTTTCCTTGGAAGTATGACCATACTCGGTTTTCCTCTGTTTTCTCAGCTAATCTGCATGGACCCCTTGAGCTCATGGTTGGAATTGGCAATGTTCTACTATGTGATTTCTTTTTAACCCTAAGTGGGACCGCTGTATTTAATCCATTTGTCAAGTTATTTTTGAAAGGATCGACCATTTCATTTACTGAGTTGTGTAGGTAATATGGGTCAGATAAACTAGCCGGCTCAGAGAATTTATGTTACAGCAAAAAACATTTTTAACTGTAATTTCTGTTGTTGTCTTGGTTTCAGGCAGGAGGGCAACAAAAAATACGCAGGAATGATCAGAGCTGGTGGTATCAGATAGAGAGGTACTTCAGCCTTTGTCATTATTAAATCAAGTGTACTTGCACGTTGATTGGTGGATTCAGCGACATGCTGAGTGAGATATAGGCTGTCCAGTAAGTTCAAGGTCAGCTGCATAGAGTTCGTATTTGAGAGGTCATTAATGTGAGTATTGAAATCACCAGAGATGACAATCCTGCCATAGTTCAATAGAATAGAGGATAAGAATTCTGAGAATTTTGAGAGAAAGCAGGCATTGGATTTAGGAGGGCAATAAATGATGACACAAAGGACAGGATCCATGCTATGAATTTTAAACTGTAGAGATGGTGGTGTGATTTCAGAGGTATTGGCTACTGTTCTTAGGCAGCTGGGACTTGTCCTAGCTGAATGGGTTAAATTTGGGTAAGACTAGAACTGATAACCTTGTAATGGTGGAGTGGGGAATACTTATTAGTGCAATGGTATAAATTAGCATAAAAAGGAAAAGGTACCTCAGCAACCCAGAGAGCTGGAAGTGAGGGAAACAGATAGAAATCAAAGACAAAATGCTAGAGAAGAAAGGTGTGTGTGTGTGTAAAGAAGGGCAGGAAGCATATGGAATAAGAATAGATCCCACTGAGTGGGTTAATGTAAGAAAGTGCGAAAAAATTAAAAGTTCTGTATCGAAATGCGTAGAATGTCTGGGGAAATTAATGAACTAACAGCACAAATGCAGATAGAAAGGCATGATTTGATATATGAGACCCTGTTCCAAGATCACAGTTGGAAACTAAATACACGATGGATATTTGGCTGGGGTAGGACAGATGAGAAAGAAAAGGTGATATTGTAGCCTGGTTTATAAGAAATGAAATGAAAGATAATCTAGGCTTGAAAGATGTAGTATCCATTTGCATGCAGGTAAAATAAAGCAAAGGAGAAAAAGCAATGGCAAGAGTAGCAATAACAACATGTAGGAAAGTGTATAAGCCAAGAAATAACAGCAGCATATATGAACACAAGGTTATTATTTCTGGGTGACTTAATCTTCATACAATTTGGGGTAATCTAATTGAAAGTGGTCTCCATGACAATGAATTCATAAAGTGCTTTCAAGGGTAGTTACCCCAGAGCAAGTGTTATAAAGTCATCCAGGGAACAGAATTAATAAATGATCACAGAGTACAAGGCCCTTTTAGTGATATTGATTGCAACACAATTGAATTTAGCATTCTGCTTGAGAGTGAGAAAATTGGATCCGACACAACAGTATTAACTTTATTTAAGGTAATTTCACAGAACAAGGATAAAGAAGGTTAAAGAGGACCTGGCAAATATGTTAGCAGGTAAGTCTATAGGCAAGCAGTGTTTAAGGAAGTAATTCGTGACATCCATCAAAATATATCCTAATGATGAGGAAAGATTCTAAGATGGAAATCTTAGATAAAGCAATAAACCATCTAATTCACCTATAAACCAATCATGGCTAACCAAGGAAGTTCAGAGAATGGTTGGGGTGGGGGGGGGGGGGAGCGGTGTAAAGGGTGAAGTTGATCGAATTGAAGGTGAAAATGTACAAGTTGGCAAAAGTTAATGCTATGGCCCAAGATTGAGATAAATGCATAATCATCAAAGACGGAGTAAGAAACTAATAAAACTATCAAGAAACTGACAGTTTGGAAGAATTTAAAAGGAGGAAAACTAAAAAAAGATTCGGCACAAACACACATGGATATCTCATGTAGAAAACTAGAAAACAGGTGCTGTAGTTAAGTGGGAAGGATAATGACATGATGGTTTTTTTTTTACAAACAAGTTGGAGTATAAAACCCCTATTATCATTAATAATGCCATATAGTAAAAAGTATTTTGTTGATCCCAAATGGGGAATTCTTTTGTTACAGCAGCAACATTTAAAAACTACACTTAACTTGTAATAAAGTACAGAATAATAATAATTTACCAGTCTATAATAATAATGTACAAAATAATAAAACAGACTACTGTACTATGATGTGTGTTCTCCTGTCACACAGAGGTGAACAGTTCTAGAGTACTGCATATAATTTTGGTCCCCTTATTTATAAGAATAGAAATTATTAATGGAAGGTGTTTATAGTAATGGAGGGGTTATCTAAAGAGGGAACACTGAACAGATTGTGTTGATATTTACTGGAGTTCAGAAGGATGAGGGGCAACATTATTGAAAGATATATGACCCCTGGTGAACGTGCCAAAATAAAGGTTCCCTATGACAATTGATAAGTGCCAGTTTATCACTCCACCTCTTTGGCAACAAGAGTGTAATTTTTTCTACTTTCCAGCCTTGTTGGTGATTGGCTGATGATATCAAAGCTCTCTGCTAATTCCTTTTACTAGACTACTAACCTTCCTTCTCTGATTCACAGCATGCATACTTTGGTTGCAGCTGCTGAATTAAAGCAAGGGGAGATCAGGAGTGGAGTTCATGCTTTTAAGGCTGAATATCTCAGAAACCTCTAATCTCCTGGGATTTTCACACACAACAGTGTCTAATGTTTACAGAGAATGGTGTGGGGAAAAAAATCCAGCGAGTGACAGTTCTGTGGGCAAAAACACCTTGTTAATGAGAGGTTAAAGGAGAATGGCAAGACCGGTTCAACCTAACAGGAAGGCAACAGTAATTCAAATGTCTATTCAATACAGCAGTGGTGCACAGAAGAGCATCACCGAATATCAGACACATTGGAAATTAAAGTGGATGGGCTACCGCAGCAGCAACACACTCAATGGCCACTATATCAGGTACCGGAGGTACTTAATAAAGAGGTCACTGAGTGTATATGTTCCAGCTCTCCAGGTGGTCCGGAGAAGAATGGAGAGTCAGAAAGATTGCATCTGGTGTCATCTGACTGAAATGAAGCAGGTGCAGGTCACTACAGAGGCGGGAATTGATGGAAACATAACCAGCCTCTCAAAGCACTTCATTACAGTGGGTGTATGAGTAACCCGACTGAAGTCACTGAGGCAGCCACCCTGGATTTCTCGAGCACTGGTACGTTCAATGTCCTTTTGCAGCAGCTGAGATCTCAGACTGCAGAAGGTGTTCCTGAACACTCCAGTCAGTTGTAATTCTCAACCAGCTGGGGCATGAGACCTATCAAGGATTCCTGATACTTTACTGGTGCTTAATTCTTTAAAGTAGTTTGCATGCTTGATGAAATCCTTTTTTCAATTGGAGACATGAACTTTTTATGATTTCATAGAAAGCAAATGCCTGGGCATATACATTTCAATTACTTGTCTCTGCATAGAAAAGGCTGCATCTGGTATTTGAGCAAAACACGCAAAATGCTGGAGAAACTCAGCAAGTCAGGCAGCATCTACAGAGGGGAATAAACAGTTAACAGTTAACAGTTTAACATAGGGTGATGACACCCTACATCAGGTCTGGAAAAGAAGGGAAACCAGGATAAGAAGGTGGGTGGAGGGAAGCTATAATGTGATAGGTGAGAGGAAAGTTGGGTGGGGGAGATGGACGATGCAAATGCAGAATCTTATGTGCATCTAATAGTTTGTCTTGTACTGAACATCACACTCTAAACAATTCATTAGAACAGCTCAATTAAGCATTTCCAAGCATTGTTCTAGAAACATAGAAACATAGAAAACCTACAGCACAATACAGGTTCTTTGGTCCAAACTGCTGTGCCGAACATGTATTTACTTTAGAAACTACCTAGGGTTACCCATAGCCCTCTATTTTTCTAAGCTCCATGTACCTATCCAGGAGTCCCTGAAAAGACCCTATCGTATCCGCCTCTACCACTGTCGCCGGCACTCACCACTCTCTGCGTAAAAAAAAACTTACTCCTGACATCTCCTCTGTACCTACTTTCAAGCACCTTAAAACTGTGCCCTCTGGAGTTAACCATTTCAGCCCTGGGAAAAAGCCTCTGACTATCCACCAGATCAATGGCTCTCATCATCTTATACACCTCTATCAGGTCACCTCTCATCCTCTGTCGCTCCAAGGAGAAAAGGCCGAGTTCACTCAACCTATTCTTGTAAGTCATGCTCCCCAATCCAGGCAACATCCTGGTAAATCTTCTCTGCACCCTTTCTATGGTTTCCACGTCCTTCCTAAAGTGAGATGACCAGAACTGAGTACAGTACTCCAAGTGGGGTCTGACCAGGGTCCTATATAGCTGCAACATTACCTCTCAGCTCTTAAACTCAAACTCATGGTTGTTGAAGGACAATGCACCCTATGCCTTCTTAACCAGAGAGTCAACCTGCACAGCAGCTGTAAAGATGTTCTTGTTCATGTGGAATATGAAGGATAAGCCGAAGTATTAGAAGTTTCATTTATGGCATGCCTAAGAGATAGTTAATATATAAATGGAGCTTATTATGTAGTTAATAATCCATTTTGTACAACAAAAATGGTTTCAAAGGTTTCAAAGATAGATTTAATGTCAGAGAAATGTACACAATATACATCCTGAAATGCTTTTTCTTTGCAAACATCCACAAAAACAGAGGCGTGCCCCCAAAGAATGAATGACAGTTAAATGTTAGAACCCCAAAGTCCACCCCAACTCCCCCCTCCCATGCAAAAGCAACAGTAAAGCAAAGATGCCCCCTCCCCTACCAGCAAAAAGAACATCGGCGCCCCCCCCCCACCGAGCACTCAAGTGTGCAGCAAAGCATCAATAAAGACACAGACTTGTAGTACCCCAAAGACTACTCACTCACCCGATGATTTGACCTACCACAGGCTCTCTCTCTCCCTAATAAGGGAAAATGAGGTGTCTCCATTTCACAGCAAAGGGGGAGACATAACAAACAACTCGCTGATTTACGATGTTAAAAGTCCGTTGCACTGCTTTTTCCGACCTCTGTGCCCAAAGAACTCGGGTCTCTGGGCACACAGCCAGCAGCCAGTTCACTGCTTTCAATCTTCCGTCTCCCATGACACTCTGGATTCCCTGCAGAGGCACTGACCACAAGAGCCACGAAATCCCGGAACTCCGTAGGGGAGCTAGTCTTCTAGGCCTTGTCCTTGGTATATCGAATAACGGCCAGTCATGAAACCCCGAGAGCGGGTCCCATTCCCACAAAGAACCAAAGTCAGCGTGTAACTCCAGGTCAGGGTCTTCAAAAGAACCCTGAAAGGGAAAAATAGAGATATTAAAGATGGAAATAGAGCTGTTTCCAAAGATGCAAGCAAAGGAGTCGCCGTATATATGGTTCCTATATTGTAAATGATGTAGAATCCATAGTTCTAATACAATATAATGGAACATCTTTTCATGGAGGGGAACTGATGGCTGTACTGGACGCCTACGATAAGCTCTTGCCAACTGCTATGGTCCACCATTGCTTCTGCTTCCTATTGAGAGATGTAATACAGTCTGCTGACCAAGGTGCCGGCGTTTGGGATGAGATACCTCTGCCACCGTATAGTCATAGGATCATTATCCTCAAAGTCCCTCTGTGCACCTCCTATCTCTCCTCCCCCCTTCACATGGACCCTAAGGATAATGTGTTGTTTACACGTTGCAATGAAAAACTTAGGAAGAGAAGCTGGGAAGCAATCTTTTGGTTGAAAGTGCCCTACACATTTCTTGGTGAGAGAGGGTGGTAGGGCCTGATCTGGCTGTCACTAAGTGGAAGGTAAGGAAGGAATGAGTGAGGATAACAATCTGGCTGTCACTGAGTGGAAAGTAAGGAAGGAATGAGTGAGGATAACAATCTGGCTGTCACGGAGTTGGAGAGAGGAAGGTACGGTCTCTTTCTAGCTATCAGAGAGAGAATGCTGATGCCTGAATGGCTAACGATGCAGGCTGAGCGTTGGACACAGAGTTCTCACTTTCATATACCTGGTGAGGCTCCACCTTCTACAGACTGTTGCTTTTGCCATATACCCCACCAGTGGTGCCTTGAAACTGAGCTACATAGCCTCTCAGCCATGACACAAAACAACTCAGCCTTGATCAGACTAAAATTCTCAGGTCTTATTCTGGGAGTTTGCTCTCTCCACACTCCTGCCTGTCCCTCTCCAATGCTTTTGATACAACACCATGTCTGATCAGTTCCAGCTTTGGTTTTGTGCTTGTTCTCTTTGGATCTGGAGGTCACTGTGATGCAGTTGTGTACCAGCACCTGAATAAACTGCGCTGGGTTCTTTTCTCTGGAGGGTGGGGCCAGTTCCTGAATAAGCCATTGTTTGTTGTACATAGGCTCCAAGGAGGGCCAGGATCTTTTGGAAACCTCCGATGACAGCTGATGCTGTTCCATTTTAATATTCTGATTTTAGATCATCTTAACATCTGAAGCAATGCCCTGTATTTGAACATTGTTTTCAATTCAAAGAAAAAATATGAAAACCTGGCAGTGAAAAACAGGACAAATTGGCACAAACGTTAAAGGAAACAAATGGATCATATTATGATTTAATCGTAACTGAAAGAATTCATAGGAATCAGTTTGATGAAATACTGTTTAATCTTTTATTCCAATATTAACTCACATAAAATGGTAAAATTATTTTGTACTTCTAATTTGATACATGTTTTTCTTTTAAACCATTACTTTTATCTTGCCTAATCACTGGCTATAATTCAGATTCTCTGAGGAATTTAACCCATTAAGGGTATTGAACTCGGCATTTTATACTTCTAATGCTTAGCAACACAACAGAAATGTGACCTTTGGCCCAACATGCAGGCAATGGATATCCACATAAAAGGATTGAAAAATGAGATAGAGCTTCTTCCTTTTAGCTGGATGTTAACCATCTGTTGGTGGCAGAGAGTGTCTGGATTTGAGGACGTACCATCTGTGAGTTGCTCTCTTCCCTTGTATTCCTCATATATAGTTACAATCTGGCTTAAACTTTTGCTAACTTTAAAAGAATAAAATATCCTACAAGGCTTCATGCTAAAACTCTAAGCCACTAACTGTGATGAGAGATAAGCTGGGAATACAGCCAAAGATACTGTATATCCAGTTGAACAATAATCACACGTTTTAAAAACAGGAAGTAACAGATGGAAGGATTTAGGGAAGGAAGAAGAGAGAGCAGTGACCTGTGATCTAATAGTGGCCTGAGGCAGTTAGAAGTTGCTCAATTTTGGTGGCACCCTTCTGTATTTCTCTTGGTCGTGGGTTATTAGTCAGGCCTGGCAATACTACACGCAGCATATCTGACATCTGTTACACTCAAGAAGAGCTAATTCTGGTTTGCTCCTCTTTAGCACATTGAATGGATTAAGGCATGTTTTAGTTGACTAATAGTGATAATCGGACGGTATGGCATCGGATTTGTCATTCAGTTTGAGAGGCTTGCAACCATTTCTCAGCAGCAACACGATGCAGCTTCACTAGAAGGCTTGTTGGGGCAGAGGAAATGCAAACAATGCTTGATTTGAAAGAGTAGAGAGGTTAACAGACTAAGCATACTTTAGAGAGAAGGCTCAATCAAGTGAAGCTGCTACTAACATGGATAATGTTGAATGCTGCATAATGTAAGGTTTAATCAGTGAGTGGTTAAATTTTGAACAAGTAACAGTGCATAAACAGGTTTGTAAGGACAGTATTGGAGTAATCAAGGCTGACAGAATAATATGCATGCAAGATGAATCCAGTGTTAGCGAGAATGACACAGTCATATTGGTGTACAGTACATAGGGCACAAGTTGTCCGGTGTCACACTGGCCCAATAATGTTGTTTAACTTCAGTCTGCAAATTTATCTAATATTCCCCATTAGTTATAACAAAAATGAGAAAAAAATCCCCTCTCATGTCCGGAAATGATGTCACCAAAACCCTCTAAGTACATATGAACATAATGGAGCTGTTGAACCACCATTAAGAGGAAAGACCTGTGTCAAGCTACACAGTGTCATGAAATAACCGTATGGATGTTGATCTTGGGAGGTCGAGATAGGAATTAGTTGCAGAGAAGGAATGGCTAAGAAAAGAAAATCTGCAAATCCATGACACTTACCACCTTGAAGGATGAAGGACACCATCATAGAATACTCTGAACCCTTTCATATTGCCCTTCCAGTTACCGTTTGTTAAAAACTCCAGATTGTTCTCCTATCGGTTGTTCTTGATGTCAGTGGTCTCTAACACTGAACAGTGGTTTGAGAAAAGCACAGATGTATTTCAATGATTGCCACCCCCTTTGCCCTTCCTGAGCTCCTGTGTTTCATGATGACCGTCTGAAATGAAAGATTCAGGAAACCCTCATCCTCCATGATGCTTTACAGAGATTCCTGCTGGCCCTCAGGCTCAGAAATGCGTAGCTTCACTCCAAGCAACGGGAGTTACTTCATCCATACATGGCTCTGAGATCACATGGCTCAGGAATATCAGACAATAAGTTTCAAATGCCCATCTATTATCCAAGATAGTCTATATATCCTGTTTGTTACCATTTTTAAAAGGTTTATTAATCTGTTATTTGAATTATCCATATCTTTATTTTATTCAAATCACCTTCTAAGGATAAGTTTTAAACTATAACATTTCTAAACTTACATGGAAAGATATTATTAGTGCCCTATTATCACTGGGTCAAAACCCTACAGCTCCCTGCTTGATATATGTTGTAGGACTACTTTCATGACATGAGCTGAGACAGTAAACAAGATAGGTAGTGCAGTGGCTAGCACAACATTTTACAGTACCACCGACCCAGGTCCAATTTCTGCCAATGGCTGTAAGGAGGTTGTATCTTCTCCTCGAGACCACGTGGGTTTCCTCCAGGTGCTCTGGTTTCCTCCTATAGTCTAAAGACTTAACGGTTGGTGGATTAATTGTCCCTGGTTTAGGCTAGGATTAAGTTGGGAGGGGGTGGTGCAGGCCGGCATGGCTCGAAGGGCAGGAAGGGCCTAATCCATGCTGTATCTCAATAGATAAATAAATTTGATTCCACAGCTACCTTCTCATGGGCCAATGAAGAATGAACAATGGGAACGGGAGCAGCATCCACACCCCAAGAATGAATAATAAAAGAATTGGTTTGGCATGTTTAGGTTCATTTCTATAAGTCTTGGTGTTTTCCGTCATTTTGATGCCTTGCTACTTCAATGGCATTCTCGGAAAGCTATCTCATGAAATGTCCCCTCTTAATCCTGACCTGCGTTAACTTTCATCCATAATGTTCTGATCACCTGCATATTCTTTTGAACTCATTTTGAAAGCTATGATCTCTTCCTTCATGTTCAATAAATCCATTTAGAAAAATGCCAGAGGACTTTCACAATGTGCCTACAGGATTGCTTCTAATGTTTTGTAACACAACTTCAGTTAATGCGATTTGGAACCGCTCATGAATTACAAAATCCTGAAAATAATGAATATGATGTCTGAGTTAATCCCTTTATCGTTCCTGATCAGCTCCATTAAAATTGACCAAACCCCTAAAATGTCAGGGGTAAATTTAACAGGAGCTGCCAGTTCAATCATTGAAAAGACCAGAAGAGCAGAAGATACAGGAGCAGTACTAGCCCATTTGGTCCATCAAATCAGCTCCGCCATTTCATCATGGCTGATCCATTTCCCTCTCAGCCTCAATCACCTGCCTTCTCTCCATATCCCTTCTTGCACTGACTAATCTATCAATCTCTGCCTTAAATATATCAATGACTTTGCCTCCACAGCTGTCTGTGGCAATGAATTCCACAGATTCGCCACTCTCTGGCTAAAGAAATTCTACCTCACCTCTGTTCTAAATGGACATCCCTCTTTTCTGAGGCTGTGTCCTCTGGTCTTAGTCTCCTCTACCATAGGAAACACCCTCTCCAAATTCACTCTATTGAGTCCTTTCAACATTTCAGTGATATCTCCCTTCATTCTTCTGAATTCCAGTGAGTATAGGCACAGAGACATCAAACACTCTTCATATGATAATCCTCTCAATTCTGGAATAATTTTTGTGAATTTCCTTTGTACCCTCTCCAACATTCTTTCTTACATAAGGGGTACAAAACTTTTCACAATGCTCCAAGTGAGGGCTCACCAGTGCTTTATAAATCCACAACATTGCATCTTTGCTTTTATATTTTAGACCTCTTGAAATGAATGCTAACATCACATTTGCCTTCCTCACCACCAATTCAATCTTCAAACTAACCTTTAGGTAATCCTGCACAAGGGCACCCAAGTTCCTTTGCATATCAGATTTTTAAATTTTCTCTCCATTTAGAAAATCATCAAACTTTTCATTTCTTCTACCAAATTTCATGACCATTGCACTTCTTGACACTGTATTCCATCTACCATTTCTTTGTCCATTCTCCTAATCTGTCTAAGTCTTTCTGTAGCCTTTCTACTTCTTTAAAACTACCTGCAACTATCTTTGTATTATCTGCAAACTTTGCAACAAAGCCACTAATTCTGTCATCCAGGTCATTGATATATCACATAAAAAGAAGCTGTCCCAACATGGTCCTTTGTTAAACACCACTAGTGACCAGCAGCCAACCCGAAGAGGCTCTCTTTATTCCCATCTTTGCCTCTTGCCAATCAACCAATGATCTATTCATGCTAGAATCTTTCTTCTAAAGCCATGGGCTCTTAACTTGTTAAGCAGCCTCATGTGTGGCACCTTGTCAAAGGCCTTCTGAAAATTCAAGTACAGAGCATCCACTGATTCTCCGTCTATCTTTCTTGTCTATCTTCAAAGAATTCCAATAGTTTTGTCAGGCAAGATTTTCCCTTGAGGAAACCATGGTGACTTTGGGCTATTTTATCTTGTGGCTCCAAGTACCTCGAAACCACAACCTTAACAATGGACTCCAACATCTCCCCAACCACTGAAGTCAGACTAACTGGCCTATAATTGTTCTGTTGTGCCTCTCTCCCTTCGTGGAATAACATTTACAACCTTAAGGAACATCTTAGCCTGATGAACTGTAAATGCTACAAAGAAGAAAGAGAAAGGATTTCATTTCCATGCATGGTTACCCAGCAGGGCGAGAAATGAAACAAAACTGATCTGATCACATCATCAACACAACAAATGTTCTTTCAATTTAATCCCCTGATGACTTAGGAATTCAGACACATGCCTTGATTTTGTATCAGCTGCTCTTTGGTCCTATGGAACCCTCAGAAGTTCAGTTTTTATTTGAACAATTTACAAAATGTAGCTGTACATTTTATTTTAACTGAAGCTTTGTGTCCTTGCTGGTACTTCATTGAACACAGAGAATCCATTCTTACTGATCCAATTGCGTGGATGGAATCCTCACCTTTGGACTGCTGAATCACACACATTGAAATTCTGGCTCAATGAACAGCTTCCTAATAAATAATTATTTAATAACTTACATAACTGCAATGAGGATAACACAGGGTTTTTTTTAGTCAGTTTTGTGTGATTATCTAGGCAAAAACAATTATGGTCAAATAGCGAGTTGAGTTGATACTCACACCTACTTTCGTTTGAACACACAAATGTCAACTTATTAAGTCACATCCAGTATTAGATCTGGCACCAGTAACGTTGGTAATAAAATCTTTAATTAAAATATGCAATTGTAGAAGTTTATAAATTTAAAAAGTGTCTAAAGACGAAAGCCAGATTTTGTGGGGATGATGTGTAAAATGCGTGAGATTGCGTCCTTTGAATGGATGGAAAAAATGTCAATGAACCAAGTGGTTGCTTTATTTTCCTAAAGTAGTCAGCCATCTAATATGGTGAAGTCTCATGGCTTGTGTCTCATAGCTGCTCCTCAAGTGAGTAAGCCTTGAGGAATTCTTTATTAGAAATGGGTCCATCGATTCATCTTTCTCTGCAGCACCCACCCCTCACCAAATTTCAACAACGGTTCCCACTTACTGCACACCTTTCTCTAGATTTCCTTTTGTATTGCTGAATCTGAACTAGTCCTGACCTTGAAATACACTTCCTGCACATTCTACCATGCTTCCACTAAACTGCTGAGTAAAGATCTGTCCTTCCTACTCCAGAAATAAGTTGATTTAGTTAATGATTGTGTACACCCAGATGAAATTAGCCTGGCATAAAAGCAAAATGGTTTTGATCAATGTCACAAATGTGGTCCTCAATGACAGAGTCCTTGGTAAACAATCTTTTTTGAACTGTTTTCATTCTGTGACAGAGTCGCTCATAGCTGAACCACTGCTGCATGCCTCTCATTGACTGGCTGCTTGAGTCTGCATTTGGCCTGTTATATTCCTTATCTAAGAATGAAAATCAAAAATCTGCTGAAGCTGGAAATCTGAATTGAAAACTGAGGAGAGATGATACCTGACTTGCTGAGATTTACCTGCATTTTCTGTTTTCAATTCAGTTTTATCTCATCATTTATAGCCAGAGAACACATGCCAATAAACCAAAACCAATGTGCTTGACATTTTGATGAATAAACATATTCTGATGAAGTTAGCTTTTTGACTATTTTGGAATTTAATCAGCAATGAAATATAAAGGAATGTACAACATTCCTAGTGCCAGCAAGATATATTTAGTGACTTCATAGTGCACAATTATATTGTGATTTTTTTTAAATGTAGTTCTTGAGATTGAGGATTACATGTCCATCCCTAACTTTCCTTTAAGAAGATGATGAGCAATTTGTGGTGACTTTGACAGTACTAAATAATGATTTATTCTGTACATTCAAATGTAAAGTAGAAGGACTGGTGGAAGAATCTCTGGGCAGAATCTCTCTGAACTCAAAGTACATTGAGTTTTTATGTCTTAGAAGAGCATAGATAACGGAAGGTGATTGAATGCAATTTCTATTATTCAATATTTTGATGTTTGTTAGATGGTTCTGTAGAAATACAAGTTTATAATAGGAAGACATCTCAACTAACAAAACCAACTCTGAAGATTCAACCACCTGCTGGAATCCATATTCCAACCTTCTTTTACCACCAGGATGAAAACAAAAGATGGCAGATAAATAGTATAAAAAATTGGGGGCATGGGGTGGAGCAAGAGCTTTTGGGTGATAAATGGATGCAGGTGAGGGGATGAATGATAGGCAGGTGTGAGAGCAGGAGAAAGGGAATGATGTTAGAAGCTGGAAGGTGGTAGGTGGAAGTGACAAAGGGTTGAAGGCAATGGAATCTGATCTTAACAGCAGCTGTTATGGTGATGGAGCAAAGATGTTAGACAAAGTGATCCCAATCACTCACACATTTCTCCCTGTGGTTCCTCTCCTCATCGCCTTTCCTTTATTCCATAGTACACTTTCCTCTCTCATCAGATTCCATCTTTGATATAAGACATAAGATATAGGAAAAGGCAACTCCACAAGTTAATAATTTAACACATTTCAAATTTGCATTCATAGATATATTGAATGGAAAAGGAGGACTTAGGACTATAATTGTATAGTTTGTTAAAAGCAGAGTCTTGGGTAAATGGGGTGGTGACAAAGGCGTTTCTTCAGTCACGGCTCTGTGTATATCCGTTGGGACATTATGTTGCAGTTGCATAAATCATTGATGAGACTGCATTTGGAGTAGTGTGTATAGTTTTGGTCTCCTTCATAAAGGAGAGACATGGCTGAACTGGAATGTGTACAGAAAAGTTTTACCAGAATATTGCCAGGATAAGAGGGCTTGAATTTTAGGGTGGCCAATGTAGTCTTTATTCCTTTGAATGAAGAAGAAGAACAAGGGGCGAACTTGTAGAAATGCTTTATAATCTCAGCTGAAGAGTAATTGAAAAGGTTTTGGAATTCTATGAGACATCAGCATTCATTTCAGCAGGACATCAGAGGATTTGCATGTAGAGTTAAAACCCCATAATGTCAATAATATTTCTTTTGTCCACAAGTTTATTTCATGAGACAGTCACTCATAAAGTAAACTGATACACTAGTAATACCAGAAAAAAATTAATAGGAAAATTATTACTTTACAATCTGGATCTATTGTACAATATTTTGTACAATTTGCTGAAATTGTTATTCAGTCCTATCTTGCAAAATGAAAATGTTCTCCACACATTATACCTTTGATAACAAGTTTACCGAGAAGTTAACTTTGAATTGATAAATATTTTAACTTACTTAGTTTGCAATATTCTTTGCTTACATATTCCAAAACATTTATAGTTTATGTGATTATAAAAATATTATTGGTTAATTTCCAAAGGTTTCTGAATTCCTATGGTCAACCAGGTAGACTGCTAATGTAAATAAGATGTAATCTGCTATATAAAAGAATGCCATTAACTAGTTTTGTTATGGCTGGTCATAAAGTAAGTTTATAATTTTGAAATTCCTTTGGCATAATCAGTTTTTGCTTGTCTGATTCCTTCTATGTGTTACACTGTTACTACAGATATGGAAGTAGTTCATTATGAATTGAACATTAAATAAATAAAAAGACCCAAATGCTTCACTTGCATTCTGGACACTTGCAGTTTGTTTTTATTCACTGGAGCATGGGAGACTGAAAGGTGACCTTACTGAGATATGTAAAATTATCATATACTGTAGATAGGGCAATTAAGAAGCTCCAAGCCCTAGACCTCAATACCCCCTTGTGTAACTATATCCTTGATTTCTTCACCTGTAGATTCTAGTAAGTGCAGATTGGTAACAACATCTCCTACATAATCACCATCAGCACAGTGGTGCCACACAGCCCCTCAATCACTGTCAGCAAACCAAAGAGCTGATTATTGACTATTGAGGATGAAATTGGGGGTCTATAATCTAAGAGACCTTAAGGGTTCCGAAATATAGAGTTTCATTAACTTTACATTCTAGGCCGTCATCATATTAGAGGATTGGTCCTGGGACCAGTAAATGCCATTTCAAAGAAAGCATGGCAGCAACTCCACTTTCTCAGAAGTTTGTAAGGATTCGGCATGTCAGTTCTGACAAACTTCTATAGATGTGCAGTGGAGATCATCCTGATTGGTTACATCATGACCTGGTATGGAAAGACCAATGCCCAGGAATGGAAAACCTTTCAAAAAGTGGTGCCTACAGCCTAATTCATCACAGGAAATGCCCTCCCCATCATTGAGCACATCTACAAAGAGCACTGCCACAAGAGAGCAGCATCAATCATCCAGGACCCCCACTATTTAATCCAGGTTCTCTTCTCCCTACTACCATCAGGAAGGAGGTACCAGAACAATAGGTCGCATACCACTGGGTTCAGGGACAGTTATTACCCTTCAACCATCAGGCTCCTGAACCAGCAAGGACATCTTCTCTTAGCACAACACTGAACATCATTGAACACAACCTATAGACTCACTGTCAAGGACTCTACAACTCAAGTTTCCAGTAATTTTTAAAATTTATTGTACATTGGTTGCTTGTCAGTCTTTGCTTGAGTGTAGATATTCAATGATTCTACACAGGGAGACCTGCGTACCTGCTTGAAAATGCAAATACCTAATCAGACAATCTTGTGGCAGCAACTTATGGAAAAATATTTCCTTAAACACGTGTAGACATGGTCAAGAGATTCAGCTGCGGTGTGCAAGAGAGCATCCATGAATGCACAACATGTCAAACCTTCAAGTGGATGGGTGACAGCTAAGACCACAACTATACACTCAATGCCCACTTTGTTAGGTACAGGAGGAGGTACCTAATAAAGTGGCTACTGATACTGTGCAAGACAATAAATCTCAGGGTAATATGTGGCAACACAGTGTTTATTTACTTTGATAATAAATTTACTTTGAAATTTGAACTTGAATGCACAGACTTTATCCCAAGGAAAGAGTATCAATATCTAAGGGTTATTAAGTTTAAGGGAAGTGGGGAAAGAGTTAAAAGGGAACTAAAAGGTAACTTCTTCATATAGAGGGTGGTGTGTATAGGGAATGAGCTATCAGAGAAAGTGGTACAGAAACAACATTTAAAAGACACCTGAACAGCTACATGGATAGGAAAGTTTTATGGTCATACTTGGACAAATAGTATTAGCTTTGACAGGAATCTTGGTTGCTGAGGATAAATTGGGCCAGAGGACCTGTTTCTCTGCTGCAATGATCTATATAACTTTAAGGAACTTGCTCTTTATTTCTACTTGTATCCAGGTTGGTACTTGCTGTTCTCTTTTTTTATCTTCATTTGTGAAATGTGCCCTATTTTTGTAATAGACCAGACTATAAATTTACAACAGCAACAACGTTAAACAGACAAAGGAGGTTAACTGTCCATTCAATGGCTCTCCATCATTACTGATATTCTCTTTGTTGCTTCCGTTACGTTCCCCAGCTTTTCTGCTATGAGACTAAATTGTGTTTCCACATTTCCAGTGCTGATGAAGGATTTTGCTCTGAGTTGTTTCCACAATTGATACCTCATCTCATGAGTGTTTGCAACTATTTTTCTTTAGGCTTCCAGTAGCTGCATTTAGTTTAGATTTTTCAATTCAATTATCACACATGCTCTGCTTTCATTCTAAACAAAGAGTCATTGCATTTCAAATAACAATGATAGATTTCATTTCCTCTTGCATGTTAAAACACAGCATTGTGATGACTATAAAGATAAGATCTAAGATTCCTTTCCAAACTCTTCATTCTACACTGTAGCATTGTACAGTAACAAAATTTGCTGAAGCAGCTCTCTGACCAACATAAGTGCAGTGTTAAACTCCCTTCACAGTGGAAACCTCTTCATCGCTGAAACTCCCTTCATCTGTGAAACACTTCACTGTGAAAATCTCTTCATCTGTGAAACTCTTCACTGTGAAAATCTCTTCATCTGTGAAACTCCCTTCATCTGTGAAACTCTTCACTGTGAAACTCTCTTCATCTGTGAAACTCTCTTCATCGGTGAAACTCTTCACTGTGAAACTCTCTTCATCTGTGAAACTCCCTTCATCTATGAAACTCTCTTCATCTGTGAAACTCCCTTCATCTGTAAAACTCTCTTTATCTGTGAAACTCCCTTCATCTGTGAAACTCCCTTCATCTGTAAAACTCTTCACTGTGAAACTCTCTTCATCTGTGAAACTCCCTTCATCTGTGAAACTCTTCACTGTGAAACTCTCTTCATCTGTGAAACTCTTCACTGTGAAAATCTCTTCATCTGTGAAACTCTCTTCATCTCTGTAACTCTTCACTGTGTAAATCTCTTCATCTGTGAAACTCCCTTCATCTGTGAAACTCCCTTCATCTGTAAAACTCTCTTCATCTGTGAAACTCCCTTCATCTGTGAAACTCCCTTCATCTGTGAAACTCTTCACTGTGAAACTCTCTTCATCTGTGAAACTCCCTACAACTGTGAAACTCTTCACTGTGAAACTCTCTTCATCTGTGAAACTCCTTTCAACTGTGAAACTCTTCACTGTGAAACTCTCTTCATCTGTGAAACTCCCTTCAACTGTGAAACTCTTCACTGTGAAACTCTCTTCATCTGTGAAACTCCCTTCAACTGTGAAACTCTTCACTGTGAAACTCTCTTCATCTGTGAAACTCTTCACTGTGAAACTCTCTTCATCTGTGAAACTCCTTTCATCTGTGAAACTCTCTTCATCTGTGAAACTCCCTTCATCTATGAAACTCTCTTCATCTGTGAAACTCCCTTCATCTGTAAAACTCTTCACTGTGAAACTCTCTTCATCTGTGAAACTCCCTTCATCTGTAAAACTCTTCACTGTGAAACTCCCTTCATCTGTAAAACTCTTCACTGTGAAACTCTCTTCATCTGTGAAACTCCCTTCATCTGTAAAACTCTTCACTGTGAAACTCTCTTCATCTGTGAAACTCCCTTCATCTGTGAAACTCTTCACTGTGAAACTTTCTTCATCTGTGAAACTCCCTTCATCTATGAAACTCTCTTCATCTGTGAAACTCCCTTCATCTGTGAAACTCTCTTCATCTGTGAAACTCTTCACTGTGAAACTCTCTTCATCTGTGAAACTCCCTTCATCTGTGAAACTCTTCACTGTGAAACTCTCTTCATCTATGAAACTCTCTTCACTGTGAAACTTTCTTCATCTGTGAAACTCCCTTCATCTGTGAAACTCTCTTCATCTGTGAAACTCTCTTCATCTGTGAAACTCCTTTCATCTGGGAAACTCCCTTCATCTGTAAAACTCTTCACTGTGAAACTCTCTTCATCTGTGAAACTCCCTTCATCTGTGAAACTCTTCACTGTGAAACTTTCTTCATCTGTGAAACTCCCTTCATCTATGAAACTCTCTTCATCTGTGAAACTCCCTTCATCTGTGAAACTCTCTTCATCTGTGAAACTCTTCACTGTGAAACTCTCTTCATCTGTGAAACTCCCTTCATCTGTGAAACTCTTCACTGTGAAACTCTCTTCATCTGTGAAACTCCCTTCATCTATGAAACTCTCTTCATCTGTGAAACTCCCTTCATCTGTGAAACTCTCTTCATCTGTGAAACTCTCTTCATCTGTGAAACTCTTCACTGTGAAACTCTCTTCATCTGTGAAACTCCCTTCATCTGTGAAACTCCCTTCATCTGTAAAACTCTTCACTGTGATACTCCCTTCAACTGTGAAACTCTTCACTGTGAAACTCTCTTCATCTGTGTAACTCCCTTCCTCTGTGAAACTCTCTTCATCTGTGAAACTCCCTTCATCTGTGAAACTCTCTTCATCTGTGAAACTCCCCTCATTTGTGTAACTCCCTTCCTCTGTGAAACTCTCTTCATCTGTGAAACTCCCTTCATCTGTGAAACTCTTCACTATGAAAATCTCTTCATCTGTGAAACTCCCTTCATCTGTGAAACTCCCTTCATCTGTGAAACTCTTCACTGTGAAACTCTCTTCATCTGTGAAACTCCCTTCAACTGTGAAACTCTCTTCATCTGTGAAACTCTCTTCATCTGTGAAACTCTTCACTGTGAAACTCTCTTCATCTGTGAAGCTCCTTTCATCTATGAAACTCCCTTCATCTGTAAAACTCTTCACTGTGAAACTCTCTTCATCTGTGAAACTCCCTTCATCTGTGAAACTCTTCACTGTGAAACTCTCTTCATCTGTGAAACTCTTCACTGTGAAACTTTCTTCATCTGTGAAACTCCCTTCATCTATGAAACTCTCTTCATCTGTGAAACTCCCTTCATCTGTGAAACTCCCTTCATCTGTGAAACTCTTCACTGTGAAACTCTCTTCATCTATGAAACTCTCTTCACTGTGAAACTTTCTTCATCTGTGAAACTCCCTTCATCTGTGAAACTCTCTTCATCTGTGAAACTCTCTTCATCTGTGAAACTCCTTTCATCTGGGAAACTCCCTTCATCTGTAAAACTCTTCACTGTGAAACTCTCTTCATCTGTGAAACTCCCTTCATCTGTGAAACTCTTCACTGTGAAACTTTCTTCATCTGTGAAACTCCCTTCATCTATGAAACTCTCTTCATCTGTGAAACTCCCTTCATCTGTGAAACTCTCTTCATCTGTGAAACTCTTCACTGTGAAACTCTCTTCATCTGTGAAACTCCCTTCATCTGTGAAACTCTTCACTGTGAAACTCTCTTCATCTGTGAAACTCCCTTCATCTATGAAACTCTCTTCATCTGTGAAACTCCCTTCATCTGTGAAACTCTCTTCATCTGTGAAACTCTCTTCATCTGTGAAACTCTTCACTGTGAAACTCTCTTCATCTGTGAAACTCCCTTCATCTGTGAAACTCCCTTCATCTGTAAAACTCTTCACTGTGATACTCCCTTCAACTGTGAAACTCTTCACTGTGAAACTCTCTTCATCTGTGTAACTCCCTTCCTCTGTGAAACTCTCTTCATCTGTGAAACTCCCTTCATCTGTGAAACTCTCTTCATCTGTGAAACTCCCCTCATTTGTGTAACTCCCTTCCTCTGTGAAACTCTCTTCATCTGTGAAACTCCCTTCATCTGTGAAACTCTTCACTATGAAAATCTCTTCATCTGTGAAACTCCCTTCATCTGTGAAACTCCCTTCATCTGTGAAACTCTTCACTGTGAAACTCTCTTCATCTGTGAAACTCCCTTCAACTGTGAAACTCTCTTCATCTGTGAAACTCTCTTCATCTGTGAAACTCTTCACTGTGAAACTCTCTTCATCTGTGAAGCTCCTTTCATCTATGAAACTCCCTTCATCTGTAAAACTCTTCACTGTGAAACTCTCTTCATCTGTGAAACTCCCTTCATCTGTGAAACTCTTCACTGTGAAACTCTCTTCATCTGTGAAACTCTTCACTGTGAAACTTTCTTCATCTGTGAAACTCCCTTCATCTATGAAACTCTCTTCATCTGTGAAACTCCCCTCATTTGTGTAACTCCCTTCCTCTGTGAAACTCTCTTCATCTGTGAAACTCCCTTCATCTGTGAAACTCTTCACTATGAAAATCTCTTCATCTGTGAAACTCCCTTCATCTGTGAAACTCCCTTCATCTGTGAAACTCTTCACTGTGAAACTCTCTTCATCTGTGAAACTCCCTTCAACTGTGAAACTCTCTTCATCTGTGAAACTCTCTTCATCTGTGAAACTCTTCACTGTGAAACTCTCTTCATCTGTGAAGCTCCTTTCATCTATGAAACTCCCTTCATCTGTAAAACTCTTCACTGTGAAACTCTCTTCATCTGTGAAACTCCTTTCATCTGTATCCCTGAGAAACCTTCTGAAGAAAGCTCTATGACATGAAACTTCTGTTTTTCTTCCCACAGCTGCTGTCTAACATGGCAAGTATTTCCAATCTTTTCAATTTTTATTTCAAATTTTCAGCATTTGCAGTTTTTAAAAAATTTAAGTGTACTTTGTTGGTGTTATGTTTTGTAACTCCAAAACATAAAAACAAACTGAAAAGAAACACGGAGCTGGGAATGCGTGTCTTAGGTTCATTTTTACTTTAAGCAAGGCATGTACTTATGATGTAGTGACGTATGCCATTTACATACTTTTACATATATCTCATATTGAATTATTTAAATGAACACGCACGCTTAATAAAACAATATATTTACAATATTACTCAAAAATTTCTGAATTGTTAAATACACAACACTCCTTGTTGCTTAGCTATAAACCCGAATGGAATATAGAGTGCATCTCCACTTACATGCATACACACACACAGGCATATGTCTGTGTGTGTGTATATATACATACATATATATATATAGAAAATGAACAATGAAACTAGATACACACAGTATATTATATATTACAACTACAAAATAGACTTCCACAGCACAGTAAGTTTTAAATTGTCACATTCAGGCCTAAAGATCTAATTGTTGTGGAGGATTTTTGACTCGTGTGAGATCACATCTTTCCTGACCTGGGAGGTCACTCTGTTTGCCAGGTGAGTCTTGTGGTTGTGAAGCAATCTCAGGTTCTGCGGCCTCCTCTGTGGTGGTTGTAGTTGACGACTCTGGAACTGCAGGAAGTGGCTCTGACAGCTCTGAATGCCTTTCTCCCGAACGCGTTGGCAACCTGAACCATGCTTGTAAAGCTGCTCAATCTGCTGATCTATTCCAGGCCACCTGACAAAACGTCAAGCCAATACTTTAATTTTGATCACACTAGATATCTGGCATGTAACTAACTTTAGCTCTCAGCTTTGATGGTACAACTCTCAGTGCCCACATAAGGTAAACTCTGTCATGGGCACATTCATCCTGGTGCTGATAAAAATGGAGGAACTGGGAGTTGTGCTGCACATTCCAACCATTTTGGGTGGCTATGCAGACATGAGACAGTGTGGGGTCTTTTTGAGTTTCCCTTTGGGTCATCCGTGCCCAGATTGGGAGAATTCCAATTTTCATTAGGGGAATACATGAAGAGGAGTGTCATCTTTTGTAAATTTTTCAGTTATTTCTTTTTTCAAAGCTAATGGACGATCCAACAGCATTTCCATGATTAGCCGCCCTCTTGAATTCAAAATTCTAATTGTGTCCTCCAAGAAACAGAGCCCACCTCTGCATTTGTGCTGCTGCTGTTAGTGGAACAACTTCTGTGGTTTGAAAATGGTTACAAGCAGTTGGTGATCAGTAATGAGGGTAAACTCTCTCCCATACAAATACTGGTTGAAACATTTTACACCCCAGACCAGACTCTAGGCCTCTGTCACTCTGTGCATAATTTTTCCCTGCACCTGTAAGGAAACATGATACAAAGCCTCTGTGGCGTTCACTTCTGTCATTCATAGCATGTGACGTGATTGCAAGGTGTCACAGACAATGTGAATCATAATGTGCAAGTACAGTGTCTGATGTCACCATTTCCTTGGTCGTTTGGAAAGCCACCTCACACTGCTTTGTCCTTTGCCATTTCTTACTGATCTGCAGTAATGAGTTCAAGGGGTGGCCAGGTTTGGCAGGAATCTGTTATAGTAATTGACAAATCCTCAAAAGGACTGCAAATGTGGCACGTCCTTTGACCTTGGGTGATCCCAACTGTTGGAATTTTCTCAGCATACTGTGTACCACTTGTGCATCAATGGTGTGACAACAGTAAGTGAGACTTCGGTTGCAGAATTCACACTTGTTGCATTGTGGTTGGGCAGCCTTGCAACACCTGGTCCGTAGCTTTCTGCCAGAGTGGAGGTGCAGACGCTACTCCAAAAATAAGTCTGTTATAGTGACAAAGTTCTTTGTAAGTATTTATGGTGAGAAACATTTTGGATTCTTCTTCCTTCTCCATCTGTAGGTAGGTCTCAGTTAATTTCACTTTGCTGAAGTGTTTTCCTCCAGAAAGGTTTGCAAAGATATCTTCTATCTTGGACAAAGGGCATTGATCTACTTTCCACACTGGGTTGCTGGTGACCTTAATATCACCACAGATCCTGACAGACCCTTTCTCCTCGGCAGCTGGGACCACTGGTGTTTCTCATGGGCTCCAGTCAACCTTGGAAAGAATTCCTTCACCTTCCATGCAATCTAGCTCACTGGCAACTTCAACACAGATGGTATATGGAACTGGACAAGCTGTGCAAAACTTAGGTGTGGCATTTTCATTTAACACTATTTTATCCTCGATATGTTTGAGTTTTCCAATGCCATCCTCAAACACTGCTGTGGCATCATCCAGTACCTTTCTTAATTCTCATTTAGTTGACTCCATTTTAGGGGCTGTGACATGCAAATAGTGGCTGGATCTCTGAGTAAGATGATTTGTCTCAGCTTCTCATATCGCCACTAAGCTGCTCCTCCTGATTTTACCACAAGCTCAATATGGCTTGTTGGTGGTTGTATTTCACCATTACAAATGTCATTTCCACAGGAGTTATCTTTTCTCCAATATAAGTTCTTAGTTGGACATCTGCAGGCTTCAGTTCAGTATCTGTGAAATGCTGTTCAAACTCATTTTCTTGAATGACTGAAACAGCCGAGCCAGGGTCCAATTCCATTTTAATTAATTTGCCATTCACTTCTGTTGTAAGCCATGTGACTTGTCCATTGTTAGTTTTCACATTGTCAATCTCAAGGCTACGCAACCCCGTGTCACTCTTAGCGTTATCAGATTTTTTATCAACAGCATGCATGTTAGTGCTCTTTTTGAAACTGCAACTTGACTTTTTATCTTTCCTGTGCAATCCAATTATTTTTGTCTTCCCAACATGCTCTTTGCAAGTGTCCTACTTAACCATTTAACCATATAACAATTACAGCACGGAAACAGGCCATCTCGGCCCTTCTAGTCCGTGCCGAATGTTTACTCTCACCTAATCCCACCTACCTGCACTCAGCCCATAACACTCCATTCCTTTACTGCCCATATACCTATCCAATTTTTTTTTAAATGACAATATTGAACCTGCTTCTAATACTTCTACTGGAAGATCGTTCCACACAGCTACCACTCTCTGAGTAAAGAAGTTCCCCCTCATGTTACCCCTAAACTTTTGCTCCTTTAACTCTCAAATCATGTCCTCTAGTTTGAATCTCCCCTACTCTCAATGGAAAAAGCCTATCCACGTCAACTCTATCTATACCCCTCATAATTTTAAATACTTCTATCAAGTCCCCCCTCAACCTTCTACACTCCAAAGAATAATGACCTAACTTGTTCAACCTTTCTCTGTAACTTAGGTGCCGAAACCCAGGTAACATTCTAGTAAATCTTCTCTGTACTCTGTACTTGGTTTCATTTTCTGAAAGTTTTGTCAGTAGATCTGCATTGGCTTAGTGTATTTGAGCCCCTTGTCATAGCGGCAACACAATTTGTTCAGCCAGGCCTGTTTTTGTTCAGATATTCACACTCACGTTTATTCCCGACTACAACTCAAATCGGGTCTCTGTCTTCAGTTTACATTGATACAGTAATTTCAATACCTCTTTTAAATATCAGTTGTGCTTCAGTTAGGAGCCATTTTTGAATGCTTTTTTTGTAAGATTTTGTGGCATGTGGCCAAGTGGTTTAAGGTGTTGGACAAGTGATCTGAAGGTCGTGAGTTCGAGTCATAGCTGAGGCAGCGTGCTGTGTCCTTGAGCAAGGCACTTAACCACACATTGCTCCAGTCCACCCAGCTGAAAATGGGTACCGGCAAAATGCTGGGGGTTAACCTCGTGATAGACTGGCATCCTATCCTGGGGGTAGTCTTGTACTCTCAGTTGCTTCACACCATGGAAACTGGCATAAGCACTGGCCTGATGAGCCTATAAGGTTTGGAACAGATTTTAACTTTTAACTTTTTGCCTGTAAGATTCCACAGACTAAATGATCCTTCAGTACATCATTAAACCCATTACTGAACTGACAATGCTCAGACAATCTCTTCAATTCAGCCATATATACTGAAATGGACTCCCCTTCTTTTTTATTCCACTTATGCAACCTAAAGCGTCTGCAGTCAACAATGATTTCAGTTGTAAATGTTCCTACATTACTTTCACACCAGCAGCAAAGCTCATTTTGGCTGGTTTGATGGGAGCAGATAAACTTCTAAGGAATCTGCATGCCCTGAAATTGAATGAACTCAGCAGAAGTGGCATTTGTTTTTCATTCACAAACAAAAGAAAATCTACAGGCACTGGAAATCTGAGCAACACACACAAAATGCTGGAGGAGCTCAGCAGGCCAGGCAGCATCTATGGAAAAGAGTACAGTCAATGTTTTGGGCCACAACCCTTCATCAGGACTGGGTAAGAAAAGCTGAGGAGCTCCCCATAGCTCCTCACCATTGCTCCTCAACTTAAATACAGATTCCAAACTTTGAAGCCAATATTAGATTCCTTAACAAGTGCCAGATTTGAAAGCATAAAAGAAAATGTCACTGATGTGAGTTAGGAGATTAATTACAGGCAGAGTCTGAAAGAAGAAAAATCCGATTTTAAAAAATTTTCAGTGTTATACTGATTGCCGTAAGATTTTTAGCAGGGAGACAGTAATTTAATGATCCTGGATACTTGACATGTTTTATATTTTCTAGTGATTTTGAACAGTGGTCTAGGAATCACGGGCTCCTTTAATGATGCCTTAAAGGGCAGTTGTACAGTGCACCAGTGATCATATTGGACTTGGACTTGCCATGACAAGTTTCCATTCTGCACAATACCTTGATAGTGGGTAGGGGTAATGTGGTACCGGGTGCTTGGAGGTTGTTGGTCTGGGTGAAAGTGCATTATGATTAATTTCTGGCTCCCAACCCAGCCTGCAAATACAGAATGTTGTCTCCCCTCCCACCACCATAGCTCTTTCTTGAACTGTAGGCAACCCACTAGACTAACATTGCTCACCAAATCACCATCCCTCTCTAATAGAGCCACTACCACCCCCTCCTGCCCATTCACTGACTCCTCACCATACCTCAAACAACACCAATTTTAATTGGTCCTGATGAAGTGTCTCGGCCCAAAACACCGACTGTTTATTCATTTCCATGGATGCTGCCTGACCTGCAGGGTTCCTCCAGCATTTTGTGTGTGTTGCTACCAATTTTAATTCCCACTCTTCTCAACACAGACAGGTATGAGTACATTGGGAAAACATCCTAAGGGTGGCAACAGAGGAACAGGTAGTAAAACCACAGCCTTACAGCTCCAGAAACCCAGAGTCTGGATGTTGTCTTTATGGAGTTAGATGTGACAACATGAGCTCCTTTCAGGTGCTTCAGTTTTCTCCCATATTTCCCATGTGTTAGTTGGTAGATTAACTGGCTACTGTAAATTGCTCCAGGTGTGTCAATGACTGGTAGAATATGGATGGAGTTGTTGAGAATGAAGGAACAATAAAAGGATGTATATAGGATTAATGTTGACAGTCAGCATGAGTTTGATGGGCCAAAGGGCCTGGTCCCTCTCTCTGGGGACTGAAGAGAAGGAGTAAGTGAAGAAGTGGATTGGTGGAGAAAGGAAAAAATGTATTTTTTTAAAATCATAAACCTACCGAAGACTGGATTGCAACCTTTCAGGGATGGCTTTGCTAGAGACAGCAGCACTGTGAAATGTTTCAGCAAGGTCTCTTCAGAACAAAGTGACCTAATTTCCCAGACAATAAGTGGAAATGCTTTGCTGAATTCTTGGAATGCCGTGATTCAATCTAGTAATGGTAGTAAGTTCATTTTACTCTAGAATTAAGCAATTTTCAGGTACATAGCACCAAAAAGAGTATACCCGAATTTGTACATGCAAACCTTACCAATCTTTCAGTGCAGAGTTTCTCAGGGCAAACCAAACTATGCCATCCTGACATTTAACTACAGTATGTGTTGTGTAGTTGCTGCAGATTTCTGATGAATGTATCTTTAATTGGTATTGCCTCTCCCTTATTTTTAGCTGCAAAATCTAGAGTGATATCTGAATAGAAGTTGGATGCACCGTGGTGTGCAGCCAGTGTACAGATGAATTACCGAGGATGTATTACTGAATTCCAGTGTTTATGCTTCTGACGACTGAAACATATTTGAAAGTCATGAGCGACGCAGAGCAAACATAAATCTCTTCAGTCAAGACAGTGCCTACATACAATGCTCCCATGGTCGACATCTTCTGGATTGACCATGAAACCATGTATTTAACTTCTTTTATGTCTTTTACATCTGTTTTTAGCCTTGATTGTAATTCTGGAAATTTGGAACCCATGATTTTCAGTTTGGAGATCGTTCGGTTGTTTCAGCGCTCTGCTATCTCGGAGGCAGCGTCAGTGTGTGCAAACCTCGTGGCAAGAAGACTGCGGCATGGGTGCAAGTTGACGTTCATCTGAACTTTGCTGATTAAAGCTTCCATTCTACACCAATTAAAGCGATGAGGAAGATTGAAAGATAAAGCCAATGCAGAGGCTGAGCGCAAGCTGCCTATCTTTTGATTGCTGGTGGGATTGCTCTGCTATCGGAGAGAGGAGGCTGCCTTTTGATTGCTGATGGGTTTGTCTGGCTGCCGGAGAGAGGAGAGGCTGCTACTGTTACTCAAGAGAATGTTACCCAGGTTTTCTGTGTTTTGGATGTGAATATGATATTGACTTGGACTATGGACTTTTTTCAGTCTTAAATTTTTTTATATTCTGTGTTTTCACCTGATTTTGCTCATTTTGTCTGCGGGGGAGAGGGATTTGGTGGTGGTGGGGTGAGTTCGATGTGTCTGTTCTGTTTTTGTTCATTTTTTTGTGTGGGGAGGGGGAATTTGGGGGTTGATAATCGTGCTGCCATTCATTCATTGCTTGGTTTCCAACTATCTGGAGAAGAAGAATTTCAGAGTTGTATACTCTGATAATAAATGAACCTTTGAACCATAGCACCATAAGATATGGAGCAAAATTAGGGCATTTGGCCCATTGATTCTGCTGATCTGTTTTGCCTCTTATCCCCAGTCTCCTGCCTTCTCCCTGTACCCCTCATGCTCTGACTAACCTAGAATCTACCATCCTCTGCCTTAAAGATACCCAATGACCTGGCCATCACAGCTGCCTGTGGCAACGGATTCCACAGATTCACCAATGTCTAGCTAAACAAATTCCTTTTCATCTCTGTTCTATATGGATGTCCTTCTATCCTGAGTCTGTGTCCTCTGGTCTTAAGCCTTTCCCACCATAGGAAACATCCTCTCCACATCCACTCTATGAAGGCCTTTCAACATTTGATAGGTTGCCCCTCATTCTTCTGAATTCCGGTGAATTGAGACCCAGATCTATCAAACTCTCCTCATATGACAAGCCTTTCCAAACCTGAATCATTTTCGTGAACCTCCTTTGAACCCTCTCCAATGTCAGCACATCCTTTCTTAGATAAGGGGCCCAAATCTGCTCACAATACTCCACGTGAGGCCTCACCAGTGCTTTATAAAGCCTCAACATTACATCCTCGATTTTATGTTCTAGTCCTCTTGAAATGAATGTTAACATCACATTTGCCTTCCTCACCACCAACTTAACCTGCAAATTAACCTTGCAAGTGGACTTCCAAGACCCTTTCCACCTGAGATTTTTGAGATTTCTGTCCATTCAGAAAATCGTCTGCACTTTTATTTCTGCTACCAAGGTGCATGACCATACATTTCCTAACACTGTATTTCATCACAAACAAGCCATCTGCCACTACTTTGCCCATTCTTCTAATCTAAGTCCTTCTGTAGCCTTTCTGCATCCTCAAAAATGCCTGCCCCTCTACCTATCTTTGTATTGTCCTCATAGTTCCCACATCTACCATATTTACATTCTACCCAAGATCCACAAACCTGCTTGTCCAGGTAGAGCCATTGTTTTAGCTTGGTCCTGCCCCACTGAACTCATATCAGCATATCTCGATTCTGTTTTATTCCCTTCCTTTAGTTCAGTCCCTTCCTATCTACGTCTGTGACACCTCACACACTCTGGATCTTTTCAATGATTTCAAGTTCCCTGGCCCCCATCATCTTATTTTTACTATGGATGACCAGTCCTTATACACCTCCATCCCCCACCAGGAAGGCCTCAAAGCTCTCTGTTTCTTTCGTGACACCAGACCCAACCACCAGCACTCTCCTCCATCTAGCGGAACTTGTCCTCACTCTTAATAATTTCTCCTTTGGCTCTTCCCACTTCCTTCCAACAAAAAGTGTAGCCATGGGTACTCGTCATGCCTGCCTTTTTGTTGGCTACATGGAACAGTCCATATTCCAAGCCCACACTGGTGACCGTCCCGCACTTTTCCTACGCTGCGTGGATTACTGCAGGTTTGCTGCCTCCTGCACTGATGTGGAGCTGAACAACCTCATCCACTTTGCCTCCAACTTCCACCCTGCCCTCAAGTTTACCTAATCAATTCCCAACACCTTCCTTCCCTTTCTCGATCTCTCTGTCTCTGCAGATAGCTTATCTACTGACGTCTATTATAAACCCACAGACTCTTACAGCTACCTGGACTATACCTCTTCCCACCCTGTTACTTGTAAAAGCGCCACCCTCTTCTCTCAATTCCTGTCTCTCTGCCGCATCTGCTCTCAGGATGAGACTTTTCATTCCAGAATAAGGGAGATGTCTTCCTTCTTCAAAGAAAGAGACTTCCCTTCCTCCACAGTCAACACTGCCCTCATCTGCATCTCTTCCATTTCATGCACATCTTCTCTCACCCTATCCTTCCACTGTCCTACCAGGGATAGGGTCCCTCTTGTCCTCACCTACCACCCAATCAACCTCTGTATTCAGCACATAGTTCTCTGCAACTTCTGCCATCTCCAATGGGACCTGACCACCAAGCACATCTTTCCCTACCCACCCCCCCACATTCTGCTTTCCACAGGGATCACTCCCTATGTGACTCTCTTGTCCATTCGTTCCTCCCCACTGATCTACCTCCTGGCACTTAATCTTGCAAGTGAAACAAGTGCTACACTTGCCCCATACCTCCTTCCTCACTACCAGTCAGAGCCCCAAACAGTCCTTTCAGGTGAGGTGACACTTCACCTGTGAGTCTGTTGGGGTCTATATTGTGTCCTGTTCTCCTGGTGTGGGCTCCTGTACATCGGCAAGACCCGATGTAGATTGGGAGACTGCTTTGCCAAGTATCTACAGTCCATCCGCCAGAGAAAGCAGGATCTCCCAGTGACCACCTATTTTAATTCCACTTCCCATTTCCATTTCGATATGTCAATCCATGGATCCGCTACTGTCCCGATGAGACCACATAGATGTTGGAGGGACAACACCCTATATTCTGTCTGAGTAGCCTCCAACCCGATGAGACCACATAGAGGTTGGAGGGACAACACCCTATATTCTGTCCGAGTAGCCTCCAACCCGATGAGACCACATAGAGGTTGGAGGGACAACACCCTATATTCTGTCCGAGTAGCCTCCAACCCGATGAGACCACATCGAGGTTGGAGGGACAACACCCTATATTCTGTCCGAGTAGCCTCCAACCCGATGAGACCACATAGAGGTTGGAGGGACAACACCCTATATTCTGTCCGAGTGGCCTCCAACCCGATGAGACCACATAGATGTTGGAGGGACAACACCCTGTATTCTGTCTGAGTAGCCTCCAACCTGATGGCATGAACATAAATTTCTTCAACTTCTGGTTATGGCTTGCCCCCACCCCCTCCACCATTACCCATCCCCTTATCCCTCTCTCAACTTATCTCCTTGCCTGCCCTTCACCTCCCTCTGGTGTTCCTCCCCCTTTTCTTTCTCCCATGGCTTCCTGTCCTCTCCTATTAGATCCTCCTTCTTCAGCCCTCTATCTCTTTTACCAATCAACTTCCCAGCTCTTTGCCTCACCCCTCCCCCTCCCACTTTCACCTATCACCTTGTGTTTCTCCCTCCCCTCCCCCCACCTTTTTACTCCTCAGCCTTTTTTATCCAGTCCTGATGAAAGGTCTTGGCCCAAATCATCAACTGTACTCTTTTCCATAGATGCTGCCTGGCCTGCTGAGTTCCTCCAGCATTTTGTGTGTGTTGTTTGTATTGTCCACAAACTTGGCCACAAAACCATCAGTTCTGCCATCTAAATCATTGTCATATGATGTAAAAAGTAGCACTCCCAACAAAGACCCCTACAGAACACCACTGGTTACAGGCAGCTAACCAGCCAATCAGCCAATGCTCGATCCATACTGCTATTTTTCCTGTAATACCATGGGCTCTTAACTTGTAAAGCAGACTCATATGTGGCTCCTTGTCAAAGGCCTTCTGAAAATCCAAATTCAGAGCATCCATCGATTTCCTTTGTCTGTCAGCGTGTTATTACTTCAAAGAATTCCACCAGGTAGTCGAAAGTGGAGCAGAGTGATGATGGTGCTAAGCAGCTCTATTTCCATCTTTAATATCTCTATTTTTCCCTTTCACGGTTCTTTTGAAGACCCTGACCTGGAGTTACACGCTGACTTCGGTTCTTTGTGGGAATGGGAGGCCTAGAATCTCAGGGCTCTGGAGACAAGTAGATCGAAGGTTGGTGTCACAACAGGAGACCAGTGTGTCATTGGGGGAGTGGAATATCTATGGCCGTGTGTCCAGAGATTCAAGATCTTTGGGCACAGAGCTCACAAAAAGCGATGTAACGGACTGTTAACATCGTAAACCAGCAAATTGTTTGTCTCCCTGTCTGCTGTGAAAACGGAGCCACCTCTTTCTCCCTTATCAGGGAGGTAGAGAGGGTCTGTGGTCTGTTGAATGCCGGGTGAACAATAGAGTCTTCGGAGTAACCGCCGATCTGTGTCTTTGCTGTTGCTCTGCTCATGCTTGAGTTCTCGGAGGCGGGCACCGATGCTTTTTTTTAATCGGGTGGGGGGAGGGGGGATCGTTGCTTGCTGCAGCTTATGTGCAGGAGGGAGGGGAGCTGTGGGGGACTTTGGGGTTCTAACATTTAACTATCGTTTATTCTTTGGAGGCACTTCTCTGTTTTGGTGGATGTTTGTGAAGAAAAAGCATTTCAGGATGTATATTGTATACATTTCTCTGACATTAAATGTACCTTTGGAACCTTTGAGATTTGTCAGGCAAGATTTTCCCTTAAGGACATCATGCTGACTACAGCCTATTTTATCATGTGCATCCAAGTACCTAAAGCCACATCCTTAACAATCGACTCCAGCAGTCAGACTAACTGTCCTATAATTTACTTTCTTCTGCCTCTGCCTCTCTCCCTTCCTGATAAGTGGAGTGACATTTTCTATTCATCTGGAACTATGTCAGAATCAATTAATACTTGAAAGATCATTACTGATGCCTCCACAATCTCTTCACCCACGTCTTTCAGAATGCTGGGGTGTACACCATCTGGTGCAAGTGAATTATCTACCTTCAGACCTTTCAGATTCCCAAGAACAAACTCCTTAGTAATGGTAATTTCACATACTTCTACCCCTCACACTCTCGAACTTCTGGCATACTGCTAGTGTCTTATATAGTGAAGACTGAGGTGACGCAGCTTGCAGCGGCCAATCCAGAACTGATTATCTGTTATTTGTGAAGTGGGGTGCCGTGCGCAATCATAATCGATTGAAAATGGACGTGGAAGCATGGAGAAACATCGGGAAATTCCAGGAAGATCTTCTTCGTTGCTGCTGCTGCTGTGAGGTCCGGGTCTTTGCTGGGAAGAACAGGCCCCCAGTCCTCAGGGTCGCGTTGCCGATGGCCGTTGGTGGGGCCGTCTTAATACGCTTGGCAGAGGACGGTGCTCGGAGGGGATGGTCGTCGACTTGGAGGTTCGACAGACTCAGGTCGCTTTCGGTGTGTGCTGCGCCTGCGAGGCTGATTCGGGCGGCGCCATGGAAGTTCATAGCGAGGGTATTCCCTTCTGCCGCCGGCGTGGGATGGCGAATCTGTCGGGACCCTGGGAACTTGTGGAAACTGTGCTGATTTCTTTTGAACTTACAGTCCTTTAACATCTTGGACTATTTTTACTGTGCCCATAATCTGTTTTTTTTTAATCAATTATGCTATTGTTTGCACTGTTGTAACTATATGTTGTAATTATATGGTTTTGTGCAGGTCTTGTAGCTTTAGTTTTTGGTCTTGTTTTTGGTCTTGTTTTTGTCTGGTGGAATGGAGCTCCTTTTCGGGGAACGCGCTAAATGGTAGCGTGATATTAATATGCAGCAGCCTCTCCGGACTCTGGATTGGGGATTGCCAAACATTACGTGGATTTTCTGGTGTAGTCTGTTTTGTCATATGCTTTTGTGATATCATTCTGGGGGTACGTTGTCTGATTTTTTAACTGCATTGCATTTGTGGTTTCTAAATGACAATAAACTGAATCTGAATCTGCATCTGAATCACTTATTTCATCCGCCATTTCCTTGTCCTCCGTTACTACCTCTCTAGTGTCATTTTCCAGTGGTCCAATATCTACAGTCAACTCTCTTTTACTCTTTATATATCTGAAAAAACTTCTAGTATCCTCTTTAACATTATTGGCAACTTAGCTTCATATTTCATCTTTTCCTTCTTTACGACTTTTTCAGTTGCCTTCTATTGACTTTTAAAAGCTTTCCAATCCTCTAACTTCCCACTAATTTTGCTATATTATTCAGTATGCCCTCTTTGGTTTCTATGTTGGCTTTGACTTCCCTTGTCAGCCATGATTGTGTCATCCTGCCTTTAGTATACTTCTTCTTTGGGATGTATCTGTCCTGTGCCTTCCGAATTGCAGCCATTGTCACTCTACCGTCCTCCCTGCCAGTATCCCTTTCCAGTAAGTTTTGGCCAGCTCCTTTCTCATGCCTCTGTAATTATCCTTACTCCACTGTAAAAATGATACATCTGACTTTAGCTTGCCTTTCTCAAATTACAGGGTGAATGCTATCATATTATGATCACTGGCCCCTAAGGGTTCCTTTACCTTAAGGTCTCAAATCAGTTCTGGTTCATTGCACAGTACCAAATCCGGAATAGCTGATCCCCTAGTGGGCTCAACCATGAGCTGCTCCAACAAGCCATCTCATAGACATTCTAGAAATACTCCCTCTTGGGACCCAGCAGCACCTAATTTTCCCAGTCTACCTACATATTGAAATCCCCCATGACTATTGTAACATTTCCTTTTTGACATGCATTTTCTATCTCCCTTTGTAATTTGTGACTACCTCTTTATTACTGTTTGGGGGTCTGCATATAACTCCCATCAGGATCTTTTTACCTTTGCAGATCCTTAGTTCTATCCACAACAATTTTACACCTTCTTATCCTATGTTACCTCTTTCTAATGAGCTTAAGAACATCTTACATGTGCTTTGACATTTAATTCCTAGTTGACAGAAATCATGTTACCCCAGCCATTTTTTAATGGACTAAATAAATAAGGGTTAAATGTACTGGAAGGCAGACAATTTTCCATTTCATATCTTGTGAGAAGACATCCAGAGTTCAGACACAGTACACCACTGGAAAAAGCTGTCTCATCCAATGTGACTGAATTAAAACAGTGTCTAATGTCTGACATACCACTTAATGTTTTGTTTTTGTTTCTGAAGATTAAGGCTGAGAATTTGCAGCTGTCCAACATTACAGATTATCTAAAGGGAACCGTGAACTGCCTCAAATAGCTGCAGATGCTGGAAATCTGAAACAATAATAAAAAACGCTGGAAAACTCAGCATCTCAGCAACTTCGCAACTGTGGAAGAAGAATCAACATTTTAGGTTTGTAAGCCTTGTCGGAACTGGGACAGAAAGTTAGTATTCAATTGGAGAGACCATGGTAAGGATGTAGAACAGTATCATTTTCTTTCAAGATTAAAGATTAGCTTTATTTATCACATGTATGTCAAACCATACAGTGAAATGTGCCATTTGCATCAAGAACCAACATAGTACGAGGATGTGCTTGGGGCAGCCTGTGAGTGTCACCATATTCCCGGTGCCAAGATAGCAACTTACTGACCCTAACCCTAACCTTTACATCTTTGGAACGCGGGTGGAGTCTGGAGCACTTGGAGGAGACTCATGTGGTCACAGGAAGAACATACAAACTTTTTACAGGCAACAGCAGCAATTGATCCCGGATTGCTGGTCCCGTAAAGTGTTACGCTCACTGCTACACTACCACACATTCTGTGAATGGGGGAGTTGAAATTACTTATTTGCTGCAAGTTTTAGAAAGGTGTCTTCTTGTTCTTAAGGGTACGGTAATGCAATGTTTGAGTTATGGACTGGCTGCCAGAGTTCTGGACTAATGATTCAGGGATGTGAGTTTGAATCCCCTTAAGGGAATCTTAACTTCAAGGAGTTAAATAAAGTTTAGTATTTGAAATAAAAGTATTAGTCTTTGTAATAGTGGCCATAAAATATTGGATTGTTGTAAAAATCCATTGAGTTCACTGCTGTCCTTCAGGATAGGAAATCTGCCATCTATGCCTCATTTGACCAAAATGTAACTCCAGACCCATTCATGTGGTTGACTTACAGTTGACTTGCAGTTTAGGGGTAATTAGGGATGGACAATAAATGCTCAGATTGTGCTGAATGAATGTGTTAAAGAATGTCCCCTCACCAAAGGAAGTTGCTTAACTGCTTCTAACCTAAAGAAGGTCACATCTGGAGGAAGGATGTGGTTGAGCTGGGGAGGGTGCAGAGGAGATTCATCAGGGAGGGAACTCACCAGTGGCTTACTGAGAGAGGCTTGTCAGGCCGGGGTTGTTTTCTCTAGAATGGAGAAAGCTGATGTATGCAAAGGTTTGGGGAGAGGATTGGATAAAATCTTTCCCACAGCAAAGTAAACAGGATTAGGGAAAGGGGTAAATGTTTTAGAGAGGATCTGAGGAGGAATTATTTCATCCAGGATGTGATGGAGTCTGGAGCACACGACCTGAAGTGGTGTTGGAGGTAGATATAAGAAGTACAGTACAAGGAAGAATTTCCATAGAAGGCAAACGCTGAACCAGTAAATGGGCTTAATATAGATGGTTACCTGATATCTGGGCTGCACATGGTACTTGTGGGGTGTGCTAAGGGTGGGAGGGGGGGTCACCTTTGGCACTCCACACCTATTTTCTTCTGTACGATTCTGACTCTGAACACAAACATGTGCTGAAAAGATGAACAAGGACTTTACCAGGTCCAGAGGGTTGAGTTGTAGGTAGGGTTACCCAGGTCTGGTCTTTATTCCTCGGATCATAGGAGAATATGACAGGTGGCATTATAGAAATGTTTAAAATTATAAGAGAGCCCCTCAAAGTCCAACCCTATGTCCCCGTAGTGAGAGGTGGAAATGGGTAAGGCTGGCCAACAGGGCTCCGGTGAAGCTGTATAGGCCAATCACCTGTACAGTGGAAACACTGATGAACTTCAACTTTACCATTGACTTTGGATGATGGAGACAGGAGGTCATCAATGGCTTATGCTCCACTCTGGGAGCTAAGGGCCCAAGACCAAGCAGATGGATAGGTGGATAGTAATGGTCTTTTCTCAAGGGTTGGAGAGTGCAAAACAAGGGGTCATTGGCTTAGAGTGAGAGGTGAATGATGTAAAAGGAATCTAAAGGGCAACTGTTTCACATGGAGGGTGGTGAGTGTAAGGAATGAGCTGTCTGAAGAAGTGGTTCAGGAAGGCACAATTGAATAATTTAAAAAGCACATGGATGGGTACACAGTGGGGCTGGACTAGAGGGATGTAGCCCTAACACAGGAAATTGGGACTAGCTAGGTGGGCACCAAGGTCAGAATAGACTTGCTGGACCATGGGGCCTGAATCTATGCCACATTGCTCTATAACAAATTGGACCAATGCACGTAGAATGAACTTTACCTCAGAAAAACGTATTGTCAGTTTGATAGAAGGAATGAAGAAAAGAAACTGAAACCAAACAGTGCAATTTTAAGAGGAACAAGAGAAGAGATATGAACAACTACAACTCTTTAAAGTGACAACACAAGGCAGATCTGCTGGAAAGTGACAATCTTTGACCTTACTAATGGGGCATGGAGGTCATGCTAAGACTTTACAGTAGGTGTTTCATTGTTGGCTCAATTACAAGGATTCACGGTGGAACATAAAATCAATTCACAATTTGGACCATTTGCTTGTTGTGATCATCATGGTCGCTGTTTGCATCATTAGTGTACAAGCGAGGGACATGGTGCGGAAGATGAATAGTTGCTCCCCACATTCCCTGCAAATCTACTCTTGTTTCAGTAGTGGAATACTCTACACCAGCATAGGCATGATCACCTCATCCAAAACTGCATAACATCTATCCATCCCACCAAAACCATAATGACCAGCCATGTTCTTTGATAACAAATGCATTGCCAGAAAGGATGGTGAAGCCTTATTTACTCACAAAATTAACAAACAATTGTGATTCATTATTACATTTAATTTCCTTGTCATTTGAAAACATAATGGCACACAATTTATTGTCAGCAGTAAGTCAAATCCAAACTCAATCATAAGTATAAAATATCATTATGTTTTTACAAAGGATTGGTCAAAGATTCCTCAACATTCAGCTCCCATTTCTTTCTCTTTCATTTCGGGAAGTATGTATGTTTCTCATGCCTGTCATGTCTGATGAAATGATTAAGGAATTGCTTAAATCAGTATTTACTGTTTCCCTGAGCTGACGGAATGCTTTCCATTTCTGGAAAATCTAGTTTTTCCGTAATTTTCCAATGTCATGTTCTTGAGAAAGCAATATGAACTACTTGCATTTTATTTTGAAATCTCCAATCACTTTCAATTTCTGATAATTAATTAGTACAGTGCAGTGTAACTGTTTTGATGCATCCACTCAGCCATGGAATGAGAATAAATCTATTACTATCTTCACACTCTACTTCCTCTGTTGATTAAATGCAAGACCCAGAAATAATTACAGATATTCTGACAGCAGAACTGAGCTTCAGTTTCCATTGGTAACGAATATTCTGACTTCACTTACTCGCTTTTCCATGGAAGTGTTGCACTTTTAATGTGTTAACAAGACTAGAACATGCAGAAGCATTTCTTATAGTTTTGAAATGTATCTTTTGAATTGCTTTTTATTCTATTAGCATCCTATATATTTCCTATATGATCATGTGACTAAGATGAATAGAAACGTCAAATAGTTGCACTTTAGGGAGTTATTTTAGACAAGTCAGAAGTATAATAACTCATTTGTGGCAAGTTGGCTACTTCAAATAGATGGCAAAAAATGGTTTTAGTAAACTGAGGATAAAAAAGAGGATTTCAAATGGATGGCAATTTCTTCACTCTAGCCTTAATGTTAGTACATTACTGAACTGGTCATATACCTCGGTAACCCCATCAGTTTAGGTTGAAACATTAGGGAAGGTTCCATGAACTGATTTCTCTAAGAAAAAAACATTTTCATTATTCCTTCCGATAGTGGTGATTACAAAATATCATTGTGATATTTCTAAAATATGATGCTGATTTACTGTCCCATCTCATATTTCATTCTAACATGCTGTAAAATCATGTATTCCATAAGCTTGTTCACAAACTTATCTACTTGAACTTTTGCTTTAAAACATCTCATGAATCTGAAAGTCTCACATAAAATGCGATTCCACATCATCCAGATTTCTATACATTCAGTGTAAAATCGCCAAAGTATGTCATCTCATAATTGTTGACATTAAATTTTATCCATCACTTATTTCCAGTTCTACCTTGTTACTAATAATTCCTCGGATCATGAATTCTGTGTTTCAAACACTGATCTATGCAGTAGACAAAAATAACTCTGTCAGGCTCTGCTATTTATTTCCACCTTTCACCTATCTGCAAAACTACCTTTCTACATTCTATACCCTCCCTTTTCATCTTATTCCCTTGATATCTTGCTCTGATGCTATGCACATTTAATATTCTCCATTAATACATCCCAAAAGCTTTCATTAAGACCAGTGTAACCCTCAGGTTCAGCCGGCGGCGTTCGTCTAGGGAAGACAGTCTCTGGCCCCGCCAAACATGTGGAATTTGAGGTGTAAAGCCTCCTGTTTGTGTGGAGGCTGCGTGATCCATTCCCCCATTACAAATCAGTACCACAAAATAACAGACTGCACCATATGTAATTAAACAATTTAGCTGTATAATTCTTAACCCGCTAAAGGGTTGGTAAAGAAGGAAAGGGCCCATTTCAATGAAACAGTCTAATGCACACATGTTGGAGATTGCGGTTTCCCTTTCACTGGTCCTCCATTGATTTCCCCAGGCTTCATCAACTTCCGGCCCAATTCCGACTCCACTTCATCCTGCTGGCTACGACCTCTCCTTTCAGGCGTCTTCTCTCTTCATCTCTCGCCGAACAAAAGACTCACATCTCCTCGTTCTCAAGCACACAACAAGAGAAAACACTCCCTGCATTGGACGGCACACATTCCAAAGTCCCTGTTATCTCTAGCCGTAACCCAAACGCTGCTGCTACAGAAAGGCCATTATATTAACAGTGAAACCTTTCCCAGGGTGTTACACCAGTAAGGGTTAGGATATCATCTGAGTTTTTGTTGAATGGTAGAGCAGGCTTGAAGGATATAATGCTCTAGTGCTATTCCTATTGTCTATGTAATTATGCACCATGTCTTCTAAAACTCATCTCTATCACTTCTTCAAAGCGTTCCAGCAAACTGGGGGAACCTGAACTTCCTTATTAGTCCCAATTGACAACCTATACTTGGTTTCTTTACATCCAAATATTAAGTTCTTTGAAGCAACAAATGCACTAATTCATGGCAATCAATGACTTCTGGTATGTATTAACAAAATAGTCATCTGAGCAATACTAATGTTATTGGGTGAAGTGATTAAATGGCAAATCCGTAACACTGAGGTTCCAACCAGTAACCCAAAGCCTAGAGCTCATATTTGACTGTGTTAGCTATGAAATTTAAGCTTAGAGAGTACTCTGAAATTTAAACAAAGAGCAGCTAGACTTAGTAAATATAGCCACAAAGCAACTGGATTGTCATTAAAAATCATGTTGGATAAATGTCCTAATTCTGCTCCTGTGATTTACGGTCTAACTGCCTAATGTTGCTCAGGGAGCAAAGCTGCCATCCCTGCAAGGCCTCAGCTCTTTGTGATATCAGATCTGTGGCACCGTGCTTCATTCTGAAATGGCCTAGCAAGCTGCTCTGAATAACAGCTATTAGGGATGGGAAAATAATCGTGAGATTTGCCAATTAAGTCCAGATCTTGAAAAAAATAAATGAAATATAATTCTTTTCTTAACGATAGCACTAAGAAAGAAGAAAACAAATCACGATAAGTATGAAAGTGCTCAAAGCATCTCTTCAAAGTTTTTTTTTGCTGGGATTCTGCCTTTTTAGAAATCTGAGAAGATAATAATTTTGCTAGCATAATAATTCCAATTAAATTAAGCAGTTGAAAGCACTAACTAGATCTTTGAACTTTGTCTTATTTATGTAGAATCTATGCAACATTCCCTTCCTAACCCTTTCTGTGTCAAGTCATACTGTTTCCAGAAGTTTGTATTATTTTCTCTGCTGGGACAGAAACTCATCTGGGCAAATCTTATTTCTCTGAATGAACACAAAGCAGAGTGATGTTGTAATTAACTCTACAGTGTATAAGACAATTAAATGGGATTAGCAATTTATTTTTAGTTATGATACTTTGTTTTCTGATTGGCAAAGAAAAAACATTTAAAGTAAGTTATTAGACTATATTTCTTTTCAAACAAGCTTGATTGGTATCTTTCTTTCTTTCCAGTGATAGAGTTGCAGTCAATGTTTAGAACCATATTATGCACCACTATTGAACAATGCTGTGAGTAATGTCTGTAATTCTATTTTATATGACGTCAAACTGTATTTAAATGGCTAACTTTCTACTATAAGTCGTGCAAAAGGAGCATTAGGAACAGGAGTGCTATTGTTCACTCTAATTGTATATTTGACCATAGTTATAATGATTTTATGTTGATATAACTTTTAACTTCAGATAGATGACCTATCTAGCAAAGGACATTACTTTCAAAAGCCTGTTCAAATTTCAGTTAATTAAATGATGGTGAGATTTAATGAATGAAGGATAAAGTATGTCTAGAATTTTAATACAAAGTTTAAAACTGGCCAGATGGTCTTGTCTTCATAAAGTAATGTTGGCAAGTTACAATTGAATTACGTAGTTCCTGTTTAAATCTATTAGCACATCACTGGCAGGCGAATTGAGCATAATCTTGAGAATTCTGAATAATGATACACATGTCCTTTGGCTCTCCTCTTTCTAAAGCAAAATAGATTTTCCATGAGCAAAGTGTTCCTGTAAGTAAACCAAAGAATTTACAGAATTAATTTCTTCATCAAAATCCTTATAAAGTATTTTCCATATTAACAATTTAAATGGTTTTCCTCTCTCATTTTAATGGAGCTGTTGACAGATTTATTTTGAGCTTAACTGCATCAGTTGAGTTAATGGGACACAATGTCATGCAAACTGTAATTTCTAAACTTATAAGGCAATTTCAGGCTCATCTTAGTAAGCAATCTCCTTTATCTCAAAAAAGGATCTAATGCTTTCCTGGTGTATATGATGAATGAACTCTTCTTGGGCTTCCAGCCGGGTAAAGGTATTAGTTTTAACCGATGTTTCGGTGGCAGAGTTTTTCATCAAAACATTGGTTAAAATCGATACATGGACTGGTGTATGCTATGGAAGAAATCATTCCTCCTTTATCTCCTTCCCCCAACTTTCTATATCTTCAGATAGTAGAAACATGTCAAAATGTTTATTGATTTCTTCATCATCAAGATTGAGATGACCCATTGAAGACCTACTATTGTGTCTATATGAAAATATCTGGAAGCCACTTCTGCCTGCAGTTTCTCCTTTAATCATCTTGTTCATTCTCCCATGAGGCTAACTTTATTAATAACGAACCTTTCTTGTTTTTTTAACCTTGCCACAACAACATCATGCTTTTCACTATTTTTGTACATCTATCATTCACACAAACATGTTCTTTTATCTCTTTTGACCACATTTATTATTCACCTCCTCAAATTACCTATCTCTTCAAATCTTAACAAAATTAATTTGGTCTTCAATTTTCTCATCCTCTTTAAGGTTTTGAAATTTATCAAATGTTGAAAATGTACATCTGGTGCAGAATGCCCGTATGCCCTATTGAACACTTTGGATGCTTTTATTCCAAATTCAACATCTGAAAGAACAACACTCCCCCCCCCCCCCCGCCCCAAGCAGTAGTAGAGCTGAGGTCTACAAATTACAACAGGACATAGAAACTTCACGTCAAACGGGCAATGTTATGATAGTCATAAGGATTTCAATTTGCAGGTAGATTGGGAAAATCAGATTAAGGGATCAGCTATTTTGGATTGGGTGTTGTGTAATGAACCTGAATTGATTTGAGACTTTAAGGTAAAGGGCCCAATGATCATAATCAATAGAATTCACCCTGCAATTTGAGAAGGAGAAGCTGAAGTCAAATATATCAGTGTTACCACTGGAATTACACAGGCATGAGAAAAGAGATGGCCAAAATTGATTGAAAAGGAACACTAGCAGGGTTAATGACGGAGTAGCAACGGTTGGAATTTCTAGGAGCAATTTGGAAGGTGTAGCATATATACATCCCAAAGAGGAAGAAGTATTCTAAGGCAGGATGACATGACCATCAATTACAAGGGAAATCAAAAACAACATAAAAGCCAAAGAGAGGGCATATAATACAGCAAAATGAGTGCGATCTTTCTGTAAAATACCAAGGCAACTAAAAGAATCATTAAGAAGAAAAAGATGAAATACCAAAGTAAGCTAGCCAATAATATTAGAGGATACCAAAAGTTTCTTCAAATATATAAAGTGTAAAAGAGAGGCAAAAGTAGATACCAGGCCATTGGTAAATGACACTGGAGAGGTAGTAATGCGGGACAAAGAAATGGCAGATGAACTGAATGAATATTTTGCATCAGTCTTCACTGTGAAAGACACTAGCAGTTTACCAGAAGTTTGAGAGTGTCGGAGGGTGGGGGGGACAGAAGTGTTTGAGGTGGCTACTACCAGGGAGAAGGGGCTTGGGAAATTGAAAGATTTGAAGGTAGATAAGTCCCATGGACCAGATAGCGTATACCCCATGTTTTATAATGCACTGGTGAGTTTTCACTTGGAATATTCTGAGAAGTTTTTAGCCGTTTATCTAGGAAAGGACACACTGACATTGGAAAGTGTTCAAAGGAGGTTAACAAAAATGATTCCAGGATTGAAAGTCTTGTCACATGAGGAGCGTTTGATGGTTCTGGGCCTCTACTCACAGGAATTCAGGAGAATAAGCTGTGACCTCATTGAAGCCTATTGAATGTGGAAAGGCCTCAATAGTGTGGGTGCAGAGAGGATGTTTCATACAGTGGGGGAGTGTATGACCAGAGAACACAGCCTCAGAATAGAGGGGCATCCTTTAGAATGGAGATGTGGTGTATCTGTGGAATTCATTGCCACAGGCAGTTGTTGAGGCCAAGCCATCGGGTGTATGATAAATTCTTGATTAGTCAGGGCATGAAGGTATACAGGGAGAAAGCAGGAGATTGGGGCTGAGAGGGAAAATGGATCAGCCATGATGAAGTGGTGGAGCAGACTCAATGGGCAAAATGCCCTAATTCTGCTTGCATACCTTATGATCTTATGGTCATAATATCTAACTATAGAATTCCCATTCCTTCCTTTTCGGATAGAAAAAGAGCAGCAATTCAGTCATAGAGAAATTAATATATATTTGTTTCTTTGATAAATTAAAGTCAACAACAAATTCACTGAGAAATGAAAATCTCATTTGCAAAGAAATTTTAAATTTTGATATAAGCTGACAGCTCCTTGCTTGTTGTTGACTTTCCTGCTTATATTTTTCTTTCCAGCAGTTGGAACTTTTACTCCTGAGGTGGGAATTGAAAAGGAGATTTGGAAATGAAAACTTTATTAGATTGGGAGACAAACCTATTTTGCCTCCTTTATGCTTCAATCCATTTGAATACCCATACAAGATTCTCGAGCCATCAATCTGGACTCCTAATTTTGTACAGAAATGCGGGGACCACTTCTAAAGTGCACAGAAACAAGTCGTGCAGGAGTTCAGAGGTTTGAAAGTGCAGCTCACTTTCAGGGACTTTCATGTCCTGAAATTTTTCATAAAATTCATTTGAAGCAATAAAAAAAATTGTTTCAAAATAAAGAATGAACAACCAAATGGAGAAATGAATACTTAAATGCCAATTGTTTCATGTGCCTTGTTATTTTTCCTTGCTAACTGCTCTGCATGAAACTGGAATAGAAGAAGGGTGTATAAGAAAGTATAAGAAGCATGTACTCCACATCAGAAATAAGTGTTGACAGGGCATTGCACTATTCTGGCAAGAGACAACTAAAATATGAACATGTAGAGAATGAGTAACAGGCCAGAACCCAAGTATGGAATACCAACGATATTAAGTGCCGAGAACAACAATTTCCATGTTCCTTGATGTTGTAGAGAAGAAGTGCAATTTGAGGATAATTGAGCTGATGAGTGAAATTAGCTACTAAACAATCTGGGTTTCCAATTCGTTACAATGATAACATTTCCAGAAACACCACAGGAAGATATTGGAATAAGTGAAAAGCTGTGCAATATTGATGCAAAGTTCTTCTTGAACACTATGATGAGGAACAGTGAACATTAATTAACAGGGCTAAGATGCAGCACTCTGAAACATTTGTTGATCCTTTAAACCAAAATCAAATTTTGAATGCAAAATAATGTCAGCAATCTCTAGCTTTTACTCAGTGACTTTCAATGACATATTAGTTCCCTTATCCCATTGTAGGTGTCAATGCCTCAGTAGTTATAGCACTGTGTTGCATAACTTCTAGGTTGCAAATGACAGTATTGAAAAGACGGACCCGAGCATATGGCATAACATAAATGCTAGAGCCTACAATTGTGGCTGATAGCATTTTGCCAAGAGTAGTCCTATCAGAGAATGAAAATTGTTGTTTCTGCTTGTAATATCAGTACTACTAAGAGGTACTATGTTAATGGTCTTTCTGAGGAAAAAAAAATCTAACTTTCAAGTACTTTAATAAAATCTAAGCTGTTGTCCCAGATTTCTCTGAGAAGATAAAAACACCCTCGAAATAACTGTTCTCCAAAGTAAATGACATTATTTGCAGATGTGCAAATGTGTAATGGTAGGGGTAGGGCTCCATGACATTTACTCAGCTCTGCGCTGAACTGAACTGAGTCCGAGGCTGTGCCTGCTCCACCTGTCTTGGGCTTCATGTTTATGGACTCTGTTTATGGGCTTCATGTTTTTGCTCTGAATACTATTTGCTTACTTTTATTGTTTGCACAATTTTTTTTTATCTCTGCACATTGAACTTTTTTATGGGTTCTTTTGGGTCCCTTTTATATATGACTGCCTGTAAATAGACAAATCTCAAGGTTGTATAATGTATACATACTTTGATAATAAGTGAATTTTGAACTTTGAACTTTGAAACAGATGGCCAGAGAAAATGTCTTCTGCTGCATGAAATACTTGGTTCCTTCTCATATTCTCCTCACCTTCCAGAAACATGAAGTAGAGAAAAAGATACCTGTACCTAGGAGGACATAACTTATATTAATCAAATATATTAGGGCACCCATGTGAGATGGAAGGTTAAAAAAAAACAGCTGAAGTTACATGAAACAAATCTGCTGGTGTCAACGGGTTCAGGCATGGCCCAAGTGCGGAGTGAGAGCCACTGAAGCGGTCGATATTTCACAGATTTTAATGCAAACGATGTTAAAGGGAAAAAGAACACAATAAACACTAGGCCAATCAAATCAAGTCAGCATAGACAGGCTTCTTTCATCGCTAAGCTAGGTGGTTCTCTGTAGATCTGATTAATTTGCTACGTGAAAGTTCAATTTTCCCAGTCTGTATCATGACTTTCATCAAGGGTTAAAAATACTCTTGATAGGGTTACTTTACTTGTGTATTTGCACACAGCAGCCAGGGATCAGCTTTTGGGGTAGGGCTCTTCCAGATTTTACACTTGACTTGATTGTTGAATCAATTGAAAAGCTTGGTTGAAGTGTTCAGTTGTTATGCAGATCTGAGTGAATGGACCTCAGTGCTGGGAACCTGGGTACTTGTGAATCAAAAAGCTTGGAATGGAGAAGCTCAACGTAGACTAGAGAAGCTCGGCATGTAGACTCGGGACTCCCTGAATGTAGAGTCAGGACATGTACTGAGAATAGAAAGCACCCTCTCCTCAAGCCACAAATGTCAAAAAGTCACTGTTCAAACTTTACTGGGTCCTTACTTGGCAAGATCCTTCTGCCACGCTGGAAATAGAAACACGAGTTCCTACATAGGAACTCCAACGGAACATTGTTGCCTCAACGAACCACTCTGACCAAAGAATCTCCTGGCCAAGGTCAGCTGCTTTCTCTCCACTGGATCCATCCTGGCATGGTCAAGACTTACGGTTAAAGGGTTCAGACATGGCCTAAGTGCGGAGTGAGAGACACTGAAGCGAATCGATATTTTACAGATTTTAATGCAAACAATGTAAAAGGGAAAAAGAAAACAATAAAGCTAGGCCAAACAGGGCCATTAACTAAAACACTCAAATGGAAAACGAAGCCTACACTGCGGCTAAAATGAACAACTAAGAATAAAGTGAATACCACTAGTCTTCAGAGTCAGTTGACTCGACAGTCCAATTTCTCAGGCAAGGCAGAATGCGGATAATGAAGCGTAGCTATGTCCACGTCTCGATACATACTACGACAGAATGAATGGAGTTCAATACTATCACAATGAAATAATAATTAGCTGTCATGAGCATATTCATGAGCACAATTGCCAAATCTGATGCGCTGCTGAATCCGTGGTTGTGACAACTGAAGTAATAAGCTTGGACTATCTCTAGTCTGTAAAAGTCTCTTCACTCAGCAAGTGGTTAACTGAATTCAATTTGCACTAAGTAGTTCCTCAATGTTTTTCGTACACTACTTTGGTCTTTAAGTACTCTTGTTTCGAACAACATGTGTGCCTTCCTTGAGTTCCACCACCTTTGCATAAAGGAAGCTTTTGCTACACATTGGTGGGGAAGTGTAGGAATTGCAGAGTCCAAATTAAGCTTTTGTGGCTGGTGTAAGTACTGTCTTCTTGTATTTCTGCCTTCTAAAGAGTATCCACAAGATTTACATATTTCTTCTTCTACAGGTGAATTTTACATGCTGTTTGTGGTTCTAATTGATTCCTAGTAACCCTAGATGCCCAGTTTAGTGTTGCATTTTTACTAGTACGGAAGCTAAAATATTACAAGCTAAACTATCTGCTACTTGGAGCAGTCAATGTTAGTTTTCATAACCTATATACATAGCTGTCTCCCTATGTTTCATGTAAAGATGTCACAATCAGTTTCCATAGGCTTACACCCACAACTCCTTTTACATCACTATTGTTGACAGTAATAGAATTTTGGTCAGTTTAGATTCTTCGTGGTTAAGGCATAGTTGCAAAATTTACCAAATTTCAAAGTTTAGCAAGAGGCCTGGAGAGTTTAAGAAGCTGAGCCTTCAGCTCTCCAGTTACGATCAGTGTACTTAGCTGTTGTATTTTTACCTCATATGCATGTAACACACTGCAAAGTTTCACTGCTAAGGCATATGTAATGGCTTCTATGTAATGTTCCTCTGCTAAGGTAATGGTTTCTCTGTAGCAGCAATGTTTGGGTTATAACTAGAGGTAATGGGACTTTGGAATTCAGTGGCCATCTAATGAGAGAAATGTTCTTTCTTGCGTGTCTGGGAGCAGGTTTTTCATGGTCTTTTGTCGAGGAGAGATGAAGAGGGAGGACGCATGTGGAGAGAGCTGGTAGACCACTGGACAGAGTGGACTGGGATCTGAAGGTCCGAAGGTCAGCGACATTCAGAGAAGATCGATGGTGGAAGAATGACTACTGAGTGAGCTCCAAAGGGGACTTTGACTTTGACTTGGGCCCTTTTGTTTTGTTTATTTTCATTACTATATTCAGATTAAGATTCATAAAGTCTATCATTTAATTGGATATGGTGTACTGTCTGATATTTTGCGTTGTGGGTTTGTAACTGGGGGTACATTACACAGCATCCACACAAATGTGATTTCCCAGTTTGGCAGGGTCAAAGGCTGTTTCCCCAATACAATTGCGAGCTGGGCGAGCCTGAGGGTTACAATTGCGGGGGCTCATCCAGGATTGATTCCGATAATGCTGTGTGATTGCCCTGTTTAAATCTGTGCTGGTATGGATGCTGTGGTGTGCCTCTGTGGGATTGCCGGTAATTAATGCATGCATGTTGAGTGGGGTGGATATTCGTACCCAGGGTGAATTGTTAATTTGATTTTTGATTAATAGGTTAAAGCTGTTGGCAAAGTTTAAATCGTAGCATGACAGTTTGATAAAATAGTGGGCTCAGACCTTGTTTTAGTTCAGACTAGCACTGATGTAACGGCATTAGGACTGCCAGTGTCTATTGGTGCCCCAAGTGAGGCGAGGCCATGGCCTATCCATACTGTCAGGGAGGAGGAGAAGGGAGCACAGCAGGCTGGGTCACAAACCGAGTTGCCCATAGTTGGAGGCAGAGATCTCAGAGACAGGGTTATAACGTTTCTGAGGAGTGATGGGAAAGAGTGGTCGGATTTGGAAAGTTTAATTAGTCCCTGTCCCCAGTGAAGAATGAGGGTTCTGAGTTGGCATCAGCCCTTACATCCCTGGTGAATAAGTGGCCCAGTGCACAGGCAGAGGGTCTCCCACCAGAAGCGAAGGATTTTCTCTGGAATAATGCCCACATTCCAGGGGGAAGAGGTGTATGAGACGTGGGTGGAGCAGACTTCTCAGTTGTTAGATGAGTGGCAGTGTTCTGATGATGAAAAGCAACAGAGATTGGTTGAAAGTTTGAGGGGGTTGGCGGCTAATGTAGTAAGAGGCACGACAGTTAACCGACCCTCTGCTTCCCTTGCTGAATGTCTAGATGCATTAGAGAGCACTTCTGGTAGGACAGGGAGCCCACTGGAGCTCATGGGGGAGGTTTCAAAACATGCATCAGGAGAAGCTTTCCGTGTATCTTTTTCAGCTAGAGAGGCAGCTAAATTGTTTGCAGTGCCGGGGGGGGGGGGGGGGGGGGGGCGTCATTTGGACGGCTGAGCTGGATAAATTAAGGATGGACCAGATAGCCAAGGGCCCCCAGTCCCAGGACATGATTGCTTGGGGTCTCCAGTAGTCCCGTAAAACATACCCCCTCCCATTTGTTCAGCTGATCAGGAGGAGAACTTGTTGGGGCCACGAGAGGACTCCGTCAGCGGGGTACAGTCCTCGGTTGTAGCCCCTTGTGGTGAAGTGACCGGGGCCAGCCCAACCCAGGAAATGGTAAAGGAGATGGTGGCAGTGCTGAGAACTGAGATGTCCCTGGTGTTAACAGTGGGTGTGGACCCTCCATATGATAGGACAGGTAGAGAGGGCCCCCCCAAGGGGACAGACTACGCAGAGGGCTGCATATGGCCAGGGTTCCACGAGAAGAGGGGCAGCTGGTAGCATGTGCTATAACTGTGATGAAGAGGGACAATTCCAGCAGGAAGCCCCACTGAGAGCGTGCCCCCAGGTACCTAAGTAAGGAAAGGAGTTGGGAAACTTAGAGGAGACCCAATGAGGGAATGGCCTGGGGAACACGTTCCCAGCAATGTACCAAGGAACCCCCCGAAAGCGAAAGGCCCAATTCCTGAAGGCTTAGTGGGACCACGCTCCAGTGTGTCGCTATGGATAGAGGGAATATACGCTAAAGCCATACTCGACACCAGGTCGCAGGTCACATTACTGTACCGTTCCTTTTACAACTGGTATCTGAAGCATTTACCCTTGACACCATTCAGGGCACTGGAGATCTGGGGTCTTTGTGCTAGTGATTATCCTACGACGGTTATTTGTCAGTGAAACTGGAGTTCTCGGAGGCCGATGAGGGAGTGTCTGAGGTCCTTGATACATTGGTGCTGGTTTGTCCGGACCCCGCTGAGAAGGGCAGTATTTCAATCATGGTGGGGACCAACACCCCATTTGTGAGGAGGCTCATGGGGGCCTGCAAGGAGAAGGCTGGGGAGAGCTTTTTGGAGACATTGTCCGTGCAACCAGTGTTTCCAGCTGCTTTTGAGGAAGTGCGTGGCAGCATTGGGCCGGATACCGAATTTAAACGAGGGACTATATGGTTCACCCAGTCGAAGCCAATGGTAGTATGGCCTGGGGAAGGAGCGAGAGTGATGAGACTCTCTTAGTGGGTGCTCTGGAAGACCATGGGGGGGGGGGGGGAGTTGGGATTTCCGGCTGGGGTACTGGTGAGGCCCGAATTGCAGAAGCCCTTGGTTGTACAGGTGACCAGGATGGCAGTGATTGTCAGGAACACTACGGAGAGGGAGGTCACTTTCAAGCGGGGGATGCCCCTGGCACGTCTGTTCCTGGTGACAGTGATGTCTAGTGTCCCCTTGAGGCACGCCGGAGAGAAACTATTCGAAAAGGGGGGAAGTTGACTGCTGAGTCATTCAACTTCGTGGACTCTCCAGTTCCTGCGGGTTGGAAGAGGAGGCTGATAGAGAAGATGTTGAAATTGGAAGGTGTCTTTTCCATTGGTGAGTTTGATGCGGGTTGTTCCAAGAGCACACGTCATACTACCCGGCTGACCGAGCACACCCCGTTTAGAAAGAGGTCGCGGCGACTGACCCCTGCAGATGTGGAAGAAATGTGACAGCATTTGTGTAAGTTGAAGGAAGCTGGGATCATCGCTGAGTCCCGAAGCCCCTATGCATCCCTAATAGTAGTGGCCTGGAAGAAGAACGGGAAGGTATGTATGTGTGTGGACCCTGAACAGACGCACTGTCCCTGACCAGTATACGGTCCCGAGGGTTGAAGACGCACTGACCTGTCTGCATGGTGTGAAGTGGTTCAGTGTGCTGGATTTGAAGAGTGGATATTACCAGATCCCCATGAGTGAGGCCGACAAAGAGAAGACAGCATTTATATGTCCCCTGGGATTCTTCCTGTTCGAAAGGATGCCCCAGGGCTTATCGGGAGCCCCTGCAACCTAGCAGCGGGTCATGGAGAAGATGGTGGGGGATAAACTTGTTTGAGGTGTTGGTGTATCTGGATGACCTCATAGTGTTTGGGTCCACCTTGGAAGAACAGGAAACGAGGCTACTGAAGGTGCTGGGGTGCCTGAAAGCTGAAGGGTTAAAACTTTCCCTGGACAAGTGCCAGTTCTGCAAAACGTCTGTTAGCTATGTCAGACATATAATCTCATGGGATGGAATAGCTACAGACCCGGCTAAGATCGAAGCGGCGACCACTTGGCCAAGGCTCCAGACTGTGAGCACTCTGCGCTCACTCCTTGGATTCTGTGGTTATTATTGGAGATTCCTGAAGACCTATGCCAAAGTGAGTCACCCATTGAATCAGCTTCTGGGTAGTTACCCTCACTTGGGGAAGAAAGGGAGGGCAAGAAAAGGACAGGAGGGTGGAGAGTATCTGAACCCGTCGGAGCCCTTTGGACAGAGGTGGGTTGTAAAATGTGAGGAGGCTTTTCAGTCGCTGGAGGAGTTGCTGACACAGGCATCTGTGCTGGCTTTTGCAGACCCCCAATTGCCATATATACTACACACCGATGCCAGCCAAGAGGGGTTAGGGGGGTCCTCTCAGCTGTATCCTGTATCAGGATCAGGGCACCAGGTTGAGGCCTTGTGGCGTTTGTCAGCTGGAGTTTGTTGCCCTCCGAGAGAAACTATCCCACACACAAGTTGGAATTTCTGGTGTTGGAATGGGTGGTGGTAGATAAGCTGAGTGACTACCTCTACGGGGCCAAGTTTGAGGTGAAGATGGACAACAACCCTCTAACTTATATCCTGACCTCGGCGAAACTGGATGCCACAGGCCATCGGTGGTTGGCAGCGTTGTCTGCCTGTGATTTCAGTCTGAAGTACTGGCTGGGAAGCCGGAACATTGATGTGGATGCTTTGTCCCGATGGGTGCATGAGGGACTGGACATGGACACCGGGAAGGCAGAGGGAAAGGAGAGGCCAGATCGAGCAGTGGATCAGTTGGGGGCTTCTGATGACGCCATTCCCCAAATTTACTGTAACCTGACGGCTCTGAAGACAAATCAGCTGCCGGAATTGAGTCCTGGGGAAGTGGCAGCTGCTCAGCGAGATGATCCGGGCATTGGCACTACTTGGTCCGTGGTTGAAAAGGGAGACATGGCTCAGGTGGAGAAGATGAAACATGCTTCGATGCCTCCATTATTGAAAGAATGGCCTCGGTTGGAGTTGAAGAACCAGATCTTATACCGGGTCACGTCACCCCCGGACTGACCTCAGTGTTGCCAGCTGGTTCTGCCGAGGAGTATCGGAGGGCATTGAAGTCACTTCAGGATGTTTCTGGACATTTGGGGGTGGAAAAGACCTATGGATTGCTCAGAGACCGGTTTTACTGGCCCCAAATGAAGTCGGAGGTTGAAGAATACTGCAAGTCATACATTCGACACATATGACAGAAGACACTGCCTACACAGGCAGCTCCTTTGTCCCACTTGCTGAGTTCAGGGCCCCTGGACCTGGTGTGTATGGATTTCCTGTCAATAGAACCCAATGCCAGAAACACGGCGAATGTCTTAGTCATCACGGACCACTACACCAGATATGCTCAGGCTTTTCCTACCAAGGACCAGAGGGCAACTACGGTGGCAAAAGTGTTATGGGAGAAGTATTACGTTTATTATGGCCTTTTATTATCACTAGAGAGTACCCCTGCAGCTGTACCCCTTGACAATAAGTTCTCCTTTTTGAGTACTGTTCTGGACAACCTACCTGGGGGAAGCGATAGTGGCCGTGCCTCTGGCACAGAGTCCGGCCCTGTGGCTCAGAAGGGTAGGGAATGGAAGTGGATGGCAGTAGTGATAGGTGACTCTATAGTTAGGGGGTCAGACAGGCGATTCTGTGGATGCAGGAAAGAAACTTGGATGGTAGTTTGCCTCCCAGGTGCCAGGGTCCGGGATGTTTCTGATCGTGTCCAAGATATCCTGCAGTGGGAGGGAGAACAGCCAGAGGTCATGGTACATATTGGTACCAATGATATAGGTAGGAAAAGGGAAGAGGTCCTGAAAGAAGACTACAGGGAGCTAGGAAGGAAGTTGAGAAGCAGGACCACAAAGGTAGTAATCTCAGGATTACTGCCCGTGCCACGCGACAGTGAGAATATGAATAGGACGAAGTGGAGGATAAATGCGTGGTTGAGGGATTGGAGCAGAGAGCAGGGATTCAGATTTCTGGAGTACTAGGACCTCTTTTGGGGCAGGTGTGACTTGTACAAAAAGGACGGGTTGCACTTGAATCCCAGGGGGACCAATATCCTAGTTGGGAGGTTTGCTAAGGCTACTGAGGAGAGTTTAAACTAGAATTGTTGGGGGGTGGGAACCGAACTGAAGAGACTGGGGAAGAGGAAGTTTGCTCACAAATAGAGAAAGCTTGTAGACAGTGTGAGAGGGTGGATAGGCAGGTGATAAAGAAGGGACACGCTCAGACCGAAGGCTTGAGATGCATCTATTTTAATGCAAGGAGTGTTGCGAATAAGGTGGATGAGCTTAGAGCGTGGATCAGTACTTGGAGATATGATGTGGTGGCCATTACAGAGACTTGGATGGCTCAGGGACAGGAGTGGTTACTTCAAGTGCTGGGTTTTAGATGTTTCAGAAAGGACAGGGTGGGAGGCAAAAGAGCTGGGGGCGTGGCACCGTTGATCAGAGATAGTGTCACGGCTGTAGAAAAGATGGACGTCATGGAGGGATTGTCTACGGAGTCTCAGTGGGTGGAAGTTAGCAACAGGAAGGGGTCAATAACTCTACTGGGTGTTTTTTTATAGATACCCAATAGTAACAGAGCCATTGAGGAGCAGATAGGGAAACAGATTCTGGAAAGATGCAGTAATAACAGAGTTGTCATTTTAATTTCCCAAATATCGATTGGCATCTCTCTAGAGTAAAGGGTTTAGATGGGGTGGAGTTTGTTAGGTGTGTTCAGGAAAATTACTTAACACAATATGTAGATAAGCCTACAAGAGGAGAGGCTGTAGTTGATTTGGTATTGGGAAATGAACCTGGTCAGGTGTCAGATCTCTCAGAGGGAGAGCATTTTGGAGATAGTGATCATAATTTTATCTCCTTTACAATAGCATTGGAGAGAGATAGGAACAGACAAGTTAGAAAAGCGTTTAATTGGAGTAGGGGGAATTATGAGGCTATCAGGCAGGAAATTGGAAGCTTAAATTGGAAACACACATTCTCAGGGAAAAGTATGGAAGAAATGCGGCAAATGTTCAGGGGATATTTGTGTGGAGTTCTGCACAGATACTTTCCAATGAGACAGGGAAGTTATGGTGGGGCACAGGAACCATGGTGTACAAAGGCTGTAATAAATCTAGTCAAAGAAGAACAGAAAAGCATACAAAAAGTTCAGAGAGCTAGGTAATGTTAGAGATCTAGAAGATTATAAAGCTAATACGAAAGAGCTTAAGAAGGAAATTAGAAGAGCCAGAAGGGGCCATGAGAAAGCCTTGGCAGGCAGGATTAAGGAAAACCCCAAGACATTCTACAAGTATGTGAAGAGCAAGAGAATAAGACGTGAAAGAATAGGACCTATTAAGTGTGACAGTAAGAAAGTGTGTATGGAAATGGACGAAAGAGCTGAGGTACTTAATAAATACTTTACTTCAGTATTCACTATGGAAAAGGATCTTGGTGATTGTAGTGATGACTTGCAGCAGACTGAAAAGCCTGAGCACGTAGATATTAAGAAAGAGGATGTGCGGGGGCTTTTGGAAAGCGTCAAATTGGATAAGTCACCAGGACCAGATGAGATGTACGCCAGGCTACTGTAGGATGTGAGGGAGGAGATTGCTAAACCTCTGGCAATGATCTTTGCATCATCAAGGGGGACAGTAGAGGTTCCAGAGGATTGGAGGGTTACGGATGTTGTTCCTTTATTCAAGAAAGGGAGTAGAGATAGCCCAGGATATAATAGACCAGTGAGTCTTACCTCAGTAGTTGGTAAGTTGATGAAGAAGATCCTGAGAGGCAGGATTTATGAACATTTGGAGAGGTATAATATGATTAGGGGTAGTGAGCATGGCTTTGTCAAGGGCAGGTCATGCCTTACGAGCCAGATTGAATTTTTCAAGGATGTGACTAAACACATTGATGAAGGAAGAGCAGTAGATGTAGTGTATATGGATTTCAGCAAGGCATGTGATAAGGTACCCCATGCAAGGCTTATTGAAAAAGTAAAGAGGCATGGGATCCAAGGGGACATTGCTTTGTGGATCTAGAACTGGCTTGCACACAGAAGGCAAACAGTGTTAGTAGACAGGTCATATTCTGCATGGAGGTCGGTCACCAGTGGAGTGCCTCAGGGATCTGTTCTGGGACCCTTAATCTTCGTGATTTTTATAAATGACCTGGATAAGGAAGTGGAAGGATGGGTTAATAAGTTTGCTGATGACACAAAGTTTGGAGGTGTCATGGATAGTGTGGAGGGTTGTCAGAGGTTACAGCAGGACATTGATAGGATGCAAAACTGGGCTGAGAAGTGGCAGATAGAGTTCAACCCAGATAAGTGTGAAGTGGTTCATTTTGGTAGGTCAAATATGATGGCAGAATGTAGTATTAATGGTAAGACTCTTGGCAGTGTGGAGGATCAGAGGGATCTTGGGGTCCGAGTCCATAGGATGCTCAAAGCAGCTGTGCAGGTTGACTCTGTGGTTAAAAAGGTGCATGGTGTATTGGCCTTCATCAATCATGGAATTGAATTTAGAAGCCGAGAGGTAATGTTGCAGCTATATAGGACCCTGGTCAGACCCCACTTGGAGTACTGTGCTCAGCTCTGGTTGCTTCACTACAGGAAGGATGTGGAAGCCATAGAAAGGGTGCAGAGGAGATTTCCAAGGATGTTACCTGGATTGGGGAGCATGCCTTATGAGAACAGGTTGAGTGAATTCGGTCTTTTCTCCTTGGAGCGACAGAGGATGAGAGATGACCTGATAGAGGTGTATAAGATGATGAGAAGCATTGATCGTGTGGATAGTCAGAGGCTTTTTCCCAGGGCTGAAATGGTTGCCACAAGAGGACACAGGGTTAAGGTGCTGGGGAGTAGGTACAGCGGAGATGTCAGGGGTGAGTTTTTTACTCAGAGAGTGGTGAGTGTGTGGAATGGGCTTCTGGCAATGGTGGTGGAGGTGGATACAATAGGGTCTTTAAAGAAACTTTTGGATAGGTACATGGAGCTTAGAAAAAAAGAGGGCTATAGGTAAGCCTAGTAATTTCTAAGGTAAGGACATGTTCGGCACAACCATGTGGGCTGAAAGGCCTGTATTGTACTGTAGGTTTTCTATGTTTCTATGCTTCCCAGGTAGATTCATAGTGACCAGGGACAGGACTTCAAGAGCAGACTCATCTATGAGTTACCGGGCATGCTTGGAGTTGAGAGGTCGAGGACTATGCCCTATCACCCACAAGGTGATCCCCAGCCTGAGAGGTTTAATTGGACCTTGCTAGACATGCTTGGGACCCTGGAGGTCAGCAAGAAGGACTGGTGGAGTCAACAAATTGGGCATCTGTTTCACAGTTGTAATTGTATAGGAAATGAAGCTACTGGGTACTTGCCATACTATCTGACGTTTGGGCACGAGGTAAGGTTGCCCATTGACCTTTGTTTTGGGACTGAAGAGGGTGACTTACCACTGAAACCTTATTTGAAATATGTGTCTGATATGAGGAGAGAACTGAAAAGGGCTTATGAATTGTCTGGGGTCGCAGCCACCACGCAGAATCGTGGAAAGAAGAGGAGGTATGATGAGAAGGTGAGGTTCTCCCAACTCCTGCCGGGAGACTGAGTCCTCATAAGGAATTTGGGGCTAGCTGGAAAGGTCAAGTTGGCTGACCGCTGGGTGGCCACACCCTTTGTGGTGGAGAATCAGATGCCAAACCTACCAGTTTTCCAGGTGAAACCAGAGGAGGGGAATGGTCCTGCCAAGATTCTCCAACAGAACCACTTGTTGCCCCCGGACAAAAGGTGCAGGTAGACCCAGAGCCTGACTTGGACCCTACACCTAGTAAGAGGACTCTGTGAAAACGTGGGGTGACTGCAGGACCCACAGCAGGAGAGGTACCCCTGAGAGGGATACTGATTCGGATGATGATGATCTGGATGTGTGGTACATGCTGCCTTTCGCCAACTCTCCAGTGACTGAGGAAGAGACTCCTGGCCCTTCTCCCACTGAGTCAGGTGAGGTGGGGGGGGGGGGGGCGGAATCTGTGGCTAGCCTGGGTTACAGCAGGATCCTGAAGGAGAGGAAGCGGGGCCTGGATGTGGAACGGGGGCTCCGAGTTGCAGAGGGGCATGAGGGAGGATTCGCCAGGTAGACCCGAAGTAGCTCTGTGCCCAAAGAACTTGTGTCCCTGGGCACACAACCAGCTTCTGCTTTCAATCTTCCATGTACTCCCACAACACATCAGGTGGCAGCACCAGCCTTGAATCAGCCTGTCTCCAGAGCCATGAAAATCTGGCACCCCAAATGCGCACCAGTTCTCCAGGCTGCGTCCTTGGCATATCAGAATCAGGTTTATTATCACCGGCATGTGACGTGAAATCTGTTAACTTAGCAGCAGCAGTTCAATGCAATACATAATCTAGCAGAGAGAAAAAAATAATAAATAATGAAAAACATTATAAATAAACAAGTAAATCAATTACATTTATTGAATAGATTATTTAAAAAATATGCCAAAAACAGAAATACTGTATATTAAAGAAAATGAGGTAGTATCCAAAGCTTCAAAGTCCATTTAGGAATTGGATGGCAGAGGGGAAGAAGCAGTTCCTGAATCGCTGAGTGTGTGCCTGATGGTAACAGTGAGAAAAGTGTGTGCCCTGGGTGCTGGAGGTCTTTAATAATGAACGCTTGCTTTCTGAGACACCGCTTCTAAATCGAAAAGCAGCCATTCGTGAGACCTTGAGAGTGGGTCCCATTTCCGCAAAGAGTCAAAGTCAGCGTGTAACTCCAGGTCAGGGTCTTCAAAAGAACCTTGAAAGGGAAAAATAGAGATATCAAAGATAGAAATAAAGCTGTTTCTGAAGGTATATATAGTGACTTCAAAATTGCTTCCAGAAATTCCAGTCATTGCCCCTCTGCCAGTGTTCTTTTCTAGTTGATTCCAGCCATCTCTTCTCTCCTGTCTCTGTAATTCCCTTTATACCACTATAATACTGATACATCTGACTTTAGCTTCTCCTTCTCAAATTTCAGGCTGAATTCAATCATATTATGATCACTTGCCCCTAAGGTTTATTTTACTTTAATGCAAACACAAGGAAATCTGCAGATGCTGGGAATTCAAGCAAAACACACAAAATGCTGGTGGAACGCAGCAGGCCAGGAAGCAACTATAGAATGAAGAGTCTCGGCCTGAAACATCGACTGTCCTTCTTCCTATAGATGCTACCTGGTTTGCTGCGTTCCACCAGCATTTTGTGTGTGTTGCTTTATTTTACCTTAAGCTCTTTAATCAATTCTGGTTCATTACAGAACACTCAATCTAGGATAGCTGAACCCCTGCTGGTCTCCACCTTGAGCTGCTCTAAAAAGCCACCTTGTAAGCATTCTAGAAATATTTCCTCTTGGAATCCGACACCTACCTGATTTTCCCAATCTATCTGCATGTTGAAATACCCAGTGACTATTGTAACATTACCCTTTTGGCATGCATTTCTATCTCGTATTGTAATTTGTAGTCCACATCCGTACTACTGTTTAGGATCTGTATATAACCCCCAGCAGGCAGGGTGATGGGAACCGGTCTGATAGAGCTGAGGATGAGCCAGCAGGTTTACAAGTAGATGATGGGTGTAACATGAATGTAAGGAAGGTCAAGCCAATGAGTGGGCACAAATGTCAACAGTGCAAAGAGTTAAATTGCACCGCAGAGGCAAAATTCAAAAGTGTGAACAATGCAGGACTGAAGGTGCTGTATTTAAATATGCATAGTATTCGGAGTAAGGTGGATGAACTTGTGGCGCAATTTGTCGGTATGGTGTGGGCATCACTGAGTCGTGGCTGAAAGAAGGTCATAGTTGGGAGCTTAATATCAAAGGATATACTTTGTATTGAAAGGACAGACAGGGAGGCATAGGCAGTGTTCTGGCTCTGTTGGTAAGAGATGGAGTTACATCTTTAGAAAGTGGTGACATAGAGTCAGAGAATGTTGAATCTTTGTAAGTGGAGTTAAGAAACTGCAAGGTTTAAAACGTGATTATGAGAATCACATATAGTAACCAAGGTGTGGGGTTGACAATGAAAAGGGAGCTGAAGAGGGAATATAATAAGGGTAATGTCACAATTGTAATGGGGTATTTCAATACGCAAGGGGATTGGGAAATTCAAGATGGCTTTGGATAGTGAGTGAGGGGAATTGTTGAATGCCTATGAGATGGCTTTTTAGAGCAGTTTGTGCTTGAGCCTTCTTAGAGAAAGGCTATCTTAGATTGGGTGTTGTATAATAATCCAGATTTTAATCGGGAGCTTAAGTTAGATGAACTCTTAGGAGGCAGTGATTATACTATGATTGAATTCATGCTGCAGTTTGGGAGGGAGAAACATAAGTCAGATGTATCAGTATCACAATGGAATAAAGGGAATTGCAGAGGTATGAGAGAGGAGCTTGCCCAGGTAGATTGGAGGGGGATGCTGGCGGGCAAGTCGGCAGAACAGACGTGGCAGAATTTTCTGGGGATAGTTCACAAGGTGCAGAATAGATATGTCCCACAGAAGTTGTTCTCAAATGGCAGGGGTAGGCAACCGTGGCTAACAAGAGAAGTTAAGGAATATATAATATAGCAAAAGTGAGAGGGAAGTTGGTTAATTGGGAAGTTTTTAAAATCCAACAAAAAGCAACTAAAAAAGCTATTAAGAAGGGTAAAGATGAAACATGAGAGCAAAATAGCCTATAATATAAAGCAGGATACTAGAAGTTTTTTCCATTTATATAAAGAGTGAAAGGGAGGTGAGTGTTGATATTGGACTACTGGAAAATAATGCTGGTGATTTAGTAATGGGGGACAAAGAAATGCTGGTTGAACTTAATAAGTACTTTGCATCAGTCTTCACTGTGTGCTAGAATGTGTTAGAGGTCCGTGAGTGTCAGGGAGCAGGAGTGAGTGCCATTGCTATTACAAAGGAAAAAGTCCAGCCAAACTTCAATATCATAAGATGGATAAGTCACCTGTACCAGATGGACTATATCCCAGAGACCCGAGAAAAGTTGCTGAAGAAATAATGGATGTATTTGTCATGATCTTCCAAGAATCATTTGATTCTGGCATGGTTCCAACAGACTGGAAAACTGCAAATTTCACTCCACACTTCAAGAAGGGAGGAAGGCAAAAGAAAGGAAATTGTAGTCCAGTTTGCCTAACCTCAGCTGCTGGGAAAGTGTCGGAGTCCATTATTAAGGCTGAGGCTTTGGGATACTTGGAGACTAATGATAAAGTAGGTCAAAGTCAACATGGTTTTTGTGAAGGGAAATCTTCCCTGACAAATCTGTTGGAGTTCTTCGCGGAAGTAATAACTAGGGTGGTCAAAGGAGAGGCAGGGGATGTCATTTACTTGGATTTTCTGAAGTGTTTGATTCGGTGCCACACATAAGGCTGCTTAACAAGATAAAATGCCATGGTGTTACAGGAGTGATACTGACATGGATAGAGGAAAGACAGACTGGCAGGAGGCAGTGAGTGGCAATAAAGGGGGCCTTTTCTGGCTCGCTGCCGGTGACTACTGGTGTTCCTCAGGGATCAGTATCAGGACTGCTACTTTTCACATTGCTTGTCATTGATTTAGATCATGGAATTGATGGATTTGTGGCAATGTTTGCAGATGATATGAAGGTAGTTGGAGGGATAAGTAGTGCTGAGGAAGAATCAGTGTGATTGCAGCAGGACTTAGACAAATTGGAAGAATAGGCAAAAAAGTGGCAGATGGAATACAGTGTTGGGAAATTTGTGATAATACATTCTGGTGAAAGGAACAGAAATGTGGACTATTATCTAAATGGGGAGAAAATTCAAACATTGGAGCTGCAAAGGGACTTGAAAGTCTTCATGCAAGACTCCAGAAGGCTAATTTACAGGTTGAGTCTGTGGAAAAGAAGGTAAATGCAATGTTGGCATTTATTTCAAGGGGAATAGAATACAAAAGCAAGGATGATGCTGAGCCTTTATAAGACACTGGTCAAGCTACACTTGGAGCATTGTCAACAGTTTTGGGCCCTATATCTTAGAAAGGATGTGTTGTCATTGGAAAGAGTCCAGAGAAGGTTCACGAGGATGATTCTGGGAATGAATGGGTTCATGTATGAGGAGTGTTTGACAGCTTTGGGCCTGTACTCACTGGAATTCAGAAGAATGTGGGAGGATCTCATTGAAACCTTCCAAGTTGAAAGGACTAGATAGGGTGGATGTGGAGTGGGTGTTTCCAGTGGTGGAGGTAACCAGAACTAGTGGGCACATCCTCAAAATTGAGGAGTGTGGTAGAAATAGTTAAAATAGTGTCTGATGGGATACTCAGCCATTCTGGAACAGCTGGGCTTAAGACTGCTGATGTGTGTCGAGAATAACCTTCGATGATAAGCACAGTACCAGGAACTCCAATTAATAAGATACTATGCCCCTGAAACCAGAAGGGAGGATGCATCACAGGATAAATTATGAGCCCTGATAACAGGGAACAAAGAGGAATGTTAGACTCACACTGAGAGAATAATTGACATGTCTCTTAAGCAATTGATATTGTACTGACTGTGGGATGTCAGACGAAGTTCTGTGAAATTGTTTGTCTTGCTGTATAAATATGAGCACTGTATAACCTAAAAATCAGAGTTCTGGTGGCGGTGGAGACTGCTGCAGACTCTCCATGATATCATGTTAATAAACTCTTAAAACGAAACAGGGAGTCACTCTGGTGTTCTTAGTGTTTCCACGACAAAGGGTGACCCTTTAGAATATAGGTTAAGAGGAATTTTTTTAGCCAGAGAGTGGCGAATCTGGGGAAGGTTCTGCAACAGAAGCTGTGGACGCCAAGACCATGGGTATACTTAAAGTGAAAATTGATAGTTTCTTGATTAGTGAGGACAACAAATTTTATAACAGGACAGTAGGTGTGTGGGGTTGAGGAGGGATCAGGAGGGTTCGTGATGAAGGGTTTCGGCCTGAAATGTCGTCATTACCTCCTCCCATAGATGCTGTCTGGCCTGCTGAGTTCTGCCAGCATTTTGTGTTTTTATTTATTTCCAGCATCTGCAGATTCACTCGTGCTACCAGGGATGTTGTCTGGTCCAGCAGCCTTCCGTGGGTTGACCCTGTACAGGGTTCTTCTCATGTTGGCCACGGAGAGACACAGCACCTGGTCATTCGCAGGAGGGGTGGACTTCCTCGCCGCCACGTCATTTTCTGCCTCTAACTGGGCGTAGAAGTTATTCAGCGCATCTGGGAGGGAGGCATCACCTGCACAGTCAGTTGATATTGTCTTGTAATTGGTGATGTCCTGGATGCCCTTCCATATGCGCCGCATGTTGCTGCTGTCCTGGAAGTAACTGTGGATTAGCTGGGCGTGTGCACGCTTTGCCCCTCTGATGGCTCGGGACAGTTTGGCCCTCGCTGTTGTTAGAGCTGCCTTGTCGCCTGCTCTGAAGGCGGAGTCGCGGGACCTCAGCAGCGCACGCACCTCCATGGTCATCCATGGCTTCTGGTTGGCACGTATAGTGATGGTCTTGGGCAGAGTAACATCATCAATGCACTTGCTGATGTAGCTGGTCACTGATGCTGTGTACTCCTCTAAGTTGGTAGAGTCACCATCGGTTGGAGCCTCCCTGAACATGTGCCAGTCAGTGTGCTCAAAGCAGTCTTGAAGAGCAGAGATGGCTCCTGCGGGCCAGGTTTTCACCTGCTTCTGAACTGGTCTGGAGCGCCTGATGAGCGGTCTGTATGCTGGGATTAGTATAACAGAGATGTGGTCTCAGTAACCGGGGTGGGGGCGGGGCTATGCCCGGTACACGTCGGGGATGTTTGTGTAAACCAGGTCCAACACGTTCCCCCCTGTTGATGTAACCTGTTGCACCAGAATATCCCAACACATCAAACCACTGCTACACTACGATAAGGAATGCCTATCATTCCTTCCCAAGACCACATTTTGGCAAGTGGGATCATTTGGCTGTACCCCTACTACCTGCATACAGACAGAGCATAAAGACCAAGGCTCCAGAGATCAAGACAGCTATGAGGTGGTCATGGGAGGCTGAGGAAATATTACATGATTGCCTTGAGTCAGTGGACCAGGTCGTGTTCAAGATCTCATCTGAGGACCTGAATGACTACATCAGGTTTGTTACAGACTTCATTGAAACAGCTGTGGATGAGTGTGTCCCCACAAAATCGTTCAGGATTTTTCCCAGTTAGAAGCCCTGGATGAACAATGAAATCTGGAACCTGCTGAGAGCCAGATCAGAGGCATTCAAGTCTGCAGATCAAGAATGCTACAAGAGCTGCAAGTATGACCTCTGGAAAGCCACTTCTTGGGCGAAGTGGAGATTCTGGACCAGACTGGAGCCAATAATGTATACTCGACAGCCGTGGCAGGGTGTGAGTGCCAGAACATCCTCCAAAGCTAAATCTTGCAACATAGGGAACAGCACAGCTTCACTTCCAGATGAGATGAATGTATTCTATACTCAGTTTGACCACCAGAACAGGGAGGAACCATCACGCATCCCCATGATCCTTTGGTCTCAGTATCTGAAGATGACATGCGGACTGCCTTCAAAAGAGTGAATCCAAGGAAAGCATTCGGTCCGGATGGAGTACCTGGCTGAGTACTGAAGACCTGTGCCAACCAACTGGCTGGTGTATTCAAGGATATCTTCAACGTCTCACTCTGCCAGTGCGTGTTACCCACCTGCTTCAAGCAGGCTTCAGTCATACCGATGCCTAAGAAGAGTGTCTAAATGACTATTGCCCAGCAGCACTTACACCCACAGTGATGAAGTGTTTTGAGAGACTGGTGTTGAAGCACTCCTGTCTGAGTGGTGATTTGGATCCACTCTAATTTGCCTACTGAAGCAAAAGCTCTACAGCAGATGCTATTTCGTTGGCTCTTCACACAACTCTGAAACATCTATTCAGCAAAGGTGCATACATCAGGATGCTCTTTATCAATTAAAGCTCAGCATTTAACACCATCATCCCCTCAAAACTAATCAGTAAACTCCAAACCTGGGCCTCAATACCTCCCAAGCAATTTGTTCCTGGATTTCCTCACTTGCAGACCCCAGTCAGTTGGGATTGGCAAAAGCACCTCCTCCAGAATCTCCATCAGCACAGGAGCACCACAGGGATGTGCAGTTAGCCCCTGCTCTACTCGCTTTACACCTATGACCGTGTGGCTAAGTACAGCTCCATCACCATATACAAGTTTGCTGATGACACTACTGTTGCAGGCTGTATCGAAGGGGAATATAAATCAGCATACAGGAGGGATATTGAAAACTTAGCTGAGTGATGTAACAACAACAACCTCTCACTCAATGTCAACAAGACCAAGGAATTGATTGTAGTCTTCAGGAGAGGGAAACCAGAGGTCCATAAGCCAGCAATAATCGGGGAATCAGAGGTGGAAAGGGTCAGGGTCAGTAACTTTAAATTCCTGGATGTCACTATCTCAGAGGACTTGTCCCAGACCCATCGTTTAAATATTATTGTGAAGAAAGCACAACAGTTCCTCTACTTCCTCAGGAGTCTGTGGAGGTTCAGCATGTCATTGAAAACATTGGCAAACTTCTATCGATGTGTGGTGGAAAGTGTGCTGACTGGCTGCATTATGGCCTGGCATGGGAATACCACTGCCTTTGAGTGGAAAATCCTACAAGAGGTAATGGAATCGACCCAGTACATGATGGGTAAAACCCTCCCAACCATTGAGCACATGTATATGAAACGTTACCATAGAAAAGCAGCATCCATCATTAAAGTCCCTCACCACCCAGGCCATGTTCTTAACTCTCTGCTGCCATTGGGTAGAAGGTACAGGAGCTTCAGGACTTGCACCACCAGGTTCAAGAACAATTATTACCCCTCACCCTTCAGGGTCTTGAACAAAAGGGGATAACTACACTCATTTCAGGAGTATTTTATATTGTTATTTCATGTTTGTTATTTATATTTGAATTTGCACAGTTTGCCGTTAGTAGTTACTGATGTTTACAGTTAACCATTACTGTCCTATAGATTTGCTGAGTTTGCCAGCAGAAGAAGAATCTTAGGGTTGTATGTGGTGACATGTATATACACTGATAATAAATTGTACTTTGAACATTGAACTATGATCACTGGGGCACCCAACTACTCACAGACCACCTCCAGGAGAATCAACATTCAACCATTACTCTCTGCTTTCTATCATCATCGAGCCTCTTCTGAACTCACCTTGTTAGCTCCCTCTGTATCCCACATGACCTAATCCTTCAGGTCAGGCTGCTATGCAAGATCTTGTCAAATTCCTTACTAAAGTCCATATAGACAACATCTACTGACCTCCCTTCATCTATTCCCTTAGTTACCTCTTCGAAATACTTCAGAAGGTTTATCAGATATGATTTCCCATGCACAAAGCCATACTGACAATTGCTGATCTGGCCTTGACTATCTTACAATTGAAGTCAGATTGTAGTTTCTTGCTACACTCTTGATCAGTGGAAGAACATTAGTCACCCTCCAGTCTTCTGGAACTTTGCCAATGGCTAACAATAAAACAAATATCTCTACAAAGACCTCAGCAATTTCCTCCCTGACCCCCCTTAAGGTCCACGGGTGCACCTGATGATTTTCCCATGTTAAAGCACTTCAATATTGAAAATACCTCCTTCTTCAAATCATGCATATGCTCCAAGACATTACTACTTATAAACCTACATGTACAAACAAGCTGGAGTAACTCAGCAAGTCAGGCAACATCCATTGAAACAAGTAGTCAACGTTTTGGGCCGAGACCCTTCGTCAGGACTGAAGAAGGAGGGGGCAGGGGCCTTATAAAGAAGGTGCCAGGTGAAAAACCAATCAGAGGAAAGATCAAGGGGTGGGGGAGGGGAAGCAGGGAGGGGATAGGCTGGAGGGGAAGAAGGAATGTAAGGGGAAAACACTATGGGTAGTGGAAGAAGGCAGAATCATGAGAGAGGTGATAGGCAGCTGGAAGAGCAGGCAGAGTGAAAGTGGGATGGGTGAAGGGAGAGGGAGGGAAGGGGAGAGGCCCCTGTAATGCCTGCCTCTTCGTGGGTTATGTGGAACAGTCTATGCTCCAAATCTATACTGGTACTTCTCCCCAACTTTTCCTTCGCTACATTGATGACTACATTGGTGCTGCTTCCTGCACCCATGCTGAGCTCGTCAATTTCATCGACTTTGCCTCTAACTTTCACCCAGCCCTCAAGTCCACTTGGTCCACCTCGAACACTTCTCTCCCCTTTCTCAATCTCTCAGTCTCCATCTCTGGAGACAGACTGTCCACTGACATCTTCTATAAACCCATTGACTGCTTTCAAGAAGGAGCTAGATAGGTATCTTATGGATAGGGGAATCAAGGGATATGGGGACAAGGCAGGAACCGGGTATTGATAGTAGTTGATCAGCCATGATCTCAAAATGGCGGTGCAGGCTCGAAGGGCCGAATGGTCTACTTCTGCACCTATTGTCTATTGTCTATTGTCTATAACTACCTCAACTATACCTCTTCCCACCCTGCCAAATGTAAAAATGCTATTCCCTATTCCAGTTCCTCCGTCTCTGCCGCATCTGCTCCAAGGATGAGGCTTTCCATTCTACAACATCTCAAATGTCCTCTTTCTTTAAGAATTGTGGTTTCCCTTCTGCCGTCATCAATGATGCCCTCACCCGCATCTCCTCAATTTCCCGCACTTCAGCCCTCACCTCATCCTCCCGTCACCACAACAGGGACCGTGTCCCCCTTGTCCTCACCTATCACCCCACCAGCCTCCGGATCCAGCATATTATCCTCCGCAACTTCCGCCACCTTCAACAGGACCCCACCACTAAGCACATCTTTCCCTCTCTACCCCTCTCCACTTTTCGCAGGGATCGTTCCCTCCGTGACTGCCTGGTCCACACGTCCCTCCCCACAGATCTCCCACCTGGTACTTATCCCTGCAAGCATAAGTGCTACACCTGTCCCTACACCTCCTCTCTTACCACCATTCAGGGCCCCAAACTGTCCTTCCAGGTGAGGCAACACTTCACCAGTGAGTCTGTTGGGGTCATCTATTGCATCTGGTGCTCCCAGTGCGGCCTCCTCTACAACGGTGAGACCCGACGCAGATTGGGGGACCACTTCGTCGAGCACCTACACTCCATCCGCCACAACAGACAGGATCTCCCGGTTGCCACCCACTTCAACACTGCTTCACATTCCCATTCGGATAGGTCCATACATGGCCTCCTCTACTGCCATGATGAGGCCAAACTCAGGTTGGAGGAGCAACACCTCATATACCGTCTGGGTAGTCTCCAGCCTCTTGGTATGAACATCGAATTCTCCAACTTTCGGTAATTCCCTCCCTCTCCCTTCACCCATCCCACTTTCACTCTGTCTCCTCTTCCAGCTGCCTATCACCTCTCTCATGAGTCTGCCTTCTTCTACTACCCATAGTGCTTTCCCCTTAGATTCCTTCTTCACCTTTCCTGTCTATCCCCTCCCTGCTTCCCCTCCCCCACCCTTTGATCTTTCCTCTGATTGGTTTTCCACCCTCTCCCCACCTTCTTTATAGGGCCCCTGCCCCCTCCTTCTTCAGTCCTGATGAAGGGTCTCAGCCCAAAACGTTGACTGTTCGTTTCAACGGATGCTGCCCGACCTGCTGAGTTCCTCCAGCTTGTTTGTACATGTTGATTTGACCACAGCATCTGCAAAGTACTTTCTGTTTGCTTATAACCCTAACCCTCCTTTCCATGATATTCTCCTTTGCAAACAGCGAGGAGAAATAGGTATTAAAAATCTCAGCCATCTCCTGCTCCACACAAAGGCAACCTTGATGGTCTTAAGGGATTTAACCTTTCTGGGGTCACTCTTTTACTGTTAATATAACTAAACTACCTCTTGGGATTATGTGTAAGTCTGTTTGCCAAATCCATCTCGTACTATATTTTTGTCTTTCTGATTTCCCTCTTAAAGTCCAGTCTTAAACTTTTTATATTCATCAAGGGATTATTCTGTACCCAACTTCCTAAACGTGATATATGCTGCCTTCCTTTTCCTTGCCAGATCCTCGACATCTCTTATCACTCAATGTTCCCTCAATTTAGTATGTCTACCCTCCAACCTCACAAGAACATACTACCATTGAACTCTTGACATGACCATTTTAAAATCCTCGCGTTTACCAGCTGTTCCTTTGCTTTAACTTAAGTTACCCTGGATCCTGCCTAATGCCCTCAAATTTAGCCCTGATCCTGTTTCAGACTTTAATCTGTGGACCTGCTCTATTTTATTCCGTACCCATTTAAAAATTAATAGAATTGTGGTCACTGTGCTTCCCAACTGCCTCTTCAGTTACTTGGCCCGAAGAGGAAGTCCAGTATAGCTCTTTCTGAGTAGTTTCCTTTATTATCTCATGAAGTAACTGTCTTTAATGTATTGCACAAAATTTGGTCGATTCAGACTGTCACAACCATGGATTTGGCAGCCCAGTAGATATGGCAATTGCAATTGTGAATTTGCACATGTCAGCTAATTATTATTTAAATGTGATTTAACTTCATACTTGTTGTCGTAATGCTTGTCGAGACTTGGATGGAGCACAGCAATGCTTTGGTGCCTGTTTGCTTTCGACCTTTCCTGAGAAACTGGACTTTCGAGTCAACTGACTCTGAAGACTAGCAGTATTCATTTAATTTTTAGATGTTCTTTTCAGCCACAGTGTAGGCTTTGGGTTTTTTTTGAGAGTTTTAATTAACGTCCCTGTTCGGCCTAGTGTTTATTGTTTTATTTTCCCTTTAACACTGTTCGCATTAAAGTTTGTGAACTATCGACCTGCTTCGCTGTCTCTCACTCTGCACTTGGGCCACATCCGAACCTGGTGACAGCAAGTCTCGACATACAAAGATGGACCCAGCAGAGAGAGAGCAGCTGACCTTGGCCGTGAGATTCATTGGTCAAATAGGAGACAAGCTACAGGCAATGGAATCTGTTCTCATGCCAGGATGCTGGAGCAGGGATCCAATCGCAGACCCAGTACTAAGCACACAGTGATATTAATTGAATAACAAATTCCAAGGTGCAAACAAAGTCAGTGTCAAAGTTCAGGCAGAGATCAAAACTTACAGAGAAATCCAAAAACCAGAATCAGGAAACAGGCAGAGTCGATATTCAGACAGAGTACAGATAGAAATGCTGGAAAGGCTCAGGAAAATTCACTGGCACAATCTGGCAACAAACAGTTGAAAAAACAGGAGTGAAATACACTGAGCAATAAACAGAGAGGCAGATGATAGGTGGAGCACAATGAGACACAGGAACAGCAATACAGGTAATAATGAGAAACAGATGAGAGACGGGGTATCAGTAATACAGGGGCCGGAGTAGAGCAGGAGCGGGGACAGGAACACATGGCAATACAAAACCACAGACTGACAGCTGGGGGGAAACACACAAAAAGACAGTTCAACTGAAGATACTGACAACTCAGTGAAGTTACGGAGGCAATGAGGCAGATAACCTCATGCCGACAAGCCCAGTCTCACTTGGAGGAACAGCTATCATCCCTAGCCGCAACTGTTCAACAGCTCACCGCAGACAATCGGACTCGGGTGTCTGCGATTCCCACACACGCTTACTGTGAACAGCCAGCATCAGCTGACAGCCATTAACATTCTCGCCAACTCAATTCAGCAGCTTTAGGCCGCCTCAGTCCCACTCCCAGCATCTCGCAGGTCCTCCTTTGTTGCTGCCTCGACAATTTCTGCTACTCATGCTCCCGCGCCTGGACCAGATCCAACTCCCATGACCATTCAGGAGCTGAGTATTCCACCACCAGGCAGATATTCTGGTGGTCCCAATGGTTGCAGGACATTCCAAGCCCAGCCTGGTTGTTCCAGTGATGATGCACAAAAATTGCCGTATATGGTCAATTTTCTTGATGGACCTCCACTCAGCCTGTTCAACGCTTTACGGGAGCAAGGATACCCTGCAGTCCAGTCGTTCCGACCTCTTGTGGCAGAGTTAAGGAGGGTTTTTGATCTTCCAGTACGGGGTTAGGAGGCTGCTCACCGACTCTTGGACCTGTGTCAAGACAGAGGAACAGTGAGAGCCTGTGCTGTCAAAATCCGTGCCCATGCAGTAGAGACCAGATGGAATGAGAGATCTATCATCACTGCCTTCCAGCGTGGACAGAACACAGGGGTCTGGCATGAGCTGGATAGTCTGGATGACCTGATTAATCAGGATATTCGAGTTGACGGCTGGGTAACTGAGTGGTGCAGGGAAAGAATGTTTCAAACTTCCTACTTCCTATGCCTGATCACCATCTTCCCTCGCCCTCTCACCCTCCCTCATCTGATCACCGTCATTCCTTGCCCCCTCCTCCTCCCTCACCACCCAGCTCCCAGCCCATGGACACGGAGGAGCCTATGCAAGTGGGACGCATGTGCCTGTATCAGGAGGAACGAGAGTGGCGCCGGAGAGCAGGTTCCTGCCTCTATCATGGTGATCCAGGACACTTCCGGGTGACATGTTCCAAGTGTCCAGTGAAAGAGAATACCCATCAGCAGGGAGGGGATTCCTGACGGGTCTGTTCTCTCTTCAGTCAGCTTCCCCTAATTGTGTAATGCTCACAGCTTCCTTGTCGTGGAGCTCTCAGACCCATGAACCTAAGGCATTTATTGACTCCGATGCACCCGGGAATCTTAAGGACATCTCTCTCACTCAAAGATGGGGAGTTCCAACTCAGGAATTAAGACAAAAGATCACCATCAAAGCGCAGGATGGTTGACCTCTGGGAACTGGCCAGATCTACCTTTCCACCCAACCCCGCCAATTGGTCTCTGAAGGTACTCCAAGAGTGGGGGCCGGCATGCCCGTCGACCTGTCTGGGTCCAGCCCAAGCTCCATTCCACGAATCCCCTCCTGTGTCAGCCTGTCTGGGTCCAGCCCAAGCTCCATTCCACGAATCCCCTCCTGTATCAGCCTGTCTGGGTCCAGCCCAAGCTCCATTCCACGAATCCCCTCCTGTGTCAGCCTGTCTGGGTCCAGCCCAAGCTCCATTCCATGAATCCCCTCCTGTGTCAGCCTGTCTGGGTCCAGCCCAAGCTCCATTCCATGAATCCCCTCTTGTGTCAGCCTGTCTGGGAGTCCGGCCCAAGCTCCATTCCATGAATCCCCTCTTGTGTCAGCCTGTCTGGGTCCAGCCCAAGCTCCATTCCATGAATCCCCTCCTGTGTCAGCCTGTCTGGGTCCAGCCCAAGCTCCATTCCATGAATCCCCTCCTGTGTCAGCCTGTCTGGGTCCAGCCCAAGCTCCATTCCATGAATCCCCTCTTGTGTCAGCCTGTCTGGGTCCAGCCCAAGCTCCATTCCATGAATCCCCTCCTGTGTCAGCCTGTCTGGGTCCAGCCCAAGCTCCATTCCATGAATCCCCTCTTGTGTCAGCCTGTCTGGGAGTCCGGCCCAAGCTCCATTCCATGAATCCCCTCTTGTGTCAGCCTGTCTGGGTCCAGCCCAAGCTCCATTCCATGAATCCCCTCCTGTGTCAGCCTGTCTGGGTCCAGCCCAAGCTCCATTCCATGAATCCCCTCCTGTGTCAGCCTGTCTAGGTCCAGCCCAAGCTCCATTCCATGAATCCCCTCTTGTGTCAGCCTGTCTGGGTCCAGCCCAAGCTCCATTCCATGAATCCCCTCCTGTGTCAGCCTGTCTGGGTCCAGCCCAAGCTCCATTCCATGAATCCCCTCTTGTGTCAGCCTGTCTGGGAGTCCGGCCCAAGCTCCATTCCATGAATCCCCTCTTGTGTCAGCCTGTCTGGGAGTCCGGCCCAAGCTCCATTCCATGAATCCCCTCCTGTGTCAGCCTGTCTGGGTCCAGCCCAAGCTCCATTCCATGAATCCCCTCTTGTGTCAGCCTGTCTGGGTCCAGCCCAAGCTCCGTTCCATGAATCCCCTCCTGTATCAGCCTGTCTGGGTCCAGCCCAAGCTCCGTTCCATGAATCCCCTCCTGTGTCAGCCTGTCTGGGTCCAGCCCAAGCTCCGTTCCATGAATCCCCTCTTGTATCAGCCTGTCTGGGTCCAGCCCAAGCTCCATTCCATGAATCCCCTCCTGTGTCAGCCTGTCTGGGTCCAGCCCAAGCTCCATTCCATGAATCCCCTCCTGTGTCAGCCTGTCTGGGTCCAGCCCAAGCTCCATTCCATGAATCCCCTCCTGTGTCAGCCTGTCTGGGTCCAGCCCAAGCTCCATTCCATGAATCCCCTCTTGTGTCAGCCTGTCTGGGTCCAGCCCAAGCTCCATTCCATGAATCCCCTCCTGTATCAGCCTGTCTGGGTCCAGCCCAAGCTCCATTCCATGAATCCCCTCTTGTGTCAGCCTGTCTGGGATTCCGGCCCAAGCTCCATTCCATGAATCCCCTCTTGTGTCAGCCTGTCTGGGTCCAGCCCAAGCTCCATTCCATGAATCCCCTCTTGTGTCAGCCTGTCTGGGTCCAGCCCAAGCTCCATTCCATGAATCCCCTCTTGTGTCAGCCTGTCTGGGTCCAGCCCAAGCTCCATTCCATGAATCCCCTCCTGTATCAGCCTGTCTGGGAGTCCGGCCCAAGCTCCATTCCATGAATCCCCTCTTGTGTCAGCCTGTCTGGGATTCCGGCTGAATATGCGGATCTCCTTGAAGTTTTCAGTAAAAGAGAGGCCACCACCTGCCCCCGGGCCGGCCGTACCACTGTACCGTAGATCTCCTACCTGGCACTAGTCCCTCCCCACCACCCCCCACCACCCCCGGGCCGGCCGTACCACTGTACCGTAGATCTCCTACCTGGCACTAGTCCCTCCCCACCACCCCCCACCACCCCCGCACCGGCCGTACCACTGTACCGTAGATCTCCTACCTGGCACTAGTCCCTCCCCACCACCCCCCACCACCCCCGCACCGGCCGTACCACTGTACCGTAGATCTCCTACCTGGCACTAGTCCCTCCCCACCACCCCCCACCACCCCCGGGCCGGCCGTACCACTGTACCGTAGATCTCCTACCTGGCACTAGTCCCTCCCCACCACCCCCCCACCACCCCCGGGCCGGCCGTACCACTGTACCGTAGATCTCCTACCTGGCACTAGTCCCTCCCCACCACCCCCCACCACCCCCGGGCCGGCTGTACCACTGTACCGTAGATCTCCTACCTGGCACTAGTCCCTCCCCACCACCCCCCACCACCCCCGGGCCGGCCGTACCACTGTACCGTAGATCTCCTACCTGGCACTAGTCCCTCCCCACCACCCCTGGGCCGGCCGTACCACTGTACCGTAGATCTCCTACCTGGCACTAGTCCCTCCCCACCACCCCCCACCACCCCCGGGCCGGCTGTACCACTGTACCGTAGATCTCCTACCTGGCACTAGTCCCTCCCCACCACCCCCGGGCCGGCCGTACCACTGTACCGTAGATCTCCTACCTGGCACTAGTCCCTCCCCACCACCCCCCACCACCCCCGGGCCGGCCGTACCACTGTACCGTAGATCTCCTACCTGGCACTAGTCCCTCCCCACCACCCCCCACCACCCCCGGGCCGGCCGTACCACTGTACCGTAGATCTCCTACCTGGCACTAGTCCCTCCCCACCACCCCCCCACCACCCCCGGGCCGGCCGTACCACTGTACCGTAGATCTCCTACCTGGCACTAGTCCCCCCCCACCACCCCCCACCACCCCCGGGCCGGCCGTACCACTGTACCGTAGATCTCCTACCTGGCACTAGTCCCCCCCACCACCCCCGGGCCGGCTCTTTTCCTTCTCTCTCATCCTGAAATGGAAGCCATGGAGGAATACATTAAGGAGGCATTGAGCACGCAGTTTATTTGTCTGTCAAGCTTGCTGGCAGGAGCCGGCTTCTTTTTTGTGAGCAAGCTCCAACCCTGCATCGACTATCGGTCCCGGAACAACGTCACTGTGAAGAAATGCTACCCTTTCCCCGGCTAGTGTCTGCATTTGAACACCTCCAGGGAGCAAACCTATTTTCCAAAATTGATCTGTGCAACGCTTACAATCTGATTCGCATAAGAGAAGGGGATGAGTGGAAAACGGCTTTCAGCACCTCTAATGGACACTATGAATACCTGGTGATGCCTTTTAGTGTAGCCAACTGTATTCCAGGCCTTGTTTAATGATGTGCTCAGGGACATGTTGAACCAGTTTGTGTTTGTGTACTTAGACGACATCCTTATCTATTCCCGCTCTCATTAGGAGCACATCCAGCATGTCCGGAGGGTGCTCAGATGCCTTCTTGAAAATAACCTGTACACCAAGCCTGAAAAATGTCAATTCCATAAAGACCAGGTGTTGATTTTGGGCTATATACCTACCCCATCCAGTGTTCAAATGGACCCTAGTAAAGTTCAGGCAGTTGTAGAGTGGCCCAAACCATCCACAGTCAAACAGGTACGGTGCTTCATGGGGTTTGTGAACTTTTATTGCCGTTTTATCTGGAATTTCAGCTCCATCATGGCTCCAATTAAAGCACTCAGCAAGAAGACCTCAGCAGGATTCCATTGGACGGACGATGCCGACCAAGCATTTTCCGAGCTAAAGCGATGTCCCACCACTGCCCCCTGCCACAACACCCAGGCTCATCTCAGCCAATCATTGTTGAGGTGGAGGCATCCGATGTTGGCGTTGGAGCCGTCCTCTCTCAGCTCCCATCTGCAGATAGCCGGCTGCACCCTCGTGCCTTTTTTTTAATACATTTTTTAAATTGAATTTTCAAATAGGTTACAGAAAGAAAAAAGATTATCAACCCTTCCCCCTTCCCCTTAACCCCTCCCTCCAACATATCCCTATAGAAAAAAAAGAAGAAAAAAGAAAGAAAGAAAGAATGCCTGGATATCGGAAGATCCCCACATGCTGCATGGAGTTCATAATAACTTTAATATGTATATTTATTTCTTTCCCCAGATAATCAATAATTTCATCTTCGGAGCACCTATATATTTAATCCTATCTTTTGTAAGTAAGGGTGCCAAATTTTCAGAAATATTTCGTATTTGTCTCTTAAATTATAAGTAATTTTTTCAAGTGGAATGCAGCTAAAAATTTCATTCTTCCAACGATCTATACTTAAGTATGAATCCAATTTCCAAGTAACTGCAATAGCCTTTTTGGCTACTGCCAATGCAATTTTTATGAATTCTTTCTGATATTTATTCAATTTGGATTTCGATTTTACCCCTTCAATATCGCCTAGTAAAAATAATGTTGGATTATGTGGAAGTTGTATTTCAATAATTTGTTCCAGTAAAACTCTTAAATTTGTCCAAAAAGGTTGAATTTTTAAACAAGACCAAGTAGAGTGTAAGAAAGTACCAATTTTTTGATTACATCGGAAGCATTGATCAGATAAATTTGGGCTTAATTTATTTATTTTTTGTGGTGTAATATATAATTGATGTAAAAAATTATATTGCACTACTCTTAACCGGACATTTGTTGTATTTGTCATACTGTCAAGACATAGTCTTGACCAACTTGTTTCTTCAATTTTAATATTCAAATCAGTTTCCCATTTTTGTCTTGACTTATGAATTCCTTGTTTAATTGCTTGTTTTTGAATCAAACTATATGTACAAGAAATAAATTATTTAATTTTTCCTTTTTGAATTAAAATTTCTATTTCATTAGGTTTCGGCAATAACATTGTTTGACCCAGTCTATCTCTTCAATAAGCCCTTAATTGGAAATAACAAAAAAGAGTGTTGTTTGATATTTTATATTTATTCTTTAATTGATCAAATGACATTAATATACCTCCTTCAAAACAATCTCCTATATTTATATATCTAATCTCTTTTTGAAACCAATTGTATAAAAGTTGGTTATACATTGTAAAAGGAATAAGTTTATTTTGAATTAAAGGTCTCTTTGCTAATAAAGATTTCTTTATCTCATCATTAACATTTATCTTATTCCATAAATCAATCAAATGTTTTAATCTAGGAGATTCTCTCTTTTCCCATATCCATTTAGATTCCCACTTATATATAAAATTTTCAGGTATATTTTCTCCTATTTTATCTAGTTCTATTCTAATCCATGCCGGTTTAACTTCATCAAAAAAAAGATGCAATAAATCTAAGTTGATTTGCTTTATAATAATTTTTAAAGTTTGGAAGTTGTAACCCTCCTAGTTCAAATTTCCATGTCAATTTTTCCAACGATATTCTTGACATCTTATCTTTCCAAAGGAACTTCCTCACACATTTATTTAACTCTTGAAAAAACTTCTGCGGTAATTGTATTGGTAGTGTTTGGAATAAATATTGTAATCTAGGGAATACATTCATTTTTACAGCATTTACTCTGCCTACTAATGTTATTGGTAACATCATCCATTTATCAAGATCTTCTTGAATTTTTTCCAATAATGGTAAATAATTTAATTTATATAAATTCTTTATATCATTATCAACTCTTACACCTAAATATTTTATACCATTTATCGGCCATCTAAATTGAGTTATTAATTGACATTGACTATAATCTCCTTTAGTAAGGGGTAGAATTTCACTTTTATCCCAATTTATTTTGTAGCCTGATATTTTCCCATATTCTTCCAGTCTAGAAGATAATTTATGCAGCGAATACAATGGGTTTGTTAAATAAAGCAAAACATCATCAGCAAATAAATTAAATTCTTATATTCTTCCTGGTTAACTCTGAAACCCATAATATCTGGGTCTGTTCTGATTAATTCAGCTAATGGTTCTATCGCCAACACAAATAAAGCAGGTGATAATGGACAACCTTTTCTAGTTGACCTTGTTAACTGAAATGATGTTGAAACCTGACCATTTGTCACTACTTTAGCTTTGGGATTAGTATTTAAGGTTTTAATCCATTTTATAAAAGATACTCCTAATCCATATTTTTCCAATACCTTAAATAAAAAATCCCATTCCAATCTATCAACTGCTTTTTCTGTATCTAAAGCAACTGCCACACTCATTTCCACCCTCTTTTGTGCCAGATGAACTATGCTAAGTAACCGAGTTACATTATCTGCCGATTGTCTATTTTTGATAAATCCTGTTTGATCCATATGTATTAATTTTGTTGTATTTAGATAATCTATTAGATAAAATTTTTGCTATTATTTTATAGTCGGTGTTCAACAAAGAAATAGGTCTATATGATGTTGGCCTTAAAAGATCTCTATCTTTTTTTGGCAATACTATTAAAATAGCTGTCGAAAAAGATTCTGGAAGTTTATGCGTTCTTTCCGCTTGGTGTATTAACTCCATAAAAGGAGGAATTAGTAAATCTTTAAAGTTTTTGTAAAACTCAGCGGAAAACCATCTTCTCCTGGAGATTTATTACTCTGAAGTGATCCTGGAGCTTCTTTGATCTCTTTTAATGTAAAAGGCATATCTAATCCCTTCTATTCTTTCAAATTCAATTTTGGAAGAGTTATTTGTAATAAAAACCTTTCTATCTCGACATTATCATTTTGTGATTCTGATTGATTCAGTTCAGAATAAAAATACTTAAAAATTTCATTAATTTCTAAAGGTTTATAAGTAATTTTATTTACACTTGTTCTAATTGCATTTATTGTTTTGGAAGTCTGGTCTGTTTTTAACTGCCAAACAAGAATCTTGTGTGATCTTTCACCTAGTTCGCAATATCTCTGTTTAGTTCTCATAATTGCTTTTTCTGTTCAGTATGTCTGAAGTGTATTATATTGTAACTTCTTGTTAACAAGTTGTCTTCATTTTTCTTCTGTCATATATCTTTGAGATTAGGGTTAGGGTTAGGGTCTAATTTTGTAATCTCTTTCTCCAATTGATCTGTTTCTACTATATATTCCTTCTTAATTTTAGAAGTATAACTTATTATCTGACCTCTTAAATATGCCTTCATTGCTTCCCGTACTATAAATTTATTATCAATTGAATGTAAATTTGTATCTAAAAAAACTGAATCTGCTTTTTCATGAAATCACAAAAATCTTGATGTTTTAATAATATTGAATTAAATCTCCATCTGTAAATCGATTCCTTTTTATCAATCATTATCATTGTCATTATCAAGGGGGAATGATCTGACAATATTCTTGCTTTATATTCCATATTTTTCATTCTGTCTTAAATATTCGTTGATAATAGGAAAAAATCTATCCTTTAATAAGTTTTATGTCTATTTGAATAAAATGAATAATCTCTTTCTTTTGGATTAATTCTTCTCCATATATCAATCAAATTTAAATATTTCATCAATGATAAAGTTAATTATGCTACTTTTGATTTTGTAACAACCTTTGATGATCTATCTAAAACTGGGTCTGAACAAAAATTAAAATCTCCACCTATTAATATTTTGTCATATGCATCAGCCAAATTCAAAAAGACCCCTTGTATAAATTTTACATCATTTTCATTTGGTGCATAAATATTCATAAGAGTCCATAGTTCTGAAAAAATTTGACAACGTATAATTATATATCTCCCCACAGAATCAATTAATACATTTTGTATTTTAATTGGTAAAGTTTTATTAACCAAAATTTCAACTCCCCTCGCCTTTGAGTTAAATGAAGCTGCGATAACATTTCCGACCCAATCTCTCTTTAATTTCTGATGTTCTATCTCTGTTAAGTGTGTTTCTTGTAAAAAAGTTATATCTATTTTCATTTTCTTAATATATGTTAAAATTCTTTTTCTTTTCACCAGTCCATTAAGCCCATTAACATTAAAACTTTAAAAATTCAGTAAATTAGTCATTATTTTTAACTGGGTTACTCCAATCTATAATAATACCTAATCTTTCAACTTTTGTAGTACCTTGGGGAATCTTTTTAAAATTCTCCATGTTGCTATGTGTCTCCCTACCCCCCCCCCACCCGATTGTACAGGCAAAGAAAGAAAGATAAAAGAAAAATAGATTATAAAGAAAAAAATAACAAAATACCCCCCTACTAATGTTGTGAATTTAAAAAAAACACAACATTACCCCCCCCCCCATTGTATGGGTCATGGCTATCGCCATGATTACACACTTGAATCCCATAGCAATCGATCCGAAGTTCCCCCAGCTCCCCCATAACATAAAAAGTATATATAAGAGAAGAAAAAAAATAATATAACTACTCTCAATTAATATTTCTCAAATTTTAACCTTTCTCCCATGTATCATATAATTAAGAATATATTTAAATATTCTTCTGTCCTTAAACATCCATCAGTTCCATTCATTGTCCCTATCTTCATCTTTAATCCGTTTCACTTTTAAATCTTTGACTGTAATTAGCGAATATTTGGGAGTTCTTGTGCGAATTCTTCCGCATCCCGATAATCAGTAAAAAATCTTCTTTTTCCATCATTCAAAAAAATTATCAGGGTTGCCGGGTGGCGCAATATAAATTTATAGCCTTTTTCCCATAAAACTTTCTTTGCTGGGTTAAATTCCTTCTTTCTCTTCAAAAGGTCATAACTTCTATCGGGATAAAAAAGAACTGTTTTCCCTTCTATCATCAATGGCCCGTTTCTCTTTCTGGCACGTTGGACAGCCGCCTTCAGGATCTTTTCTTTATCTTGATATCTTAAGCATTTTATCAAGATTGATCGTGGGTTTTGATCAACTTGAGGTCTTGGTCTTAAGGCTCTGTGAGCCCTTTCAATTTCAATTAACTGGGTTCCTTCTTCCATTTCCAAAATTTCCGGGATCCATTTTTGAAAAAAATTTATTGGATCCTCTCCCTCTATACCTTCTTTAAGTCCAACAATCTTAATATTGTTTCGTCTGCTAAAATTTTCAAGCACATCCACTTTTTCCAACAACTGTTTTCTTTCTCATGTCCAGGCAGAAATATTATCTTCCATTTTATTCACTCTATGAATGGTGTCTCCAATGGTGTCTTCCAAGTTTTTAATTTTCTTGTCCATTTTGTCCTGTCTTTTCATCATTTTATCAAACATAATCTTCATATTTTAATATCTTTTTTTATTACTTTTAATGCTTTTAATTCATGCATTATTTGCACCAAAGTTTTTCTTATGTCTCCATCACCTCCAACCTCTTCCTGTTGCTCTTCTTTGTTTGTCTCTTCATCTTCATCTGGTTTATCCAGAGAATCTGATTCCACCTCATCTTCACTTTCACTTTCAGTTCCGATCATAGCTGGGATTTGTAGTTTGGGTTGCTCGTGTTTGCGCATGCCCCTTCCTTCACGCATGCACAATTCCTGTTGCTCTTTTTTTTTGGAAATGGTTGATGTTGCCGCAGTTTCCTGTTCTGTATCGCCAAAGGTAAAATGCAGTTGAGCCCGAGGCTCTTTCATGGCGACCGGCCTTGATTCTTTTCCAACTTGTGTTGTCTTCAAAGTAGTAGTTTTCTTCTGCTTCTGTTTAGGAGGCATATCTTAAGACAATCCTGAATAGATTACAAGTTTTTTTTAAGAAGTATTTACTAACTTTTCTTCACTTAAACGTTATTTTACTGGTTTTTTATGGAAGAGCTGGATTTCCACATCTCGATCCTACGTCATCATGTGATGTCCCCCACCCTTGTGCCTTTGTGTCCCATCGCTTGACTCCGGCCGAGAGGAATTAGGATGTTGGAAACCGGGAGCTTCTAGCCGTCAAGGAGGCGCTGGAGGAATGGCAACACTGGCTGGAGGGGGCAGAGCATCCATTCTTGGTCTGGACAGATCACAAGAACCTCTCCTATATTCAGGATGCTAAGAGACTCAACTCTCATCAAGCCCGGTGGACTCTTTTCTTTACACGGTTCAATTTCATCCTCACTTATCGTCCTCGCAGCAAGGATACAAAGGCAGACGCTCTCTCCCGGCAGTTTGACGGATCTGAGGACAATGCCGATCCAGAGCCCGTTCTTCCTCGCTTGTGTATCGCTGCTCCAGTGATCTGGGGAATAGAGGCAGAGGTAAGGGCTGCCCAACAATCACATCCAGGGCCGGATGGGGGCCCTCCCAACCAGCTGTTTGACCCTTCTGCAGTTCCTGAGTGTTGGAATGGGGTCACTCCTCCTGTCTGGCTGGACATCTGGGAATTCAATGGACTCAGGAGTTTATAAGGAGACAATCTTGGTGGCCATCTACAACTTTGTATCTGCCTGTCCCACCAGCGCTCGGAACAAGACATCTCGCCAGCATCCTGCAGGTCTGTTATGTCCACTGCCTGTGCCCCACCGCCCTTCGTCCCACCTCTCAGTAGATTTCATCACTGGTCTGCCCCCATCTAATGGAAACACCACCATTTTGGTCATTGTGGATTAATTTTCAAAGGCTGTCCACCCCTCATTGCCCGCCCCCCCCCCCAAGCTCCCATTGGCTCATGGGACTGCCACAGGCATGGCTCAACATGTATTCAGACTCCATGACTTTCTTCAAGATGTAGTGGCTGATTGTGGACCACAGTTCACTTCCCGCTTTTGGAAGACTTTCTGGTCTCCTGTAGGAGCCACGGACAGCCTCTCGCTTGGCTTCCACCCCCAATCTAATGGCCAGACTGAGAGAGTGAGCCTGGAGTTGGAGACAACCCTTGCTGTCTTGCCTCTTCCAACCCCACATCCTGGAGCTCCCAATTGGTTTGGGCAGAGATCACCCACAATAACCTCCAGTTGTCCTCCATGGGTATGTCTCCCTTTGAATGCCAGAAGGGATTCCAGCCCCTGCTCTTCCCTGATCAGGAGATCAATGTAGGAGTTCCTGCTATTGAACAGCTGATCCAGTGCTACAAGCGCACCTGGAGACGAGCCAGGGCTTCGCCCAGAGACAGAGTTCCCAGCAAGCTGACCGGCTCCGTCGACAGCTAAGGCCATTCAAGCCAGGAGAGGAGGTCTGGTTGGCATCAAGGGATCTTCCCCTGAAAGGTAAGTATGGGAAATTGGCACCGTGCTACGTGGGACCATTTATAATGGAAAAGGCTGTCAACAAGGTGCCTTAAAGATTGTGTCTACCAGCATCACTAAAGATCCACCCAGTACTCCATGTTTCCCAGCTCAAGCCGGTTACTACCTCTCCCCTGGCCCCAGTCATCGCACCTCCCCCTCCTCCCCGCCTGGTAGACGTTCCCTTGTCTATACTGTGAGGCGTCTCCTGGCATCTCGCCGGGTACGTGGTAAGGTCCAGTACCTTGTGGACTGGGAAAGGTACGGTCCAGAAGAACGTACATAGATCCCGGCAAAGGACGTCTTGGACAAGTCGCTGATCCAGGACATCCAGTGGGCGCAGGTCTGTGGTGCCTCAGGGGCTGCACCTAGAGAGGGGGGCCCTGTCACAACCACAGATTCGGTAGCGCAATAGATGCAGCAATTACGCTTGTGAATTTGCAAGTGTCAGCTAATTATTATTTAATCGTGATAGTAGTTAAATCCATACTTGTTGTCGTAATGCTTGTCGAGACTTGGACAGAGCACAGCAATACTTCGCTGCCTGTTTGCTTTTGGCCTTTCCTGAGAAACTGGACTTTCAAGTCTGAAGACTAGCGGTACTCGTTTAATGTTTAGATGTTCTTTTCAGCTGCAGTGTAGGCTTCATTTTCCTTTTGAGAGTTTCAGTTAATGACCCTGTTTGGCCTAGCATTTATTGTTTATTTTCCCTTTAACACTTTGATGCACCATCAATAACTCTCTGAGACGTGAGGTGAGATATAGGCTTTTATTGTCTGGAAGAAAGAACAAGCAGCAATTGACCACCACACTGCATCCTGGAGACTGAGACCAGGGCGGAGTCCCCAATCGCCTTTATACCGGGGTCTGTGGGAGGAGCCATGGTCAGTGGGAGGAGCCACAGGAGCAGTCAGCAGAGGGGGCATGTCCAGACAGGTATATGTAGTTCACCACACACTTCGTATTAAAGTCTGTGAACTGTCGACGGGCTTCAGTGTCTCTCACTCCGCACTTGGGCCATATCTGAACCTGGTGACACAGACCCTTTGCATTCTGGGTGGCCCAGTTGATTCTGGGAAAATTGACATCACCTACTTACACTGTCCTACTTTTCTCAACACCTCTACTCCTCAAATTCCCATTGACTGTGTGGGGGTGAGGGAGCTATGATATAGCCCTACCAAAGTGACCACCTCCTTCTTATTTCTACATTCTACCCAAATTGCCTTGTTTGATGATCCCTCAAGAATATCCTTTCTAAACAATGCTATTATGTTTTTTCTTATGTTTTTGCAGGTTGACAATCTTGTTAAGAAGTTTTATGGTGTGTTGGCATTCATCAACTGTGGGACTGAGTTCAAGATCTATGAGGTAATGTTACAGCTATGTAAGACCCTGGTCAGACCCCACTTGCAGTACCGTGTTCAGTTCTGGTCACCTCACTACAGGAAGGATGTGAATACTATGGAGAGGGTGCAGAGGAGATTTACAAGGATGTTGCCTGGATTAGAGAGTGTGTCTTATGAGAACAGGTTGAGTGAACTTGGCCTTTTCTCCTTGGAGCGACAGAGGATGACAAGTGACCTGATAGAGGTGTATAAGATGATGAGAGGCATTGATCATGTGGATAGCCAGAGGCTTTTTCACAAGGCTGAAATGGCTAGCACGAGAGGCACAGTTTTCAGTTGCTTGGAAGAAGGTACAGAGGAGGTGTGAAGGGTAAGCTTCTTACGCAGAGAGTGATGAGTGTGTGGAATGGGCTGCCGGTGACCGCGGTGGAGGTGGATGCAATAGGGTATTTTAAGAGACTCTTAAGAGACTCATGAGGAGTAAAAATCTTTACGTTATGTCTCTGTCTAAATGTGCAATGTGCAATCCTAGTGATTTATAATAAATATTATGTATTATGTACAACAGGATAGTCAATATAAGCATAGAAATACAGTTGCATCAGCATGAATTAATCACTCTAATGGCCTGGTGGAAGAAGCTGTCCTGGAGCCTGTTGGTCCTGGCTATTATGCTGCGGTACCGTTTCCCAGATGGTAGCAGCTGGAACAGTTTGTGGTTGGGGTGACTCGGGTCCCCAAAGATCCATTGGGCACTTTTTACACACCTGTCTCTGTAAATGTACTGAATAGTAGGAAGTTCATATCTATAGATGCACTGGGTTGTCCACACCACTCTCTTCAGAGTCCAGAGATCAAGAGAGGTACAGTTCCCATACCAGGCAGTGATGCAGCCAGTCAGGATGCTCTCAATTGTGCTCCTATAGAAATTTCTTAGAATTTGGTGGGCCATACCAAACTTCTTCAACCATCTGAGGTGAAAGAAACACTGGGCTTAGGAAAATAGAGGGCTATGTGGCAGAGTAACTCTAGGCAGCTTCTAGAGTAGGTTACATGGTCAGTATAACGTTGTGGGCCAAAGGGCCTGTAATATGCTGTAGATTTCTATGTTCTTATCAAAAAAGGCAACACCCCCGCTCCACTGCTACCTATTCCTCTATCATGCTTAAAAGAATCGATATCCTGGAATATCGAGCTGCCAGTCCTGCTCTCTCTTAGCCATGTTTTGTCACAATATGGCAGAGCCTAGAAGTAATCCACACCCTCAGTTCATCTACCTTATGGAGTGGCAGGAGCAGAGCAAAGCGACAAGGTTTCTCGCAGGTATATAACACTTGTTTACAAGGGGAGCTTTGTAGGCACTCGGGCTCATTCCACTAGCCCAGTCAGCAGTGGGAGCAGAGCAAAGCGAAAAGGTTTCTCACAGTTCAGTAATGCTTGTTTAACAGGAAAGCTTTGCAGGCGTTCGGGTTCATCAATCAGAGTCACCCAAAGTTGAGGGAGTCAGCTAGCTGGGTGACTGTCAGGAGAAATGGAACTGTGAATAGGCAGTTAGTGCAGAGCACCCCGTGGCCGTTCCTCTCAATAATAAGTATGCCTTTTGGGATACTGTTGAGGGGGATGACCTTTCAGGTTACTAGCACTGAGTATGGGTCCATAGTGCAGAAGGGAATGAGGGAGAAGGGGGCAGCGGTAGTGATAAGGAACTCAATAGTCAGAGGAACAAACAAGAGATTCTGTGGACATGAACGAGACACCGGGGTGCCAGGGTCAGGGACATTTCAGATCGCATCCACAACATTTTGGAGAGGGAGGGAGAGCAGCCGGATGTCTTGGTGCACATTGCTACAAGTGATATAGGAAGGAAAAGCAAATTGGTCCTGAAGAGAAACTTTAGAGAGCAAAGTAGAAAGTTGAGAAGCAGGACCTCCAGGGTAGTCATTTCTGGATTGCTACCTGCGTCACGCGCTAGTGAGGGTGGAATCAGGATGATTCGGCAGTGAAATGCGTGACTGAGAAGTGGTGCAGTGGGCAGGGTTCCACATTCTTCGATCATTGGGATCTCTTGAGGAGGAGGTATGACCTGTACAAAAGGGGTGGGTTGCACCTGAACCCGAGGGGGACCAACATTCTCACGGGCAGGTTTGTTAGAGCTTTTGGGGAGGATTTAAGCTAATTTGGTAGGGGGGTGGGAACCAGAGTGAAGGGACTCAGGATAGGACAGATGGTAAGAAATGCAGTCAGACTGTCAGGAAGGGCAGGTAGATGATAGAACAAAATTGCAACCAGCAGGGTGAGTATCAGTGTATTAGGGATGCAGAATCAAAAGGGTAGCAAATACAGTACAGGCAGTCCCTGGGTTACGAACGAGTTCTGTTCCTGAGTCCGTCTTTAAGTCGGATTTGAACGTAAGTTGGAACAGGTACATCCGATATTATTTAGCATCAATTAGTCAAACGTTTGTCTTAGTATATAGTATGTATTTTACCTTTCTATGAATATAAAACACAAGCAACATATGTATTTCAATAATTAAACCACTGTGTTGCTTAGTAATAATTGTAGCTTTCATCAGGGCAGGGCCTTTCACATGCTCCATTATTCTCACTTTATCCTTTAAAATTGTTCTGATCGTTGACCGACTGTAAGCCTGACGCTTTTCCAATGACCGATGGCATTTCACCTCTTTCCGTTCGCTTTATTATTTCCACTTTATTTTCAATCGTGATCATTTTCCGTCAACGGAACAGAAACTGCGGATTCAGCAGCAGCCGCGGGTGGTGGGTCCTGAGCTCCCCCCGGGTCCTAAAGTCCACCCACACTGAGACAGGTTAAATGGGACAAGTGGGGGTGGTGCTGACTGGAAAAGGGAGGGTCAGGGTGAATCTTGCTAAGAAAAATTTAAGCCAAATACAAAGTTACACACTCAACACAGTGTTAATGGCAACGTGATCCGACTTAAAATGGCGGACGACGTTCTCCTTCCTTGTGCCGATGAATTTTTAATATAATAGGCTTTATGGCAGGCCATTCGTAAGTACAGGTTGTTCATACATCAGGGACTGCCTGTACTCAAAAATGTTGTATCTGAATGCATGGTGTACAAGAAATAAGGTGGATGAACTTGTTGCACCATTACACATTGTCAGGTATGATGTTGTGGCCATCACTGATTCATGGCTGAAGATGGTTGTAGTTGGGAGCTGAATATCCAAGGTTACATGATGTATTGCCTAGGAAGCTAGGCGTGGCTCTGTTGGTAAAGAATGACATCAAATCAGAAGAAAGTTGTGACGTAGGATTGGAAGATGTTGAATTCTTGTGGGTTGAGTTAAGAAACTACAAAGGTAAAAGGACTCTAATGGTAGTTTTATACAAGCCTTCCAATAGTAGTTGGGATGTGGACCACTGATTACAATGGGAAATAGAAAAGGCATTTCAAAAAGGCAATATTATGATAGTCATAAGTGATTTTAATATGCAGGTCGATTGGGAAAATTAGGTTGGTAATGGATCTCAAGAGAGTGAGTTTTTAGAGTAGATTGTCAATGAGCCTACCAGGGGATCAGCTATACTGGATTGAGTGTTATGTAATGAACTGGAGATGATAAGGGAGCTTAAGGTAAAAGAACTCTCAGGAGACAGATCACAATATGATTGATTTCAACTTGAAATTTGATTGGGAGAAAGTAAAGTCTGACAGCAGTGTTTCAGTGGAGTAAGAGAAATTACAGTGGTATGAGAGAGGAGTTGGCCAAAGTAAATTGGAAGGAACTGCTGGCAGGAACGACAGCAAAGCAGCAATGACGTGAACTTTTGGGAAAAATTAGGAAGGTGCAGGATATATGTATTCCAAAAATGAAGAACTACTCAAATGGCAAAATAGTACAACGATGGCTGACAAGGGAAGTTAAGGCTAATGTAAAAGCAAAAGAGGGCATACAACAAAGCAAAAACAGGTGGGAAGACAAAGGATTGGTAAGTTTTTAAAAACCTACAGAGAACAACTAAAAGAATCATTAGGAGGGAAAAGATGAAATACAACAGCAAGATATCAAATAATATCAAAGTGGATAGTAAAAACTTTTTCAAGTATGTTTAAAAAAAAGATGAAAGCGGATATAGGACCGCTGGAAATTGAGGCCAGAAAATTTTAAAAGGCGATAAGGAAATGGCAGATGAATTAAATGAGTATTTTGCATCAATGGAAGACACTAGCAGTGTACCAGATGCTGATGGGTATGAGAGAAGAGAAGTGAGTGCAGTTACTATTACAAGGGAGAAGGTGCTCAAAAAGCTGAACGACCTAAGGATACATAAATGACCTAGACCAGATGAACTCTAACCTAGGCTTCTAAAAGAGGTTGCGGTAGAGATTGTGGAGGCATTAATAATGATCTTTCAAAAATCATTGGACTCTGGTATGGTGCCAGAGGACCGGAAAATTGCAAATGTTACTCTTTGAGAAAGGAGGAAGGCAACAAAAAGGAAATTATAGACCAATTAGCCTGACCTCAGTGGTTGGGAAGATGTTGGAGTCAATTGTTAAGGATGAGGTTATGGAGTATTTGGTGACACAGGACAAGATAGGTCAAAGTCAGCATGGTTTCCTTAAGGAAAAATCTTGCCTGACAAACCTGTTGGAATTCTTTGAGGAGATTACAAGTAGGATAGATAAAGAGAATGTAGTGGATGTTGTATATTTGTACTTTCAGAAAGCCTTTGACAAGCTGTCACACATGAGGCTGCTTACCAGGTTAAGAGCCCATAGAATTACAGGAGTTACTGGCATGGTTTGTGCAATAACTGAGTGATAGGAAGCAGTGAGTGGGAATAAAAGAATCCTTTTCTGGTTGGCTGCCATTGACTAATTATGTTCTGTGGGGGTCGGTGTTGGGGCCACTTCTTTTTAGGCTCTATATCAATGATTTAGATGATGGAATAGATGACTTTGTTGCCAAGTTTGCAGATGATGCAAATATTGGTGGAGAAGTATATAGTCTTGAGGAAACAGCTAGGTTGCAGAAGGACTTAGGCAGATTAGGAGAATGGGCAAGGAAGTGCCAAATGGAATACAGTGTTGGAAAATGCATTGTTATGCACTTTGGTAGTAGAAATAAAGGTGCAAACTATTTTCTAAATGGGGAGAAAATCCAAAAATCTGAGATGCAGAGGGATTTGGGAGGCCTTGTGCAGAACACCCTGAAAGTTAACCTGCAGATAGAATCAGGGGTGAGGAAGGCAAACGCAACGCTAGCATTCATTTCAAGAGGTCTAGAATACAAGAACAGGGATGTGATGCTGAGGCTTTATAAAACATCGGTGAAGCCTCACCTTGACTATCGTGAAAAGTTGTGGGCTCCTCATTTTAGAACAAACGTGCAGACATTGTAGAAGGTTTAGAGGAGGTTCACACAGATGAGTCTGGGAATGAAAGAATTATATGAGGAACATTTGATGGCTCTAGGTCTGTACTCACTGGAATTCAGAAGGATGAGGGGGGGGGGGTCCCATTGAAACCTTACAAATATAGAAATGCCTTGACAGAGTAGATGTGGAAAGAATGTTTCCCATGTTGGGGGTCTAGGACAAGAGGGCACAGCCTCAGGATAGAGGGGTGTCCATTTAAAACAGATGTGGAGAAATTTATTTAGCAAGAGGGTGGTGAATTTGTGGAATTTGTTACCACAGGAAACAAAGCCGTGGAGGCCAGGTCATTGGGTGTATTTAAAGTGGAGATTGATAGTTCTTGATTGGACACGTCAACAAAGGTTACGGGGAGAAGGCCGAGGAATGGGGCTGAGGAGAGGAGAAAAGAATCAGTCATGATTGAATGGTGGAGCAAATTTGATGGGCCAAATGGTCTAAATCTGCTGCTAGGTTATATGGTCTTACCGGTAAAGCTAAACTATGAGCATTGAAACAGATGCAACGTAAAGCCATCGTCCTATCTGCTCTTTTACTACAAACAAGGCCAGTCTGATTGCTAAGCTTACACTCTTTCTTCTCACTGACTTCACTCTCTTGCATTCCAGCTCTCTGCCAATCCAGTTAAACCTTCCTCGGTGGGAAAAACAAATTACCTCTCTAGGATATTGGTCCCTCTGCAGTTCATGAGCAACATGTCCTTCTTATACGGGTTGCCACTATCCCAGAAGAGTTCCTGATGATCCAAGAACCTGAATCCCTCCCCATTACAGTTCTTCAGCCATGCATTCATCTTTCTCTTCTTGAACTCAGTAGCATGTGGCACTGGGAGTAATCTGGAGATCACTATCCTGAGAGTCCTGCATTTTTATTTCATATCTAATTTCCTATACTCTTTCTATAGGACATCATGCCTTGTTCTACCAATGGCACTTGTACAAACTTGTACCTTTGGCTGTTTATCCTGCCTCAGGAATTTTATGCAACTGCTCAGGAAAGGTTCAGAGAGATGTGCCACACATGGGCAAATGGGACTAGCTTGGTGTGGATAAGTTGGGCTGAAGGGCCATTTCTGTGCTGCATAACTGTATGAGGGTGGTGTGGTGGAGATATGCCTCTACCAAAGGAGGTGTAATGTGTTCCTTCCCTCCGCTAGGCTGCAGGTCACCCTTGGGCAAGTTGTAGCACCTGCTTAGCCCCCACCCTCGATCAGAGTCATGTGAAGCCATAGGAGCAGGTGGTGGATGGTCATATGGCCTGGTGCATATCACAAGTGCAGGTTATGCCACCACTGATGTCAGTTAGACAACCTCTAAAGAGTATTAATAATGGCTGTGGTCACCCATCTTGCCCAGAAGAAGGCAATGGCAAACCACTTCTGTAGAAATATTTGCCAAGAACAATCTTAGACGTGGACAGAGAAAAGAATATGAACAACTGTGTGAGGGGGGTCTTCCCTGTAGGCACAGATTCAAGACAGATGGAAAGCCATGAGTGCCCATAACATGCGATATTGATGATGATGATAATGGAATGATTCATCTGCCTCTTGGCCTTTCAGGAATGGGATATAACACTGCTTTTAAGATTGGTTTATTCCTAATCTAAGAAAGAAGCTGTTCTTAATCTTGAGCAGAGAAATTTTCAGGAAACAGAGAGAAACTAATTAAATTTGAAAAAGAAATAAATGTGTTTACTATGTGAGGCCACCCACTCATCATGAATATCAAAATACACAAAATTGTTCCTACGTGAATAAAGTACTGGAGTGACCCTTCTGTCACTGTGCTAAACAAGAAACTGGAATACGTGGAAGAAATCAGTGCCAGCACATGTCTGAAATGGCCCTGATGTCAGACGCTAAGAGGTCCAATGACCTTGCCCTCCATGATGTGAGGAGTCCAGACCCGAGATGATTGTTGAAAGGTGAATGTCACATAGCTCTGTGATACCTGCCATTGAAACCTGAGTTTTCTGACCCTTGGAGTGAGATGCTGCAGCAGACTGTATTGAAGGAAGTCCAATGACAGCAGGATGACTCATTTAAATAGTGACACAATGTACTGTGCTCTTTGTCAATAGTTATTCTCAGAAGCTTTGAACTCTAATTTATTTTAATAGGGATTGATATATGCATTGTGCTGTGTTAGACATAATTAGGTATGTGGTTGGTGCTGGGCAAATTAAAATGGATCACAACAGCAGGTGCACAGTTTTGTGATTGTTACCTTTTCACATGGAAATGATCTTTAACACAATTTCCTCTGGATAAAATTAAACGTATTACAGCGTGCTGAAAAGGGAAACAACGTTACATGATCTAATTTAATAATAATTGTCAATAATTGTCCTTTGCCAAATAAATGAAGTTCACCTGGTTTGTAGCATTACTGTTGTGATTAACAGCTAAAATATTCTCAACATTCCACAGTACTTATTTTTATAAAGCAATGTAGATTAAACAACTTAAGAAGCCCAAAGCATTCTTATGTCATAGTCCCTGGTTTAGCCCAAACCATTATTTTAATAAAAAGAGATGAAATGCTTAACGAATGGCCATTCGAAAGATGAATATGCAGCTGAATGTAATATAATTTTGTGCAGGCATCAGTGAAGAAGCTGCATACTGTTGGGTAGCTCCTGAGTTAAGAACACCAATAGTCAACAATGGGAGGAGAAGAAAGGGAGCAGGATACACAGCATGGGCTGTTGTGTTCCAGCTCCAGTGAACCAGATTCGAACCTGACCTCTGATCCTGTGCATGTTCTCCATATGACCACCTGGATTTCTCCTGGGGGCTATGGATTCCTCCCATTTTCCAAATCAGGCTGGTTGGTAGTTTAACTAACTGCTGTAATATTCACCTCCCATGGGTGGGTGGCAGAAGAATCAGAGTGGGATTGATGGGACTGAGCTGGGAGCTTGCATAGAATTTATGGGCTGAATTACTTCCTTTGTGGTAAGAAAATATAAGAAAAATGAAAAATGTCAGACCACTTAAAGGCTCTTTCAGCTTCTAGTGTTGCTGATAATAATCATTTAATAATTCTGCCTTTGAAGAAGATTTTTGAGACACGGAAAGATATTCTGAGGCACTTTCAAGTTTGTTTTCCTGGATAATTTCTCATTGTGTTGCCTAATGTAAATAAGTGTTCATCATATAGCTTGTAGTCAACTTCAGGAGAAATCCCTTTGTGTGAAAAGAGACCTTGATGAGGATGGTTCAGAGTATCTGAGGCAAGGATCAAGACATAGTATAAAACTGGAATGGGAACTGAGCACAAGCAAGATGCTAGACGATACCTCCAGTAGGGCTTATGATTCTGCACTGAGGTTCTGTTCAGGTACTCATTAAATCCTCAATTCTTAGCACCCAAAACATGATTGCCAACTAGCGGGATGGTGGTTGAACCCTTAACAGGACCATGCCAGCTATCCATACTCCAGAGAGTTAGAGCTTCTAAAACCTAGAAGCTGGCGTGGTTGGGTGCGTCTCATAACACTTTGCTGTACAAGAGTTAGAGGAGACGAAATAAGTGCAATGTACCACAAGAGTGAGGTGCATAATGGTAGGAAGGAGAGAAGTCTCCACAGGAAACCCTAGCCAACCAGTGTATTTAGAAAGACTGACAGCTGTTATTTGCCAAAAACAAACTATGAACACAAGTATAAAAGAAACAGAAGCAGGAGTAGATCAATCAGTCCCATAAAATGGCTCCAGCATTCTATAAAATTCTCACCCCTCACCTGCTTCGTCCTTTAACTCAGAACTAAGGAAATTATTCAATGACTCAATCTTAATCGGCCTCTGAGGGAGGAAATTCCAAAACTTCACAACCTTCTGAGAGAGGAAATTCATTTTCATATCCAGCTGACTTCTTATTCTGTCCTTTAGTTCTAGTTAATCAAACTTTCTCAATGGCCACTCTTCAGTTCCCCTCAGCAAGATCCCCACTTAGACTTTTACATTCCAATTAGTATAAGTCCAGGGATATGCCTGTCCTAGCAGGCAAAGTCATCTCTGCTGGGCTGGTCGGATGAGACCTACAGTGAAATCCAACAGTCAGGAAGGTGGTATTGCAATGCTCCATGGAGAACGAAGACACAAGAGATATCATAGTCATCCACTGCAACCAAGGGAGATTGCAGTTTGTGATGCTTGCTTGTAGCACTGGACCTGGACATCCAAGGTTGAGAGCGTGAATTCCCCCAGCGCAACTGTTTCTCCATGTTAAAAACTCTCCCACACAAGTTTCCTGTCATTGTTGGACAAGATGGACATCTGCCTGTATAAGTCCCAAACCTCTCAATCAATTGCAAGGCACAGAGTACTGGAGAAAATCAGGTATTCAGGCAGCGTCTATTGAAGTTAATGGACTGATGATGTTTCAGGTTGAAATCCTTCATCTGTTCTGAAAGAAAGAGGAGAGATCACCAATATAAAAAGATGGAAGGAAAGTGTGGAGCCAGAAATAGGTAACCGTAGTTGATGGAGCTGACAGACAGATGAGGGAAGTGGGAAGCTGGGGATGATGTCAGAATTTGGGAGGTGATGGGTGGAATCTGATTGGAGAGGAAGGTGGATCATGAAATAAAGGAGTGAGGTGGGAGTGCAATCAGTGGATGGAATATGTGGGTGGAGGCTATGTGAATCTTAAGGAGAGAGAAAAGGAAAGAAGGGGAAAAGGGACAAAGGTGGAGCTGTCACCAAAAATTTGAGGGGCAAATATAATGTTATTAGGTAGGAATTTGAGAGTATTATTTGGGAACAAATATACACAGGCAAATGAAGAATAGAAATGTGAAGGCTGTTTAGGGAGTACTTGCATGGGGTTCTGGATGTTTGTCCCATTGAGGCTGGGAAAGGATAGTCGGGTGAAGGAACCATGGTTGACAAGAGATGTGGATTATCTGGTCAAGAGAAAGAAAGAAGTTTACTGAAGAGTTAGGAAGTGAGGAACATACAAGGCTCTAGAGAGTTTTAAGCTAGCCAGGAAGGAGCTTAGGAATGGACCTGGGAAAGCTAAAGGTGGGCATGAAAAGGTCTTGGTGAGTAGGATTAAGAACAACCCCAAGGTGCTCTACACATGTGTGAAGAACAGGAGAACGAATAGAGAGAGGGTAGGACTGACTGATCAAGGAGGTCAAGGAAGTTATTAATGAATAATTTCCTTCAGAATTCAACAGTGAAATGGAATTTGACATTTGTGAGGACCACGTCCAAAGATTCCTCAAAGTTGCCACACAGGTTGAAAGCATTGGTAAGAAGTTGTATGGTGTGTTGGAATTCATTTGTTAGAGGATTGAGTTCAAGCCATGAGCTAATGTTGCAGCTCTATAAACCTCTGGCTTGAGCCCCTTGGGACATGAGAATTACGTACACAACACTGGAAGAACTCAGCAGGTCAGGCAGCATCTGTGAGAAAAGAGTAGCCAACGTTTCGGGCTGAGACCCTTCATCAGGAATGGGGGGGAAGAGAGGACCGAAGCCCAGTAATAGAGATAGGGGAGGGGGTAGGGCCTAGAGGCGCCGGGTGGAAAACCAATCAGAGGAAAGATAAAGGGGAGAGGGGGAGGGGATAAGCATGAAAGAACTGTAGAGATAAAGAAGCAGAAAGGGGAGAGAGGCAGAGAGGGACCTGGGATAGGGGAAGGGGGAGGGGGAGGGAATTACCGGAAATTGGAGAATTCAATGTTCATACCACCAGGCTGGAGGCTACCCAGATGGTAGATGAGGTGTTGCTCCTCCAACCTGAGTTTGGTCTCATCATGGCAGTAGAGGAGGCCATGTATGGACATATCTAGATGGGAATGAGAGGCAGAGTTGAAGTGGGTGGCAACCAGGAGGTCCTGTCTATTGTGCTCGACGAAGCGGTCCCCCAATCTGCGTCGGGTCCGGGGTCCGTGTTCCGGTTCGCGGCCCGCGGGCTCCGGACTCCAGGTCCTCCAGCTGTCCCTTGTTTTGGTTGGACTTAACCATAAACACCTGACACTCATCTTGGGGCTAGGAATATAAGTGGCCCTGGGATTGAGTGTGGTTGGGGGGTTGTCTTGTCAAGCTTCCCTGGTAAGATTCTCATGGAGCAAATGGTTGGTGGAAGGCTGGTACGGCCACTTGCCATCTTTAGGCTGCGTTGGGGAACAATGGCTTCTTGGAGCCTTACTGTCCGAGTCGGTGCTGTCATTGCGGTATGGATTCGGTCATTTCCCAGGCCAGTTGGGTTGTTGTCAGCCTCTCTGAGCTAGGTAGGGATCCAGTTGTTTCCGTAGCCAGCTAAGGCTGCCGGCCGTAACTGCGACTCGGAGCATCCCCGATGCAGAGATGGAACTGTCTGTCATTCTTCGGTCTTTGTCTCTTCCTGTCCTCGCCCTGTGGGGTAAGTCAGGCCATTCTGCCATTGCCCTGCAGGGGAAATCTGTCTTGTCTTGTCCTCCCCTCTGTGGGGTAAGTCAGGCCGTTCTGACGTTGCCCTGGGGGGGGGTTAGGGGGATCTGTCTTGTCTTGTCTTTGTCTTCGTCGGGTAAGTCCGGCCATTCTGCCATTACCTGACGGATGGTCCTGCCCCACCTTGGTGTGGAGTGAAAGTTGAGTCCCAACTTGTCGAAGGAGAAGTCCCGGCTCTTTGTCTATGTTCTGTCCAGACTCATGTTAGTGTCTTGTTAAAATTGAGTCCCGGCTTGTCGAAGGAGAAGTCCTGGCTCTATGTTTATGTACAGTTCCTAGTCTGCCTCCAAGCTCAAGCCACACCTCAACCCCAACCACTAGCCTCAAGCCAAGCCTCGATCCCAACCTCGCCTCAAGCCAAGCCTCGATCCCAACCTCGCCTCAAGCCAAGCCTCGACCCCAGCCTCAAGCCTCAAGCCAAGACCCCAAGTCTCTAGCCAAGCCTCAAGACCCCAAGTCCCTAGCCAAGCCTCATCACATCCTCACCTGGGTTTGGGGGTCTGAGCCCGAGTCAAGACCCAGGTTCTGGGTCCTTGTCCAGTCTCGGGCTCGGAGTCTACCCCAGGCTCCTTGTTCCCAGTCCCTTGTCCTGCCCTGTTCCTAGCACTACAGTGTCTGCGTCCTGATACAACACCCCCGTATGACAGTGGGTGTGCGCAAATGTTTAGATGAGGCCAGGGTTACCATGGGGATAAAATATTGATGAAATTATTGATAGGTAAATAAGGGAGCAATAATAGAGAGCAGGAAAACAAAGGAATGCAAATCTGTAAGAAACGTCTAGCAGATAATATTGTGCTGGTGGAGAGAGATAAACTGAGCCAGTCTTCAGGGAAAAATACTCCAAACCTATTCCCAGTAGTCATACAGAGCACAAACTACATACATATAGCCTATCCCTGGTTGACATATACTGTAAATTGATGGCATTATCAGCAAGAACAAGCAGTTCTCATCAGTCCATAACTGAACATATGCACACATGTACGTCATCCAGCTTGCCCTACTGATCGAACTCTGGCATCTCCTCTCCTGGACTGCTGCAACAGGCAAGTCCCTGGCTTGAGGCCTAGTCCTTGCTACAATCGAGGCCACGCAGTCCCCCCCCCCCCCCGCCACTGTCTGTCTCGCCAATAAACAAGGGAAACAGACTTGTAGCATTTTACGATACTAATATCCAACAGTTGTTGGAGTTCAAGTGTTGTTTCACCAATGTCTTGTACAGCATTCCAATTCATGTAGCCAATGATCTATCCAATGTAGGCAAATATACAATAAGCTTTCTTCACTTCCTCATCTATCTGTGTCAATATCTTCAGCAAACTATACGCTTGTACTCTTAGGTCTACAACACTCTCCAGGACACTGTAGTTTACTGCATAAATCCTGTCCTGTTTTAACATTTTAATAAGCACTTATCTGAGATAAATTCCATCTGCCTTTTCTTTACCCCCTTTCCCAGTTGACCTAGATACTGCTGCAAAGTTAGACAGCTGTCTTCACTGTCCACCACCCTAGCCATTTTGATGTTGCCTGAAAGCTTATTAAAACTCCCATCTACATTCTCACCCAGATCATTGATAAATACGACAAACGACAAGAGTCCAGCACCAATCACCTTTGGCATACACTGGTCACAGGCCTCTATTTTGAAAATCAACCTTCCGCTACTCCACTCTGCTTCCACCCAGCCAATCTGGTATCCATTTGACTAGCTCACCCTGGATCTCATGTGATCTCATCTTCTGAGCCTAAAAACAACTGAGCTTTGACCTCAACATTGCTGCTCGACATCATCTTGAATCCAGGAATATCTTTGGCTGTTTTCTGATTTCTAAAAAATCCCAATCTTCTGGCCTGTCACTGCTTTTCACAATGTTTTATGCTTTTTCTCTCAACTTCAGTTCATACTGTGACACTGAGTGCAAAAGTAATGTAAATTTAAGGTTGATGTGGAGTTAACATCTTAAGGGTCATAGGGTTAATCATTGCATCATGATTGTATGGTGCTTAGTTCAAAATGATGGTGACAATACACTGACCTTTCCCTGTCATATTCTCAGTGAGTTATATGATTCCAATATAAGGCATAAAAGAAATAATATTCAGTTTACTGGTGCAAGAACCAAGATAATACAATGAAAATAAACATTTTCTTCAAAACTAGCCAAATTATTGAGGCAATGGGTGAAAATACTGAAGTATGTATTGCTAAAATATTTGAGTGGAAACGGTCTATCTTTTTGTTGGTTGGGTCAGATGTTAAACTGACATATCTTTCCTTAGTGACATTGTGCCACAGAATCAACACACAGAGACTGTGATTATTTTAAAATAATAAAATAGACCATAGACCACTAGTTTCTATGGTGGTCTCATGAAGATTGATCTTTAGTGATGCACACTGAGTGGTCTGGAGGGACAACTGTACCATCACTCTTACCTATGGCACTATCAATGTCAGTTTTTTGTAAATTGTGTTCATGGTATTGCACAGAGAAACATTTTCGGTTGCTAATTCTTCATACAATGGATGGAATAATAAGGATATGAGAAACAAGCAGGAGAAGGCCAATCATAATGATTTTAACAGTTATTGTAAAATAACCAAATCTTAATCTTGGTGAATTATATGTTGCCATAAGAGGGCCCTCAAGAAACAGTGTACTGTACCTAGTTACCAATAGCAGCACACCTTCAGTAATTCTATCAGAAGTGCTCTAGGTCTGAGAACAAGAGGCCCCCCCAATTCTCCTCCACTGCAAAGACTAGGTGACTGATTTGCAAAGGACTGTGCTCTGTCCACAATAGCCATTCTGAGCATACCATTTCAATTATCCTTCCCATTCCCACACCAATCTGTTCATCTTCATTGCCAGGGTGAGGCATAATGCTAGCTGGAGAAGCATCTTACCATAGCATGCTATGCTGGGTAGTCTAATCTTATGGCATGAATGTTAAGTTTTCCAATTTCACGTAATCCACACTTCCAATCTGTTCCTTAACTCCCCCCGCCCCCCACATCCCACAACCCCTCTCTTTCTGATCATTATCCCTGGTAGATCCAACAAAGATTTTGCTTCCTGAATACTTTTGGGTGTATCTTATAGATTTTGGGCTGCTGCTCATGAAAATCACCATGAAATTTCCTTATCACGCACCATTTTAAAAAAATCGTCTATTGATTATTCAAGTCAGAATAATTGATGCCAAGATTAAGGAAGGCATATTTGTAGGTCATCAAAAACAGGCAAATTGAAAAAATTCTAGTGGGACTGGAGAAAATCACATGGAAGGCATTCAAGGATGTTATTGAAAATTTTCTTGATAGCTACAGAGCACCAAACAATGTGCAGTTGATTGACAATGTGGTTCAAGCATTCAAAACCATGAAGTGCAAAAGGTCACTAAAGATTCTTCTTCTGCATTCCCATTTAGAATTCTTCCCTGCAAATCTTGGCGCTGTCAGTGACAAGCATGTTGAAAGGTTTCACTAGGACTTTGCAGTCATGGAGAAACAGTATCAGGACAACTGGAATCCATTAATGCTGGCTGATTATTATTGAACACTTAAGCGAAAAGTCTTAGACAATGAATATGAATGAAAATCATCAAAAATATTTTAGTTCAGTTGAACTATTGTAAAGTGTCAGCACCATTATGCAATTAAATACATTGTATGCAATAAAAGTTAATTTCTTGTTTCTCCAAATTCTGAAATTATATCCGAGTTCAGGTTCAAGCAGTCTATCATAAACAAATATATTTCTGAGGAAGTAACACATTTAAAAAAAAAAGTTGTCCAGAGTTATTAGAGTGTCTTTGCACAAGCGTTTAAATGTTTTATAGTGTTCACTCTCACCAAGCCCAGAACACATACACCATTGTACTATAAAGCTACAAAGACAATCAGCAAGAAACTTTAAGGCAATTTCTTTGTGTCAGACTTCACATCATGGCACGAGCTACCCTAGCATTGTCCTTGTAGTTCCTTGTATCTTCTTTGATTATCTTTCTGAGTTTTAATTAATCCCAGAAATTCATGATTCGTCCTCATAGAAGACTCAGAGAAAAACACATATGAGCAATGGAAATTCAAACTTTCATGCACAAGGGCTTAGAAATTACATTTTCCATTGTTGTTAATGATACCACCAGGGAAATACTTAAATACGTACAACAGCATGCAGTTGTGTAAAGGTTCCATTTTAAAACTAGTAATCTATGAACAGGATATCTTTGTGCTATAAAATTTGTCAGTTTAGTTAAACTAAAACAGCCATAAGAAAGGAAAAGATGAAATTTCAAGGTAAGTTAACTAAAAATGTCAAAGAGGATACTAAAAGTTTTTTTTTCTAATCTATAAAGTATAAAAGAGAAGCAAGAGTGGATATTGGACTACTGGAAAATAACACTGGAGAAGTTGTAATGGGAAACAAAAAAATAGCAGCAAACAGAATAAGTATTTTTCAGACAACACACACAACATGCTGGTGGAACACAGCAGGCCAGGCAGCATCTATAAGGAGAAGCACTGTCGACGTTTCGGGCTGAGACCCTTCAACAATCTTCACCGTGGAAGGCATTTGCAGTATTCGAGAATGTCAGGAGGCAGAAGTGAGCATGGTTGCTAATACTAAAGAGAAGGTGCTTGGGAAGCTGAAAGGTCTCAAGGTAGATTAGTCACCTGGACCAGATGGACTACACCCCGGGGTTTGGAAGGAGATTGCTAAAGAGATTATGGCAGCATGAGCAATTTTAAGAATCACTAGTTACTGGAATAGTTCTGGAACACTGGAAAATTCCAAAGTTCACTCCACTCTTTAAGAAGGAAGGGAGGCAGAAGAACAGAAATTATAAGCCAGTTAGCCTGTCTTCATTGGTTTGGAAGATGTTGGAGTCCATTACTAAGAATAAGATTTCAGGGTACTTGGAGACATGTGATAAAGTAGGCCAAAGTCAGCATGGTTTCCTTAAGGGAAAATCTGGACTGAAAATCTGTTGGAATTCTTTGAGGAAGTAACAGGAAGGATAGCAAAGAAGACACAGTGGATGTTGTTTACTTGGATTGTTAGAAAGCCTTTGACAAGGTGTCACATATAAGGCTGCTAAACAAGAGCCATGGTATTATGGAAATATACTAGCATGGATAGAAGATTGGCTGATTGGCAGGATGCAAGGAGTCAGAATTAAGGGGGCCTGTTCTGGTTGGCTGGCAGTGACAAGTGGCGTTCCACAAGGGTCAGTATTGGACCACTTCCTTTCACATTATATGTCAATGATTTGGATGATGAAATTGATGGATTTGTGGCTAAGATTGCAAACAATACAAAGACAGGTGGAGGGGCAGGTAGTTTTGAGGAAGTAGGGGTCTGCAGAAGGACTTGGACAGATTGGGAGAATGTGCAAAGAAGTGGCGGATGAGATACAGTGTAGGGAAGTGTATGATCATGCACTTTGGTAGAAGGAATAAAGGCATGGACTATTTTCTAAATGGGGAGAACAGTCAAAAAATCAGAAGTGCAAAGGGACTTGGAAGTCCTTGTGCAGGATTCCCTTAAAGCTAACTTGGATGTTAGGTTGGTGCTGGTAATACAATGGTCACATTCATAAGAGTAAGGGTGTGATCCTCAGGCTTTATAAGGCATTGGTGAAAGTTTGAAGTACATTTATTATCAAATTCTATATAAATTATACAAATCTTGAGATTGTTTACTCACAGGTAGACACAAAGCAAGAAACCAGAAAGAACCCAATTAAAGAAAAAAAAAGAAAAGAAAAGACCAACACCTGATAGGCAAGAAAAATAACTAGTCATGCAACCAATTGAAACGAACAGCAACAATTGATTCATTAGACCCAAACCTCGGAGCAGCCTGGAATAGGCCCAAAGCCTCGCTTACCGGTTCATCATATTAACGGGCATGGAATGCAACAGCTGGGGCGGTCTTCATAGCCTCAAACTGCACTTGAAGTATTGTGAGCAGATTTGAGCCTCTTATCTAAGAAAAGATTTGCTGGCATTGGAAAGGATCCAGAGAAGGTTCATGAGAATGATTCAGTAAATGAAAGAGTTAACGTATGCGTAGTATTTGGTGGCTCTGCGCCTGTACTCAAAGTGTAGAAGAATGAGGTGCGATCACATTGCAATTTATTGAATATTGAAGGGACTATGCAGAGTGGATGTGGAGAGGATGTTTCCTATAATGGGCAAGTCTAGAACTAGAGAGTACAGGCTCAGATGAGAAGGATGTCCATTTAGAACAGAGATGAGAAGGAATTTATTTAGCCAAAGGGTGGTGAATCTGTGGAATTCATTGCCACAGATGGCTTTGGAGGCTAATTTTTTGAGTACATTTAAAGCAGAGGTTGATAGGTTCTTGGCTAGTCATGGCATCAAAGGCTAAAGTGAAAAAGCAGGAAAATGAGGTTGAGAAGAATAATAAATCAGCCATGATGGAAATGCTGAGCAGACTCGATGGGCTGAGTGGCCTAAGTTTGCTTCTAAGTCTTATGGACATATGGTCTAAAATGTAGTAGCTACAATGGTCATCACAAAACACTGAATTACTTTGTAATAACACATTGCGCTCACTAATGCCTGGTCTGGGTCAATATATGAGAGCAGGTTCACTACAAAATGTTTGATCTTAACCTAACCAAACATTCAGCTCAACGGCATTCAGAGATAGACAATAAGGACATGAGAAAAAGATGTCAGAGTATGCTATTCATAATGATTAGGACTAATATATCCTAATACCACGTTACTGCACTAAAACAACATTCTTTGATTAGTTTACTACCCAATAAATGCTGGCCTCCCCTGGTGACCAGAGTCCTGAAAGGAATAGAAGAATTACTTAGCAGGCTTCGATGCGTAATTTTAATTCTCTTTGAATTTACACTTCCACAGAAAAAACAAATAGAATCTAAAAATGTATTATTAATTTGGTTTTTACTATTGCAAACAGTTATCAGTTTTACATATATGATTTATTTACTGCTACTTTTAGCACCTTAAAGGATACCGAGAACAGTTCAAACTCCTCTACCAATAATACTAATAACAAAACTAATGCAACTAAAAGAAAATGATTGTATTAAATTATAAGATAACTGTAAGCATTAGAAATAGCCTATAATATATAATTTCATTCATCAGAACTTATTATTGTTTGTTTAATCTCTTTGAAATATCAACTCCAAAATAATGTAAAAATATTTTTTGTACCTCTGAAAACAAAAACATTTGCTCTCTGCGCACTTTTCTACAGCCCAATCAAAAAACATTTTGTGTTCCCAATTTGGAAATATTGAAAAACATGTCACTTTTTCTTTAGACATAGCTTTCCCTACTGATAAGAGTTTTTATAAGCAATAATTTCATTTCAGGCCAATAATGACAATGCAAACAGAATACCAATCAAGATGAATAGATATTATTTCACATTGTAAGGCATTGGTTGGCAGTAATTCAGTCATAAAAGGATCTGCTAATAAAGATGAAGTTCCAAATTTTAGCGTTAGAACTTGTACAACTTGTCATGATAAATGATTACAATAGGTGAAGGTGTAATCTATCAACTTTGAGAGCTCTTCCATGTTGTACATGCATCTACCGTGGAGTAAAAAATTCATTATCCTCAACGGTCTGTCTCCAGTTTGTTGTTTATGCGTTATCAATATTTAATGCACAGTTTTACAGCTGTGCTTGTAACCCTGACCTGAAATGGTAACAAACTGAACATTCCGAACAAAATGCTGCCACGCTTACTTTTACAAAAGTGAGATCATGTTAGTTATTTTTACAAATGATAGTGTTTTCAGTAATGACTTTCTAGTCGAGGGCCTCTGACAGACAGAGTTGACCATGGATATTGCATCCCAGCCGTATAGATACACAAGCTTGGGCAGTACGATGTACGATCAACAAAGTAGCAAACTCCCCCTCTCTACTCATCTGATGCGCCTAAAGGAATGGCAGAGACCGATACAGTTTGGTACCGGCAGTGTCACAGGAGTTGCCAGTCAACATTGAACTCAATGTAGGACTACCTTAGGGACTCCAGCTCTGGATTTTTCCCTCGGGGTTTACTCCTGAAGTCTTCTCCACAAGTGGGTATAGCACAAGGCAGCAGGAGTTTGAGATCAGAGATTTCCTTCTCCTAGATGAGCTGCCAACCATGGCTGATGAGCCCCATCTGCTCAAAGCGACTAGTTTTAGGAGAAAGGGTTCCACCAGGCTTAGTAGCTAAGCCAGGAACTGGACTTGGTTGTCAGAGGCCATTTGAGGTGCATGCTATTGGGAGCATTTAATAGGTAAAAAACATAGAAAAACTACAGCACAATACAGGCCCTTCAGTCCACAAAGTTGTGCCGAACATGTCCCTACCTTAGAAATCACTAGGCTTACCCATAGCCCTCTAGGTAGTGGGAGCTTGTCCTCACTACCACCCCTAGCTATAATAACCTTAATGAACTTTAAACAATTGTTAATATTGTGAGGAAGAGGCCAAAGTCCGTTGTCCTCAAAGCTCTTGAAGTTCTAACATACTGCTCTAGGGCAGAAACTGATGGATTAAATCAGTTTAACTAACAGGGTGGAGAATGAACAATGCCATTGTGGAAAGTGACAGAATTGAAAGTCTGGAAGTGACACAATACATCACGTGTTATATTTCAGACTGAGGTCTACAAATTAACTGACCCAATTCTGTCAGAAAGATTACTGTATTTTTTTCTAACTTAAGCATGAATTCTGGTAAATCTTTCAACTCCATTAGGTTTGCTGCATGTTGAAACCAGGGGAATTAATTTCCTCTAGCAGTACAATGGATAATGTTGTTGCACAAAATTCTCATGAACATTTTAATAATTTAAATTGGGATTATTCCAGAGGCATTTAGGAACCGTGGTTCACAAAGGCTCTGTCGGAAGTCAAACTTGATGGGCTGAAAAGCCTCCAACATCTACATTTAATTCTGACATTTTTCTTATTTTTTAAATGTTAGTTGGGTTAATTACTCAGTAAAACTTCACATTAAGTAATTCTACATAAGCAAATTAACTGGGCTGAAGCCAAAACTTTCAAGCAGCTCTGGCTCTGTCAATATCAGTGGAGCTGAACTGCAGAGTTAACTTGAGGTCTTAATGTGAATGTCATTGTGGCTGCTCATGCCAAACCAGCTGAGAGTTGGATTAAGAAATAGTAGAAGCCCGGCTACACATGAATTTTTTTCAATGCACTATTACAGTATAAATTCATGCTCACATGAGATAAGATTTCTATGTAGCATTGAACTGGAAGCTCCCAGTACTCTGTCCAGAGGCAACAAGCACATAAATAAATATCTGAGTGATTACAGAGGGGAGCAGAAAATTTTCAGGGCATTAGTTTTAAAATAATAATAATTAGCATTGATCTGGCACCTTTATTGTAGAAAAGGTGTCCCCAAGCAGTTCACAGAATTGTATTCAAAAACAGACAAAGTCACAAAGACAACCAAAGCACAAGGAAATCTGCAGATGCTGGAAATTCAAGCAACACACACAAAATACTGGTGGAACGCAGCAGGCCAGGCAGCATCTATAGGGAGAAGCGCTGTCGACGTTTCGGGCCGAGACCCTTCCTCAGGACAACCAAAAGTCTTGACAGTAAGAGGTGTTGAAAGGAGAGAGCATCAGTGGAGACAATGCTAAAGGAAGAGAGGGAAATGGAGGGTATAATATTCAGGTAACTTCAAGGTTGGGGGGTGGGGGTTTGTTTATTGACAAATGCATGAGTATAGTGAGGCACTGGAACAATGAAAACCTTGCTTGCAACAACATCACTGGCTTCATAGGGATTTACAATGTGGTTGCAAGGCTGGTTGAAGTTAGAGAAGTAGGACATCGGATTTTGAAATGTAGGAGAATGAAAACTATCAGGCCTATGTGAATCAGCAAGGATGGGACGAGTGCGGGTTTGGATTTGGGCAAAAGCAGATGTGAGGTTCAGCACTCTGAGCTATACACCTGTTTCAATCGAATTTCACTTATACCAGTTCCCAAGGTGTGGTAATGTCCCTCAATGACCATTGTCCAGTAGCACTTACATCCACAGTGATGGTGCCTTGAGAGGTTGGTGCTAAAGCATATCAACTCATGCCTCAGAAATGACTTGGATCCCCTCCAATTTGCCTACCGGCACAACAGGTCCACAGCAGATGCCAATTCATTGGCTCTTGACTCAAACCTGCAACATCTGGACAGCAAAAATGCATACATCAGGATGCTCTTTATCGACTACAGCTTGGCACTCAATACCATCAGCCCCTCTATAAGCTTCAAGATCTTGGCTTCAATACCTTCTTGTGCAACTGAATCCTGGATTTCATCACTTGCAGACACCTGTAAGTTTGGACTGAAAACAACAATTCCTCAAAAAGCTTCAAGACCTTGGCCTCAATACCTCCTTGTACAAGTCATTTCTCGACTTCGTCACTTGCAGACCCCTGTTGGTTCAGACTGGCAACAACATCTGTTCCACAATCTTCATCAGCACAGGTGCTGTGCGCTACACCCCCTGCTCTACTCACTTTACACTTAGACTGTGTGGCTAAGCACAGCCCCAATGCCATATTCAATATTGCTGATGACACGGCTGTCGTAGGCCATTGATAAGACACTAAGGATAGATAAGTCACATACAAGAAATGCTCTGGGACTGAAATGTTAGACCTTCAACAGTGACAACCACCTTCCTTTATCATATGGCTGCAGCCAGTGAAGGTTTCTTGTCTTGAGTACTAAACTGGGTACTAAGAATGCAGCACATATTAGTCAGGTAAAGTGCAAATCCCTTTTTATATTTGCTCATTCCTGAAGGCACACTCAATGTTTCAGGAACAGCTTCTTCCCCTCAGCCATCTAATTTCTGAGTAGACATTGAACCCATGAATACTATCTCCGTACTTTATTTTTATTTCTATTTTTGCACTATGTATTTAATTTAACTATTTAATAAATATATACTTACTGTAATTCACAGGTTTTCTCTGTTATTATGCATTGCATTGTATTGTTGTTGCAAAGACAACAAATTTCACAACATATGCCGGTGATATTAAATCTGATTCTGGTTCATTCCTAACTGTTGCCAGCTCACAACAAGCTCTACTTGCTATTAACTGTAAAAGACAGCTTCTTAGTAACATTCCTATTAAACTGGCACAAAAGAATTCTGAACTGATTATACATATTGTATAAAGAAGGATCTTTCTTGGCAGCTGTCAAATCTGCTGTAAGTGATTGAGACTCTGTAAATCAACAAACAAGAAAATAGAATTTTATTTTTCTTTTCAAGATAATAGAATATTATTAGAAATGGTGGCAGCAAATGTTAACAACAAGGAAAAAGAAAAGCTACTGTATCAACCTGGTGAGCATAATGACCTACCTAAAGCTGACCTACTACTGCATTAGAGAAGTGGAACTCAATATAAGGATGGAAAATAGAGAACAGGATTTGGAGAGCAAACTGTAACACGAGCAGATATTCACTCATCTGGTCTCATTACTGTTCAGTGAAACAGCTTTCTGGTTTGAAACAGATGTGAAGCCCTCAGGCAGCTTACCAAAGAACAACAGTCTAAACTCATTTTCAAGATTTTTCTTTTTGGCAATTAAATGCAAGAAAGTTGGGATGCAAATTTCTTCCATGTTATTATTTTTAATGTTGAGTCTTTATATTTTAATAAGAAAGATCAGGATCCCTGTGTGATACGTTGACTATTTATTCCCCTCCAAAAATCCTGTCTGACTTGTTGCATTCCTCCAGCACTTTGTGTGTATTGCTCAAGGTTTTCAGCATTGGCAGAATCTGTTGTGTTCTATTTATTCAATACCTTTTATGGTGCTGTGTCATTCAGATGTATATTCCAACCAAAAACATTCTTTTTAAATATAGGGTAATTTTTAGTTTAAAAATGTATGCCAGCTTGCATAGATAATCTGTCCCAAACAACTGTGAGATAATATCATCAAAATGATTAATCAGTCATGAATTGAGAATTGAATGGTGGGAAGGACAGCAAACATAACTCCCTTGCTTTATTTTGGCCAAGGCATCTTTTCCATGAAAACACAGAATATTAGTTATGTTGCTGGACTAGTACTTGTATGGACTGGACTAATAGTTCAGAGATATATCAGAGTAGCTGGTGAATTAAATTAATTAATTACTTAAATTAGTATCTATAGTGATGACCATAAACCTACTAAAACCCCATCTTGTCAACAATAAAACTCTTTAAGGAAGCCCCATACAATATAGTTGACAACTGCTTCCATGCTCAATTCTTGAATTGTTCTAGCCATTGTGTCAACACACACAAAATGCTGGTGGAACACAGCAGGCCAGGCAGCATCTATAAGGAGAAGCGCTGTCGATGGTTCAGGCCGAGACCCAGACTGACGAAGGGTCTCGGCCCGAAACGTCGACAGTACTTCTCCTTATAGATGTTGCCTGGCCTGCTATGTTCCACCAGCATTTTGTGAGTTGTTTGAATTTCCAACATCTGCAGATTTCCTCGTGTTTGCCGTTGTGTCTGGCTGGTTAGCAAAAGGATTCATCGCTGGAGCTGGTAAACACTGCTGGAGCATTAATTTGCTTTCTCATTTTTTATGTTGAGTCCAGAAAGTTATTTTTGACAGATGCTTTATAGTAAGAATTTAGTAAATGCAAGGAATAAGATCTTTTATGATTAAAATGGTGCAGAATATTACTGAAGTTTCTGATAGCCATGCATTATGTGAATGAAAAGATTATTGTCATTGCAAGTGGAGATTGCCTCTTCCAATATTGGCCTGCCTTTGACTATTGCTTCTTATGAAAAGATCAATATAGAATCATTGCCATTCAACACAAAAACAGGACCCTTAGCTGTAAAATCCATTCTGACCATAGAAACATAGAAAACCTACAGCACAATACAGGCCCTTCAGCCCACAAAGGTGTGCCAAACATGTCCTTATCTTAGAAATTACCTAGGCTTAGCTATAGCCCTCTACTTTACTAAGCTCCATGTACCTATTCAGGAGTCACTTAAAAGACCCTATTGTATCTGCTTCCACCACTGTTGCCAGCAGCCCATTCCATGCACACACCACTCTCTGCATAAAAAACGCACCCCTGGCATCTCCTCTGTACCTACTTCCAAACACCTTAAGACTGTGCCCTCTTGTGCTAGCCATTAGAGCCCTGGGAAAAAAGCCTCTGACTATCCACACAATCAATGCCTCTCATCATCTTATACACCTCTATCAGGTCACCTCTCATCCTTCGTCACACCAAGGAGAAAAGGCCGAGTTCACTCAACCTATTCTCATAAGGCATGCTCCCCAATCCAGGCAACATCCTTGTAAAGCTCCTCTGCACCCTTTCTATGGTTTCCACATCCTTCCTGTAGTGAGGCGACCAAAACTGAGCACAGTACTCTAAGTAGGGTCTGACCAGGGTCATACATAGCTGCAACATTACCTCTTGGCTCCTAAACTCATCCCACGATTGATGAAGGCCAATGCACCACAAGCTTTCTTAACCACAGAGTCAATCTACTCAGCAGCTTTGAGTGTCCTATGGACTCGGACCACTAGATCCCTCTGATCCTCCAAACTGCCAAGTCTTACTGTTAATACTATATTCTCCCATCATATTTGACCTACCAAAATGAACCACCTGACACTTGAGCAACACACACAAAACGCTGGTGGAACTCAGCAGGCCAGGTAGCATCTATAGGAAAAAATACAGTCTATGTTTCGGGCTGAGACCATTTGTCAGGACTAACCGAAAAGAGATAGGAAGAGATTTGAAAGTGGGAGGGGGAGGGGGAAATCCAAAATGATAGGACAGGAGGGGGAGGGATGAAGCTAAGAGCTGGAAAGTTGATTGGCAAAAGGGATTCACAGCTGGAGAAGGAAGAGGATCATGGGATAGGAGGCCTAGGGAGAAAGAAAGGGAGAGGGGAGCACCAGAGGGAGATGGAGAGCAGGCAAGGAGTGATTGTGAGAGGGGCAGAGAGAGAAAAAAGAGAGAAAATAAAAAGGGGGGGAATAAATCAATCAATCAATCAATCAATCAATCAGGGATTGGGTAAGAAGGGGAGGGTGGCTTTAACGGAAGTTAGAGAAATTAACACACTTATCTGGGTTGAACTCCATCTGCCACTTCTCAGCCCATTTTTGCATCCTATCAATGTCCTCGGGTGCACCCTGTCTCACTGAAGAAGCTCTGTCTATGGCGAGTGTTTGGCACCAGAAAAATAACCAGACCAATGGTGGTGGTGTCAACTAAAATCACTGAAGTCTCCGGCAGCGGGGAGGTGGATTCCAAGCTTTGGCGGAGGATTGTCTTTGTACAACAGCAAAGGTTGGGCGACATCCACTGTATGATCCCCAATTGGGAACACCAGTAGAGGTCAAATGCTCTAGCACTGCGGAAGGCAACGGCAAACCACTTTTGAAATTTCTGCCTAGTCAGTCAATCATGGAAAGAAACAAAAGAAGGAAACCAGACGACAGTGTGAATGGGGTTGATTCTAATCAACAGAACAACACCTCGCTTGGTAGGGGTCGTCATGTGCTGCAGGTGACACCAGACCGTCATCCAGAGACTGTAAGCAATAGGGAAAGGCTAAGGGTAGCAATATGGAACATCTGTACACTTCACCAGAAAGGAAAGTTGGACAACACATTAAATGAAATGAAAAGGTTGGGAGTTGATATCTTAGGCCTGTCAGAAATTAGATAGACCGACAGTGACAAATTCACTAAGAATGGTTCTCTGATAATTCTGGAGGTCAACAGCATATGTATGGAGTTGGAATTATTTTTAACGAACAAGTATCAAAAAGTCTTATGGGATATTGGGCAACACGCGACTGGCTGCTTTTAGTTAAATTAAGGGGTAACCCTTTTAACATTAGCATAATCCAAGCCTATGCACCAACAAATGATGCGGATGAAGAGGATATCAGCAAGTTTTATGGAGATCTTGATAGTGCTTATGAGCAATGTAAATCTCAGGATATAAAACTAGTCATGGGAGATTTTAACTTCAAAGTTGGACAGGGAAGGGTTGATAACAGCATAGGACTTTTTGTATTAGGGGAGAAAAATGAAAATGGAGAAAGGTTTACTGATTGGTGTGTCAGAAACAACCAGGTGATCACCAACACTTGGTATAAAAACCATCCATGTAGATTGTGTACTTGGATTAGCCCTGGAGATAGAACAAGGAATCAAATAGATTTCATTACCATCAATGAACGCTTTAGAAATAATATCACAAATTCTAAAGCCTACCCAGGAGTAGATTGTGGTTCAGATCACCATCCAGTAATAGCTACCATCAAAACAAAATTAAAGAAACTGAAACGTGGAAAAAAGAGAAAGAAGTATATGTTGAGAGAACTTAAAAAATGATATCATACTTAAGCAACAATTCAAAACAGCTGTCGAAGAACACCTCAACGAAAACGAAACAACACCTATTTGGGACAGATTTAAATATGCTATACAGCAATCAACAGAGGAGATAATCCCAGTACAAGAAATCCAACACACCAACCATGGGTGGATAACCCAAGAAATTCTAGATCTGATGGAACAAAGAAGGTTAGTGAAGAATAATAAAGTGCAATATAGACAGCTAGACAGACAGACCAGACAATTGTGCAACATTACAAAGGAAGAATGGCTGAATCAAAAATGTAATGAAGTAGAAGGCCATATTAACAACAGCAAAGAAATGCACAAGAAAATTAAGGAAATTACTGGAATTAGGAAAACCTCTTCTACAGGATGCATAAGATTGGCAGACGGATCCATACTAACAGATCCAGATAAAGTATGTGAGAGGGTCATTCAGTATATAGAGCGAGCAGCTTTAGAGAGGAACCCCCAGGTATTAAACACCCTAATTCTGGCCCACCTATTACTAAAGAAGAACTAACTAAAGCAATGAAAAGCATGAAACATGATAAAGCCACTGGACCTGATGAAATTTCAGTGGAAATGATATAAGCCCTAGAATAGATACTCTTTTTGAACTGTTTAATGGCATATATGAGTCTGGTGTATTGCCTGACAATCTCTGCCAAAAATTCCTGGAACTATTGACTGTGAAGATTATAGAACAATCAGTCTTATGAGTCATATAATAAAGATTTTGTTGAGAATTGTTCTGAGTCGAATTAAAAACAATTTGAGGCCAGAAACTTCCAAACTGCAATATGGGTTTATTGAGGATAGAGGAACTAGGAACACAATTTTCATACTACGAATGCTTTCAGAAAGGACAATTGAATATCAAATAGATACCTTTTTATGTTTTGTTAATTTCACTGAAGTATTCGACAAAGTGCAAAATGAAAAGTTATTTTAAATTCTCGCTAAACTAAACATTGACGGAAGGGACCAACAACTGCTTCAAAATTTATATTGGAATCAAATGGCGGCGGTAAAAATTGGTGATAATATAAGCAGTTGGACTAAAATTCAAAGAGGAGTTAGACAGGGATGCGTTGCCTCACCAGAATTATTTAATATCTATAGTGAAATGATCCTCAGAGAAATAGAAGACCTAGATGGAATAAAAATCAGAGGTGTTAACATCAACAATATAAGATATGCAGATGATACCACCCTAATAGCAAGTACTGCAGAAGACCTACAAATCCTCCTAGACAAAGTAGTACAAACAAGTGCAGATTTTGGTCTAACCATCAACTTAAAAAAAACAAATGTATGATAATATCAAAACAGCAGGATACTCCCAAATGCCAATTGTATATAGGTAACCAAGAGATTAAACAAAAGACCAGCTTTAATGACCTTGGTAGCTTTATAAAACAAGATGCTAGAAGTAAAGTAGAAATAAAAAGAAGAATTGCCATTACCAAAACCAACTTCCAAAAAATGAAACCCATTTTTACCAACTGACACATTTCTATGACAACAAGACTTAGGCTACTAAAATGCTACATCTGGTCAATTTTGCTGTATGCTTCCGAAACATGGGCTTTAACACCAGAACTCCAAAGAAACTTAGAAGCAACAGAAATGTGGTTTCATAGAAGAATGCTGAAAATATCATATAGAGATAGGGTAACTAATGAGACAATCCTCCAATGTGCCCATACAAAAAAATCTTTAATGAGAACATTAAATGAGAGGAAAATTAATTTCCTGGGCCATGTCATCAGAAAGGGAGAAATAGAATGCCTTACACTACAAGGCCGTATGCCTGGGAAACGCGGAAGAGGAAGGCAAAGAAGAAAATATATGGACTCTGTGAAAGAATTAACAGATTGAAATGTGCGAGATATCATTGACGCTGTGAGGGATCGTGTGGAGAGTCACGATCGCCCAAGCGTGTAACGCACAAGGCACATAAAGAAGAAGAATCAACGTCCCACTGTAACGTCTGACAGCCCTCCACACTATCCACAACACCTCCAACCTGTGTGTCATCAGCAAACTTACTAACCCATCCCTCCACTTCCTCATCCAGGTCAATTATAAAAATCACGGAGAAGGGGTCCCAGAACAGATCCTTGAGGCACACCACTGGTGGCTGACCTCCATGCAGAATATAACCTGTCCACAACCACTCTTTGCCTTCTGTGGGCAAGCCAGTTCTGGATCCACAAAGCAATGTCCCCTTGGTTCCCTTGCCTTCTTATGTTCTCAATAAGCCTTGCATGGGTCACCTTATCAAATCCCTTGCTAAAATCCATATACACTACATCTACGGCTCTACTTACATCAATGTGTTTAGTCACATCCTCAAAAAATTCAATCAAGCTCGTAAGGCATGACCTGCCTTTGACAAAGCCATGCTGACTATTCCTAATTATATTATGCCTCTTCAAATGTTCATAAATCCCGCCTCTCAGGATCTTTTCCATCAACTTACCAAGCACTGAAGTAAGAATTATTGGTCTATAATTTCCTGGGCTATCTCTACTCCCTTTCTTAAATAAGGGACCATCTAGCACCTACTTATGATAAAAACCTACACTAATCCCATTTTATTTTCTCCACAATTGCATCAGATGCTACACCGAAGGGACAAGTTACAGCAGCCAATCAACCTGCTAACCCTTGTATTTTAGTGATCTGGAAGGAATTTAGAGCACCTGAATAAAAATCTATGTTGTCATAAGGAGGCAGGACCCAAGGTTATGCCAAATCCAAGTCACTATAATTGTGAGTTAACAATCCATGAGGTGTGTCACTATGCTGCCCAATTCACAACTGCTATTTTCAACTTATCCAATGCCCTCTTTCTCCACACATTATTTTGTATGTGAATGCTCAAGGTATTGTTCTAGTGTTGTCTTGTAAGAAACTTCAAATAACTGAAGAATTCTCATTCTGCTCATTACTCTATTCCCATGGGGACATTGTAACAGTTATGTGAAAAATTATATCCAGTATTAACTTGAATTGATCCATGAGTATAAAGGTTCTTGTGTGATTATATGCCAGTGGTGTCAGAAATATGGGTTGACTACTTCTAATATACACATTTACATTAACAGTGCCAAGCCTGTTCTGGCTAATTGGATTGCAACATTTAGCAAGTAAAGTTGACAAGTTGTAACTACATTGAGTCTAGGACCAGAGGACACAGACTTAGAATAGAGAACAGTGGTGAGGATGAATTCCTTCAGTCAAAGGGTGGTGAAGCTGTGGAACTCATTGCTATGGACAGCTGTGGTGACCAATGTGATTGAGTATATTTAAAATGGCGGTTAATAGATTCTTGATTAGGCATGGCATCAAAGGTTATGGGGTTGAGAGGGATAATAAATCAGCCATGATGGAATGGCGGAGCAGACTTGATTGACTGAGTGACCTAATTCTGCTCCTATGTCTTATGGTCTTATGGTCTGATACTCAGTTGTAGTTTGCAAAGATAACTTACATTGCATTCTCAAGAAGGATGCATCTCACTTATAGGCAGTGGTTGGACATGAGTGGAAGCAGTGTACTGCGTTACCTACTTCTCATCAGAACAAAACCCTTAACTGTTGTTTAAGCTTTGTTAAGCTTAACAGATTTTCATAAATAGTTGTATACCATCAACTAGGGACTTCACTGGACTTGCCAACAGCCTCTATACATATTGGGGGCCACAGTAGTGCAGTGGTTGGTGCAATACTATTACAGCTTGGTGTGCCGGAGTTCAGAGTTCAATTCCGACATCACCTGTCAGGAGCTTGCACATCCTCCCCATGTTAAAGGTTGGATCTTTCCTTTGGGTCCTCCAGTCCAAAGGCATAGTAGCCATTGTAAATTATCCTGTAATTAGTTTAAGGTTAAGTCAAGAGTTGCTGAGCAGTGTGGCTAGAAAGGCTGGAACGGGCCTGTTCCACACTGTATCTCGATGTAAAATAAAATATTCAAACAATCAGAAATAACTCCAAATATGTGCATTACAGAAAATTCCAGTTGAAAGTTGAAGCAAATCTGATCTCCTTATTTGGTCAATCATTCAAATTCTACATTTCTGCAGATAAATGTGTATCAAATAATTTATTTGGTTTGTAGTTAACTTCTTTTTTATTGGTTAACCTTGAAATAGAACTTTCCAAATTATTGTATTTTCATCTCTTTTATGAGATCATACTGGCTCCACACCACAGGGAGTTTTGGCAAGTCAGACCCATCAACAGAAATAAAACATTTTGAAGAGCACTCTGCACCTAACATGAGACAAAATAACCAAAAGTGTTTCAATAAACAGATTTTAATGTTATTATTTTAAATTTCTTCCATCACATACTGTAAGGATCAATTTCAAACACAAAGTACACTGCAGATGCTGTGGTCAAATCAAGACGTACAAACAAGCTGGATGAACTCTGCAGGTCGAGCAGCATCCGTTGAAAGAAGCAGTCGATGTTTCAGGTCAAATCCCTTTGTCAGGACTAAAGAAGGAGGGGACAGGGGCCCTATAAAGAAGGTGGGGAGAGGGTGGAAAACCATTCAGAGGAAAGATCAAGGGGTGAGGGAGGGGAAGCAGGGAGGGGATAGGCTGGAGAGGTGAAGAAGGTATCTAAGGGGAAAGCACTATGAGTAGTAGAAGAAGGCAGAGTCATGAGAGGTGATAGGCAGCTAGAAGAGGAGTCAGAGTGAAAGTGGGATGGGGAAGGGAGAGGGAGGGAATTACCGGAAGTTGGAGAATTCGATGTTCATACCAAGGGGCTGGAGACTACCCAGACGGTATATGAGATGTTGTTCTTCCAACCGAAGTTTGGCCTCATCGTGGCAGTAGAGGAGGCCATGTATGGACATATCCGAATGGGAATGTGAAGCAGAGTTGAAGTGGGTGGCAACCGGGAGATCCTGTCTGTTGTGGCAAACAGTAGGTGCTCGACGAAGCGGTCCCCCAATCTGCGTCGGGTCTCGCCGATGTAGAGAAGGCCACACCAGGAGTACCGACGCAGATTCTGTCCGCCACAACAGACAGGATCTCCTGGTTGCCACCCACTTCAACTCTCCCTCTCATTCCCATTCGGATATGTCCATACATGGCCTCCTCTACAGCCATGATGAGGCCAAACTTCGGTTGGAGGAACAACATCTCATATACCGTCTGGGTAGTCTCCAGCCCCTTGATATGAACATCAAGTTCTCCCATTTTTGCTAATTCCCTCCCCCTCCCTTCTCCCATCCCACTTTCACTCTGCCTCCTCTTCCAGCTGCCTATCACCTCTCATGACTCTGCCTTCTTCTACTACCCATAGTGCTTTCCCCTTAGATTCTTTCTTCACCTCTCCTGCCTATCCCCTCCCTGCTTCCCCTCCCCCACCCCTTGATCTTTCCTCTGATTGGTTTTCCACCCTCTCCCCACCTTCTTTAAAGGGCCCCTGCCCCCTCCTTCTTTAGTCCTGACGAAGGGTTTCGACCTGAAACGTTGACTGCTTCTTTCAATGGATGCTGTCCGACCTGCTAAGGATCAATTTCAACTTGCCACATTCTGCATCAACATGGAAATGCCTTCAGAATAGGGTTAGTATACCTCTGGTGACCGGTGAACAGTCACAATGTCACTTCTGGAGGGGCCCGCCTTTGCACTGTCAGTATACCTGCCTATTCTGCCAAAAGACCCTTTTTATTTTTAAGCCATGGTCTTCTGGTACACAAAGAAGCTTGTTGGTTGGTTACTACTTGTACAGGTTTTGAGCAGTTATTTTTGGAAGTTTGACTTAAAGAGATGCTGGAAAAATAACATTTAAACTTTTACTTAGGTTAGTGGTTCCCAACATTTTCTATGCCCCACACTCCTAAGAAATGTTTAATTAATGTTCGCACCCCCTACAAAAGTATTATCATATTTGAAGATGAAGAAGTCTAATTTCTAATTTTTGAACCACAAATTCAACCACATACAATACTGCGGGTGAACAAATTGAACTTAAAAAAATAAGCTTTTAACTCAGTGCATAAAATGCAAATATAAATTGAGCAATCAGATTCTAATTTATTCAGAAAAAATTGTAAATAGTAAAATCAATCCCAATTGTGAACATAAAATTCAATGACTTCTTTGCTCCTGCTTCTCATTCATGATTTTGTCAAAACGTGGAACTTTCTTGCTGACTGCGATCCGCAGGTCTGCCTGTGGACTCAGGCAATTCCTAGATTTTGTCTTGATTGACAAAAGAGGACTGAATCCAGATTCACGCAAGTATGTTGTTGCAAATGGAATGAGGACACGGAGTGCTTTTCCACCAAGTCTTGGGAACATATCCAGTGCTGCACACCAAAACTCCTCCAAAGTCTTGCTTTCAAATTGCATTTCAAGAGCTCGATTTGTCCGCAAATCATTAAGATCTTCCTTCAGCTCTTCATCATCTGACATCTCCAAATAGTAGGAATATGGATTCATGATCCATTCTTCTGAAATCTTCAGGTCTCTAGCAGCAAAATATTCATCAAATGATTCTGACAGTATTTCCAAATGAGCCACAATTTCTTCACGCACAGTAGGAGTTATGGATTCAGCATCATCAACCATCTCTTCCAGTGAAGGAAAATCTTTCGACTTTTAACACCAAAGACGTAACTTTTATTGGAAGGCATTCAACTTTTCACAAGCTTTCAATATGTTTATCCCTTTTCCTTGAAGAGAAACACTTAGGTCATTCATATGAGTGAAAATGTCAGCGAAGTAAGCCAGCATTTGGGCTAATTCTTGTGATTCCATTGCCCTAACCAGATCACATTCATGCTCCTCCAGAAAAACTTTGATTTCTTCCCACAGTTCAAAGAAGTGGGTTAAAGTTTGTCCTCATGACAACCAACAGACTTCTGTGTGGAAAAGCAAAACTGAATGCTCACTTCCCAGATCCTCACAAAATGATTTGAAGATGTGATGGTTCAAAGCATGCCCCCTGATCCAGTTGATGATCTTCACACAAGTATCAAGGACTTTCTTCAAATTTGGAGGCAATGTTTTTGATGCCAAAGCATGCCGATAAAGAAATCAATGGGTAACTTGCAAGTCTGGAATCTCCTTTTACATCAATGCAGAAAAGCTAGATTTATTTCCAAGCATTGCAGGTGCCCCGTCAGTGCACACAGAACCAATGACTTTGATATCTATCTAAATCATGTTTGGCAAAGGAGTCTTTCACCAGCTGCATCACATCCTTTGCAGTTGTGTTTGTTGTCAGATCTTTACAAAACAGGAAATCTTCCTTCACAGCACCATCATTGACATACCTCACTAATGTGATGAGTTGACTACAACTAGAGACATCAGTTGACTCATCCAACTGAATAGAGATTTTAAGAGGACTAGCTCTGACATCTCAGAGGACTTGGTCCAAAATATCTTCACTCAAATCATTGATTCGGTTGTGAATGACATTATTCAATAGGGACACCTGTTCAAATTTTTTTCTTGCTTCTTTGCGCAGGATAATTGTTGCCATTTCCTGTGCACATGGCTTGATGAGATCTTCCGCAATTGTATGGGGCTTCTTGGATTTGGCCACTTTATATGCCACTTGGTACGAAGCAAGAAGTAGTGGTTTTTCAACAGAAATGAAACCTAATTTTGGAAGAGTTCCTTGTGAATCAAAACAAGCTCTTTTGATTTTCAATGACTCAACATCAGCTCCGCCATGCTTGTTCTTGAAGCTTGGATGGCTTCAGATTTGAGTTGGAAAACACAACGCTACAAAGAATGCACTGGGGTTTTTGCAAACCATCATTTCCTGTTGTGCAAGTGAAACCAAAGCACACATAGTCATCATTCCATTTCCTTCTTTTTGACATGATGAAGGGTTAAGGGTAAAGAGAAAAATATGAGCTAATATGAGAAAAACTATCTGACTAAGTCAGGGATGACTGCTTTACTCAACCAGACACGCCTATAGCAAAGTATCACGAGAAATACGCTTTCGAATATTATATTACGATACTATCTGCGGTTACGCCAAGATAAATCGTCAGGTGGAAATGCTACGGGGACACGACATGACTTATTAGACTACTCTTTACTGAATTTACACACCTATTTCCGATGATTACTGGAGATATGAACTTCCATCACACAATTCAAAGTCCTCGGTGCTAAACGTGATACCTCAACTAACACAATTCAAAATTATCAACGATTCAAGAAAAAAACCTTTTAAGAGAAAAAAACCTTTGAAATTCAAAAACTTCTTTAATGTATTGAGACAAATACAAATGAATGACTTCAGCTGCTTTTTATCAAAATGCGGCTTTTTAAAATTTTATAATTGAATTATTCACCTACTGCCTGCAGGTTTGGTTTTAACGTGAAGTCATTACCTGATGGTTGATTTGGGATGTATAAAGATTTTGGCATTATGAGATGGTTTTTAACTCTGAGATGTAACCTTCTAGCTAACATTGATGAGGCTCCTCAACTCTGAGGTGTAACTTCCCAGGTAACACTGATGAGGATCCTCAACGCTGACTCGGGCAGCGAGTGTGCTTGGGACAAACGTTACTACCACTTCTCAAGGCACACTGGAAGCTGGCTGAGTGATGACTTGTGACTCGTCACTCAAGGGCACAAGCCACTCTTTGTCGTACCCCCTGGGGGTGCGGGCACCCCAGGTTGGGAACCCCTGATTTAGGTGAAGAACCAGTATGTACCCATACTTATTCCCTGCTAATTTGTGGTTCTGATCTGGTCAATATTAGCTAATGCCAAATCTGACAAACTGCATTTATGTACTTATTTGGTAGTTACAACTTCTCAACTTTACTAAATAGATGTTACAATCCATTTGGCAAGAACAGGCTTGGTATTATTAATATTGATATATTCTTTTTCAATGAGAGTGGCCAGCTATTGCATACTTCTAATGTTTTATTTTTCTTCATATAAACATTCAGATAAAGTGCACAATTTAACAAATCTGAAACAATGACCAAATCTGTGCAATTTTTCTCACTTTCTCAGTTCTGAAGAAGACCTTTGACCTGAAATATTTACTGTTTCTCTTTACTCAGACACTGCCTGAACTTTAAAGTGTTTCCATCATTTACTGGTTTATCTACAACTTCCAGCATCTATAGTTTTGTGATTTTTATATCTCTTCTGACTATATTGCTATGACTTACTCAGTCTTTAGAAAATAAATATTCCCAAAGAAAGTCCTTACTTGCCTTACATAATTTCAGTAAAAGTCTTCTTATCTGACATGTTGCAGAGGTGCTAGCAATGTGCCAGGTGTTGAAGGGTATGAAGGGAAGTGAGTGCAGTTACTATTAAAAGGGAAAAGGTGCTCAAGCACCTGGAAGACCTAAAGGTGTATAAGTCAGCAGGTGTATAAGTCTATAGGAAAAACGAAGAGTCTCAGCCCAAAATGTCGACTGTACTTCTTCCTATAGATGCTTCCTGGCCTGCTGCATCCCACCAGCATTTTGTGTGTGTTGCTTCAATTTCCAGCACCTGCAGATTTCCTCGTGTTTGCAATGTTAGCATTCATTTCAGGAGTTTTAAAATACAAGAGCAGGGATGTGAGGCCAAGGCTTTATAAGGCACTGGTGAGGCCTCACCTTGAGTATTATGAACAGTTTTGGGCTCCTCAACTAAGAAAAGATGTGCTGGCATTGGAGAGGGTTCAGAGGAAGTTAACAAAGATGGGAATGAAAGGGTTATCATATGAGGATTGTTTGATGGCTCTGAGCCTGTACGCACTGGAATTTAGAAGGATGAGGAGGGATCTCATTGAAACCTTTTGAATGTTGAAAGGACTAGACAGAGTAGATGTAAAAGGTTGTTTCCCATCGTGCGGAAGTCCAGGACAAGAGGGCACAGCCTCATGATAGAGGGGAGTTTATTTAAAACAGAGATGTTGAGAAATTTCCTTAGCCAGAAGATGGTGAACTTGTGGAATTTGATACCACAGGCAGCTGTGGAGGCCAGGTCGTTGGGTGTATTTAAGGCAGATTTTGGTAGGTTCTTGATTGGACATGGCAACAAAGGTTACAGGGAGAAGGTCGAGGAGTGGGGCTGAGGAGGGGAGAAAAGGATCAGCCATGATTGAATAGCAGAGCAGACCTGATGGGCCAAATGGCCTAAATCTCTTTCTATGACTTACAGTACATGCATAACTTAAAGAAAACAAATATAATGGTTGTAGAATTACTACAAGTTATGGATTAAATTTCTATTTTCTTCACCTTGGTGACTTGGTAATTATAGTGCTCTTATCTAGTTTGCTTTATTGATTTATGTATTCTTATGCATTTGTCTTCTTATGTAATCCTGCCCATAAGAGTACTATGTTCCCGTCAAATTCTGTATCTGTATTACTTACTAATATGTTTATTGAACAAATAAAACAATGCAAACAGTTTTCTCTTGATGAAAAGGATTAGACACAAACCAATGAGGAAAAACTTCTGTTTTCTTTGAAATGTTTGTGTAGGAAAGTTTGCAGTAATCAATTCAATGGTAGCGTAGTGGTTAGCATGACACCATTACAGCTCAGGACATGCTGGAGTTCAGAGTTCAACTTTGACACCATTCTGTACGTCCTCCCCGTGGGATATGTGGCTTTTCCCTGGGTGCTCCAGTTTCTTCCCGCCTTCCAAAGATGTACTAGATAGCTTACCGTGCATATTAATCGGTCATTGTAAATTGTCCCGTGATTAGGTTAGGGTTAATTGGGTTTGTCGGGGTTTCTAGGGTGCAGTGGCTCAAAGGGCCAGAAGGGCCTACTAAAATAAAATAAACTGAGACTGACAAAATATACCGTAGATGTCGGATTATAAGCCGCTACTTTTTCCCACATTTTGAACAGCTTTGAACACTGCGGCCTTTACTACGATGCGGCTAATGCATGATTTTTTTTCATGCCGCCAAAAACATTTTGCCTCGTAACAGTAGACCAATAAAATTGATGAGTAGTTCACAGAGGTCCAATGAAATTGTACGATAAATCAAGCGCACTTTCACAATTAAATTATTGTAAATCAGTCATTTGTACTCACCCTCATCAACATGGAAAACACTCGAAGAAAAGCATTGTGCTGCCTTTATGGCAGTTATTTAGTTTATAATATTTTCGCTTAGTAATTCATTTGTTAGTAATTTCTAGTTAAAGTTAGAAGTGTTTTAACTATATTTGTTTTCTGTACTACATCCCGGGATGCTATGACGTCACACCCGGTTTTGCCGCGTCTTGTGGGAAATACCGGTTTGCGATAAACGGGAAGGTGGGGGGCGAGCGGCATTAGATCTGAGCGAACGCTGCTTTTAAGTTAAAGGCGATCAATAACTTTTCCTGGTAGGCTGCAGTATATATATTTTTTACCAGTCGTTAGGAGATATTGGAATGTTGTTCAGTAAAAAAGTATACGCAACGTAATTTGTGTTACCGATACGTATGTATATTTAAAAGTAGCCGCGTTACAGGCACGGTTCGAAAAAAAGCATTTGCAATATGTATTTGTTTATGTTACCATATGGATTTAATTAAAAGTTAAAAAATCCTCACGTGTAATATCTTTCTGTGCAAATATCTCATATTACAACGTGGGACACCTGCGGCCGAAAATCCGGTGCGGCCTAAAATCCGGTGCGGCCTAAAATCCGGTGCGGCCTGTACAAGTACAAAATTGATTTTCTTTCTAAAATTAGAGCCAGCGGCTTTTAATCAGGTGCGCTCTGTAGTGCGAAATCTACGGTAAGTTTATATGCCAAGATTATCATAATATGAAAACTCTGATTATTTATTCATCAATAAGCCCTCTAAACTATTTCAGATGCAAGATCAAATGAAGCGAGATGCTGAATGGGGAAAATGATGAAAGGAATTTCAATTAAATATAATTAGTTCTGGTTTTCAAGATAATTAGTTCTTCAGGGAGGATGAAAATTTGCTTAATAATATATCTGTCTGGTTTATTTTGAAATAGATGGATCAATGAACCTCCAAATAATATCTTTTTCAATTATAATAAGAATTCACAAGGTCAATGTATTTTTGTAGTAAAAATATGCATGCTCCTGCAAAGCTGTAATGATTTAACGTCATACCACCAACTTGCACAGACCTCCAGTAAGACCTAGAGAGGAGACCTGCATGTCTGAGTCAGTAAGAACTGGAGAGTGAATGTCTCGGTACTAATGGCCCACTGCTCACTGCTGATTGTTGATCTGGGAAAGTTAGGGATGCGCGGCAGGAGCTCAATGGTGCCATCTGTGACCTCCAGGCCACTCACCCTGATGGTTTCTTCATTGTTGCTGGTGACTTCAATCATGCCAACTTAAAAACAGTCTTGCCAATGTTCTACCAGCGTCTGAACTTCACAACCAGGTGAGAGAATCTTGTCTATACCAACGCTTGTTGAGCCTACTGCTCTCACCTCAGATATCCAGACTACATATCTATTTTGCTAATCCCTGCATACAGGCCACTAATTAAACATGTCAAACCAGTTCACAGGGAAATCAGGGCCTGGCCAGAAGGTGCCACCTCAGCACTGCAGGACTGTTTTGTTCAGGGAGGTGGCTGCCTACGATCATCACGTCAGCATAGATGAGTATGCAAGATCAGTAACTGGCTATTTAAGAAAATGCATTTGGGATGCTACCATGACTAAACACTACACTGCCAGGGCAAACCAGAAGCCATGGTTGACTGCAGCGGTCGGGCACTGCTCAGGGATCAGGACGCTGCCTTCAGATCGAGAGATAGGACGACTCTTAAGTCAACATGAGCCATGTTCTCCCTGTCATCAGGAAGGCAAAGTGAGAGTCCCCACAGAAAATTCACAGCCACCTTTGTGACTCCAGGGATATATGGTGCATGTGGCAAGGTATACAAACCATAACAGATTACAAGTCCATCCCTGCACGTCAACAGCAGCAACACATCCCTTCCTGACAGACAATGTCTTCTGTTCATTATTTGATGCAATGAATGATGGGACATTGAGGAAAGCCCCCTCTACTGCTGAGGAATAGGCACAGCTGAGGTGAGGAGAATCTTAGCCAGGGTAAATCCCTGCAAAGCTGCAGGGCTGGACAACATACCTGGTCAGACACTGAGGGATTCTGCAGTCCAGCTAACAGAGGTCTTAATACACATCTTTATAATATTAGTTTGCAACAGTCCACTGTCCCTGCAGACTTCAAGGCAGCCACTATCATTCTGGTGCCCAAGAGAGTGGCCTGAACAATTACCACCCTGTGGCACTGACATCAACAATCATGAGGTGCATTGAGTGGCTGGAAATGGATCATATAATTTATTTCAATCTGAAACTTAGGTTTATTAAAAGGCTTTACTGGGAGAGTCAATAGCTAGCATATAAAGTAAAAGAAAAGCAGAACTGTAAATTTGCAACTTTTGCAACCTTACACAAAGGGCTGCTCGCCACTAATGAGAAATGTGGAGCTTTCAACAACAGGGATATTTTCCAAAAATGAGATAATGCCTTGCACGAATAATGAACTTCATGATGACTTCAGCACCTGCAGTTCAATGATTTGTTAAGTTCTTCCATATTTTGGATTAGAACAAGGAACAGATGCACAATGCATCAGTCAATTGTTATTCAGCACGGACACTAATTACTCTGAACCATATGTTTACTTTCTATGAGATTTCAATCCTAAAGAAGCGCTTTATTCAATATTGAATATTAAATAAAATTCATGATGTCACTACATAAAAGTCAAATTGACATTGAACAAAGCAGAATGAAACTTTTTAGACAAATGTTAAAATTCAAAGTGCAAAGTAGATATATTATGTAAGTACATATTATAGACAGCCCTGAGATTCACTGTCTTGCGGAAATACACAGTACATCCAAGAAACACAATAGAATCAAACAAAGACTGTACCCAACAGGATGGAGAAACAACCAGTGTGCAAACAGGTAACAAACTGTGCAAGTACAAAATAAGAAAATCAGCAATGAGTATCAAGAACATGAGACAGAGTCCTTGAAAGTGGTTATTGGAACAATTCAATGACTGTCAAATTAAGTTGAGTGAAGTTATCCCCTCTATTTCAAGAGCCTGATGGTTGAGGGGTAATAACTGTTTCTGAACCTGTCGTATGGGTCTGTGGCTCCTGTGCGCCTTCCCGATGGCAGCAGTGAGAAGAGGGCATGGCCTGGGTAGTGGGGGTCCCTGATGCTGGATGCTGATTTCCTGTGACAATGCTCCGTGTAGATGTGCTCAATGGCAGGATGGGCTTTCCCTGTGGTGGACTGGGCTGTATCCAATACCTTTTGTAGGATTTTCTGCTCAAGGGCATTGATACGTTCATAACAGGCTGTGATGCAACCAGTCAATATACTCTCCACCACACATCTATAGAAGTATGTTAAATTTTTAGATGTTTTGCTGAATCTTCATAAACTTCTATGGAAGTAAACGTGCTTTCTGTGTTATGGCACAGCTATGAACTTCATGATGACTTCAGCACCTGCGGTTCAATGACCTAGGACAGGGCCTTTGAAATGAAAACACCAAGGAGTTTAAGACTACTGATTCTCTCCACCTCTATTCTCCCAATGAGGACTAAGACGTGTATCTCTGGTCTCCCCCTCCTGAAGTTAATAATGTTGAACTTGAGTGAGAAGTTGCTGATGCGGCACCACTGCCAGATTTTCAAACACCTTCCTATATGCTGATTCATCACCACATTTGATTTGGCCATTGACAGTGGTGTCATCAGTAAATTTAAATATGGCATTGGAGATGTGCATAGCCTCACAGTCATATGTATAAAGGGAGTAGAGCAAGGGGCTAAGCCCACAGCTTTGTAGTGCACCCGTGCTGAAGGGAGATCGTGGAGGAGATGTTGCCAATCAGTACTGGCTGGGGTCTGCAAGTGAGCAAATCGAGGATCCACAAGGAGGTATGATGGCCAAGATCTTGAAGCTCTTTGATTAGTTTTGTGGGGTTGGTAGTATTGAGCATCGAGCTGTTGCTGATAATGATTATCCTGATGCATGCATCTTCACTGCCCACATGTTCCAAGGTTGAGTGAAGAGCCAATGAAACGCCATCTGCTGTGGACCTGTAATAAGGAAGACTAGAAACACGGGTCTTGAATTGGGGGGGGAAGGCTGATGTAAAAACAGTCAGAAAGAACTTAGTGAAAGTATAGAAGCCCCTTTTGGGAAATAGGGAGAAAGTTAAGGATGAAATAGTTTGTGGTTATCCTGTGATGATGGAAGGTAAGGCTGGACAAAGAAAGAAATGGCATTTTTTGGGAGGTACTAAAAACTGGAGAGGTCTTGCAGGGATATAGAATATACTGAAAAAGAAATAGGAGAGCAAAGAAAGGTAGAAAGTAGCATACACGAGGAAATCTGCAGATGCTGGAAATTCAAACAACAACACACACAAAATGCTGGTGGAACACAGCAGGCCAGGCAGCATCTATCAGGAGAAGCACTGTCGACGTTTCGGGCCGAGATCCTTCATCAGGACTAACCAAAAGGAAAGATAGTAAGAGATTTGAAAGTACTGGGGGGAGGGGGAAATGATAGGAGAAGACCGAAGGGGGTGGGATGAAGCTAAGAGCTGGAAAGGTGATTGACGAAAGTGATACAGAGCTGGAGAAGGGAAAGGATCATGGGACGGGAGGCTTCAGGAGAAAGAAAGGTGGGGGGGGGGGAAGCACCAGAGGGAGATGGAGAACAGGCAAACAACTAAATATGTCAGGGATGAGGTAAGAAGGGGAGGAGGGGCATTAACGGAAGTTAGAGAAGTCAATGTTCATGCCATCAGGTTGGAGGCTACCCAGCCGGTATATAAGGTGTTGTTCAACCTGAGTTTGGATTCATTTTGACAATAGAGGAGGCCATGCTGCAATTGTGACTCCCGTCTCCCTTTCCCCCACCACCACTATGCAATCCCCTCTCCCTCAGATCCCATCGTCAGCTCCTGGGCCCTCAGAGGCTCCATCTTCCTCTCACCCCAACCCTTCCCTCTCCACTGACACTACCAGCCTCCCTCCCCCCCGATCCCATCTCTCATCCGTGCCGGGTCTTTCCATTCCTTCCGACATTCAACTCTCTGAGGCAGAGCGCTCTGTCCTCATTAAGGGCCTCACCTTTGTCCCCCTTCGCCCACACCTCAGTGAGTTCTGCGTACACCATGACGCTGAACTCTTCTTCCGCCGACTTCATCTCCGAGTTTACTTCTTTGGCAAGGACTCTCCCACCCCCACCGATGACCCCTTCTCCCGTCTTCAACCCTCCTCCTCTTCATGGACACCCCACTCTGGTCTTCTGCCTGCTCTGGATCTCTTTATTGCTAATTGCCGATGGGACATCAACTGTCTTGACTTCACACCTTGTTCCAATTCCAACCTCACTCCTTCCGAACGCTCTGCTCTCTGCTCCCTCCGCACCAATCTCAACCTCACTATAAAACCTGCTGATAAGGGGAGAGCTGTTGTTGTCTGGCATACTGACCTCTACCTGGCCAAGGCACAGCGACAACTCTCTGATACCTCCTCTTATTTACCCCTTGATCATGACCCCACTAAGGAGCACCAGGCCATTGTCTCCTATACCATCACCAACCTTATCAGATCTGGGGATCTCCCATCCACTGCCACCAACCTCATAGTTCCCACACCCCGCACTTCCTGTTTCTACCTCCTACCCAAGATCCACAAACCTGCCTGTCCAGGTAGACCGATTGTCTCAGCTTGCTCCTGCCCCACTGAGCTCATTTCTGCATACCTTGACATTGTCTTATCCCCCCTTGTTCAATCTCTTCCCACCTATGATCATGACACTTCTCATGCTTTGAATTTTTTCTATGATGTTAAGTTCCCTGGCCCCCACCGTCTTATTTTCACCATGGACGTCCAGTCCCTATATACCTCCATCCCCCATCGAGAGGGTCTCGAAGCTCTTCGCTTTTTTTTAGATTCCAGACCTATCCAATTCCCCTCTACCACCAATCTCCTCCGTCTAGCGGAATTAGTTCTTACTCTCAATAATTTCTCCTTTGGCTCCTCCCACTTCCTCCAAACCAAGGGTGTAGCCATGGGCACCCGTATGGATCCAGTTATGCCTGTCTTTTTGTTGGCTTTGTGGAACAGTCCATGTTCCAAGTCTATACGGGTATCCATCCCCCTCTTTTCCTACTACATCGACGACTGCATTGGCGCTGCCTCTTGCACGCATGCTGAGCTCGTCGACTTTATTAACTTTGCCTCCAACTTTCACCCTGCCCTCAAATTTACCTGGTCCATTTCCAACACCTCCCACCCCTTTCTTGATCTTTCTGTCTCCATCTCTGGAGACAGCCTATCTACTGATATCTACTATAAGCCTACAGACTCTCACAGCTACCTGGACTATTCCTCTTCCCACCCTGTCTCTTGCAAAAATGCTATTCCCTTCTCACAATTCCTCCGTCTCCGCCGCATCTGCTCTCAGGACGAGGCTTTTCATTCCAGGACGAAGGAGATGTCTTCCTTTTTTAAACAAAGGGGCTTCCCTTCGTCCACCATCAACTCTGCTCTCAAACGCATCTCTCCCATTTCCCGCACATCTGCCCTCACCCCATCCACCCGCCTCCCCACTTGGGATAGGGTTCCCCTTGTCCTTACCTACCACCCCACCAGCCTCCAGGTCCAACGTATAATTCTCCGTAACTTCCGCCACCTCCAACGGGATCCCACTACCAAGCACATTTGTCCCTCCCCCCCTTTCTGCTTTTTGCAGGGATCGTTCCCTACGCGACTCCCTTGTCCACTCCTCTCCCCCTCCCCCATCCCTTCCCACTGATCTCCCTCCCGACACTTATCCTTGTAAGCAGAACTAGTGTTACACCTGCCCTTACACTTCCTCCCTCACCACCATTCAGGGCCCCAGACAGTCCTTCCAGGTGAGGCGACACTTCACCTGTGAGTCGGCTGGTGTGGTATACTGTGTCCGGTGCTCCCGGTGTGGCCTTTTATATATTGGTGAGACCCATCGCAGACTGGGAAACTGTTTCGCTGAACACCTACGCTCTGTCCGCCAGAGAAAGCAGGATCTCCCAGTGGCCACACATTTTATTTCCACGTCCCATTCCCATTCTGATATGTCTATCCATGGCCTCCTCTACTGTCAAAATGAATCCACACTCAGGTTGGAGGAACAACACCTTATATACCGGCTGGTAGCCTCCAACCTGATGGCATGAACATTGACTTCTCTAACTTCCGTTAATGCCCCTCCTCCCCTTCTTACCCCATCCCTGACATATTTAGTTGTTTGCCTGTTCTCCATCTCCCTCTGGTGCTTCCCCCCCCCCCCCCCCCACCTTTCTTTCTCCCGAGGCCTCCCGTCCCATGATCCTTTCCTTTCTCCAGCTCTGTATCACTTTCGCCAATCACCTTTCCAGCTCTTAGCTTCATCCCACCCCCTCCGGTCTTCTCCTATCATTTCGCATTTCCCCCTCCCCCCACTACTTTCAAATCTCTTACTATCTTTCCTTTCAGTTAGTCCTGACGAAGGGTGTCGGCCCGAAACGTCGACAGCGCTTCTCCTCATATATGCTGCCTGGCCTGCTGTGTTCCACCAGCATTTTGTGTGTGTTGTTGTAGAAAGTAGCATAGTAGGAAAACCCAGACCTTCTACCACAGCTGGAGATCCTCCAGCATTTTCTGTGTTGTTTAGATTCCCAGCATCTGCAGATTTTCTCTTGTTTGTGGTTTGATTACTACACTGCGAAGTCTCTTCCAGGGATGCTTACACTGAATAAGTTTAAATCTTCCCTTCGATGGTGAAACCTTCTCTCACTGCTCCCCCTCTGTGATCTCTGTGGCCTGCTAACTCTTCAACCATGTGCTTACCCAGACCCACTACCACAGCCATGTATCCTTCCTGGGTAAATGTCCTCTGCCCATTGCCTCCCTCTGGTGCTCTTTCTTCAATGGTTCTCTGTCCTCTCTTTCCCCCTCCTCCAGCCCTGTTTCTCGTTCACCAATCAACTTCCCAGCTCTTTACTTCACCTCTCCCCCTCCCGGTTTCACCCATCACCTTGTGTTTCTTGCTCCTCTACCTCCACCTTTTAAATCTACTCCTCATTTTTTTTTCTACAGTCCTGCTGAAGGGTTTCAGCCCAAAACATCAACTGAACTAATTTCCAAAGATGCTGCCTGACCTGCCGAGTTGTTTGTGTTGCTTGAATCTGCAGATTTTCTCTTGTTTCTGATTCGATTAAGCATTCTTTGTTTGCTTAAATAATTCATTACGAGTTATATGTAAAAGTACATGAATGGCATATGTAATTATGCCACCATGTCATAAGTGAACATTTAGCTAAAAAGTAAAACAAAACTAAGCACACGCATTCTGGATACCCTTGTTATTCTTTCAACCAGTATGATGTTTTGTAGTTACAAAAACTAACAAAGGTGATGAGGAAGTTTTAAACAAACCCAAAACGAATACCCACCTCATGTAATGTAGCGAGACATCCAAGTTTTCAAAAAGCGCAACATATGTGATTCTTTGCAAGGGGAAGAGAGGGATGTTGAGTTTAAAAAAAGACAGAAAATGGTGAATTTACAGGTTTATAAACACTGAGTATTAGGTGATAATCATAAATAAAAAAGAGCAGAAATAGCTGGCTACATTGCAAAGATAGATACGTTTGATTGCACAAAAGATAAGTTTACAGAGCGAATTGAGCAGTGCTTTGAAGCAAATGAATTAGCCTATGAAAAGAGAGTGCCAGCGTCGCTGAGTGCATTGGGTGAAAAAGCAAACACTCTGCTTAGAAGTTTAACTGCTCCAACTAAACTAGCTGAAATGAGCTTTACTGATATCGTGTAAGAAATTTAAAATTATTTAGAACTGAAGCCATTATTGATTATAGAAAACTTTAGGTTTCATCAGTGGAATCAAAAGGAAAGGGAAGTCCATTTCAGCATTCATGGCTGAATTGAAGGGATTGAGCATTGTCAGTTCAGATGGATTTAATGATGCACTGAAAGATCATTAAGTCTAGGAATAAGAATAAAGTACAAGAAGGCATTCAAAAATGGCTCCTAAGTGAAGCACAACTCACATTTAAAAGAACAGTTGAAATTGCTGTATCAAAGGAAACTGCAGACAGACACAACTGAGTTGCACTCAGGAATGAAAGCGAGCATGAACAAAACTGCAAAGTCTAAACAGAAACCTGCCTGTCCTAACAAATAGTGTTACTACTGTAGCAGGAGCTCACATACACCAGACCAATGCATGCTTAAAGGTAAAGCTTGCAGAAAATGCAACAAACTAGGACACAGAGAAAGAGCATGTCAGGTAGACAAAAATAAATGGACTACACAGGGAAGAGAGAAAAATAAAAAGTCAAGTTGCAGGTTCAAAAAGAGCAGTAATCTTTATGCTATTGATGAAAAGCTTGATATTGATCAGAGTGACATAGGACCGAGTAGCTCCCCCCCATCCCTTCCCACCGATCTCCCTCCTGGCACTTATCCTTGTAAGTGGAACAAGTGCTACACCTGCCCTTACACTTCCTCCCTCACCACCATTCAGGGCCCCAGACAGTCCTTCCAGGTGAGGCGACACTTCACCTGTGAGTCGGCTGGTGTGGTATACTGCATCCGGTGCTCCCGGTGTGGCCTTTTATATATTGGTGAGACCCGACGCAGACTGGGAGACCGTTTCACTGAACACCTACGCTCGGTCCGCCAGAGAAAGCAGGATCTCCCAGTGGCCACACATTTTAATTCCACGTCCCATTCCCATTCTGATATGTCTATCCATGGCCTCCTCTACTGTCAAGATGAATCCACACTCAGGTTGGAGGAACAACACCTTATATACCGGCTGGGTAGCCTCCAACCTGATGGCATGAACATTGACTTCTCTAATTTCAGTTAATGCCCCTCCTCCCCTTCTTACTCAATCCTTGATATATTTAGTTTTTTTCCCCCACTCCTCTTTTTTTTCTCTCTCTCTGCCCATCACTCAGCCTGTTCTCCATCTCCCTCTGGTGCTCCCCTCCCCCTTTCTTTCTCCCTAGGCCTCCCGTCCCATGAACCCTTCCCTTCTCCAACTCTGTATCCCTTTTGCCAAACACCTTTCCGGCTCTCAGCTTCACCCCACCCCCTCCGGTCTTCTCCTATCATTTCGCATTTCCCCCTCCCCCTTGTACTTTCAAATCTCTTACTATCTTTCCTTTCAGTTAGTCCTGACGAAGGTTCTTGGCCCGAAACGTTGACAGTGCTTCTCCTTATAGATGCTTCCTGGCCTGCTGTGTTCCACCAGCATTTTTTGTGTGTTGCTTGAATTTCCAGCATCTGCAGATTTCCTCATGTTAGCTTTGTATTGCGTTTCCTTTCCACTGCAGAGAAAACTTTTGCAGATTGACAGAGAGGCCTTGAGTCGAGTTTGAGGTGTTAAACGTTTCAACCAGTACCTGTATGCAAAAGAGTTTGCCCTCATTACTGATCATAAGCCACTAGTGTCCATTTTCAACCCACAGAAGGGTGTTCCACTAACAGCAGCAACTGGAATACAGAGATGGACTCTGTTTCTTGGAAATACAATTACAAGTTTTATTTCAAGAGGTGACTAAATTTTGATGCAATATCTCATTTACGTTTGAGAAAGGAAATACCTGTAAAATTTACAAAAGAGGACATTTCTCTTGACATATTCTTCCTAATGCAAATCAAAAGTCTCCATATTACAGCAGAGATGATCCAAATGGAAACCAGAAATGACCCAGACTGTCACAAGTCTACGTGGCCACTCAAAATAGCTGGAAAGTGCAGCAGAAATCCTAGTTCCACCATTTTTACCAGATGAAGTCGCCCTCAACAGAAGTTAGCTTATGTGGGGATTGAGAGTTGTACCATCCAAGCTGAGCGCCAATGCATTGGAGGAGCTACATGCCAGTCTTCTAGACATAGTCTAATTGAAAGCATTGGCCTGAAGCTTTGTCTGTTGGTCTGGGATAGATCAGCAGATCAAGCATCTTGCTGCGCATGGTTCAGAATGCCAACGCAGTTAGAGGACGCCAAGAGCAGCATCTCTTCATCCCTGGGAATGGCCTGACAAAGGATTCATGTGGGTTTTGCTGATCCATTCATAGGCACAAATTCCTTGGTAGTAGTGGATACAGCTACAAAGTGGCCAAGAAGTGTTCCCAGTAGCCTCCACCACAGCCTTGCACACTGTGTTGAGATGCCTCTTCTCAAGGGCTGGTCAGTGACAATGGATCACAATTTGTTGCAGAACAGTTTCAGTCATTTCTGAAATTGAATGGAATAAGACATTTTATATCTGCACCATACCACCCAGCTACAAGTGGCCTTTACAGAAAGGTTTGTTCAGAGTCTAAAGAACACACTGCAAGCAGAACACAGTACACAGACGCTGAACCTGATGCAGTATACTTATACTTCACAACCAACAGCCTTACAGCTATGCTGTTCCTGGGACATTCCTTGCATTCGCATTTGGATCTCCGCAAACCCAATCTCAGAAGGCCAAACAGCTGAGACAAATTGAGGACTCCTCAAACAAGGGGGTTTGATGTTTTACTCCTGACAAGCAGTCCTGGTGAGCGACTACAGAGGTGATCATAAGTGGGTACTTGGAAAGATTAAGGACAGAATTAGACCACTGTCCTACATAGTAGAGAATGCGTCTGATGTCACCTGGAGACGACACATCGACCGGTTGAGGAGAGCAGAGAAGGAAAGTGTCCAGAGCTGTCAGAACCAGTTGCTGCCAACACCTGAAACCACCATGGACCAGAACTGAGATTGTTTTACAGCCACAAGTCTCACCTGCCAAACAAAGTGATCCCCCTTGTCAGGAAAGACGTTATCACACAAGAGAAATAAATCCTCCACAGCAATTAAATCTTTAGGCCTGAATGGGACTATTTAAAATTTACCATGCTCAGGATGTCTGTGTTGTAGTTGTATTATATAGTATACTGTGTAGATTCTTTTACACTCTATTAAACACATATTTTCTGTGGAAATTGTGGGAAACAATGAAGAGGCGAGCAAAGGCAAGATTGATCCAAGGGTCGAGGTGCATGGGCACGAGATGGCGTTGGAATGAGGTTGAGGCATGTTTGAGACAAAGTAAGAGTTGGAGTTGGAGTTGGTGCAAGCGGAACTGACAAAAATTGGAGAGAGATGTTTCGAAGCCCATCCAGCTAAACCGGGAGTGAGGCTGGAGCCGCCTGAGCTCCAGCCTGATTTGGAAAGGTCGAGCTCTGGCTGGACCATGAAATCCAGGCCAAGAGCATATGGCTGCAGTAAGGCCTGGGTCTGAGTGCGGAGGACGACCTGGTGTTTGGGCTATTTAAATGCTGGGAAAGAAGGATGAAAAGTCAAAGCGTCGTGATCAGAGGTGAAGGTCGGGGTCAATTCTACTCTGTGATGTTTACTTCACTCTCCTCAGCGCTGAGGCTGTGCCCTGATCTGGCTGCTCTGGGCTTTGTGTCTGAGAGCTTCACGGTGATTTGCCCCACTGTGTAATGAACTAAGATTGAGGCTATGGCCTGCTCCAGCTACTCCAGATTTATGGGCTCAATTTCTTTCTGAAAGTTATTGCTTGCATTATTGTTTGCATAATTTGTTTTCTGCACATTGGGAGTTCGCCTTTTTTTTTTAATTGGGTCCTTTCGGGTTTCCTGTTTTTTGGCTGCCTTCAAACAGATGAATCTCAAGGTTCAAACACGAGGAAATCTGCGGATGCTGGAAATTCAAACAACAACACACACAAAATGCTGGTGGAACACAGCAGGCCAGGCAGTATCTATAAAGAGAAGCACTGTCGACGTTTCGGGCCGAGACCCTTCGTCAGTTACGAAGGGTCTCGGCCCGAAATGTCGACAGTGCTTCTCTTTATAGATGCTGCCTGGCTTGCTGTGTTCCACCAGGATTTTGTGTGAATCTCAAGGTTGTATGATTTATATATACAGCACTTTGATAATAAATGTACCTTGAACTTTGAGCCTTTGACCCTTTGAATATAAGATGAGTAGAGACCAAAAGAATTAGAATTAGAATTTTTTATTTCTTACATCCATCTCACAAGATGAGGGAGTAAAAATCTTTCATGTTGTGTCTCCATCACTATGTACAAGCAACAAGGAAAGGAAATGTGGGAGGCTATTGCCCAAACACTAAGATTGTCTACATAATTGTTTTGTATACATGCATGTACAATCAGATCAATGTGTATTGATAAATCCGATGGCCTGGTGACAGAAGCTGTCCTGGAATCTGTCGGTCCTGGCCTTAATACTGCAGTACTTTGCCAGATGGAAGCAGCTGAAAGCTTGTGGTTGGGGTGGCTGGAGTTCCTGATGATCCTCTGGGCCCTTTTTACAGAGCTGGTGCTGTAACCATCCTGGATAGAGGAAAGTTCACATCCACAGACGTGCTGGGCTGTCCACACCTCTCTCTGCAGTGCCCTGCAACTGAGGGTAGTATATTACATATTTGCATTGAGATGCATTCTATGTTGTTGGAATTTATACCTAAGCATGGAGGAGTGTCGTGTACTTAAGATTTCAGTAATATTGTAAATCTATTTTTGATTAAACACTGATTGTTTAAATAATTCACTATGGGTTATAAAATTATGTGAATGGCACACGTCATTATGCCACCATGTCATGCCTGGCTGAAAAGAAAAGTGAAGCTAAGCACATATATCCCAGACTCTGGTGCTTTCCTTTCAGTTAGTTTGATGTTTTGGTGTCACAAAACATAATTTAGAAGATCATATCTCCAAATTTCTGAAACAGAAATTAAGATCTTTTCAAACTAATTTAATTCTGGCAGGAAAAGGGATGAGCAACTAATGCTTTTCATGGGTTTTCACTTAAATATTGTAATTTATAATAAATGCTATATTTAACTTATGTTAAGTGTATTTTTCCCAGGCTGCAGGATATCCAGCATGTGAAAAATGTTAAGAAGATCTGTATCCATGAATTAAGTGACTTTTTAACATTGTTTGTGGCCAGGAGAAATAGCTATGATTCTTTAAGGACCAACAACCCTCTGTCAGTGACTCTCCTCCCCTCTCCCTCACCCAAGTATATTTCAGGGTATTCTTTACCCCTCCATGGACTCTATCTATACCTTGCCACTTCAGGAAAGTAGCTAACATTATCAATGACCCCACACATTCTCCCTCCTCCAGCCCCCCACCCAAATTTGGCACAATAACCCAGAAAGTATGTACATACTAGGCTAAAGGACAACTTCTATAAGACTAATGAATGTTTCTTTAGGATGATAAAATGGCTGTTGACCTCACAAACTACCCTTTTATAGCCTTGTACCTTACTGTCTACATGCAATGGATTTTCTGCTACCGCAACCCTTTATTTTGCACTCCGTTGTTGTTTCACCTTATACTACCTCTGCACTGGTGTAATGAAATTATCTCAACAAATCCAATTTTTTTCACTGCAGCTCAGTATATGTGGCAATAATAAATCAATTTACCAACAATCATTCATTAAGTTTATCCTAGTTTTACTAATCCTTGCAAAATACATCACCTCACACTTTTCAGGATTAAGCACCACTTGACATTATTCTGTACATCTTAACAACTCAACAATTTCTTCAGCTTCCAGGGATTTCCCCCCACTCCCTCCTTCTCTCTTTTAGCATACTGATTCCCCTCAACTCCCCTATTCTCCTCACCTGCTCTGGGTCCCCTCCTCCTCTTTTGTTCCATGGTCCACTGTCCTCACTTATCAGACCCCTCCCTCCTCAGCTCTTCAGCTCTTCCACCGATTCCCTCCCAGCTTCCTACTTCATCCTGCCTCAACCTCTCACCGTTTCCCTCAGCTTTTACCTCTCACCTGCAGCTTGCTACTTTCCCTCTCCCCACCTTCTCATTCTGCCTTCTGTCCCCTTCCTTTCCAGTCCTGATGAAGGGTCTCAATCTGAAACATCGACTCTTTATTCCCCTCCATAGACGCTGCCTGACCTGCTGAGTTCCCCCAGCCTTCCGTGTGTGCAACTCAACAATATTTTCAAGTAGTATCAACAATACTACTGGTTTTCATGTCATTTATAAATTTACCAATTGTACTGCACCTCCTCCATTCACATTTAAAACATTAATATATAGTATCAAGCTACAAGGCTGCCATCACTAGTCCTTGAGGAGTCAAAGTTAGAATGTGAGGGAGGGGAGGAAGAAACACGAGGTGATAGGTGGAATTGTATGTTGGTGAAACCTGATGTAGATTGGGAGATTGCTTTGCCATTCACTCCGTTCACCAGAAAGAACAGGATCCCCCAGTGGCCACCCATTTTAGTTCCACTTCCCAGTCCCATTCCGACATGTCAGTCCATGGCCTCCTCTACTGTCGCGATGAGGCCACGCTTGGGTTGGAGGAGCACAACCTTATATTCCGTTTGGGTAGCCTCCAACCTGGTGGCATGAACATCGATTTCTCGAACTTCCAGTAATGACCCCCTCTCTTCAATATTCCTTATTCCCCATTCCCCATTCCCATTTCCCTCTCTCACCTTATCTCCTTACCTCCCTCTGGAGCTCCTCTGTCCTCTCCTGTCAATTTCTTTCTTCTCCAGCTCTGTATCTCTTTTACCAATCAACTTCCCAGCTCTTTACTTCACCCCTTCCCCTCCCAGTTTCACCTATCACCTTGTGATTTTCCCTCCCCTCCTCCCACCTTTTAAATCTACTCCTCGTCTTTTTTTTCTCCAGTCCTGAAGACTCTCGTCCTGAAACGTCGACTGCACTCTTTTCCATAGATGCCCCTGGCCTGCTAAGTTCCTCCAGCACTTTGTGTGTGATGCTTAAACAAACAATATATTTACAATACTACTGAAGCATTACTGAAATATTAAATACACAACAGACATGACTCCCAATTCTTCTACATTGGGTATTTTAGGTCCCTGTCCCTTAAAGATTTATCATGTTCTTTATAGTGTTGGTAAAGATGTGGACAGGTTTCCAACCAAGCCCACCAGTGATAGACAAGCATTGTACTTATTTCTGAAATGTAGAGCTGTAGATCTTGTTGAAGTAGATTTACTGCAGGTGGTATGCGATTAATAAATACCCACTAATGAAAGAGTGAAATATCCTGGATCTCTTGTACAAAACTGAAAGGAGAGACAATTTGTTGATATCAGCAGCAAAGTACAGATAAGTATATTGCTCTATTTTGCACACATTTCTTGTGAGGTAAGTCAATCATGATATGCAATTAAGGGAATAATTCTTTTACTCTGGAAATAGCATTTCAAATTGTTACATATGCATATCTTTTCTCTCACAGCTGCGGTCGTAGCTATAAATATGATTAATTCACTAAATAGCAGTCTAGTTGGTGTGCTTCCCCCTTCATAAGACAATCTTCTTACCAGCCTATTCGAGCTCCACTTTCCTAAGCTTTGTAGCTCACGTTCTATTCTGAACCAAGGAACTGAGACATTGCTCCAGTTGACCTCCTTTGATCGCTGTTTCTCCAATGCTTCAGATTTGAAATCCTAATTCTTACATTAATCTTTCTACATAGCTTCACCAATTCTGTATTCTCTTTCAGCCCTATAATCCTTGCTACCACTGATCTCTCATCGTCTAGTTTCTGGATCTTTGCATATACCCCTCTTCTCCCATTACTGTTAACATCACAGTAGCCATTGACACTTTTGCACCTCTTTGCAACTCATCACCTTGTCTAAAATTTTGAGTATCTCTTTCTTTGTCACAGCATTCAGTTTTTCAATCTGCGTTTTCAATGTGAACCAATTTAAAGAGTCTTGTTTGTCTGAAATGCTCTACGTAGATTCAAATGCTTTGTGCTATTGTTTAATTATAAATACCCATTCTGGAATTAGTTTGCTTGTTCTAGCATTTTGAAGCCATTTTTATCATGCCATTAATTTCTTAATTTTCTGGTCTTCAATTAAAGGTACTGCTGTTTATATTGTGCTAGGTAAGGTAATAGTTCTAGAAAAATAACAAACACGAGAAAATCTGCAGATGCTGGAAATCTGAGCAACACACACAAAATGCTGGAGAAACTCAGCAGGCCAGGCAGCATAAGGAGTAAACAGTCCACATTTCAACCGAAACCTTCACCTAAAGCATCGACTGTGTACTCTTTTCCATAGATGCTGCCTGGCCTGCTGAGTTCCTCCGGTATTTTGTGTGTGTTGCTTGGATTTCCAGCATCTACAGATTTTCTCTTGAAGTCTCTCCAGGGATGCCTACCCTGAAGAAGTGTAAGTCTTCCTTTCGAGTCCTGATGAAGGGTCTTGGCCTGAAAATTTGACTGTTTACTTATTATCCTCAAAATAAATAATGTGGGATATAAAAAGACCGCGCTACAAGTGTGCTGTATCTACCTTTGTGGGAGTGTATATGCCACCATTTGTGTCCATGTCCATTCAATCAGTTCTATTGACTCTCACACATCAGTAATATTGAATGAAGATGAAATATTTCTCCTATTACTTTGATTCAGAACCTTTGCACTGCAGAAATTAAAATGTAGAAAATCTGTGTAAAACCTGAAAGCTTTAGCACAAGGTATAATGTATTGATGGAGAACCACAATTAATTGGAAATGGACAAACTAAATTAAAGTCATAGAACAAAATCCCAAAATACAAAGCCCATTTTACCATGCTGTAAGTTATCATGCTGTTTCATCAAAAGTGAGTCATGAAAGCTCTTTTTCATTTGAGATCTCAAATCTCAATTAATTTGAGATGAGGCACTGTGTGACTTGAAAACCTGTTTGTTACAATGATATATTTAGTGATAAAGGTTTTATAATTCTAAGTCTTCTCAAATAGTTTATTCAAATTAATTCCTCAAGATATAATTAACATGGCCATGATGTTAATATATTAAACTGGCCATGTGTTTATTTCAAACATTAATATCAAAGCAATTTTAACTTTCAGACTAAAGTAATTAATTTGGCAAAACACGAGAAAATCTCCAGATGCTGGAAATTCAAACAACACACACAAAATGCTGGTGGAACACAGCAGGCCAGGCAGCATCTATAAGGAGACGCACTGTCGACATTTCGGGCCGAGACCCTTCGTCAGGAAAATCCAGCTGTAGGTTTTTGGTAGTGGGTAGAATGGAAGAAACCCTCAGGACCATTTAGCAGATGGAAGAACACGAAGAAAAGGCTGGTCTTCTAACAATGTCTTGTAGCAGGAAATAAAATGTTAAAATGAGAAAAAAATAATGAAAAAATAAATGTTTAAATAAAGAGAAAGAAATTGAAAGTGATTAAACGTTTACTATAGTCTTTTCAGTTGATGTTATATTTTGTAACTCCAAAACATAAAGTAATCGAAAGGGAAAGAAGAGAGTCAAGAGATAAGTTGTGTACTTCGTTTTTACTTTAGGCAAGGTGTGTACATTCATGTGGTAGCGTCATGACGTACGCAATCCACTTATTTTTACATATAACCCATAACGAAATATTTAAATGAACAAATCTGCTTAATCAAACAATATATATTTACAATATTGGTCAAATATTACTGAAATATTTATTTATAAGAGCCAAGGAGATTGGTTGATTATTATTTGTACTTTTAATTGTTAAAAAATCTTTAATGGTTAAAACTTAAATGATGTCTTTATGTAGAGCATTTATTGTCAAAGTACATCAAGTTACTAAAAAACTGGAAGCTAAGAGGCTTTCACAGCTAACATGCAAGTGGCACATCTCACCCAGCATTCTTCATAAATCTACCTTTCCTAGTGTTCCTGCACTTCAATTAACATTTGTGTTCCATCTACTGATAGTAATAATGATACCGATATATTGACAGAAAACTCTGGCATTATCTCCAACTGCCTTTCTCCTCACAGTGTAAGGACACAAATTCGGTAACCACAAAAATCTCTTCATACTATGTTTCACTCTCAGGAAGAGGGGCAAAGAAGGAAGGAGAGAGAAGGTGTGGCATTTGCCCATTCCAGCAGCTTTACTCTTTTAGAAATTGTCAGAGTGCTCTTTAGGTTTGAAATGGACTTTTTGCCAAAACAATATGAAATGAGTGGGAGGACTCTTTAGAAAATAATGTCATGATATTTTGAGCACACTGGACAGTGCATTTATTTTCTCTAGTCATTTTCAGAAAGTCTGATAGACCTCTAGACACTTCAGCCTAACTTGGGATAGCATTAGATGTCACACCCAGTTTCGATGATATGGCCAACATAAGAACATCCTTGTAGGTAGAGTTCAGAAACTGCAAGGGTAAAAAGACCCTGATAAAAGTTATATACAAGCCTCTGATGCAGGGAACAAATTTCAATGGGAGATAGAAAAGGCATGTTAAAGGGGCAATGTTACAATGGTCAGGGCAATTTCAATTGCAGGCAGATTGAGAAAATCAGGTTGCTTGATCCCAAGAGGAGTAATTTATAAAATGCCCATGTGAAGTCGTTTGGAGAAATTTGTAGTCAAGCCCAGTGGGCAAAAAACAATTCTGGATTTGGGTCCTGAAGAAGGGTCTCGGCCTGAAACGTCGACAGTGCTTCTCCCTGTAGATGCCGCCTAGCCTGCTGCGTTCCACCAGCATTTTGTGTGTGTTGCTTAAATTTCCAGCATCTGCAGATTTCCTGGTGTCTGGATTTGGGGATGTGTAATGAACCAAATTTGCTTAGGGAGCTTAAGATAAAAGATCTCATAGCAGGCAGAGATCATAATGTGATAAAATTCACCCTGTAGTTTGAGAGGGCAAAATTCTTTTAGAAGTTTGTGAAGATTTGACGTGTCATCTAAAACTTTGACTAACACCTATAGATGTACAGTGGAGATCTACTGATTGGTTGCATCATGGCCTGGCATGGAAACACCAATACCCTTGAGTGGAAAAGCCTAGAAGAAGTAATGGATACAGCCCAGTCCCCCATCAGTTTAGAGTTGAGTGAAGATAACCATTCTGATTCAGAAACCTGATGGTAATAACAGTTCCTGAGCCTGGTGGTGTGGGACCTAAGCTCTTCCCCAGAGGCAGCAGTGAGAAGCGAGCATGACCAAAATGACAGAGGTCCTCGATAGTGGATGTTGCTTTTCTGTGGCAGTGCTCCTTGTAGCTGTACACAATGGAAGAGAGGGTTTCACCTGGATGTTACTGAGCCTCTCCATCTCCAAGTTCTTCCGAGTCAATCATCAGCTCTTTCGCTTTGGTTTTACTGGCTTTGATTGAGGGGTGGTTATTGTGACACCATTCAACCAGATTTCAATCTTCCTCCTATATGACAATTTGTCATCACCTTTGGTTCCTTAAGGTTGTTACAGCCGGTGCTGGTAATGGCAACAAACTCCCACTGCCTATTAAATGCTCCCAATGGCGTGCACCTCAAATAGCCTCTGACAAGTCCAGCTCCTGGCCTTCACATAAGGAACCCTTTCTCCTGACAGGAGAGGCGGCAAAGGCAAGTTACTGGCACCTTAAAACCAGTCACTTTGGTTAGACTTTGGTTACACTTTGGGTAGATGGGGTCATGGTTGGCAGCTCATCTAGGAGAAGGAAAACTCTGATCCCTAGCCACCGCTGCCTTGTGGCTATACCCACTCACAGGGAAGGCTTTGGGAGTAATTCAGACTGGAATACCGAAGGCAGCCCTACGTTGCATTCAATCCTGACTAGCAACTCCTGCGATGCTGTTGGTACCAAACTGTATCGGTCTCTGCCGTCCCTTTGGGTTCATCATCTGCATGGACAATGTCAATTTACAATAGGACAATTTAATAGTTGGTAGTTTGCTACATGGGCAACAGCTTGCTCTCCATATCGTACTCCCAAGCCTGCGTATCTAGGCAGCTAAGACGCAATATCCATGGTCAACCCTGACCAATGGTGGCCTCGTTCACTCACACAAGACCTTTGATTCAGCAACAACAGTGATTCAAAGTAAAATTTATTATCAGAGTACATACATGTCACTTTTTCTGTCTTTTTCTGCAGGCATACTTAGCAAATCTATGGAACGGTAACTGTAAACAGGATCAATGGACAACAAAGACTACAAAAGGTTAGAAAGGAAGTTAAGAAGCAGGACCACAAAGGTAGTAATCTCAGGAATACTGCCTGTGTCATGTGACAGAGAATATAGGAATAGAATGAAGTGGAGGATAAATGTGTGGCTGAGGGACTGGAGCAGGGGGTAAGGATTCAGATTTTTGGATCATTGGGACCTTTTTTGTGGCAGGTATGACCTGTACAAAAAAGGACAGGTTGCACTTGAATCCCAAGAGGACCAATATCCTGGTGGGGAGATTTGCAAAGTTTATTGGGGAGAGTTTAAACTAGAACTGCTGGGGGGTGGGAATTGAACTGAAGAGGCTGGGGAAGAGGTGGTTGGCTCACAAATAGAGAAAGCTTGCAAGAGGGAGGATAGGCAGGTGATAGAGAAGGGACGCGCTCAGACCGATGGTTTGAGATGTGTCTATTTTAATGCAATGAGTAGTAAAACAAAGCGGATGAGCTTAGAGCATGGGCCAGTACTTGGAGCTATGATGTTGGTCATTACAGAGACTTGGATGGCTCAGGGGCAGAAATGGCTACTTCAAGTACCAGGCTTTAGGTGTTTCAGAAAGGATGACGAGGGAGGCAAAAGAGGTGGGGGTGTGGCACTGTTGATCAGGGACAGTGTCATGGCTGCAGAAAAGGAGGAAGTCATGGAGGGATTGTCTACGGAGTCTGTGTGGGTGGAAGTTAGGAACAGGATGGGGTCAATATCTCTACTGAGTGTTTTTTATAGATCACCCAATAGTAATAGGGACATTGAGGAGCAGATAGGGAAACAGATTCTGGAACAGTGCAATAATAACAGGGTTGTTGTGGTGGGAGATTGTAATTTCCCAAATGTCCATTGGCATTTCCCTAGAGCAAGGGGTTTAGATGGGGTGGAGTTTGTTAGGTGTGTTCAGGAAGGTTTCTTGACACAATATGTAGATAAGCCTACAAGAGGAGAGGCTGTACTTGATCTGATATTGGGAAATGAACCTGGTCAGGTGTCAGATCTCTCAGAGGGAAAGCATTTTGGAGATAGTGATCTCAATTCTATCTCGTTTACCGTAGCTTTGGAGAGGGATAGGAACAGATAAGTTAGGAAAGCATTTAATTGGAGTAAGGGGAAATATGAGGCTATCAGGCAGGAACTTGGAATCATAAATTGGAAACATGTTCTCGGGAAACGTACGGAAGAAGTGTGGCAAATGTTCAGGGGATATTTGCGTGGAGTTCTGCATGGGTATGTTTCAATGAGACAGAGAAAGGATGGTAGGGTATAGGAACCGTGGTGTACAAAGGCTGTTGCAAATCTAGTCAAGAAGAAAAGAAGAGCTTAGTTCAAAAAACTAGGTAATGATAGAGATCAAGATTATAAGGCTAGCAGGAAGGAGTTTAAGAATGGAAAAAAAATGAAATTAGGAGAGGCAGAAGGGGCCATGAGAAGGCCTTGGCAGACAGGAATAAGGAAAACCCCAAGACATTCTACAAGTATGTGAAGAGCAAGAGGATAAGACATGAGAGAATAGGATCAATCAAGTGTGACAGTGGAAAAGTGTGTATAGAACTGGAGGAAGTAGTGGAGGTACTTAATGAATAGTTTGCTTCAGTATTCACTACGGAAAAGGATCTTGGTGATTGTAGTGGTGTCTAACAGTGGACCAAAAAGCTTGAGCATGTAGATATTAAGGAAGGAGATGTGCTGGAGCTTTTAGAAAGCATCAAGTTGGATAAGTCAACGGGACCAGATGAGATGTACCCCAGGCTACTGTAAGAGGTGAGGGAGGAGATTGCTGAGCCTCTAGTGATGATCTTTGCATCATCAATGGGGACGGGAGAGGTTCCAGAGGATTGGAGGGTTGTGGATGTTGTTCCCTTATTCAAGAAATGGAGTAGAGATAGCCCAGGAAATTATAGACCAGTGAGTCTTACTTCAGTGGTTGGTAAGTTGATGGAGAAGATCCTGAGAGGCAGGATTTATAAAAATTTGAAGAGGCATGATATGATTAGGAATAGTCAGCTTGGCTTTGTCAAGGGCAGGTCATGCCTTATGAGCCTGATTGAATTTTTTGAGGATGTGACTAAACACATTGATGAAGGTAGAGCAGTAGATGTAGTGTATATGGGTTCAGCAAGACATTTGATAAGGTACCCCATGCAAGGCTTATTGAGAAAGTAAGGAGGCATGGGATCCAAGGGGACATTGCTTTGTGGATCCAGAACTGGCTTGCCCACAGAAGGCAAAGAGTGGCTGTGGACACGTCATATTCTGCATGGAGTTTGGTGACCAGTAGTGTGCCTCAGGGATCTGTTCTGGGACCCCTACTCTTCGTGATTTTTATAAATGACCTGGATGAGGAAGTCATTGGATAGGTTAGTAAATTAGCTGATGACACAAAGGTTGGGGGTGTTGTGGATAGTGTGGAGGGTTGTCAGAGGTTACAGTGGGACATTGATAGGATGCAAAACTGGGCTGAGAAGTAGCAAACACGAGGAAATCTGCAGATGCTGGAAATTCAAACAACACACACAAGATGCTGGTGGAACACAGCAGGCCAGGCAGCATCTATAAGGAGAAGTGCTGTTGACTTTTCGGGCCGAGACCCTTCGTCAGGACTAACCGAAAGGAAAGATAGTAACAGATTTGAAAGTAGTGGGGAGAGGGGGAAATGCGAAATGATAGGAGAAGACCGGAGCGGGTGGGATGAAGCTAAGAGCTGGAAAGGTGATTAGTGAAAGTGATACAGAGCTGGAGAAGGGAAAGGATCATGGGACGGGAGGCCTCAGGAGAAAGAAAGGAGGGGGGGTGGAGCACCAGAGGGAGATGGAGAACAGGCAAACAACTAAATATGTCAGGGATGGGGTAAGAAGGGGAGGAGGGGCATTAACGGAAGTTAGAGAAGTTGATGTTCATGCCATCAGGTTGGAGGCTACCCAGCCGGTATACAAGGTGTTGTTCCTCCAACCTGAGTTTGGATTCATTTTGACAATAGAGGAGGCCATGGATAGACATATCAGAATGGGAATGGGATGTGGAATTAAAATGTGTGGCCACATTTATTGCTAATTGCCGATGGAACATCAACCATCTTGGCTTCACCACACCCTGTTCCAATTCCAACCTCACTCCTTCAGAACGCTCTGCTCTCCGCTCCCTCTGCACCAATCCCAACCTCACTATAAAACCTGCTGATAAGGGGGGAGCTGTTGTTGTCTGGCATACTGACCTCTACCTGGCCAAGGCACAGCGACAACTCTCTGATACCTCCTCTTATTTACCCCTTGATCATGACCCCACTAAGGAGCACCAGGCCATTGTCTCCTATACCATCACCAACCTTATCAGCTCTGGGGATCTCCCATCCACTGCCACCAACCTCATAGTTCCCACACCCCGCACTTCCTGTTTCTACCTCCTACCCAAGATCCACAAACCTGCCTGTCCAGGTAGACCTATTGTCTCAGCTTGCTCCTGCCCCACTGAAGTCATTTCTGCATACCTTGACAGCGTCTTATCCCCCCTTGTTCAATCTCTTCCCACCTATGTTCGTGACACTTCTCATGCTTTGAATTTTTTCAATGATTTTAAGTTCCCTGGCCCCCACCGTCTTATTTTCACCATGGACGTCCAGTCCCTATATACCTCCATCCCCCACCGAGAGGGTGTCGAAGCTCTTCGCTTATTTTTGGATTCCAGACCTAACCAATTCCCCTTCACCACCACTCTCCTCCGTCTAGCGGAATTAGTTCTTACTCTCAATAATTTCTCCTTTGGCTCCTCCCACTTTCTTCAAACCAAGGGTGTAGCCATGGGCACCCGTATGGGTCCCAGTTATGCCTGTCTTTTTGTTGGCTTTGTGAAACAGTCCATGTTCCAAGTCTATACGGGTATCCATCCCCCTCTTTTCCTTCGCTACATCGACAACTGCATTGGCGCTGCCTCTTGCACGCATGCTGAGCTCGTCGACTTCATTAACTTTGCCTCCAACTTTCACCCTGCCCTCAACTTTACCTGGTCCATTTCTGACACCTCCCTCCCCTTTCTTGATCTTTCTGTCTCCATCTCTGGAGACGGCTTATCTACTGTTATCTACTATAAGCCTACAGACTCTCACAGCTATCTGGACTATTCCTCTTCCCACTCTGTCTCTTGCAAAAATGCTATCCCCTTCTCACAATTCCTCCGTCTCCGCCGCATCTGCTCTCAGGACGAGGCTTTTCATTCCAGAATGAAGGATTTGCCTTCCTTTTTTAAACAAAGGGGCTTCCCTTCGTCCACCATCAACTCTGCTCTCAAACGCATCTCTCCCATTTCCCGCACATCTGCCCTCACCCCATCCACCTGCCACCCCACTTGGGATAGGGTTCCCCTTGTCCTTACCTACCAGCCCACCAGCCTCCATGTCCAACGTATAATTCTCCGTAACTTCTGCCAGCTCCAACGGGATCCCACTAGCAAACACATTTTTCCCTCCCTTCCTCTTTCTGCTTTCCACAGGGATCGCTCCCTACACAACTCCCTTGTCCACTCGTCCCCCCCATCCCTTCCCACCGATCTCCCTCCTGGCACTTATCCTTGTAAACGGAACAAGCGCTACACCTGCCCTTACAGTTTTTCCCTCACCACTAATCAGGACCCCAGACAGTCCTTCCAGGTGAGGCGACACTTCACCTGTGAGTCGACTGGTGTGGTATACTGTGTCCGGTGCTCCTGGTGTGGCCTTTTATATATTGGTGAGACCCGACGCAGACTGGGAGACCGTTTCACTGAACACCTACGCTCGGTCCGCCAGAGAAAGCAAGATCTCCCAGTGGCCACACATTTTAATTCCACGTCCCATTCCCATTCTGATATGTCTATCCATGGCCTCCTCTACTGTCAAAATGAATCCAAACTCAGGTTGGAGGAACAACACCTTATATACCGGCTGGGTAGCCTCCAACCTGATGGCATGAACATTGACTTCTCTAATTTCAGTTAATGCCTCTCCTCCCCTTCTTACCCCATCCCTGACATATTTAGTTGTTTGCCTGTTCTCCATCTCCCTCTGATGTTCCCCCCCCCCCCCCTCTTCTTTCTCCTGAGGCCTCCCATCCCATGATCCTTTCCCTTCTCCAGCTCTGTATCACTTTTGCCAATCACCTTTCTAGCTCTTAGCTTCATCCCACCCCCTCCGGTCTTCTCCTATCATTTCGCATTTCCCCCTCCCCCCACTACTTTAAAATCTCTTACTATCTTTCCTTTCGGTTAGTCCTGACAAAGGGTCTCGGCCCGAAACGTCGACAGCACTTCTCCTTATAGATGCTGCCTGGCCTGCTGTGTTCCACCAGCATTTTGTGTGTGTTGTTGTTCTGAGAAGTAGCAGATGGAGTTCAACCCAGATAAGTGTGAGGTGGTTCATTTTGGTAGATCAAATATGAAGGCAGAATCTAATATTAATGGTAAGACTCTTGACAGTGTAGAGAATCAGAGGGAACTTGGGGTCCGAGTCCATAGGACACTCAAAGCTGCTGCATAGGTTGACTCCGTGGCTAAGAGGGCATACAGTGCATTCACCTTTATCAATTGTGGGATTGAGTTTAAGAACCAAGAGGTAATGTTGCAGCAATATAGGACCCTGGTCAGACCCTACTTAGAGTACTGTGCTCAGTTCTGTTTGCCTCACTAAAAGGATTTGGAAACCATAGAAAGGGTGAAGAGAAGATTTACAGTGAACTCAGCCTTTTCTCTTTGATGTGACGAAGGATGAGAGGTGACCTGATAGAAGTTTATAAGATGATGAGGGCCATTGATCATGTGGATAATCAGAGGCTTTTTCTCAGGGCTGAAATGGCTAACACGACAGGGCACAGTTTTAAGGTGCTTGGAAGTAAGTACAGAGGAGATGTCAGGGGTAAGTTTTTTACACAGAAAGTGGTGAGTGTGTGGATTAGGCTGTCAGCAACAGTGGTGGAGGCGGATACGATGGGTTCTTTTAAGAGACCTGGATAGGTCTAATTAGTCAGGGTATCAAGGAGTATGGGAAAAAAGCTGGAAATTTTAACTAGGCAGGAGAATAGATTAGCTCATGGTGGAGTGGCAGTGCAGACTGGATGGGCCAAATGGCCTACTTCTGCTCCTTTATCTTGTGATCTTGTGAAATAGGTACATGGAGTTTAGAAAAATAGAGGGCTATGGGTAACCCAAGATAATTTCTAAGGTAAGGACACGTTCAGCACAGCTTTGTGCTGCGCTGGCCATGCATGCAGCCTGTTACAGCCGCTCCGACTAGTTTTCTTACTCTTCTAACTTACGTTATTTGTTGTATTTTCTTTCACGGTAACACGTCGAAGCTGCACCCTCTCTAACATGCTGGTGCAGAGAGTTTTATTCTGGTTTTTAGCACTGGAAGTATTTACATTCGGACATTTCTTGTTTGCGGAGCAGTGGCATGGTCGCATGGTATATACCAGGGCCCAACTGATCGCGCTCAAACCGGCCGGGATACCCCTGCTGAAATCCGAAGGGAAACACACAGAGGATGCAGAGGGGCATCAAAGAGGCGAGGGAGGAGGACCGGGTCGAGACAGCAGAGACTTATGGAGAAGAGGAGTTACAAGCCGTGTCTCCCCTCTCTCATTATGGGCAATGTGAGATTGCTGGGTAATAAAATGGATGAGTTGACAGCGCTAGCCAGGAGTCAGAGGACTTTTCAGGAGAGCAGTGTTATGTGTTTTACTGAAACATGGCTGCAGGAGGACATAGCCGACCAAAACGTTTCCATAGACGGCTTCCAGACCGTTCGGGCCGACCGGAATTGCACTGAGAGCGGTAAGCGTAAAGGAGGGGGGCTTGCAGTTCTGGTTAACAACAGATGGTGCAATCCTGGTCATATTACGATCAAGGAATGTGTTTGTAGCCCGGATATTGAACTTTTTGCTGTTGGACTCCGGCCATATTATTTGCCAAGGGAAATGTCACATGCAATTGTGGTTGTTGTGTACATCCCTCCCTCTGCCAACCCGACATCGGCCTGTAATATCATTCACACCGTCATAGCCGGACTACAAACCCAGCACCCGAGTGCCCTCATTACCATCTCGGGTGACTTCAACCATGTTACCATGGCTAAGACACTGCCCAACTTCACGCAGTATGTGAGCTGTATAACCAGAGGGGAGAGGACCCTGGACTGGATGTATGCTAACGTTAATATAGCTCCTCTCCCCTCCCCCACTGGGAAGGTCAGATCACAACCTGGTGCATCTCAGACCCTGCTACATGCCTCTGGTGAAGAGTAAACCTGCAACCTCGAGGACAGTGAGGAAATGGTCGGGGAGGCTTATGAGGCACTCCAGGACTGTTTTGAGGTGACAGACTGGCAGGCCCTCTGTGAGCCACATGGAGAGGACATTGATGGGCTCACAGAGTGCATCACTGGTTACATCAACTTCTGTGTGGACTGCAATGTTCCGGCAAGAACTGTCCTTTGTTATTCAAATAACAAGCCATGGGTAACAAAGGACATTAAGGACATACTGAACGCTAAAAAGAGGGCATTTAGAGATGGAAATAGGGAGGAGCTGAGGACAATACAGAGGGACCTGAAAGCCAAGATCAGGGAGGCTAAAGACAGGTATAGGAGGAAACTTGAGTGGAAACTCCAGCAGAACAACATGAGAGAGGTCTGGAGTGGGATGAGGACCATAACTGGGTTCTGGCAAACCAGCAACAGAGGAGCTGAAGGCAGTGTGGACAGGGCCAACGAACTTAACCTGTTCTTCAACAGATTTGTCACTGTGGCCCCTGCCCATCCCCCACATGATTCATCTGTTGTCAGCCCCCAACCAACACATACTCCACTCTCCCCTCCTACCCCTCCTCATAGCCCCCCACCCTGCTCTCATGACTGCACCCCTCCCACACCTGAAACCACCACGGTGGGCTTCACAGCTGAACAGGTGAGAAGACAGCTGAAACGTCTCCACCCAAGCAAGGCTGCAGGCCCGGATGGTGTCAGCCCCAGGGTGCTCAAAGCCTGTGCCCCCCAGCTATGTGGAGTACTTCACCATATCTTCATCCTGAGCCTGAGTCTCCAGAGGGTTCCTGTGATGTGGAAGACGTCCTGCCTCGTTCCTGTACCGAAGACGCCATGCCCCAGTGGCTCCAATGACTACAGACCGGTGGCATTGACCTCCCACATCATGAAGACCCTGGAGAGACTTGTTCTAGAGCAGCTCTGGCCTATGGTTAGGCCACACTTAGACCCCCTCCAGTTCGCCTATCAGCCCCGACTAGGAGTTGAGGATGCCATCATCTACCTGCTGAACCATGTCTACGCCCACCTGGACAAGCCGGCGAGCACTGTGAGAGTCATGTTTTTTGACTTCTCCAGTGCGTTCAACACCATCCGCCCTGCTCTGCTGGGTGAGAAGCTAACAGTGATGCAGGTGGATGCTTCCCTGGTGTCATGGATTATTGATTACCTGACTGGCAGACCACAGTACGTGCGCTTGCAACACTGTGTGTCAGACAGAGTGGTCAGCAGCACTGGGGCTCCACAGCGGACTGTCCTGTCTCCCTTTTTCTTCACCATCTACACCTCGGACTTCAACTACAACACAGAGTCTTGCCACCTTCAGAAGTTTTCTGATGACTCTGCCATAGTTGGATGCATCAGCAAGGGAGATGAGGCTGAGTACAGGGCTACGGTGGGAAACTTTGTCACATGGTGCGAGCAGAATTATCTGCAGCTTAATGTGAAAAAGACTAAGGAGCTGGTGGTGGACCTGAGGAGGGCTAAGGCATCGGTGACCCCTGTTTCCATCCAGGGGGTTAGTGTGGACATGGTGGAGGATTACAAACACCTGGAGATACGAATGGACAATAAACTGGACTGGTCAAAGAACACTGAGGCTGTCTACAAGAAGGGTCAGAGCCGTCTCTATTTCCTGAGGAGACTGAGGTCCTTTAACATCTGCCAGAAAGATGCTGAGGATGTTCTACGAGGCTGTGGTGGCCAGTGCTATCATGTTTGCTGTTGTGTGCTGGGGCAGCAGGCTGAGGGTAGCAGACACCAACAGAATCAACAAACTCATTCGTAAGGCCAGTGATGTTGTGGGGGTGGAACTGGACTCTCTGATGATGGTGTCTGAAAAGAGGATGCTGTCCAAGTTGCATGCCATCTTGGACCATGACTCCCATCCACTCCATAATGTACTAGTTAGGCACAGGAGTACATTCAGCCAGAGACTCATTCCACCGAGATGCAACACTGAGCGTCATAGGAAGTCATTCCTACCTGTGGCCATCAAACTTTACAACTCCTCCCTCGGAGTGTCAGACACCCTGAGCCAATAGGCTGGTCCTGGACTTATTTCCACTTGGCATGATTAACTTACTATTATTTAATTATTTATGGTTTTATATTGCTATATTTCTTCACTATTCTTGGTGGTGCGGTTGTAACGAAACCCAATTTCCCTCGGGATCAATAAAGTGTGTCTGTCTGTCTGTTGTGGGCTGAAGGGCCTGTATTGTGCTGTAGGTTTTCTATGTTTCTAAACTATGCAAATGCAGATGGAAATAAAAAGAATAAATAATGAGCATGAAATAACAAGTTAAGAGTCCTTAAAATGAGACCATCAGTTATGGAAACACCAGAAATAAAATGAGTGAAAATTATCCCGTGTTGTTCAGGAGCTTGATGGTTGTGGGGTAGTAACTGTTCTTGAACCTGGCGGGGCGAGTCCTGAGGCACTTGTACCTTCTACCCAATGGCAACCTGGCTGGTGAGGATCTTTGATCATGGATGCTGCTCTTCTATGGCAATGTTTCATGTAGATGTGCTCAATGGTTGAGAAGGTTTTACCTGTGATGTACTGGGCCGGATCCAGTACACTTTGTAGGATTTTCTGCTCAAAGGCAGTGGTATTCCCATACCAGGCTGTAACGCAGCCGGTCAGCACACGTTCCACCACACACCTATAGTGGTTTGCCAAGGTTTTTGATGACATGTTGTCGTCAGCAAACTTAAATATGTCATTGGAGCAGTACCTAACCATGCAGTCATAGGAACAAAGTGAGTAGAGCAGGAATCTAACACATATCCCTGTGGTGCACCTGTGCTGATTGTAATTGTGAGGGAGATGTTGTTGCTAATCTGAACTGAATGGTGTTTGCAAGTGAGAAAATGGAGGATGTAATTACATAGGGAGGTAGCAAGTCCTAGGTATTGGAGATTAACTTTGAGGGAATGATAGTGTTAAATGCTGAGCTGTAGTCAATGAAGAGCATCTTGATGTACGTAAAGTATCCTCATTGTCCAGGTGTTCCAGAGCCAAGTGAGGAGCCAATGAAACAGCACAGCCTCAAAAGAAGATGTTCCTTTAGGAAAGAGATGATGGATGATTTATTCAGCCAGAGTGTGATGAATCTGTGGAATTCATTGCCACAGAAGGCTGTAGATACCAAGTCATTGGGTATATTGAAAGCAAAAATTGATGGTCTCTATTCCCTGGAGTGTAGGTAAACAAAAGGAGATTTGATAAAGGTACACAAAATTATGAGGTGGTATATTGTAGATACAGTAAATGGAAGTAGGCTTCTTTCACTGAGGCTGGGTAAGACTAGTACTAGAGGTCATAGGTTAAGCGTGAGAGGAGAAATACTTAAAGGGAACCTGAGGGGAAGCTTTATTCAGAGAGTGGTGCAAAATGGAATGAGCTGCCAGCAGAAGGGATGGATGCAGGTTCGATTTCAACTTTTAAGAGAAATTAGGATAAGTACATGGATAGGAGTAGTATGGGGGCTATGGTTCAGGTGCAGGTCAATGGCACTAGACAGAATAACAGCCTAGCATGAACTAGATTTCCCAATGACCCACTTTCTGTGGTGTAGTACTGCATACTCTATGAAATCCATTGCTGTTAACTTGAATAATCTCTGATATTTTCCATTCAGCAATTCTATTACAAATTGTTTTTCAAATCTGAATCAAAGTGCACACATAGCTGTAACCTACTTTTATATTTATTATGAATAGAACCGTTGTACTGTTTCACTAGATGTAATTAGGTGCTGACTATTCATATCTGGAAGAAAAAAATGTACATTGACTTCTTTGCCATTCTATCAAATGAGAGCATTCATTCATTTTTAGGTGCGACTGATAGTAAGTAGGTTCCATGGTGATGAAGAAGGACTGCTGAGACATGTTAAAAGATATATATCAATTAACAAAACAATAATTGTAAAGTTTCAAGTTTGCATGAATGGGAACAAATGTGATAGTTCTGATGAAGGTCTCAACAACAAACAGCAACTGTTTATTCCTCTCGATAGATTCTGGACAATTTGCCGAGGTCCTGCAAATGTAATAAAAGTTCCTTCATTACTTTCTTCAGTGTAAGGAAAGTAGTGAGTAATTTCTTTCCGGTAAATCCTAGAATAGACTCATTATAAATCTTGGTGTCAGTGACATTTCATCCTAACTTTTGGTAGTCATTAAGAGCCCTTGTATATATCGTCCATAACATTTATTCAGAGCTGAGAAGAAAATGGTATTTTGAGAAGTATAAGAGCTGGGATGTCATGTTACAGTTTACAAAATGTTGGTTTGGCTAAACTTGGAGTATTGTATATGATTCTGGTCCTACACTACAGGAAAGATGTGATTCAAACTAGAGAGACTGCTGAAAAGGTTCACAAGTGCACTGCCTGTGTTGAAGAGCTTGAGTTATGGGGAGAGAGTGGATAGGCTAGGTCTGTTTTGCCTGGAGCAAAGGAGAATGAGAGGTAACATGATAGAGGTATGTAAGATTATGGTATACAAAATTATGAGAGGCTTAGAAAGAGCAGAGAGCCAGCATCTAATACTTGTAGTAATGGTGCCTAGAATTAGAAGAACATAAGTTTGAGGAGGTTTAAGAGGTATCTAAGCTGTAAGTTTTTCACACAGGATGTGCAATGAGCTGCTGGATAAGTGGTGGAGGCAGGTTCAGCCACAACATTTAATAAGTATCTGGAATAGTATTTGAATGAGTAGGGCATTGACGGATATGGAATTAATGTGGTCAAGCAGGATTAGTATAGCTAGTCATGATGGTTGGCCTAAATGTGATGGGAAGAAGAGCCTGTTTCTGTGTTGTTTCATGACTCCCTGAGCTTCTGAGAAATCAGTCTTTGTATATCATTATTATGCATATTTATTGGAGTTATATTCATGACAAGGATTGATAGATTTTAGGATGTCAAGAGGAATGTAGCCAAGGTAAGTAAAATAATCTGAAGTGAAGCTGAGTCATGGCTGAACAGGATTGAGGGGTTGAGGGCCTGCTCCTACTGCTAAAATATTCCCTGTTTGTGACCATTGTCTTTATAAATGAGTTCTTCACAATATTCTTAAATTAATTTCCTGATGTCATGTCTATTTCCTGCAGTAATGTCGAGTTATTTACTATCTTGTTTTCCTTCTTATTTACTCTTTTCCTGGATTAGATGTGTAAGTGAAGAACTCATCTTCATTTGTTCAGGAACAATTTCACATTCCTTTATTTTAACTTCAAATTTTTCTACATTTATTCAATCAATGTAATTTCTAACTATCTCAATAGGTGAACAGTGTAATTTCCAACTATTTGATACTGTATATGTTCAACATTGTTTGCACCACTTTCACATTTTTGAATTATTTTCTGCTTATAAGATCTCATCAGCTATATTAAATAATATGACTGAAAACAAATGTTGGACTTCCTTTCCTCTAGTGCCTTAAATGTGCCAATATTTCTTTTTTGCCTTACCCATGGAAAATGTGCTTTCAGTCATGGTTGAGAGTTAGTTGTTTTCTATGGTTTCCAGTAAATAGGATAAACGTCTAATTGCCTGATCCTCTTAGTGTTGGATGCTCCAGAACACATTTCCAAACTGAATTTTGCCAGACATACTTCTAGTTTTGTTGGCTTATTACAATTTAATGAGGTGATATGCTTCATGCATCATTAAGTTGATGACTGAGTTATTTAACATGAATTTCCTCCAATTGTCTGAAAGGATCCAGAGGGATGAAATTTCATCTGATCATTTTACCAGCCACATGTACAAGTGGAATTGTCTGACTTGACAACATGTCATTTTTTTCCCCTTAATTCAGTCTTCAGATATTTCTGGTGTTTCAAGCTCACACTTGATTCAGTCCTGTTGTCATGGAGATGGTGTACCTTCAATGAACTTAATATTGATGAAGAACCAGTGGCTTTTTCTCCATTAGGATGGCATTCAGCTTTATGAAAGATCACAGAAGATGATACAGGGTTGTTACATGTATCTTGCTCAGTAGTGGAGCTAGAAGCCCTGTTAAATTAATCCCTCTTAGTTAAGGACATTAAGTTAAGTTGCAGGAGTGCTGATCAGGTTGGCAGTATTCTAACACATTCCTGACAACAACGTTGTAGAAAGTGGAGAAGCCTGAGAAGGTGCACTCAGTCACAGATGGCCCTTAACAAAGCCAGTGACTGTCAAGTTATTAATGGTGAAGGACATTATGAGGCATTAAAGGAGAGAAAGTGAATAGGTCTTATCCTGTTCAAGAAGGTAATTATCAAACAGCAGTGGCATTCTCTTTCTGTTGCGATATACTTGTACATGCACTCATGAGCAGATGATTAAAGTTGGTGCGCGTGCACCGTTGTTTTTATCTGAAATATCTGTCTTGAAACATGGTGGCAGGGGTGGTGCTCGGAAAATTGCTTTTTTCAACCGCCGCGCCCAATTTTTTAACTTGCAGTTGGCAGCATTATCATAGCGCAACTTTGAAACATTGGAGGGTGAGTGTAAGAGTAGAAAAATGTCAACTGAGACGAGCAACCAGCCACGAATAGAGACAGGTGCAATAGCAATGTCTGGAGGTGAGACAGCAGAATCTCAGTGGCACGCAGCACCCGCGGGCGACCCCGTGCCGGGAAACCATGGTCAGGCCAGAAGTCCTCCCCTGATCAGCGGCATTTGCCCGCCACCAGCCGTGATGGTCAACCGCGGACTGAAAAATGGATGGAAGACATGGAGGCAGATGTGGACAAACTACTGCGTCATAGCACAACTGCACAAACAAGTTCCAGCATACCAGACGGCATTATTTTTGCATATAATTGGACTGTCAGGACTTGAGATCTACAACAGTTTTGTGTTTGCAGATGAGGCTGAAGGCCAAGACCTCACAAAGATTTTAGCTGCATTTGACAGATATGCTATTGGTGAGAAAAATGAGACATATGAACCGTACTTGTTCAACAAGAAGAAGGTGAGACCTTTGAATTATTTTTTGCCAGCCTTAGATCTCTTGCAAAGACATTTAATTTTTGCTCGTGTATGTCAGACAGTCTGCTGAGAGACAAGATCATACTGGGCATGAATGAAAACGTCTGTTACAAGAGAAAAAGCTAATGCTCAATAACTGTATTGACATCTGTATAAGCACAGAAATGGCTGAATCACACCTACAAGCAGTCAGTACAGCTGCAGATAGCAGGTCCGCTAATGTCCATGGGATTAAACCTCGCGTTAATAAGAAAGGTTCACAGCATCCTGGACGGAAGGCTAGTGCTAGTGGTGGAGCCAGAGCAAAAGGCACCTTGAACAGCCACTGAAGCAAAGAGAACCCTTGCATGTACTGTGGCACGGAACATGCAAGAGACAAGCAACAATGCCCAGCGTACGGACAGGTGTGCAGGGCGTGTGGCATTCAAAATCATTTTGCAAAGGTATGCCAGCAGAAGCCCGTGCATGGGGCGGAAGCACAAAGCGATGACCAAACCGACAGTGACAGCAGCACCAAGTTTATCGACAATGTCAACAGTTTGAAGACAAAGGATGACGTATTCGCACAGATGCTCATCAATGGAAAGTCAACAGACTTCCAAGTCGACAGCGGGGCGAGCATTAGCATTTTACCCCATAAATACTTGGAGGGAGTAGATCACACACTAAGACAATGCACAAAAAAGATGCTGATGTGGAACAAGACCACCATGGATGCAGAAAGGGTGTGCAGAGTGAAATTGCATAACCCCATGATGAACCGCAAGTATTCTGTCGAATTTGTCGTGGTCACTGATGACTTTACACCATTGCTGGGAAACAAGGCCAGCCAGCAAATGAAGCTGATTACGGTCACCGATGACAACTTTCGCAGGGTGCATGCATCTACACTCAAAGGAAAACAATGCACACCAGAATGCTATGCAGAGGTGTTCGATGATGCACTCGGGGAGCTTCCGAGTGCAGCCCACCTGCAGACTGATGAGGGAATTCAACTTACAGTGTTACCCCCACGACGTCTACCTCACACTATGAAGCGGAAAGTGAAAGCTGAGCTTGATCAACTGGTAGACCACAAGGTGATAGCTCCAGTCCATGAACCTTCAAGGTGGGTTAGCCAGCTAGTGGTCGCAGAAAAGGAGAATGGCAATCTTCAGATATGCATTGACCCTCGACATTGAACAAAGCGCTGAGGAGAGAACACTACCCCCTTCCGGTGATAGAGGACATTCTGCCAGATCTTGACCAGGCTAAGGTTTTCAGCAAGCTTGACATGAGTTCTGCATTCTGGCAAGTGAAATTGGCCAGTGAATCAAGCGTACTCACCACCTTCAACACCCCTTTCAGGTGGTATAGATGGCTGAGACTTCTGTTTGGAACCAAATGGAGATTCCGTCAGAGATCTTCAAGTGCAGACTGCACCAGGCTGCACCAGGAAGGACTACCGGGAGTGATCTGCATCGCAGACAATATTCTGGTGTACGGAAAAGGGGAAACGCAGGGAAAGGGAATCGCCGATCACGATGTGAAACTTCAGCAGCTATTACAGCGTCATGCAGAGCAGCATATCAGGCTCAACAAGAACAAATCCATCTTCAGTGCAACAGAGATACCCTTTTTGGGGCATCTCATCACAAGTGAAGGACTTCAGCCTGATCCTAAAAAGGTCGCTGGCGTTCTCAACATGCCAGCACCCATGGATGTGCAGGGAGTGCAGAGATTGAGCGGATTTGTCAACTACCTGAGCCGTTTTCTACCAAGTCACTCAGATACCCTTGAGCCAATAAGACAGCTGACATAGCCACATGTAGCATGGGAGTGGTCAGCTGAGCAGCAAAACGCTCTCTCCAAGATCAAGCGGATGGTATCCGCAGCACCGGTGTTAGCACACTACAATTCTAAGGAAGAGCTAACCATCCAATGCGACGCCAGCAACAAAGGCCTAGGGGAAGCACTCCTCCAGAATGGGCGTCCGATCGCATATGCAAGCAGAGCGCTAACGGACACGGAAACCTGTTACGCAGCGATCAAAAAGGAAATGTTCACAATTGTTTTTGCATTTGAGCGTTTTCATCAATACACTTTTGGCCGCTTCACAAGAGTACTCTGCGATCACAAGCCGCTTGAAATGATAGTTAGGAAGCCGCTGGTGAAGGCACCAAAGCGTCTACAGGGAATGCGTCTTCGCCTGCAGAGCTATGATTTCGACATCACCTACTGTCAAGGAAAGCTCATGTACCTCGCGGATATGCAATCGCGAGCAGTCAGCGGTACTCCAGGCCAGGAGAACAGCTTCGACGAAGTCAACATGCTATCGTACCTGCCAATCCGCGATGAGTGTCTAGAGCAGATTCGCATAGAAACAGCGAAAGATGACACACTACAGATGTTGAAACGTGTAATCATCAGCCGATGGCCGAGCAAACATGATGCGCTACCAGAGCAACTCACACCGTACTATAGCTATAGGGATGAGCTCGCAGTCCAAGACGGCTTAATCTTCAAAGGTGAGCATGTCATCATACCGCAAAGTGAGCAAAAGCAAATGAAGGGAAGAATTCATTCGTCACACTTGGGCGTAAAAGGATGCCTCAGACGTGCACATGAATGTCTGTTTTGGCCAGGCATGAGCAGTGACATCAAGCAATATATTGCTACATGTCATGTTTGTCGCACATACGAAACAAGTCAGCAGAAAGAATTGCTTATGATCCATGAGGTACCTGCTTGGCCATGGGAAAAGGTAGGTACTGACCTATTTACATTCGAAGGAAAAGAATATCTCGTCACCGTTGATTACTACAGCAATTTCTTCGAGGTAGATCTTCTTTGAGATATGACTAGCACAGCCGTTATTCACAAATTGAGGGCTCATTTTGCGAGATATGCTAGCCCAACACAAGTGGTTAGTGATAATGGGCCACAATACACGTCAGCGGAGTTTCACAGATTTGCACGAGAATGGGACTTTGAGCACTTGTGTAGCAGTCCCGGAAAGAGCAAAGCAAATGGAAAAGCTGAATCAGCAGTTAAAACAGCTAAGCGGATCCTCACAAAGAGCAACAAATCACGTGCAGATCCCTACCTCGCACTTCTAGACCATCGCAACACACCTTCGCAAGGGCTCAGCACGAGTCCTGCCCAGCGTCTGATGAATCGCCTACAACAGCGAGTTTACTGGAACCCAGAGTCGTACGCGAACGTGAGCGTATGAAACAACGTGTCCAGCAGTAGGCCAACAATTACAACAAATCAGCCAAAGATCTTGCCCCACTCGACAAAGGGGATACCGTGCGCATGCAACCCCTGGTGCAAGGTAAAAAGAATTGGGAGAAAGCAATTGTGTGTTGGCACCTTGATGAGCGTTCATATGTAGTTCAAACCCCTTCTGGGATCTACCGACGTAATCGCATACATCTACGAAAGACAGCTGAGAACCGCCTGAAAAGCTAATCACACACGAACAGGCAAAACCAGGTCAAACAACCGAGATCAATGACCACAGTGTGTCTACCGCATCAAATGCACACAGCCGAACACTAGCAGAGGCTAATGACACAACACAAACAATAACTCAAATGTCGAAACATGCAAATAACAAACAAAAGGACTCGGACAAAACAGTAAAAACTTGTTCTGGCCGTACAGTGAAAAGGCCACAATATCTAGAAGACTTTGTTCCACATTGAAAAATTGCATGAACAATTGAACAATAAGTCTGTGACACTATTTGGCATTTTAATGTCATGTTTATACTCAAAGAAGGACCATGTCCTATTTGAGGTTGTGCAGTTTGTAGTTGAAGTTAAAGTCAAATTTTAGTATGTTTTATTTTGTATATATGCTCATACAAACGGAAATAATGAGTGGTATGTATCTGTGACAGACATAAGGCATGATTAATGAATGCTTTAAAAGTTAATTCCATGAAAATATACTGGAAAGCAGACTCCAGAGAAGTTGAGTTTAATTGTTAACACAATTGCTCCTTTTCTTTGTTCTGATAAAAAGGGGGATGTTACGATATACTTGTACATGCACTTGTGAGCAGACGACTAAAGTTAGTGTGCATGTGCAGTTGTTTTTATCTGAAATATCTGTCTTGAAACACTTTCTGCTTCACACAACAACCCAGTGGGAGAGAAATTTTATTTACCGAGAAACTGAACATTATTGAGTTGAGCATGCTACCCTAAGGAAATAAAACAACAACATATTGCTGCTAAATAACTAGTGTTTCACAAAGAACATCTTCCTATGAATTTAATAGAATCTTAGCCAGTCACCGATCTCAGTGGACAACAAAGATTTTGCTTCCTGAATAACTCTGGGTATATCTTATGGATTTCAGACTGCTGATTATGAAAATCACCATGAAATTTCCCTATTATGCACCAGTTTTTTTAAAATTGCCTATATTTGTTATTTCAATTCATAATTCAAGACAGACTAACTGATGCCAAGATTAAGGAAGGCAATTTTGTTGGTTCACAAACCAAACAGATCATCAATGACAGGCCATTTGAAGAAATTCTAGTGGGACCAGAGAAAATTGCTGGAAGGCATTCAAGGATGTTGTTGAACATTTTCTTGGCAACGACAGAGCACCAAACCGTGCAGCTGGTTGATAACGTGCTTCAAGCATATAACTTCATGGAGTGCAACATGTCACTGAAGTCTCATTTTCTTCACTCCCATTTAGACTTCATCCCTGGTGCTGTCAGTGTTGAGCATGGTGAAAGGTTTCACCAGCACATTGTGGTCATGGAGAAACTGTATCAGGGCAGCCCGAATCCATTATTGCTGGCTGATTATTGTTGGACATTTAAGCGAGGAGTCTTAGAGACTGAGTACAAACAAGTGTCATCAATAAAACATTTTTAGCTTAGTTACAGTATTGCCAAGCATTAGAAGACATTATGTAATTAAATGTGTTATATTCAATGAAAGATAATTTCTTGTTTCTTCAACGTTCTACACGATACAAGTAGTCTGAAATTATTTGTGTTCAGCTTCAATTGGCCTATCATAAACAAAAACAAAATTCTGTGGAAACAACACTTTCAAAAAAAAAATTGTTGCCCAGTGCATTTCTACTGACCCCATTTTGGCAATGGGCCCTTAGCATCATAGTCACTTCCTTAGTAAAGCACGCATGTTACAGACAAATCTTATCAGACACTCAGTATCTATTCTTTGGTATCTATTTGTTGATTACAGAAATGCCAGTTTTGAAATGTACGCATTACAAAAAAGCATTCTAATTAGTGGTACTGTACAAATGCCAGTTAATTAAAACACAACTGCAACAAAGAACCTTGCACGCTGCTTGGGCATTAGAATACCTCCATACTCCTCCCCAATAATCCGTTAAATATTATTTGTCCTGCTGTGGAACACGATTTGTGTTTGAAGTTCACAATAAATAGGCCAATGTTCAACAAAGAAAAGTTGGAATTTACATGCTAGAACAGATCCTTAATTAGAATTACTATTTATAACAGTCCACAATGCAATAAGGAAATTGATCCTCATTAGGACTGATATAATATTGGGACAAGGCTGGCACAATTACTGAAAAATCAATTTCAAATCAAAGCTCTGCTAATTTAAATTATTTGGCCTCATTATAGTTTGATCGGAAAGCAGTATCAGCAAGATGCCTGTCTACAGATGTTCAAAGTAAATGTATTGTCAAAGTACATATATGTCACCATATACAAACTTGAGATTCACTTTCAGTAAATCCAATAACCATAATTGAATGATACTCCACACTAACAGGGTGGACATCCAGTGTGCAAAAGACAACAGACTATGCAAATACAAAATGGAAAAAAAGTTTAAAAACAAATACATAAATAAGTAATAAATATTGAGAACATGAGACGAAGAGTCCTTGAAAGTTGAGTCCATAGGTTATAGGAACATTTCAGGTATGGGGCTGGTAAAGTTGAGTGAAGTTATCTCCTCTGGTTCAAGAGCCTGATGGTTGAGGAGTAATAACTGTTCCTGAACCTGGTGGTGTGAGTTGTAAGGCTCCTGTACCTTCTCTCTGGGAGCAATAGACAATAGACAATAGGTGCAGAAGTAGACCATTCGGCCCTTCGAGCCTGCGTCACCATTTTGAGATCATGGCTGATCAATTCCTATCAATACCCGGTTCCTGCCTTGTCCCCATATTCCTTGATACCCCTATCCATAAGATACCTATCTAGCTCCTTCTTGAAAGCATCCAGAGAATTGGACTCCACTACCTTCCGAGGCAGTGCATTCCAGACCCCCACAACTCTCTGGGAGAAGAAGTTTTTCCTTAACTCTGTCCTAAATGACCTACCCCTTATTCTCAAACCATGCCCTCTGGTACTGGACTCTCCCAGCATCTGGAACATATTTCCTGCCTCTATCTTGTCCAATCCCTTAATAATCTTATGTGTTTCAATCAGATCCCCTCTCAATCTCCTTAATTCCAGCATGTACAAGTCCAGTCTCTCTAACCTCTCTGCGTAAGACAGTCCAGACATCCCAGGAATTAACCTCGTGAATCTACGCTGCACTTCCTCTACAGCCAGGATGTCCTTCCTTAACCCTGGAGACCAAAACTGTACACAATACTCCAGGTGTGGTCTCACCAGGGTCCTGTACAAATGCAAGAGGATTTCCTTGCTCTTGTACTCAATTCCCTTTGTAATAAAGGCCAACATTCCATTAGCCTTCTTCACTGCCTGCTGCACTTGCTCATTCACCTTCAGTGACTGATGAACAAGGACTCCGAGATCTCTTTGTATTACTCCCTTACCCAACTCTATACCATTCAGATAATAATCTGCCTTCCTGTTCTTACTCCCAAAGTGGATAATCTCACACTTATTCACATTAAACGCCATCTGCCAAGTATCTGCCCACTCACCCAGCCTATCCAAGTCACCCTGAATTCTCCTAACATCCTCATCACCTGTCACACTGCCACCCAGCTTAGTATCATCAGCAAATTTGCTGATGTTATTTTCTATGCCTTCATCCAAATCGTTAACGTAAATGGTAAACAGCTGTGGTCCCAATACCGAGCCCTGTGGCACCCCACTAGTCACCACCTGCCATTCCGAGAAACACCCATTCACCGCTAACCTTTGCTTTCTATCTGCCAACCAGTTTTCTATCCATGTCAATGCCTTCCCCCCGATGCCCTGAGCTTTGATTTTACCCACCAATCTTCTATGTGGGACCTTATCAAATGCCTTCTGAAAATCGAGGTACACTACATCCACTGGATCTCCCCCGTCTAACTTCCTGGTTACATCCTAGAAAAACTCCAATAGATTAGTCGAGCATGATTTGCCCTTAGTAAATCCATGCTGGCTCGGCCCAATCCTATCACTGCTATCTAGATATGCCACTATTTCATCCTTAATAATGGACTCTAGCATCTTCCCCACCACCGATGTCAGGCTGACAGGACGATAGTTCTCTGTTTTCTCCCTCCCTCCTTTCTTAAAAAGTGGGATAACATTAGCCATTCTCCAATCTTCAGGAACTGATCCTGAATGTAAGGAACATTGGAAAATGATTACCAATGCATCCGCAATTTCCAGGGTCACCTCCTTTAGTACCCTAGGGTGCAGACCATCTGGACCTGGGGATTTGTCAGCCTTCAGTCCCATCAGTCTTCTCATCACCGTTTCCTTCCGAATGTCAATCTGTTTCATTTCCTCTGTTACCCTATGTCCTTGGCCCATCCATACATCTGGGAGATTGCTTGTGTCTTCCTTAGTGAAAACAGATCTAAAGTACTCATTAAATTCTTCAGCCATTTCTCTGTTTCCCATAACAATTTCACCCAATTCATTCTTCAAGGGCCCAACATTGTTCTTAACTATCTTCTTTCTCTTCACATACCTAAAAAAGCTTTTGCTATCTTCCTTTATATTCCTGGATAGCTTGCGTTCGTACCTCATTTTTTCTCCCCGTATTGTCTTTTTAGTTAAGTTCTGTTGTTCCTTAAAAACTTTCCAATCATCTGTCCTCCCACTCATCTTAGCTCTGTCATATTTCCTTTTTTTTAAATGTTATGCAATCTCTGACTTCCTTTGTCAACCACTGTGGCCCCTTTCCCCCCTTTGAATCCTTCCTTCTCTGGGGGATGAACTGATTTTGCACCTTGTGCATTATTCCCAAGAATACCTGCCATTGCTGTTCCACTGTCTTTTCTGCTAGGCTATCCGTCCAGTCAACTTTGGCCAGCTCCTCCCTCATGGCTCCATAGTTTCCTCTGTTCATCTGCAACACTGACACCTCTGAGCTGCCCTTATCCTTCTCAAATTGCAGATAAAAGCTTATCATATTATGATCACTACCTCCTAATGGCTCCTTTACTGCGAGATTGCTTATCAAATCCTGTTCATTACATAACACTAAATCCAGAATAGTCTTGTCCCTGGTCGGCTCCCGTACAAGCTGTTCCAAGAATGCATCCCGTAGGCACTCTACAAACTCCCTATCCTGTGGTCCAGCACCAACCTGATTCTCCCAGTTCACCTGCATGTTGAAATCCCCCATAACTACTGCGACATTATCTTTGCCACATGCCAATGTTAACTCCCTATTCAACTTGCACCCAATATCCATGCTACTGTTTGGTGGCCTGTAGACAACACCCATTTGGGTCCTTTTGCCCTTACTGTTCCTCAGTTCTATCCACACAGACTCTACTTCTCCTGACCCTATGTCCCCCCTTGTAAAGGACTGAATCTCATTCCTCACCAACAGGGCCACCCCACCCCCTCTGCCCAGATTTCTGTCCCTACGATAGCACGTATACCCTTGTACATTCATTTCCCAGGTCTGATCTCCCTGCAGCCATGTCTCCGTTATCCCAACAACATCATAGTTACCCATTCGCACCTGGGCTTCAAGCTCATCCGCCTTATTTCTGACACTTTGTGCATTCAGATATAGAATTTTTAATCCATTTCTCCTCTCTGTTTGAATCGCTGCCTATTTTGCTTAACCCAGCTCCCCAAACTCCCATCGGGCTATACGCCCCTAGAATTTTATAGTCCTTCCTAAATTTACTTACTCTTTCAACACATTTAACTCCATGTTCCGTCAGACCATCCCTCTGTACATGTGTCCTCCTTATCACTTGTTCCGCCCCACCTTCCTCTACTACACACTTAATATTCCGGAACCGTGTAGTCCCCACCTGTCCTTTATTCATCCTCTCGCTATCCTCTCTCACATTCTGGATCCCCGCCCCCTGCAAATTTAGTTTAAACCCCCCCAAGAAGCACTAGCAAACTTCCCTGCATGAATGTTAGTACCACTCCAGTTCAGGTGTAAACCGTCCCTTTGGAACAGATCCCACCTTCCCTGGAACAAAGCCCAATTATCTACAAACCTGAAGCCCTCCCTCCTGCACCATCCTCTCAGCCACGTATTAATCTTTATAATCCTTCTGTTCCTTGCCTCACTCGCACGTGGCACAGGTAGCAATCCTGAGATTGTTACGCTGGAGGTCCTGCTCTTCAGCTTCGCACCTAACTCCCTGAACTCCCTACACAGGACCCCCTCACTCATCCTACCCACGTCATTGGTCCCTACATGGACCACAACATCTGGATTCTTGCCCTCCCTCTCGAGAATAACCTGCACCCGATCTGAGATGTCTCGGACCCCGGCACCAGGGAAGCAACATACCATCCGAGACTCCCGATCTTCCCCACAAAATCTCCTATCCGCCCCCCTGACTATAGAATCCCCTATCAATACCGCTCTCTTCTCTTCCCTCCTCACCTTCCTAGTCGAGGGTCCAACCTCTGTGCCAGAGACAGGAGCACTGCAGCTTGTTCCTGGTAGGTCATCCCCACCAACAGTATCCAAAATGGTATACTTATTTTTGATGGGAACGGCCACAGGGGTGCTCTTCTCTTTCTGTCTGCTCCCCCTGCCTCTCTTGACTGTCACCCATATGCCTACCTCCTGTCTTTTCGGTGTGACTGCCTCCTGATAACTCTTATCTATCTCTGCCTCTGCCTCCCGAATGATCCGTAGTTCATCCAGCTCCTGCTCCAATTCCCTAACTCGGTCTGATAGGAGCTGCAGCTGGATGCACCTATTGCAGGTGTGGTCATCAGGAACAACTGTGTTGACCCTGACCTCCCACATACTGCATACGGAGCACACCACTGCTCTAACTGTCTCCCCCATTACCTGATCCCAGATTAGTTAGAATAAATGAAAAACAGGCTTCTTGCTGAAGTCCTCTTGCGCCGAAGCCCGCTGAGCCAAAGCCCAGCACTCTGCTCCTGCGCACTCCGCTGCCCGCACCGACGCTGCCCACTCCTGATAGTGGGCCGCTTTTTAAAGCCCGCGCTCGCCGCTGACGTCACCCGCGCTTGCGCAGCTTTATCTTCCTCCTCAGGTATTCTCCAGGTAGGTCCGAGGGTCTCGGCCTACCTACACGGCTGATCCTCCGATCTCCAGTCGTATGTCGATCACGAGCACTCCTTATTCCCGCTCCGCTGCCCGCACCGCACAGCAGTGAGAAGAGAGCATGACCTGGGTTGTAGATGCTGCTTTCCTGCTCCACCGCTCTGTGTAGATGTGTTTAATGGCGGGATGGCTTCATCTGTGATGAACTGGGCTGTATCCACTACTTTTTGTGGGATTTTCCGTTCAAGGTCATTGATGTCGTGGTTGGTTGCTTAAAGAGTGAATCGTTCTCCTGAAGGGAGACATCCATCTCTGAATGTTGGTATTGTTTCTATTTCAGTTTATCTTGTGTGGTGGATGAAAATGGTTGAAAGAAAAAGAACTATTGACCGCAGGTTTTCAGATGGCTACCTAGAGGTGCCACTGGCATTGTTCAAGGCCATGGTGAAATTACTCCATAATGAAACAAGGAAAAGTGGTAGCAGATTCACAAAGCAAGCCTGCTGAGAGATGACAAAGGAAGTCAATAATTAAAAGATGGGAACAAGATTCATTACTGTGAATACCTCACAACAGCAAACCAAATTTGTACTCGTCTGCCTGATTGACCTCACTACAATTCATATGTATGCTTGTTAAACGCACAGTATGTTGGCTACTGGCTTCCCAGAGCATCAGTTCCTAAAAGCCCATATTTAAATTACTTAGTGATATTGTTTCTCCTTTATTCTGAATAAACCCTTCCATTCTGCAAGCTGAAGGGCAGCGTTGTAGTATAGTAGTTAGTTTAATACTGTCACAGTGCCAGAGTCCCAGGTTCAATTTTCTTGCTAATGGTGAGTTTGTATACTCTCTCCATAACCGCATGGCTTTCCTCTCAGTGCTCCGCTTTCCTCCCACATTCCAAAGAGGCAAGGGTTAGTCGATCACTTGGATGTAATTGGGATGTTACTGTGCTGTATCTCTAAGCAAATAAACAAATTGAACCTTTTTCCTCCTCCTATGTTCTTCATCACTTCTCTTTTCACCCATCCTCTGCATTCTGCCTTCAGCAGCTGAAGCCAATCATTCTGGCATTCTCCATTCAATTCTTTCCACTTGAAAATCCACCTTAAGATACGAGACTAGATAAATAATTGTCCATTGCTTCAATACCTATTATTTTTGGCAACAGACTTTTGACATACTGGCTGCAAGGACAAGAAACATTCAAATTACACTAAGGGAAATCAGCAATCCGTTTCAACAAGCCCATGTGTTGCCCTTAAGGCATTTGTTTAGTTTATTACATTTTCACTTTAGTAATTCGTTTGTAATTACTTTCTAGTTAAAGTTAAGGCTGTTGAAAGTAAATCAGTTGTCTGTGATGTATCGCGGCATGCGATGACATCACACCCGGTTTCGCCACATCTTGTGGGAAAATATTGGTTTGGAGAAACGGGAAGGAGGGGGCTTGTGAGTGCAGGATCAACGTGATGAAAGTTTCATTCTACGCACTAAGAAACATCATAGAAGCAACGCCGTAAGTTCATAAGATAATTGATATGTTGAAGTAAAAATGTTAACGCTGATTCTGTTAAAAGTAATGATGGTTGATAAAGTTTATTTTCTTGTGCTATTGAAAGAGTTGCTGGATAGTTTGTGTTGAAGTGTACTTAAAGCCAGTTGATGGCGTAGGTAGATTCTGACTGTATGTTGTACTTTAATGTAATATAGTTTCTTGTAGTTTTACTTTTACAAGTACTTATGATGTAAATGTGATGTCAAGAAGGAAACAAATACTGTATATATTTTGTATTGTTTTATCAACAGTTTTCACCATACGTTAATGTGGAAGAGTGAACAGTAAACAGGCCTCATTGACTACGGTTTACCTTAGTGTTTAGTTCAGAGTTCCTACACCTGAAGGAGAACACTACAAGCCAGTTTAACTACTCTTCTTTAATGTTCTATGGTGTTACCATCATTGAAATACTGTGAGGAAGCTGAAATTGTTTTTGTACTCTAGAAGTAATATGTAACCTGTTTGTTGATCTGCTCCAAACTTGGCTAAACTTACTTCTAAATAAGCCATGCATATTACTGTTCTTGCTTAAATCCAGTCATGTCAGTCACCACTGTATCACTTTCCACACAAGCATCTGTAAGATGACAAATGGATTTCTCAGGAGTGCTATAAATCAAAAATTACTCCTCAATATTTTCTGCCAAGACTACATTGTTCCAGACCTTATTAATGGGCCAGAGCTAAATACTAAAGATGGGATGAGAACAACTGCCCACAACATCATTTGACTAAATCCGACATATTGTACACTAGTCAAGTTGAAGTCAATGACAATTGGGTGGGGGCAAATCTTTGGCTGAATGCTGAGGGTTAATAACCTCAGTCTTATTACATTTATGCAGGAGGTCCTCAGCTCAGTGTAAAATCTTTAACTACCTTGTCAATGGGCTTTCTTTCACCATAAGGTCAGATCTGGGGATAGCACAACCTTCAGATGTATTTGCCACGCCTCAGATGATAAGGCAGCCAGTGGAAAAGCATCCATGTTTAGTTTAATTGCTGGAAGTAATGTCCATATCACACAATATTCAGCTAATGATCATTTCCAACAAGTGGCATGGATCATGTGGGAGATAAAATTCCCCTGACATGAAACCCTTTGGAATTCAGAAAAGCTGTCCATTGTGTTTACCCTTTTCTTACTGAGTCTTCTAAATCTGGGTCCTGTAAGATCTTTGGCTACCTCTACTGCACCAGAAATGATACGTTTTTGCACCTGGAAAGATGGTACCTGCTGTTTTCTCTCAACACCAAGAAGTTGGTGCCGCTAACACATTGTGCATCCCTTTGTGATGATATGTGGGGTCCTAATGTATACCTGGTAATATTTGTTGTGCTGTGCAACTATATATCAATTAAAATAAAAACACACACTCGGGATGTGGCTTTAACTGGTATATTCACATTGTAGGGAGAGAGGGAGAGGGAATGGGGGAGGATCAATATACATGCGTAGACAACAGATCATTATGCATAGTTAATTTATAGGTGCATATGTAGTGCTAAGGGGAGTAATTGCTGTAAAAGAAATAGATCCATACATTACACTTCCCCCTTTAGATTAATGTAATATAAACTGTATATCTAACAAAACATTCAACTTCCCTCTAACAAACCATATTCAAATAAACATGCTTTCACAATAACAGTCCAAAACTAATTTCTCTATCTTGAAGATTCAGTATTTTGGGTGGTACTCTGTGTCTTTCAGGATAGCACCTTTGGACCTGTGGTTTGGCAGGTGTGTTGTCGAAGGTAATTTTCTCTGTTGCAGGTGTCCTGTTGATGTCAGTGACATGATCATCACTTAGAAATAATTTTGGTGGCTGTAATCTGTCTTTCTTGTTGGCTGCAGTCGACTTAGGTGTGTTCTTCAGCTGAGCATCCAGTGCCGGGTCCAAATCATATCTCCATGTCTGATCTTCAACATCCACTATGTACGTCAGTGGTCTTGTTCTTGCAGCTATCCTGCTGGGAGTCCACTTGTATTCTCGGTAATCACGAGCTGTCCAATCTTGAAGCTCCTTGCAGATTCACTTGGCAACTGGCTGAACAGTTCATTCTGCACTTCCCTCCATAGATCTGGTTTCAGGAGGTCTATGCGTGATCTTAGATTCCTGTTTATGAACAGCATTTCAGGGGTTTGATTTGTTGAGTGCCAGTCTAATTGGATTTTTCTCAACCATTCATGCGTGTAAAGTGCTGACCCTCCACTTTTCAATACATAAAGCTCTAATTGTTGTGTTTGGCCTCCATACATCACTTTCACTTTCAGTTTGCCGTTGGGAGACTCTTTTCACATGTATAGGTCTTTAGCATCACTAAGGTAATTTCTAATGGTAGCTTAGAAAAAGTGTTTTAGTCAGCCTCTGAAATTATAGACAAAGCTGATCCTGTATTAACCTCTATGTTCAGTTTTACACCAGAAACATCTATTGTGATCCGTATGTTTTTGTGATCTGCTTCAGTAATACTCTACAGTTCTAGGCATGATGGCTCACCTTTGTCAGACTCTCTGTTGACCGATTCTGTTTCACATTTAGCCACTTCAGGCTTTTGTTTTTTGAAACTTTTCACTCTCTATGGTGGTGATTTTTGTCTGATTTGCACACTCTTTCTACGTAACCTGATCGGTGACACTTCTTACGAACTTTTTCTTTGAACCACCAGTATTTGCTTCAGGGAGGATTTGCCACTTTGATGGATTTTTCAGCTTTTTGCACCATTCAGGGACATTCTGTGTATTTCACATTCTAACCTCCGTTTCTGTAGTTCTGTGGCATCATTTGCTGCAGTCTCCAATGATATTGCAATGGTCAGTCCCCATTTTAATGCTAGATCTCTTTCTGACAGTAGCTTCTTTTGAGTGCTTTGACTATACATGCCACATACAAGCCTATCCCTTAGTGCATCAGAAAGTCCATCTCTAAAGCTGCAGTATTGGGGGAAGTTCGCACAGTACTGCAATCCATAGGAGCAGAATTGGCCCATTGAGTCCACTCTGTCATTTCATTGCAGTTGATCCTGGATAACATTCAATCTCATACACCTGCCATCTCACCATCTCCCTCGATGCCCCAAACAACTAGGAATCTATCATCTTCCACTTTGAATATACCCATGGACTTGGCCTCCACTGCGTCTGTGGCAGAGCATTCCACAGATTCACCACTCTTTGGCTAAAAAATTCTTCCTTATTTCTATTATAAAAGTTTTACCCTCTAGTTTTGGATACCTCCACCAGAGGTAACGTCCTCTCTACACCCACCTTATCTAGTCCTTTCAACATTCGGTAGGTTTCAATGAAATCTCCCCCCCCCCCCCCACCGTATTCTTCTAAATTCCAGTGAGTGCAGACCCCAAACTGCCAAACGATTTTTATATGTTAACCCCTTCATTCCCAAGATAACCCTCGTGAACCTCCTCTCAATTTTCTCCATCCTTTCTGAGATATGGGGCCTAAAATGTCAATAGTCCAAGATGGCGGCTTGCTGCGGCCACTCCGGAGATGATGTCTGTTATTTGTTAAGCAGGGTGCCATGCACAATCCAAATCTGATGAAAAACGGACGTAGAGCACGGAGGAACATCTGGAAATCTCCAGGAAGGCCTTCTTCATTGCTGCTGCTGTAGTGAGGTCCAGGTCTCTGCTGAGAAGAATGGGCCCACAGTCCTCGGGGTTGCGTTACCGGTGGTGACTTAATGCGCTCAGCAGAGGATGGTGCTCGGAGAAGCTGTGTCGGAGGGGATGGTCGGAGGCTCGGAGGTTCGACGGACTTGGAGTCCGCTGCGGTCAGGGCGCTTTCACTGTGTGCTGTGTCTGTGAGGCTGGGTCCGACAGAGCTTTCATTGTGTGCTGTGTCTGCGAGGCTGAATCCGGCGGTGCCTTGGAAGTCCATAGCGGGGGCATTCCCTTCTGCTGCCGGTGTGGAATAACGAGTCTATCAGGACCCTGAGGACTTGTGGAAACTGTGTGGTGGTTTCTTTCAAACTTAGTCTTTTAACATCTTTGGACTATTTTTTACTGTGCCCATGGTCTGTTTTTTTTTGATCAATTATGGTATTGTCTGCACTGTTGTAACTATATGTTAACTATAACTATATGTAACTATGTGGTTTTGTATAGGTCTTGTAGCTTTAGTTTTTGGTTTGTTGGGTGGTAGAGTTGGTCTCCTGACTTGGTGTGTCTGGGTAGTCTTGTTTTGTCTGGTTGGGTTTGGAGCTCCTTTCCGGGGAACGCGATAAGATGGTAGTGCGATATTAATATGCAGCAGCTTCTCTGGACTCTGGATTGGGGATTGCCAAACGTTATGTCAATTTTCTGGTGTAGTCTGTTTTGTCATGTGCTTTTGTGATATCATTCTGGAGGAACGTTGTCTCATTTTTTAACTGCATTGCATTTGTGGTTTCTAAATGACAATAAACAGAAATTCAATTCAATTTTTAAAAACTGTTGACAGTACTCCAAGTGCAGCCTAACTAGTGTCCTATTAAGGCTCAGCATTATCTCCTTGCTTTTATATTTTACTCCCCTTGAAATAAATGCTAACATTACATTTGCTTTCTTTACCACAGACTCAACCTGTGAATTAACCTCCTGGTAGTCTTGCACGAGGACTCCTAAGTCCTTTTGCACTCCTCATATTTGAATTTTCTCCCATTTATAAAATTCCTCCACTATTGTTCCTTTTACCAAAATGCATTACCAGGGGTGCAGTGCTACCAGAGCTCACCGGAGAGCCACTCCGGCACCTCTGTAAATAAAAGTCAAAATAAACAAGTGGGGAATTTAACAGTGGCCTCATATTAAATAGAGGGAATTTTACGGAAGCAGGGTTTGAGGAGAGGGGTTGGTGACTGGTGGGGAAAATATCACTAATAACATTAGGATATTTGATCATTTTTGGTGAAATCCTGGAGTTGTGACTGTTTTGTGAATTTCCTTCTCGCTCGACCTGTTGTCCCAGCAGACTCTGCTGTAGCCTCCAGCCATTTCACAGATCCTCAGTCTCTCTTCAGCTCTCGTTGTTGGAGCATTGTTCGCCGAGAAAATAAAAATCTTAGATCTTTTGAAAAGTGGCATGTCGCTTGCCGAAGTGGGCCGTAAGGTCGGTCAGAGTGAGTCGAGCATTCGCACAGTAAAGCAGAAAGAAGCTGAAATTCGTGAAAGTGGTAGTGCTACCCCTACAACGGCAAAAATGGTCTCTCTGGTTCATGATAAAGCATTAAGTGTGTGGCTAGAGGACACGTCACAGAAGCATATCCCTGTTGATGGCAAAATTATGTGTGGAAAAGCACTTAGCCTCTATGAGCACTACTGAGAGGGTGTTGAGGACAGCAAGGGGAAGGAGTTTAAGGCTAGTAAGGGATGGCTTGGCTAGCTATGTAAAGCTCTACAGCCTCAAGAAAATTTTATTTGTTTAGATACAATAATAATTTATGTATAGCTTCAAGCTTCTTTATCTTTTTGTCCATTTAAAGACTAAACAGGATCTGTATTGGTCTAACCACATAATACCCAGCGTGTGAGGATATTGTGAGTATCGACACTCACAGGTAAACTTCCTGACCAACCATTTCTGCGAGAGAAATGGTACGAGGCAGAGTTGCCAACCTACTGCTTTTGATACTAAAATTCAGCAATATTAATATTGGGCAAAATGCAGGCTAATTTATCCTTTGATATATGTGCCTGATGCACTACCCTGAACTGTATCAAGGAATGATGGGCCCAAATAGATGAAGTATTTACCATATGAAAAACATTACTCCATTGGATATGTGAAAGTAACTCTTGAAATTCCAATTCCCAGGCAGCTTTAATTTTATCGTTAGATATCATTCGTGAATTCAATAACCATTTATATATTGTAGCTATTGATCCTTTTTGGAGTGGTTTAACCTGGAAAAGGATATCTATTATATTAGATGGATAAGCGGAGGGATAATTTGGAAGCAAAGTACGTAAGAAATTCCTAATTTGTAAATATCTAAAAAAGTGTATATTGGATAAATCAAATTTATCCATTAGCTGAGTAAAAGACATTAAATAATCCCTTATCAACAAATCTGAACAAGTTTTTACACCTTTGGTTTTCTAAACTAAAAAAGTCTGATCTAAAATTGATGGTTTAAATAAATAGTTATGATATATTTTACCAGAAAGGACAAAATTATTTAATTCAAAACATCTGTGAAACTGAAACCAAAATCTTAATGTATGTTTAATAATAGGATTAAGGTCTTGTCTACCAAACTTAGAGAGCAGAAAAGGAAGAGGAGCTCCCAGTAGAGAGGCCAAGGAATACCCCTTTACCGAGTTTTTCTCCAATTCTACCCATAAAGGACAGTCATATATGTCTGAATAATGAATCCAACAAGTAATATATCGGATATTGATTGCCCAGTAGTACAGTCTAAGATTTGGCAAAGCCATACCACCGTCCTTTTTTAATTTCTGCAATAAAGATTTACTCAATCTAGGATTTTCATTATTCCAAATATAGGATAAAATTTTAGAGCCTATTCTGTCAAAAAAACATTTAGGAACAAATAAAGGAACTGCTTGAAATTTGTATAAGAATTTCAGTAGAACTATCATTTTAATAGCATTAATTTGACCAATTAATGATAGCGTCATAGAAGACCATTTAGAAAGTGCTTGTTGGGTATAATCAATTAATGGGAGAAAATTATATTTATTCAGATCTTTAAAATTTTTAGTAACTTTAATACCAAAGTAAGTAAATTGATTTTTAGCAATACTAAAAGGTAATTGCTCATACTGATCCAATGATTATAAATAGGAAGTAACTCACTTTTGTATAAATTTAACTTATATCCAGAAAAACTTATAAATTCTGAGAATATGGATAACATAGAAGGAATAGATTTCTTAGGATCCGAAATGAAGACTAACAAGTTGTCTGCATACAACAAAACCTTATGCATTTTATCTCCTCTCTTAATACCTTGAATATTATTGGAATTCCGAAGAGCAATAGCAAGAGGTTCTAGAGCCAAGTTAAATAACAAAGGACTAAGAGGACAGCCCTGCCGGGTACCTCTGTATAGTCTAAAATTGGGAGATTTTTGATTGTTAGTTATAACCACAGCCATAGGAGCTTGGTAGATCAATTTGATCCAGGAAATGAAACTCAGACCAAAATTAAATCTTTCTAAAATTTCAAATTAATAAAACCACTCCACCCTATCAAGGTTTTTCTCTGCATCAAGGGAAACAACACATTGAGGTTCTTTGGATGGAGAGGAATAAATAAAGTTCAGTAGTCTCTGAATGTTGAAGTATGAATATCTATTCTTAATAAATCCAGTTTGATCGTTAGAGATAACTTTAGATAAATATTCTCGATCCTATTAGCCAAAATTTTAGAAATAATTTTAGAATCCACATTTAGAAAATAAATTAGTCTATAAGAGTCTCATTCAGATAAATCTTTTCCGTTTTTAGGAATTAGTGAAATTAATGGCTCATAAAAAGTTTTCGGGAGAGACCCAAAGGATACAGAATCAGTGAAAACGACATAAATGAGGTGTAAGAATCTCAGTAAAAGTCTTTAAAAATTCTACTATATATCCATCTGGTCCCGGAGCCTTACCTGATTGAAGAGAGGATATAGCCCTTGGTATTTCCTCTTGTTTAATATACAATGTCACAAATGCGTGGAATCGCACTAGTTACAAGTTTACTTTCAGGTAAATAGCAGTTTTGTCATCACGTTACATTTCTTCATGGCAGTTGTGCCTGATGCAGATGGCATCTCAAAATGATTGAAACACTGATGCCTTAGGCTGATAAGGCCTCCAGCTAAGAGTCCTTCTCCTTGGTCCTCCTCATCCATCTTTCAGTAACTTACCTCAGACCCTTGCTCCTCTGCTCATTCCTCCAATTTTCTGACAGTTACTAATCACAAAAAGGGTAACATCTGATTTATGCAGAAGTCTCTAACACTGAACAATGTCTTGAAGCAACTTGTGCATCCATCTCCGTGAATTTTGTTAATTTTAAACAACAAGCAAAAGTTCAATAAGCAGAATCACAGCAGCAGCCAACAGAAATTTAATCAGCAACTAATAAGTTATAAAAAGAGAAAAGCTGGAAGAATTGAAAGCAGCATTTGCGAAAAGCAAAAAACAGAATTAACATTTTGGGTTGGGGCTATCAGCCTGCTATGTTAACATTGCTTCCCTTTGCATAGATGATGCTCATCTACTGAAGATTTCTTGCATTTTCTGTTTTAGCCATAGACTTCTAACATCTGCAGTTTCATTCATGGATCTGTAGCTAATAACTCCCTATGCATAACTCTAGTGGGGAGCCCTTCTGGCTAAAGAAGGATCATATGTCTATGTGAGTTTTAGAGAAAGCAATAGATAAAGGGTTAAGTATATTTCATGCTACAGTGCTTCCTCCACATACATCAACAGGCATCATTCATTGAAAGCCTAACACCCTCACCAATTCTGTATCTGATATATTTTTAGCACAAGCACATTACTTTGAAACCAATTCACTAACCACAGGAAAGACTCTCTATATGTAAAACCCCCAACTCAAGTCACAACATACATATTATTTTAAAGTGTTTATGTTTTTTGAAAAAACGTCCCTGATGCAAGGAATAGCTTTTTCTAGATCTTGATTTCGAGGTCATGGCAAGTAATTGTCTTCAAACAGATATTGTTGAATATTTTAAACATGAAGTCAAAATGACACAACTTTATTCAAACTTTTGTTGGTTAGACAGTATCTAAGGAAAAGATTAATGAGTCGATGTTTCAGGCTGAGACACTTCTTTCTAGCATCTGCCGAATCTCTTGTGTTCATGACACTCATTTGAGCTATTTATAACAAACTAGGTTTAGGCACACAGTTCGAAGTGATGGAAGACAAATGGATATTGAATTGAGTATTTTTAAATGAAGAATTAGTTTGATATGGGGTGACAGGGCAGCCTAGCAGATAGTATAATGCTTTACAGTGCCAGATATTCATTGGCAAACAGGTACTCAATTTCCACTGCTGTCTGTAAGAAGTTGGTGTGTTCTCCCAAAAACACGTGGGTCTCCTCCACTTGCTCCAGTTTCAGATCACAATCCATGCTATTTTGGTGCCGGAAGCACGGTAACACTCGCAAGCTGCCCCAGCACACTGTGTTTGTTGTTGATGCATTTCACTGTGTTTTTTGATATTTTGATGTACATGTGGCAAATAAAGCTTATCTTTAATCTTTACTTTTAGAATATTGTAATACCAAATCATAATTCCACTGTAGGCCACAGAAAAGCTGATGGATTTTAGCACTCTCAGCATAGTAAAAATACAATGCAAGTATTACCTCTGTTGAACAATTGAGTGATTAAAATAGATCCAAAATTTCCTCTAATGAATTCTCACCCATGGTTCATTACAACAAATACACTCCAATTAAAGTAAATGGACTATTCTTAGATGTGTGCCATGATTCATAATAAACAATAAAATGATTGGGGTCAGATTTATTAAATAAAGTTTTCTTCCTTTCAAACATTTAACATCTCTTCAAGACTCAATCCCTTTTTGTTTAGCTTTGTTTTCAAAAAGCTATGCTGTTGGTGATGAAGAACAGAGTGCACACCAAAAAAAATGCCTAGCGCCAGTTTCTTTTTTTCATTCAAACAAGATGACCACTGAGATATTTATGATGAGATCTACAGCTCCCTGAAATAACATGCATTTGATCCAACTATAAAATTGCATTCTTAATTCCAATTTATTTTATTACATTTTACTAATTTGAAAAAGTACTTTGATATCATTATAAAATGCTTTGCTTCATTTAAAAGGAATATTTAGAGAAAATTTGCATATAATTTTTTCAAGCCAGTTTAATATTTATTCTGTGGGTAAATACAACAAATTCACATTCTCCAGCAGGACTGTGTGAGGAAGGAGGAAATAAAAAGGAAAGGGGACAGCTGAAACCCAGAGTTTAAATGCTGAGATGCTGAAACACACCTGTATTTTCACATTGAATAATGTTCTACTTTATATTTCCTCAAACATGTTCATAGAAATAATGAATTACAAAATTTCTCTTCCAACTTAACTATTGCACCAGGACTGCTTGATATACATAAGGATGCTGATTCATTAGCTGCTTGAACAGTTCATCAATAGGAATTAAGGACTTTCTTTGTTGTTATAGTTGTCTTCAGTCACCATCTCAGCATTTCACGAGATAAAGGAAAGCAGTTAGAAATTGCAGGCACAAACCCACTTCAGACCAAAAAACCTGATTATAAAATCAGCTGAACTATGCAGAATTTGAACAAGTAGTGCATTAATCTGGGACCTAGCAATGGGCTTTGAATAAACTTGGAAAGATATTTAGGTTGCATAAGCACATAATATATCACTCAGATTCATCAATATAAGTGTGGAACAATACACAGATGTCCGAACATTGGGACCAGTACATTTTAGCCCTATTAAGCGGCTGCCCCAATTAACCAGTTTCATGAAAACAGTTTAAAAGATATAAAAAGGCATAAACTACCATTTAAGTGAGTAACAAATTATGTATTTAAATGAAATATAGAAAAATATAGAACACTACCAATACTACTCCAGTTCTGTTAAAACTGTATATTAGTTCCTAATAGTTATTGACAGCAGAATTTATCCAGTGAACGCTGCCATGTTCTTTAGATTGACTGTAAACGAACAAAATCAGCAGACAGCTAGTGTAGATAATGGACTGCCTTCATGCAATGCTTTTGACGATAGCTTTGCTTCCAGATGAACTCAATGCCTTCTATGCTCACTTTGACCATCAAAACACAGAGGAACCATCACAAACTCCCACAACCTCAGATGATCCTGTGATTTCAGTCTCTGAGGCCTATGGGAGGTTGAACCATGAAAAGCATCCAGCCTGGCCAAGTACTAAAGACCTGTGCTGATCATCTTGTTGGAGAGTTTACTGAGATGTTTAACATTTTGTTTCAGCTGTCTGAGGTACCCACCTGATTCAAGCAGACTTCACTTATACCAGTGCCTATAACCCATGTCAATGATTATTGTCCAGTAGCACTCATATCCACAGTGCTTAGGTGTTTCAAGAAGCTGCTGGTGAAACATATCAACATCTGCCTGAGAAGCAATTTGGATCCACTCCAACAGGTCCAAAGCAGATATCATCTCATTAGCTCTAAAGTTAAAACATCTGAACAGCCAAGATGCATACATCAGGATGCATTTTATCAACTAGATCTCTGCACTCAATCATTCCCTCAAAACTCATCAATAAGCTTCAAGACCTTGGCATCAATACCTCCTTTTGCAATTGGATCCTCAGTTTCCTCACTTGCAGACCCCAGTCAGATCAGATTGGTAACAACATCTCCACAGTCTCCATCGGCACAGGTGCAACATAAGGTTGTGTGGTTAGCCACCTGCTCTACTCGCTTTACACTTAGGACTGTGAGGCTAAACACTACTCCAATGGCATATTCAAGTTTGCTGATGACACCACTGTTACAGGCTGAATCAAAGGTGGTGACCAGCCAGCATTAGGAGGGAGATTGATAATCTGGCTGAATGGTGCCACAAGAATAACATCTTATTCAATTTCAGAAAGACCAAGAAGCTGACTTTTGACTTCAGGAGGAGGAAACCACAGGTCATCAGAGGATCAGAGGTGGAGAGGGTCAGCAGCTTTAAATTCCTCAGTGGTATTATGCGAAGGATCTGTCCTGGTTCCGGCACGTAGGTGCCATTACAAAGGGAGTACAGCAGTGCCTCTACCTCCTCAGATGTTTGCACAGATTTGGCATGACATCTAAAACTTTGACAAATGTGTCAAAGCCTGGTATGGAAACACCAATGCCCTTCAGTGGAAAATCTTACAAAAGGTAGTGGATTTGGGCCATTCCATCATGGGCAAAGCCCTTCCCACCAACGAGTACATCTACATGAAGCATTGTAGCAAAAAAAGGCAGCATTCACCATTAGGGGCCCCTGCTACACAGTTCATTCTGTCTAATCGCTGCTGTCCATCAGGGAGAAGGTACAGAAGCCTCAGGACTCACATCACCAGGTTCAGGAATAGTTATTATACCACAACCATCAGGCTCTTGAACCAAAAAGTATAACTTCACTTGCCCCATCATTGAAATGTTCTCACAACCTATGGACTCACTTTCAATGACTCTTCATCTCATCTTCTTGATACTTATTGTTTGTTTGTTTATTTATTTATTATTTCTTCAGTTTTGTATTTGCACACTGGTTGAATGTCCAAACTGGCACAGTCTTTCATTAATTCTATTATTGCTATTGTTTTATTACGGATCTATTGAGTATGCCCACAAGAAAATGAAACTCATGGTTTCACTTAGTGATATATATAATGATATACATGCATTTTGATAATAAATACACTTTGAACTTTGAATTCCAAATCTTCATTCTCATTGTTACTGTCATGGTCTGCTCCGAGAAGCCTGCGTTCTGGTTCACGGTCCGGTCCGTGGACTCCGGACTCCAGGTCTTCTGGCTGTCCATAGTTTCAGTTGGGCTTAATCACAGGCACCTGATTCTCATGTTGGGGCTGGAATATAAGTGGCCCTGGGTTCAAGTGTGGTTGCTGGGTTGTCTTGTTGGTATCCTATCCTTGCCTCTGTGGGGTAAGTCAGGCCGTTCTTGCCATTACCCTATGGTGGGATCTGTCCCTTCCTGTTCTTGCCTCTGTTGGGTAAGTCAGGCCGCCATTGCCGTTATCCTGAGGCTGGACTGTTCCCTTCCTTCTCTCTGAAGCCTGACCTGAAGCCCTGCCGGCAACATTGCCTGTGTCCTCGCCTGTACCGCCGTCAAGTTCAGCCGCTGGAGCAAGACCGGAGCTTTGCCACGCCAACAGAAGGAACTATCTATCGTTGAGCTTGGAACTGTCTCTTTGTGTCCCTGTGTTTAGTGTCTGTGTATGAATCCTGGCCCTCTGTCCTGTTCCCAAGGAGGGGTCCTGGTTCTGTGTTCTGTATCCCTGTGCTCAAGTCCAAGGCTCCGAGGAGGTTCCATTCCACGTCCAAGGCTCTGAGGAGGTTCCAGTCCATGTCCAAGGCTCCGAGGAGGTTCCATTCCATGTCCAAGGCTCTGAGGAGGTTCCATTCCATGTCCAAGGCTCTGAGGAGGTTCCATTCCATGTCCAAGGCTCTGAGGAGGTTCCATTCCATGTCCAAGGCTCTGAGGAGGTTCCATTCCATGTCCAAGGCTCTGAGGAGGTTCCATTCCATGTCCAAGGCTCTGAGGAGGTTCCATTCCATGTCCAAGGCTCTGAGGAGGTTCCATTCCATGTCCAAGGCTCTGAGGAGGTTCCATTCCATGTCCAAGGCTCTGAGGAGGTTCCATTCCATGTCCAAGGCTCCGAGGAGGTTCCATTCCATGTCCAAGGCTCCGAGGAGGTTCCATTCCATGTCCAAGGCTCCGAGGAGGTTCCAGTCCATGTCCAAGGCTCCGAGGAGGTTCCAGTCCATGTCCAAGGCTCCGAGGAGGTTCCATTCCATGTCCAAGGCTCCGAGGAGGTTCCATTCCATGTCCAAGGCTCTGAGGAGGTTCCATTCCATGTCCAAGGCTCTGAGGAGGTTCCATTCCATGTCCAAGGCTCTGAGGAGGTTCCATTCCATGTCCAAGGCTCTGAGGAGGTTCCATTCCATGTCCAAGGCTCTGAGGAGGTTCCATTCCATGTCCAAGGCTCTGAGGAGGTTCCATTCCATGTCCAAGGCTCTGAGGAGGTTCCAGTCCATGTCCAAGGCTCCGAGGAGGTTCCAGTCCATGTCCAAGGCTCCGAGGAGGTTCCAGTCCATGTCCAAGGCTCCGAGGAGGTTCCAGTCCATGTCCAAGTCCAAGTTGTAGTCTAGGTTTGAGTCCTGGTCTCATCCAGGGCTACTGTCCATGTCCAGCTATGCCTCTCTCCGCTTCTGCGTTCCTTCTCTCCCTCAATCAAGACCAAGTCTGAGCTTCATGTCCTCGTCCAGCCCTGGAGTCCCGCATCCTGCCCCCACGTCCAATCCTGTTGCCTTGCCACATCCAGTCCTCCCCTGGATCCGGAGTCTGAGCCCGAGTCAAGACCCAGGTTCCGGGTCCCTGTCCAGTCTCTGGCTCAGAGTCCTTGTCCAGGTTCCTAGTTCCTAGTTCCTCATCCAGGTCCCACTTTCCTACTCTAGTCTTAGCCCATGCCGAGTTTCCTAGTCTTGTCCAGGGCCTGCGTCTTGTCCAGTGCAGTTTCTTCCCCCTTCCCTTGCTTTCTTGATACACCTAGTCCTCTCCCTAGTACTTCAATGTCTCTTGCATTTGGGTCCATTCCCAACGCCCACCCTATGACAGTTACAGTCAAGATGATTGTTGATAGTTTCAAGTTCTTTGTAGTACCTAACTTGTTGAAGTAGTGAAGACATTTAATTTTCACTTCCAGCTGCTTTTGGCATCTCCAAGCATGAATGCTTGAAACCACAGTGAGTGAGACAGTTCTGAATTGTCCTTATTGCTTATTTCTTGCCAACTATCACTGACAAAAATCACTGCTTTTTGATCACAAACATATGCAACCGGATCTAAGCATGGTGCAATGTCTAACAGCCACAACAACTCAATGTGACTGACACTAATTTGAAACCATTCGGCTACAGCCTCCTGCCCCAATTAAGCAGCATGGTGTCCCAAATAAATGAAAGGAATCCAACTATTTTCTCAATTAGTATTTGTTCTTTAAGAGTTGCCCTGATTAACCGATGGTCCAATTAACTGGAATCCAGTGTATATCCAGATGTTAAAATTCAGATAAGAATGATAATCTATAAAAACTCAACTGCTGCTGCATCATTTCTTCCCATGAAGGATGTGAATGATGTATAACAGCCATGATCAAGCAATCAAAGGAATTGGTTTCAATCTGAATATTGATTTATTGATGAAGAAACGCAAAACACTAGTTGGCAAGGCCTGCAACACTAGGAATACCATGAGCATCAAAATGATGATTGGTAATTGGTTTATTATAGTCACATGTTCTAAACCATAAAGGAAAAACTTGGTTTTGCATGCCAGTCATGCAGATCATTTCACAATATCAGTCCATTGAGGTAGTACAAAGGAAAAGCAATAACAGAATACAGAATATGGTGTTGCAATTACAGAGAAAGTACAGTACAGGCAGACAGTACAGTGCAAGGCTATGACGAGGTAGATTGCAGGGTAGACAATACAGGCAGACAATACAGTGCAAGGCCATAATGAGGTAATCTGCAAGGTCAAGAGTCTATCTTATTGCATCGTTCATCTATTCAATAACAGTGGGACAGCTGTCTTTGAGCCTGCTGATAAGGCTTTTGATAAGGAGAAGAGAGAATATCCAGAGTGTGTGGATGTTTGATTATGTTGGCATTTTTTCTGAGGCAGTGAGAAGTGTAGACAAAGTCAATGGAGGAAAGGTTGATTTCTAGGATGGACAGAGCTCTGTCCACAACTCTTACGTTTCTGGAGGTCTTGGACAAAGCAGTTGCTATACCAGATTGGGAGATCCAGTTCTGTTGTTATATATCATCCTCCAGAGTGTAAGCATCATAATATCATTATACTCTACAGAGGAGCAAGAGGAAGAAGATATGGAAAAAGAGAATTAGAAGGAAGAGTAAGAAAGGAAAGACATGACAAAAGGAAAGAGAAGAATATGATGAAGAGAGGATTCTGAGTATGTCTTTATTTATAGCTTGCCTTCCTCTTCTGAGTTCTCAAGGAGAGAAACTGACTGTAACTGCATTTTCTGTCAAACTGGTAGAGAAAGCTTCGCTTGTCCCCTGCCAGAACTCTAGATCATTTATGGCCCAGTGACTTATCACAATCAGAACTGATTTCTCATGACTGAATATCGGCAGTGGCAAGATCTGAACTGGGGAATGCAACTACCTGACAGTATCTTCTTCTTTAGCCTTTAATGACTTATTAATCAGGACATGAGCTTCAGATATCATTTATGAAATAAGTACCGTATATAAATATATAAATATAGTGAAGTGGTGGGAATCAGGTGAAGGGAGAACATTTAAGCAATCAAAGCTTTGACATATCAACAATTTCAGTAATACCTTAACCTTGGCTCCACTTCTCAATTCAAACTAAGCCTGGGAGCCTTCCTCCTGTTTGCTGCCATTTCCTCCTGAAGGAGAGAAGAATGTTGGTGAATGCATTGCAGTATGTAACTTGTCCATGCCTAGTTGACTAGCTGGAGAGGTATGTAGTTATATATTATTGTGCAAGTAGTGTAATGGTGCTAAGTGTGTGATTGTACAATGGAGAATTTAGCCATTAGTTAAGGCTGCTGATGAATGATGATGATGGAGCATAGTTGCCTTTGTTGGCAGAGAAACAATGATTCGTGTGTGAAGTTAATACTTATCTGGCGCTGGTATGGAATTCTTAGAAAATCATTTTGGATTTGAATTCCTTGGTTACCACATCCTATTGATGCCATTTGGAGTCTGGAGGTCTTCTAACGGTTCACAACAGAGAGTAAAATGCTAAGGTCAACAGTGATACAATCAGTTGCCTGCTTTGGGAATGTAATGATATGCTTTCTCTACGTAGTCCTTAAGACAGCAATGGTTGGAGTCAGCAATGTTTCTCCCTTTAAAGATATACAGGAACAATGAGAAATAATGCTTCTGAGTTTGAGCAATACACAGAACTTCTAAAGTTGTGCACAATTTACATGCAATAATACAGATAAGCAATTGACAGTCCGAGGTGGTTAAATCTAAGTGCAAAGGCAAAAATCATGTCAACAATACCTACTGTCCACTGAAATTAGAACACAATAACTAAATGGGATACTATTGGATTCTACAAATAATATTGTTACATTTTAGACAATGACACAGATGTTTAATGACCATAACACGACTAGAAATTTAATCAGTAAAGTCAATGCTAAAGGAAAATTTAATCTGCCTGTTCCAGCTTAGTTAGAATGGATGTCATTTATTTTATTTTCTCCTTTTACAAGACTGACTCTAATTCCCTTTCTTCGTGATCAATTTACTTACCCTTCCATCTGCTATTATACCTAGTTGTCTTCTATGTTTATCTACTATTTGGTGCTGTAATGCAGTTTGTGAAGTGCTATTGCTAGACAGAGCCTATAATTGTTTAAACTTCTATTGAAATCTTTTGATTAGTTAGAGAAATCCTAAGCTAACTTTCCGAAGGAATTCTTTAATTTAATATTTAACAAAAAGGCAAGAAAATGTTTATTGAGGGAGAGAAATTGGGGACAAGGGAAACTGAAAGAATAAGGAAAGTGAGAAAATCTCATTATTTGGGTGGAAGGCATGTAAAAATATGACAGAGCAATAAGGGAAATTTAACATAAATGATAAAGGAGGAAACATTCAACAGCAGCAATGATGAAAATTGTTGGAAAAGAATGAAAAATGAGAAATAGTGAGGCAAGAGTTTAAACCAGATATTTCAATAGCATTTCTGTCACATACCAGGACCAAATAACAAGACCATGTGCCCTCTAGTCAATGACTTTCCATTAAGATTAATTGATATGTACCATTGGTATTCATAAACATGAGGTAGAAAATCATAATTTTAAAGGGAATATAAAAGAGCATTTAGAGAAATATTAGGGGAAAATAGTTTGCAAAGACTTTAGTAACTCAGAAGAATGACAACAAAGAGAATAAATTATAAATGCTTTAAGGCAACATATATTTAAGAAGCCAGTGGTCTAAATGTTCTATTACACTGGGCAACAATTTTGTGTATTTTACATGACACTATTCATGCAAGATGAGACTGGTAAACATCAAATCAAGGTCATTGGAGGAAGTTTGGTGCAGAAAAGACCTTTAATTGGCAATGTGCTGATGGGGTACTTAAAGGAAAAGGATCAAGCTTGGAGTTGAGTGGAACAGGACCATTAGGAAGTGGTACATCAGCGGATGGGATATTGGGAACGGGGAATCAAGGATCAGCATGCTCACGTATGAAGTCTAGTCAGTGTCTGAGAGAAGTACCGAGATGTAAGCTCAATGCTTACAAGAGAGTTATGAGTGAATTCCATGAAATGAAAAGAGAAAAAAAATTCTTTTCTTCCCTTTTTGTCAAGCTTTACTACTCCTGTAGTCAAACTGAATGTAGCAATTATGATTTTGCAATGCTTATAATTCTTGGTCAAACAAAATTTTCAAAAGCACAATTATCTATTACTTCTTGAAGGTGTTATTTCTCTGCCATGCTGGTATTTCTAAACATTGATGATTTCTTCAGAATATTGAAGAGACCACTTTGCAAAACTGTTTGTCATCTCATATCCTGTTTTGACCCAAATTGTCAGCAATTCTTTTTCCCTTATAGATGCTGATTCACCTGCTGAGTTCTTCCAGTAGATTGCTTGTTGCTCCAATTACAGCATCTGAAATCACTTGTGTTTTCATATCCTGTGCTGTTGACCGAGACCTCACCAATCTATTGCTCAGACTACTCAGGGTATGTTATGCTTGTCTGTGATATATTCAACAGGCAACTTAGTTGCTGTCTGTGTGGGGGTTTCATGTTCTCTCCATCACTGCATGGGTTTCCACTGGTTACTCTGATTTCCTTTCAAAGATCTGCTAATGTTTGACTACTGTAAGCTACTGCTTAGGATAAACCGTAACTAAAGCATCAAGTGGGACTTGATGGGCATATGTGAGGAAAACACTTTACAGGGTTTAGGGAAATAAGGAAAGGAAGAATGGGACTGATGGAATTGCTGTGGTGGGAGGCAGCATCAATCCATGGGGTTGAAGGCCTCCTTCAGTGTGAAGTAAATAGGTAGTAATGACTCAACTCTGCTACAGAATGTATTAGCGGGGCATGGGTACCACCATATGATTACCATTTATAATAGCTTGGGCCCTGAGAAATTCAGACTCCTAAATAAAAGTTCAGTGTTGTCTTGTTGCTACTGGCTATTCACAGGGAATCTGATGAAACAACTAACACAGGAAGAAAATAAATGTGTCTTTACCTGATGTGCTTCTGAATAACTGATTAGCTCTGGTTTTGGATTCTTACAACTATCACAAAGAATTCATGAGTCAAATAACATAGGTGCATCTTGGCGAAAGATGATTAAACAGATGAAGATGAAGGAGGAATAAATAATTTATGCAGGTATAAGGATGGGACAGGTTTGTGTAGAGCAAAAACACCATTGGTTGCTTCTTTGCTTTATATTCTATGAATTACATGTATAAAGGGGAACCCTGAATGGAGAAACTCAGTATAGCCTCATCTATTAATATTATATGATAGATAATTTTGAATGTTTGAGACCGAAAGCAGTGAAGTAAAGGCAAAAACACCTGTGCAATGGAAGGGAATAACTGCCTGAAATATCAAGTGGTGTTATTTTATCAACATCCTGCAAATATTGCTACTTGATAACCAATAAACTACAAACTGCTTAAATACAGAATGAAAGACCAGATGTAAATTAATGGTATCCTCTGACAGAAAACACAAAGTTAAAAGTCTAGTGGCTTCCTTTCTTTATTTTTTATTCTATTGTCCTTAACTTCTTGGGAGGTGCAGGAGTCTTGAGACCCATGCAGCAGGTTCAGGAGTATCACGAACAAGAGAAAATCTGCAATTGCTGGAAATCCGAAGCAACACACACAAAATGCTGGAGGAACTCCGTAGGGCAGGCAGCATTGATAGAAAAGAGTAAACAGTTGATGTTTCAGGCTGAAGCCCTTCAACAGGATGACAAGTAGTTGGTGGCCTGTGATCATCAGGCTCCTGGACTGGCTTCACTTGTCTCTGTACTGAACCGACTCTAAAGCTCTGGACTCATCTTTTCGGACTCTGCAGTTCATGTTCTATGTGTTATTTGGTTCCCTTTTTTTACTCTTTGCACAATTTGTCCTCTTTTACATATTGGATATGTGGTGGTCTTTGTTGTGTGTGGCTTTTCTTGGGTTCTATTGTGTTTCTTTGTTTTGTGGGAGCCTGCAAGAAGATGAACTTCAAGGTTGTATATAATATACATGCTTTGATCATAAATTTGAACTTTGAACTTCATCAATTAGGAATGGCCAGTTGTCTGACATGAATCACATGTGCCTTTCCTGTTCCTTGAAGTGTGTTTTTAAACATTTTGTTCAGCTGCCAACATTCAAAAGACACAAAAATAGCAAAAGTATGTACACAATTACAAAGAATAATCACTCACTCCACTTTCATTGGCACGTTGTAATATATATTCTTTCAATTTATTGCAATATACATGCAAAGGGAGCAATAAATTACTTCACTCCTGTCTTCACATTTGCAGTTACACAGCATTATGAAGAAATCACAGCAGTTCTTCTCCTGCTGTTCACTGGACCGTTAATCTTTCATCTGAATTGTCAGTAGGTTGCAATAAAGAAAACCTTCCACTGAGCACCTGTGCACCATCTGACACAAGTGGGACTTCCCTGTGGCCAAACATTTTAATTTTGATTCCCATTCCCATTCCGATGCATCGGTCCATGGCTTCCTCGTGCCAAGATGAGGCCACCCTCTAGGTGTCGGTCTGGTCCGTGGATTCCGTATTCTGGCTATTCCTTTTTTCCCTTGTTCCATTGGACGCTGTAATTGAGGTCCCTGATTCTCGTTTCGGGTTGGCAACACAAATAGCTCTGGGGTCCAGTGATTCCTTGCTGGACTGTCCTCGTCAGTAACCTTATCAGAACCCACAACCAGAAACTCAGCTCTGTGTCCCGTGTCCAAGAAGAGTCCCAGATCTGTGTTCTGTCTTCAAGAAGTGTCCCGGCTCTGTGTCCTGTGTCCAAGCTGAGCCTGAGTCTAGTCCAAGCCAGGTCCAAGTTCTAGTCAAGAGCCAAGCCTAGACCCAGGTACCGAGTCCCTGCCAAGTCCCGAGTTCTGAGTCATGAGCTGAGTTCCCTGTCCAGTTCAAGTCCCAAGTCCATGTCCAGGCTTTCCATTTAGTCACTCTATGTCTACGTTCTTGTTATCTTTTTGTCCTCGCTCCTTGGCTTCCCTAGCATTCTTAATAAATATAGTCCACTTCCTAGTACTTCAGCATCTGTATCTTGCATTTGGGTCTGCTACGAACACCACCTTATGACACTGGGTGGAGAAGCAAAATCATATATTCCGTCTAGGTTCCCTCCAATCTGCATTTTGGAAGGACAAGCCAGGAGGCTGAATACAGAGTTAATGGTTGGTTACTTAAGGATATGGATGAACAGAGGGACCTTGGGGTTCAAATCCATACATCCCTCAAGGTCGCTGCACAGGTTGACAGGGTAGTTAAGAAGGCCTAGGGAATGCTAGGCTTCATTAATAGGGGGAATTAGTTCAAGAGTAGAGAGGTCATGTTGCAACTCTACAAATCTCTGGTGAGACCACACTGAGAGTATTGTGTTCAGTTCTGGTCATCTCACTACAGGAAGGATGTGGAAGCTATGGAGAGAGTGCAGAGGAGATTTACCAGGACATTGCCTGGATTGGAAAACTAGTCTTATGAGGCAAGGTTAGCAGAGCTGGGACTTTTCTCTTTGGAGCATAGAAGGATGAGAGGAGGCTTGATAGAGGTCTACAAGATTATGAGAGGCATAGATAGGGTGGATAGTCAGTACCTGTTTCCCAGGGCACCAATAGCAAACACCAGAGGGCATATGTACAAAGTTAAGGGAGGGAAGTTTAGGGGAGACATCAGGGGTAAGTTTTTTACACAGAGGGTTATGGGTGCCTGGAATGACTTGCCAGGGATGGTGGTGGAGGCTAAAACATTAGGGGTATTTAAGAGCCTCTTGGACAGGCACATGGATGAAAGAAAAATAGTGGGTTACGGGGTAGTGTGGGTTTAGTTCTTTTATTTAAGGAATATGGGTCAGCACAACATCGAGGGCTGAAGGGCCTGTAGTGTGCTGTAGCATTCTAGTGTTCTATTGTTCTAATCTGATGGCATGAATGTTGATTTTTCCTTCCAGTAAGCAAATCCCCCCCTCCTTTCCTCTATTCCCCACTCTGACCTTTTACTTCTTCTCACCTGCCTTTCATTTCCCCCTGGGTCCCCTCCCTCCTCCTATGCTCCACTCTCCTCTCCTATCAGATTCCTCCTTCTCCAACCCTTGATCTTCCCCACCCACTTGGCTTCACCAATCAGCTTCCATATATCTTTCTTCCCCTTCCTCACCACCTTTTTATTCTGTTGTCTTCCCCCTTCCTTCTGAAGAGGCATCTCAGCCTGAAACATTGACAGTCTATTTATTTCCATAGACGTTGCCTGACTTACTGAGTTCCTCCAGCATTTTGTGTGTTGCTCATGTCCTAATCTGGTGGTTCTTGAAAAAGTTTATGATGAATAATGTAGATAATAAACACAAAAAAAATCTGCAGATGCTGGAAATCCAAAGCAACACACACAAAATACTGAAGGAACTCAGCAGGTCAGGCAGCATCTTTGGAAAAGAGTAAACAGTTGACGTTTCAGGGCGTGACCCTTTTTTAGGACTGGGAAGGAAGGGGAGAAGTCAGAGCCAGAACGTGGAGGGAGGGAGGAACAAGTACCAGGTAGCAGGTGGTAGTTGAAACATAGAGGGGGAGGGTGAAGTAAAGAACTGGGAAACTGATTGGTGAAAGGGCTGGAGATGTGGGTATCTGATTTGGGAGGACCAAAGACCGTGGAAGAAAGGGAACGTGAGGAGACCATCCGGGAAATGATGGAAATCCGGGAAGATAAGGTGAAAGAAGGAAGCAGGAATGGGAGTGGTGAAGGAGCGGTCGCCGTAACTTCGAGAAATCGATGTTTGTGTCATCAGGGTTGGCGGCTACCTAGACGGACTATACGGAGTTGCTCCTCCAACCTGAGTGTGGCCTCATCCTGGCATCCATGGACTGACGTGTGGGAATGGGAACGGGAATTAGAATTGAAATTGGTGGCCACCGGGACATCCCGCTTTTTGAGTAGGATGGCGCGAAGGTGCTCGGCGAAGTGGCCTCCCACCCCACACCGGGTCTCACCGGTATACGGGAGGCCACACCAGACACAGCAGATGGTCCCGACAAACTCATGGGTGAAGTGTCGCCTCACCTGGAAGGACTTTTTGGAGCCCTGAATGGTAGTGAGAGAGGAAGTGTTGGGGCTGGTGTAGCACTTGTTCCGCTTGCAAGGTTTAAGTGGCAGGAGGGAGATCAGCAGTGGGGAGGGACGAATGGACAAGGGATTCGCGTAGGGAGAGATCCCTGCGGAGAGCAGAAAGTGGGTGGGGGGGGGCGGAGGGCAGATATGCGCGAAATGAAAGAGATGCGGCAGCGTTGATGGTGGAGGAAGAGAGGTCCTTTCTTTGAAGAAGGGGGACATCAGGAATGAAAAGCCTCATCCTGAGAGCAAATGCGGCGGAGACGAAGGAACTGAGAGAAGGGGATGGCATTTTTACAAGGGTGAGAAGAGGTATAGTCCAGATAGCTGTTGGTCAGTGGGTTTATAAAAGATATCAATAGATAAACTGATGATATAATGGATGAAATCTTCCATCATTTCCTCAAACGTCTTCCAAACAATAGAATGGTTAAAGCATTCTGGATGATTTTATCTTCCGCAGTCCCGCCCCCCACACACACACAGACCTCTACCCTCGGTTTTGTGTCACCTCGTCCTGCAAAAGAATGTGTCATAAAGTGGCAGTGGTCTGCTGTCAATACGTGACTGAGTGCTGTCTGTCACACCTGTTTGTTGCCATTGCTATTTGGCTTTCATGGTCTCTCGATGGAAAAAAATGTTCTCCCAACACCACCACCCCCCCTCTCTTGCAATGAAACTTCAGTGCAATATTGTTAAACCACTCTCAGCAGTGCCATTACTGTATCATTTTTACGTACAATACACATTTTTTAATAAAAGCACTTTGGTGTTTAAGTAATCCAGGCTAGCTTTCCTGGTTGCGGCTATTCAGTGGTAGGGTCGGTACTCGCTGCCTGCCGCAGTCACACTAATTAGCAGGCGACATCGTAAATAACGAGCGCAGATTGATCCCCCGTCGATATCTGTATGCCACTTTCCGAGGCCGGGGGATTTAGGTTCTTTATATCTTTCTCTTGGCTGGAACATTTTATTTGTCCATTGGGCTTTGAATGTCGCAGCATAACAGATGTTAAGTAGGTCGGCGGGGAAGAATTGCTAAGTTTAATAAGGTTTTAGCAATATATTATCGCCGAAAACGACATTTGCACATAGTACTATTATGGTTAAAAAAAATTGGCCTATTTGTGAATGCAGTCAAACGTATTGGAAATAATGATTTCAAAGTAAATATGATTGGAGTAAGTTATTTTTTATAAAACTAACGATCAAAAATACTTTATTAAAATGGCCGCTGTTTAGACAAATGTGTAAGAAAATGCGTTAAAATGAAAAGTTGGGAACTGACTGCCTGATATAATTGCAAAGATGTAACACATGTTTGAAATAAGCGATGACGACACAGCAGAACATACTGTACAAATTGTTTTGTGTGGAGGTGAGGTGGTGAGTGGGACGACAGTGGTGGGGAATCCCGAGGAGTGCTCTCCGCTTTCAGGACTCCTCTGCAGCTTCGGGCTGCCAGCGAGCACGGGGAATCGGCGGGCAGTGGGCGGGAGAGCCCGGCTCCGGCGCTCGGCGGCATCCGTGTAGCGGGCGGCGGTGACAGGCTCTGTCAGTCAAGGGTCGGAGGCGCGCCGAGGTAACCGGAGCAACCGGGAGCGCCGCCCTCGCAGGATCAGCGTGTGCCGCTCCGGCCGGGGACTGACAGTCGGGGGTAGGGAGGGAGGATGCCCCGGCGGTCCTGACCTACCCCGGGCAGCACCGACGAGGGGAGCAATACGTGTGGGAGGGGCGCTGGAGGAGCCCGGCAGGGCTGAACTGATAAGCAACCTGGACCATGGCGACTTACAACCTCACCGACTACGAGCGTACGGAAGCTTGGCTCGATGACAATTCAGACTTTGCACATTCATACTTCGTTCGGAAGGCCACCAGGTAAGAAGACTAAAACGAAAGACCGGCAAGCCTGTTTTGCAGAGATCAAACGCATGCGATCGGACAGGGGCGCGTGGTTCTCGACCTTTATATGTAGTAGCGCAGCATTGAAATGAATTACATTTGCTGGCCCCTTTGGGGGTTGTTGACAACGACGCGGCGCGGTAAAATAACTTATTTAAGTTTGATCGGCGTTTAGGCGATCAGATATGACTAGACTGAAAGTGCTCGAACTCTACGAATCGGTAGAAGCGGCGTGAAGGGAAAGCCAGGGTTCGCAAACCCTCGACAAACATCCTATGATTTCTAGGATTTTTTGGAGATAGGTTTTGGCAGATGCTAACAACGCTTTCCTAGATTGCGCTTTCTACTTGTTGTGTGGTGGGAATTTCGAATTGCGGAGTATTACTGAACGCGGATTATAATGATCAAGGATTATAACATCAAGAAGTCATTCTTGTACTATTTTATAGAAATCAGTCGCCACGAAAGACCTAATAATATTTCACGGCGAGATTGAGGAATGCATAAACCAGAAGTTGACAGACCAGTATATAAGAAGTATATTTGTATTGGGCACAACCCAAGTCAAATCAGATATTAAATGACTATTGGATTTTAAAGAAACTGTAAGTTGCAAATCTGAAGCTGTAGGAGAAAATACTCAGCAGGTCAGACAGCATCTGTGGGCAAGAAACAGAGTTAAAGTTTCAGATGGGAGATGGGAGGTTACAGCAGAAACAAAGTTAATACTCCAGGTCACTGATGGCAGAGGTAGGCAACCAAAACCATTAACTACCTTTCTGTTTCTGCTTGTGCTGCTGGTCCACTGCATGAAATCACCCTGATATGAGTTTTATAAATAAAAATATGTTGCAGTTCCATATTAAAATTATATTTCAGAAGTAGGAAAGGATAAAAACATTAATCGTTTTTTTAATGAAAGAGCATTGATGTTTCTTACAGTTTAAAGCACATTCCTCAAATTTTAAATAACATGCTTATGGCTATCGTTTGTGAAATAACTTCTGTAAATCTTATAATATTTGAACATTTTCAAAGACTAAAAATATTAGTTGTAGCACACAGAATGCTGAAGGAACTCAGCAGGCCAGGCAGATCCTGTGGAAAAGAGTAAACAGTTGAAGTTTCAAGCCCAGAGCCTTCATCAGGACAGATGCTTCGCTGAGCATCTACGCTATGTCTGCCAGAACAAGTGGGATCTCCCAGTGGCCATCCATTTAATTCCGCTTCCCATTCCCATTCCTATATGTTCATCCATGGCCTCCTTCACTGTCGGGATAAGTCCACAATTAGATTGGAGGAACAACACCTTACATTCCATTTGGGTAGCCTCCAACCTGATGGCACAAACATCGATTTCTCAAACTTCCAGTAATGCTTCCCCCCCCCCTTCATTTCCCATCTCCTTGTCCGTCTCTCATGTTGTCTCCTTGCCCACCCGTCACCTCCCTCTGGGGCTCCTCTATTCCCCCCCCCCACACTTTTCTTCTTTCCTCCATGGCCTTCTGTATCTCATCAATCAACTTCCTAACTCTTTGCTTCATCTCTCCCGCTCCAATTTTCACTAATCGCCTGGCGTTTCTCTCTGCCCTCCCCCCACCTTTTATAACTACTCCTCAGCTTTTTTTCTCCAGTCCTGCCGAATGATTTCGGCCTGAAACATCGACTGTACTTCTTTTCCATAGACGCTGCCTGGCCTGCTGAGCTCCTCCAGCATTTTGTGTGTATTATTTTTTTACAGCATCTGCAGATTTTCTCTTGTACGTGAAAAATATTTAGTGCAGTATTTCTATATGGAATAGAAGTTTGTTCTCTGATAATTGATTTATATAAATTTGTTTGAACATCAATCTCTCGAACGCCCAGTAATTGCCCCCATCCCCGTTCACCATTCCCATCCCCTTTTCCCTCTCTCATCCTATATCACCTCCCTCTGGTGCTCCTCCCCCTTTCTTCCATGGCCTTCGGTCCTCTGCTGTCAATTTCTTTCTTCTCCAGCCCTGTATCTCTTTCACCAATCAACTTCCCAGCTCTTCACTTCACCCCTCCCCCTCCCGGTTTCACCCTCCCTTCCCCCCACCTTATAACTCCACTCATCTTATTTTTTCCAGTCTGCTGAAGGGATTCGGACTGAAACGTCGACTGTACTCTTTTCCGTAGATGTTGCCTGGCCTGCTGAGTTCCTCCAGCATTTTGCGATCTGTTGCTAAAAAAAATGTAATCTAATTTGAAATTATTTTGCTAGAACAGCAAAAATATTATGGTTTTAGATACCATATTAAATATTAAAAGTATTGATACTGATACCAAATATAGAATAAATAGAGCAGGTTTTCATTGGTGCAGAAAACATATGTAAATATATTACAACTATTTTCATAATGCAAATGTAATGATTTGGGTTTGTTAAAACAAACTAAAACATAGTGGCAAAGCTTCATATAGCTGCTGCAATATATTGTTTCACCTTTGTGATTTTCTTACTAACAATATACCATTTGAGTGTACTTTTTAATTAAAGAAAATTTCACAGTAATGGAATGGAATAGAATGAAAGGGGCAGTGATATCCTGCATAACAAATTTGCTTTGGGACAGGAAGGGGAGAAATGTAGTGAATGGTGTGGGAGAAGGAATGCACTGGTGCTTCTCAAGGGCACTAGCGTTTGGAAGTATAATGAGTATTGAGGAAAAAGAGTATTTTGACAGGCTGGTGGAATAGGCAGCTGTATGATGGATGAAGTTTAATATAAAGTACAATGTAATATATATTCATTAGGAGAATCTAGAATATGTTCTGAAGGGACAATGGGTTGAAAATACTTTAAAATAATATTTGTCAATAAACCTTTGAATTTGGAAGGACAGATTCAGAAAACTGTTAAAACATGATGGAGTCCTGAGCTTTATAAAGAATCCCATAGAGTTAAAAAATAGAGTAATGTGTTGTACCTCTGTAGAACATTAGTTTGACTGCAGTTGTCTGCACCATTCAACGGTATGAGGCAACACCAGAGAGGGTTCAGTAGAACACTCTCAGTGATTTCGAGTTTCACATACACAGGTGGACTGGAAAATTTGAAAATGTTTTCCTTGAAGAAGAGGAATTTGTGAGGTGATTTAATAGCTGCATTCAAGATTAAGTGAATAAATGGGGGTGGATTCTGTTGACGGAAGCCAGAGCTCATGGCTTAAACTGATTGGCAAAAGCATAAGGTTCAACATTAGGAATCTTGTTTTTCAGGCAGTGTCTCAGTTGGAAGTTACTGCCTGAAAGGTTGGAGAAAATTTGATCTTGAATTCCAAAAGAAATTAGTTGACTGTTTGAGGAAGAGAAGAAAAAAATGACTACTGGAAAAGAGCTCGGGCAATGGACCTGACTATACTGTATTTATTACAGAAGCATTATCTGAAGCTTGTTTTGGGGTCCAAGCAGGACAAAGAGAAGTGAACAGACTGGTTCAGTGTTGATTCTCATTGACACACGGATGAGTTCAGAAGAAACAGAAGGAAGTTTCTACTCTCCTTGCAGTGCATGTGTGTACAAAGCTAAGCAGGGAGTTAAACCCCACTCAAAAGTTACCTGAGTCAGAAACTGTCTTCAGGGTTTTTAAAGAGAAAAACTTGTGCAACTACAGAAAGTTTAAGTAAAATACGTACTAAATTCAATACAGAATCTTTATTCATGTGAATATACTAATACTATCAATTCTTCTCACGATCAGCGTTAACCAAGGAAATTATGTTTAAGGCATCCGTACAGGAAGTGGCATTCATGCAAAATGAACAGCACCTCTAGCAGCCAGAACACTCCCCATAAGATGTCAAACTTAACTACTTAAACTAAAGGTCAAATTATTATTTCAATATGTCTTTGGCAAAAGAAAGGACAGTCTCAGTCTTGAAATTGCCTTACTGCATAATCTTTAACCGTTTTCATTTCGAAAATGTCGGCCTTGATGACATACAAGGGGTGATTGATAAGTTCATGGCCTAAGGTAGAAGGAGTCAATTTTAGAAAACCTAGCACATTTATTTTTCAACATAGTCCCCTCCTACATTTACACACTTAGTCCAGCGGTCATGGAGCATACGGATCTTGGACCTCCAGAAAGTGTCCACAGCATGGGGTAATTGATATGTTTGAGGCCGAAGGTAGAAGGAGGTGAGTTATACAGCTCTCGTTACATGCACATGCAGTTCAACTCTTTGAGTGATTATGCAGAAAGTTTGAAGTTAATAACTCAACAATTAATAACTCATCAGGGGTGATTGATAAGTTTGTGGCCTAAGGTAGAAAGAGGTGAGTTATTAACTTCAAACTTTCTGCATAATCACTCAAGGAGTTGAACTGCATGTGCATGTAACGAGAGCTGTATAACTCACCTCCTTCTACCTTAGGCCACGAACTTATCAATCACCCCTGCTGTGAACACTTTCTGGAGGTTCAAGATCCGTATGCTCCACGACCGCTGGACTAAGTGTGTAAATGTAGGAGGGGACTATGTTGAAAAATAAATGTGCTAGGTTTTCTAAAAGTGACTCCTTCTACCTTAGGCCACAAACTTATCAATCACCCCTCGTACTTGCTCCTGGTTATGTCAGATGAGCAGACCGGTGACACGGTGCTAACCCAGAATGAAGATTGGGTGAGGTACCTCTGAAGTGACTGGTGTACTCTTAATTTGTCCTCCAATTCACTGTAGCCCCTCAAAGTCAAGAAAGGGACAGAGACAGATTTTCTTTGGATTCAGAAATGTTCCTGCTTTGTGATGCATTGCAATTTCTCTGCACACACCTGTCACTGACCAACAAGAAGGGTTCTAACGTTTGCCCAATTCAGTTGGTCTGCACTGAGAAGTTGCTTACAACTGTGCCAAACACTGTGAAGGCTTTCTTTGACTAATGCTATAATCTTCTCTTTCATATACTGTACTTCTCTGTCAGGGTCTGAAATGACTTGTGCGCCCATTCTCCAGGACATTAGTCTTAAGTGGACTGACAGTTGGCTGATGAGCACCATCGAGGAGGACTTCACTCACTATGAACCCACCCATATACAGTTGTTGGATATAAAGTACATCGTGTTGACCATTGCTGTGCTCCTGTCATTTTATGCACAGATGGTGTCTCTGCCTAGCAACAGGAGAATCTCAGCAAAAGAGTCAAATCAAATCAAGTTTAATTATCATTCAAACATACATGGATACAGCCGAACAAAACAGCATTCCTCAGGGGCCAAGGCACAAAGCATACACAGCACATTCAAAATAGTGAGAAAAAGAAACATAGTCACTAAAGAAAACACATAAACAGTCCAAGACCATGAGCAGTGTGTCCCGCAAATTGATGGTACAGTTACTGGCAATCCAGCCTGTTATTCCACCAATTGAACACTGGAGGGCAGCAGTGATGGGCGAGGCCAGCCCCAAATGAGCATGGATGCCATGCTGTGCCGCCTCCAGTGTCTCCTCGCCTGGATTGCAGCAGAAGACAAGCCTGCGGCTTGAGGCCTAGTCCTTGCTGCAACTGATGCCACACTGCTGCCTCGCTGTCTGTTGCTCCACCAAACAAGGGAAGTAGGGTTGTGGCACCTTACATTATCAATGCACAACAGGGTCTTGCGATCGCAAGACAGGTGTCCAAGGTTGTGGGGGAATCTTGTCGACTATGTCTAAGGTGTGAATGACCACGTGCAGCTTCACGAGCTGGGGTTCAAACCTGTTTTTGGGAATATGGACGCACTCAGTGACGGTTAGCAAGTGTAGGTAGATCTTCCCTCCTGTTGACTCCATGACAAATCCACGGGCTCTGCTTCCAACAACTACTGATGTTCCAGGACATGTCTATAGAGTATACGTATAAGGAAGTAGCTACATCTGATGGATGCTACTGCTGCACATTGTTATCATCAAAGGAGTGTCCCTTGTCCTTTAGGTGTAGATATACAGCCTATACCTAAACATAAACAGCAATATTGTATATGCTACCCAACGCAATGAGAACTGCACAGATCTGTATATCAGCAGGTCAGAACAACCACTTTTCAAACCAGTGGTCCAACATAGGAGAGCTAACACCTCAGATCAAGACTCAGCTGTATGTCTACACCTAAAGGACAAGGGAAACTCCTTTGATAACAATGTGCACGTTTTGGACAGGGAGGACAGGTGTTTGAAAGAGGGGTTAAAAAACCATCTTTGTCAAACTGGAAAACCCATCCCTGAACAGAGGGGGTGGGGTATGATACCACCTATCAGCTACTTACAGTGCTGTCCTAACATCACTACCCCAGTGTCTCTACAACAGTTCACACCTCCATTCCTGCAAAGATAAGACTAGTGACCTTCTCATTACCTTTACGACTCTTAACAACTCTCATGTGATTACTACATGTTTAAACAACTCACAGAGTTTATAAACCTGAAAACTGCCCACCGTGGATCAGAACTGAAGAAGCTTCTTGGATAAGTAGCAAAACATCTTTTAGACAACACAGCAAGTCCATTTGCCTTGATTTGCTACTGTTCTTGAAGACTCAATTAATGAATGATGTTGGTGTATTGGTAAAGATTGTCTTAATGGCTTTTGTCAGCACCAGCATAACCCTAAATCAGCTTGCAATGTGAGATAGAATATAGAAATCTACAGCACATTACAGGCCCTTTGGCTCACAATTTGTGTGGAACATGTAACCTACTCTAGAAACTGCCTAGAATTTCCCTCAACACATAGCCCTCGATTTTTCCAAGCTCCATGTACCTATCTAAGAGTCTCTTAAAAACCCTATTGTATCTGCCTCTACCAACTTCGCTGCCAGTGTTTTCCACACACCCACCACTTTCTGCGTGAAAAACTTACCTCTGACCTCCCCCTTGTATCTACTTCCAAGCACCTTGAAACTGTGCCCTCTCGTATTAGCCATTTTAGCCCTGGGAAAAAGCCTCTGACTATCCACACAATCAATGCCTCTCATCATCTTATACACCTCTCATCTTCCATCGTTCCAAGGAGAAAAGGCCGAGTTCACACAACCTACTCTAATAAGGCATGCTCTCCAATCCAGGCAACATCCTTGTACATCTCCTTTGCACCCTGTCTATAGCATCCACAGCCCTCCTGTAGTGAGGTGACCAGAAATGAACACAGTACTCCAAGTGAGGTCTGACCAGGGTCTTATATATACCTGTAACATTACCTCATGGCTCACATGGTTGATTAAGGTGTCGTTAATGTTATTGTATGTGTATGTAGACTGAATAGAAATCACAATCACTTGTGCTAACCATCATGCCAAACCTACTGTAATGAAGAGTCATAAAGGCAAATTTATTCTGCGTGAATTTCTTGCAAAATTTCCATATTCTCTCTGGAGACATTAACTTCAATTTTCTGTCCATGTTCACTCTCCTTCCTCGGTGAAAGCTTTATATGGTCTTAAATTACAGCTGAAAAAGGAGTTAAAATGCAGAAAACACTTGTCTGCATTTCATTTATTTCCACTTTCTTACTTCTTTGTTCACTTTCTCATCTGTATGAGCAATTAAAATTGCCGCCTCACAGATACAAACAATTATCTTTTACTTTCTATGGCAGCAAACACCAATAGAAATAATTGGATTGTCCCAAAATTATTTTTCTGCTTCTCTAGAATAGTAAGAGATGTAGCATTAACAAAAGTAACAGGAAGTGTAGGCCAAATGGCCACACAAACTTTGTTAACTGTTCAGTGACATCATAGCTAATCTTACTCAATCTGGTCCATTTTCCCATCTGATTCATATATTCTGTGATTTCCAAAAAAAAAAATCCCAAAATATATAGGCAAGGGGAATGTATTTATAACACAGAATTTGAGACTTATACATCGTCTTAGCTTTTTTATATATGTAAATTTCACATCAACAATGTTATAGAGACATACAAAAGTACAGAACAGAAACAGACCCTTTGGTCCATCTAGTCCATGCTGAACATTTAAAATGCCTAGACCCATCGACCTGCACACAGACCACAGCCCTTCATACCCCTACCATCCATGTACTTGTCAACATTTCTCTTAAACTTTGAAACTGAGCTTGCATGCACCACTTGTACTGTCAGCTCATTCCACACTATCACAACCCTCTGAGTGAAGAAGTTCCCCCTCATGTTCCCCTTAAACTTTTCACCTATCACCCTTTACACATGACCTCTACTTGTAGTCCCACCCAACCTCAGTGGAAAAAGCTTGCTTGCATTTACCCTATCTATACCCCCTCATAGTTTTGCATACCTCTATCAAATATCCTCTCAGTCTTCTATGTTCCAAGGAATAAAGTCCTAACCTATTCAATTTTTCCTTATAACTCAGGTCCTCTAAACCTGGCAATGTCATTGTAAACTTTCTCTGCACTCTTTTAACCTTATTTACATCTTTCTTATAGGCAGGTGACCAAAACTGCACACAATATTTGAAATTAGGCCTAAACAATGTCTTATACAACTTCAAAATAACATCCAATCTCCTGTATTCATTGTCTTTATTTATGAAGGCCACTGTGCCAAAAGCTTTCTTTGTGATCCTGTCTACCTGTGCCACCACTTTCAATGAGTAATGGATATGTATTCCCAGATCCCTTTGTTCTACCGCATTCGCTGTGTAAGACCTACCCTGGTTGGTCCTCCCAAAGTTCAATACCTCACACTTGTCTGCATTACATTCCATCTGCCATTTTTCAGTCCATTTTTCCAGCTGGTCCTGATCCCACTGCAAGCTCTGATCATCATCTTCGCTGTCCATTACACCCTCACTCACGGTGTCATCCGCAAATTTGCTGATCCAATAAACCACATTATCATTAAGATTGTTAATATAGATGACAAACAACCATGGACCCAGCACCAGTCCCTGCGGCACTCCACTAGTCACAGATCTCCAGTCAGAGAGATAACCATCTACTGCCACTCTCTGGCTTCTCCCACAAAGCCAACGTCTGATCCAAGTTATTATCACATCTTGAATGCCAAGTGACTGAACCTTCCTGACCAGCCTCCCATGCGGGACCTTATCAAATGCCTTGCTCAAAATCCATGTAGACAATATCCACTGCCTTGCCTTCATCAACTTTCTTGGTAACTTCCTCAAAATACTCGAAGATTTAGACATGACCAACCAGACAAAGGCATTTAACTTATCCCTATTAAGTCCCTGTCAATCCAAATACTTGTATATCCAGTCCCATAGAACACCTTTCAATAACGTTACAATTTCTGATGTCAGGCTCAATAGCCTATAATTTCCTGGTTTATTTTTAGAGTCTTAAACAAAAGAACAACAATGGCTATCCTCCAATCCTCCGGAACCTCACTTGTCACTACAGGTGTTTTAAATATCTCTGCTAGGGCCCCAGTAATTTCTGCACTTGCCCCCTACAGGGTCCAGGTGAACACCCTGTCAAGACCTTGGGATTTATCCCCTCAATTGCCTCAAGATAGCAGACACCTTCACCTCTGTAATCAGTATAGGTTCCATGACCTCTCTGGTGCTTCGCCTCACTTCTATAGATTCCATATCCATCTCCTGAGTAAATACAGATACAAAAAAATTCATTTAAGATCTTTCCCATCTCTTCTGGCTCCATACATGAATTACCGTTCAGATCTTACAGAGCACCAATTTTGTCCCTTGCAATCCTTGCTTTTTTTTTTGAAGTTGTTTATTTTTTGGGTTGACATGTCACTAGGACAAAAACAATATTCTGAAAATAAGGTGCTAAAATCTGAAGCCCAAATTCCCACCAAACAACCAGGATACATTCTGGTAAATAAGGCTCCTTGCAGGTCTTTTAATTGACCAACAGAATTACACTCTGTTTTCCCAATGCAGCTCCAAGGATTTTAGATGAAAAAATATTGAATTAAAATTCAATAATATGTTTTCGAGTATTTTGCTGATGATTCAATCCTGTTATTACAAAATTTGTAATGAAAATATATTTATTTCAAATATCTATTTAAATGTAATCATTCTAAAACATCAGCTTTTTGTTTGAAATGTATTGGGATCAATTATAAAAATCATTTGATAGGCTGCGATCAAATGATTTGATCATTTGATATTTCCTGTCACTTTCAAGGCAAAAAAAGAAGCTATGTAGATTACATTGAGCATTGAAAATATTCACCAAAACAGATATTGCAGTTATTTATAGTTAGCTCTGAATATTTGGTGACATATTCACCAAATATAATTAATATATCACTGGGTGGACGTTAGGAACAGGAAGGGGTCAATAACTCTACTGTGTGTTTTTTATAGATCACCCAATAGAACCAGGGACGTTGAGGAGCAGATAGGGAGACAGATTCTGGAAAGCTGTAATAATAACAGGGTTGTTGTGATGGGAGATTTTAATTTCCCAAATATTGATTGGCATCTCCCTAGAGCAAGGGGTTTAGATGGGGTGGAGTTTGTTAGGTGTGTTCAGAAAAGTTTCTTGACAAAATATGTAGATAAGCCCTCAAGAGGAGAGACTGTACTTGATCTGGTATTGGGAAATGAATCTGGTCAGCTGTCAGATCTCTCAGTGGGAGGGTATTTTGGAGATAATGATCACAATTCTATCTCTTTTACCACAGCATTGGAGAGGGATAGGAACAGACACGTTAGGAGAGTGTTTAATTGGAGTAAGGGGAAATATGAGGCTATCAGGCAGGAACTTGGAAGCATAAATTGGAAACAGATGTTCTCAGGGAAACATACGAAAGAAATGTGGCAAATATTCAGGGAATATTTACATAGAATTCTGCATAGGTATGTTCCAGTAAGACAGGGAAAGGATAGTAGGGTACAGGAACCATGGTGTACAAAGGCTGTTGTAAATCTAGTCAAGAAAAGAAGAGCTTACAAAATGTTCAAAAAAACTAGGTAATGATAGAGATTAGAAGATTATAAGGCTAGCAGGAAGGAGCTGAAGAAAGAAATTAGGAGAGCCAGAAGGAGCCATGAGAAGGCCTTGGCAGACAGGTTTAAGGAAAACCCCAAGGCATTCTATATGTATGTGAAGAGCAAGAGGATAAGACATGAGAGAATAGGACCAATCAAGTGTGACAGTGGAAAAGTGTGTATGGAACCAGAGGAGATAGCAAAGGTACTTAATGAGTACTTTGCTTCAGTATTTACTACGGAAAAGGATATTGGCTATTGTAGGAATGACTTACAGTGGACTGAAAAGCTTGAGCATGTAGATATTAAGGAAGAGGATGTGCTGCAAATTTTGGAAAGCATCAAGTTGGATAAATCATCAGGATTAGACGAGATGTACCCCAGTGTCAGGAACGGGGGCCGGATGGACCCAAATGCAGGACGCAGAAACTGAGGTACTAGGGGGAGGACAGGATGGGGATGCCATGGCATGTAAGGGTTAATGCAGGCAGGGCTGGATCCAAGAGTTCATATGAGGCAGGCAGGCAGGAGGATCCCACGGTTTAGGGCAGGCAGATCCCACCATTCGGGGCAGGCAGGCAGGCAGGCAGATTCCTCATGGCGGGCCGCATGGATCCCAGGCAGGGCCACCTCCCCGGCAGAAAACAGAGGCCTGGGCCAGTCGCAGACACCTGGGCAGGTGCGGGGCACAACCCTTAGGGAGCAATAGGTGGAAGGGGCAGAACCCCCGCTGGGCAGCGGCAGTCCAGCCAGACCTGCCCAACAGAGGCAACAGGTAGGAGGGGGCAGAACCCCCACCGGGCATCAGCAGTCCAGCCAGACCCGCCCAACAGAGGCAACAGGTAGGAAGCTGGGTCCAGGGTAAGCAGCAAAACTACAGTGATCCACCAGGTACATTGGTAAATTGGGGAAGGCAACCGACAGCGTGGCAGCACAAGCAAGGAGAATAATGCGGACCAGTGGGACCAGCACACAGGAGAGAAGCAGGGGAACAAGATCAACCAGACAGAGCATATACAGAACAATCCAGCAACCAGGGCAAAGCAGGATTCCGAGCAGGGCAGCTACCAGGATAGGACAGAACAAAACAACCACCCACCCAGTCTCCGTTCCACGGCCCCTTATAAACACCTGCAGCCAAATTGGCCACAGGTGTGCCTCCTTGATCCAGGCTGATCTTAACAGGCTCAAAGGGGCTTGGAGAGACAGCTGCAAGACCAGGAGTCCGGAGCACTCGGACCGGATCGAGACCCGGAATGCTGATTTCGGACCGGACTGGACCCTGACACCCAGGCTACTGTGAGAGGTGAGGGAGGAGATTGCTGAACCTTTGGCAATGATCTTTGCATCCTCAATGGACATGGGAGAGGTTCCGGAGGATTGGAGGGTTGTGGATGTTTTTCCTTTATTCAAGAAAGGGAGTAGAGTTAGCCCAGGAAATTATAGACCAGTGAGTCTTACTTCAGTGGTTGGTAAGTTGATGGAGAAGATCCTGAGAGGCAAGATTTATGAACATTTAGAGAGGCATAATATGATTAGGAATAGTCAGAATGGCTTCTTCAAAGGCAGGCCATGCCTTACAAGCCTGATTGAATCTTTTGAGGATGTGAATAAATACATTGATGAAGGTAGAGCAGTAGATATAGTGTGATTGGATTTCAGCAAGGCATTTGATAAAGTATCCCAATCAGGGCTTATTCAAAAAATAAGGAGGCATGGGAGCCAAGAGGACATTGCTTTGTGGATCCAGAACTGGCTTGCCCACAGAAGGCAAAGACTGGTTGTAGACGGGTCATATTCTGCATGGAGGTCGGTCACCAATGGTGTGCCTCAAGGATCTGTTCTGGGACCCCTAATCTTTGTGATTTTTATAAATGACCTGGATGAGGAAGTAGAGGGATGGATTAGTAAATTTGCTGATGACACACAGGGTGGAGGTGTTGTGGATAGTGTGGAGGGCTGTCAGAGGTTACAGCGGGACATTGATAGGATACAAAACTGGACTGAGAAGTGACAGATGGCGTTCAATCCGGTTAACTGTGAGGTGGTTCATTTTGGTAGGTCAAATATGATGGCAGAATATAATATTAATGGTAAGACTCTTGGCAGTGTGGAGGATCAGAGGGATCTATGGGTCCGAGTTCAAGCTACGCAGCTTGACTCTGTGGTTAAGAAAGCATACAGTACATTGGCCTTCATCAATCCTGGGATTGGGTTTAAGAGCCGAGCGTTAATATTGCAGCTATATATGACCCTGGTCAGACCCAACTTGGAATACTGTGCTCAGTTCAGGTCACCTGACTACAGGAAGGATGTGGAAGCCATAGAAAGGGTGCAGAGGATATTTGCAAGGATATTGCCTGTTTTGGGGAGCACGTTTTATGAGAATAGGTTGAGTGAACTCAGCCTTTTCTCTTTGGTGCAACGGAGGATGAGAGGTGACCTGACAGAGGTGTACAAGATTATGAGAGGCATTGATCGTGTGGATAGTCAGAGGCTTTTTCCCAGGGCTGAAATGGCCAGCACGAGAGGGTATAGTTTTAAAGTGCTTGGAAGTAAGTACAGAGGAGATGTCAGAAGTAAGTTTATTACGCAGAGAGTGGTCAGTGTGTCGAATGGGCTGCTGGCGATGGTAGTGGAGACGGATACGATAGGGTCTTTTAAGAGACTCCTGGATAGATACATGGAGCTTAGAAAAATAGAGGGCAATGGGTAACACTAGGTAATTTCTAAGGTAAGGACATGTTTGGCACAGCTTTGTGGGCCGAAGAGCCTGTATTGTGCTGTAGGTTTACTATGTTTCTAATCAATCACACTTGCACCATTTGTAAATTTCTAAATTATCAGCCAGAACTGTTACCCAGCTTCCTTATTAACTCGAAACAGTTGATTGTCATAACCATTAGACCGTAAGGTATAATAGCAGAATTAGGCCATTTGTTTCATCAGATTTGCTATGCCATTCCATCACGGCTGATTTATTATCCCTCTCAACTTCATTCTCCTGACCTCTCCCCGTAATCTTTGACACCCTTACTAATCAAGAATCTATCAGCCTCTGCTTTAAACCTACCCAATGACTTCATGAAAGGTGTCCTCATAGGACATGCAAGCATTCCTGATTATCATGCTAATTTGATCTTAAAAGTTTCGGACAGATCTTAATTCCATGTCCTTAATAAGAAAAAAAATCAGTTGTTAATTTCCTACTCAGTTATTTGCTGTATTTACATATCGTTCTTCTACTTGAAGCAACTCAATGGTAGTTCACTATATTCAATTCATCAAGTCAGCCTCCTTGGGCCTATGTGTTTACTTCTTGTAACATATAACCATATAACAATTACAGCACGGAAACAGGACATCTCGGCCCTTCTTGTCCATGCCGAACGCTTACTCTCACCTAGTCCCACCTACCTGCACTCAGCCCATAACCCTCCATTCCTTCCCTGTCCATATATCTATCCAGTTTTTTTTTTAAATGACAAAATCGATCCTGCCTCTACCACTTCTACTGGAAGCTCGTTCCACACAGCTACCATTCTCTGAGTAAAGAAGTTCCCCCTCATGTTACCCCTAAACTTTTGCCCCTTAACTCTCAACTCATGTCCTCGTGTTTGAATCTCCCCTACTCTCAATGGAAAAAGCCTATCCACGTCAACTCTATCTATCCCCCTCATAATTTTAAATACCTCTATCAAGTCCCCCCTCAACCTTCTATGCTCCAAAGAATAAAGACCTAACTTGTTCAACCTTTCTCTGTAACTTAGGTGCTGAAACCCAGGTAACATTCTAGTAAATCTCCTCTGTACTCTCTCTAATTTGTTGACATCTTTCCTATAATTCGGTGACCAGAACTGTACACAATACTCCAAGTTTGGCCTCACCAATGCCTTGTACAATTTTAACATTACATCCCAATTCCTATACTCAATGCTCTGATTTATAAAAGCCAGCATACCAAAAGCTTTCTTCACCACCCTATCCACATGAGATTCCACCTTCAGGGAACTATGCACCATTATTCCTAGATCGCTCTGTTCTACTGCATTCCTCGATGCCCTACCATTTACCATAAGGTCCTACATAGAAGATTGGTGGGTAAAATCAAAGCTCAGGGCATCGGGGGGAAGGCATTGACATGGATAGAAATCTGGTTGGCAGATAGAAAGCAAAGGGTAGCGGGGAATGGGTGTTTCTTGGAATGGCAGGTGGTGACTAGTGGGGTGCCACAGGGCTCGGTATTGGGACCACAGCTGTTTACCATTTACGTTAACGATTTGGATGAAGGCATAGAAAATAACATCAGCAAATTTGCTGATGATACTAAGCTGGGTGGCAGTGTGACATGTGATGAGGATGTTAGGAGAATTCAGGGTGACTTGGATAGGCTGGGTGAGTGGGCAGATACTTGGCAGATGGCGTTTAATGTGAATAAGTGTGAGGTTATCCACTTTGGGAGTAAGAACAGGAAGGCAGATTATTATCTGAACGGTATAGAGTTGGGTAAGGGAGTAATACAAAGAGATCTCGGAGTCCTTGTTCATCAGTCACTAAAGGTGAATGAGCAAGTGCAGCAGGCAGTGAAGAAGGCTAATGGAATGTTGGCCTTTATTACAAAGGGAATTGAGTACAAGAGCAAGGAAATCCTCTTGCATTTGTACAGAGCCCTGGTGAGACCACACCTGGAGTATTGTGTACAGTTTTGGTCTCCAGGGTTAAGGAAGGACATCCTGGCTGTAGAGGAAGTGCAGCGTAGATTCACGAGGTTAATTCCTGGGATGTCTGGACTGTCTTACGCAGAGAGGTTAGAGAGACTGGGCTTGTACATGCTGGAATTAAGGAGATTGAGAGGGGATCTGATTGAAACATATAAGATTATTAAGGGATTGGACAAGATAGAGGCAGGAAATATGTTCCAGATGCTGGGAGAGTCCAGTACCAGAGGGCATGGTTTGAGAATAAGGGGTAGGTCATTTAGGACAGAGTTAAGGAAAAACTTCTTCTCCCAGAGAGTTGTGGGGGTCTGGAATGCACTGCCTCGGAAGGTAGTGGAGGCCAATTCTCTAGATGCTTTCAAGAAGGAGCTAGATAGGTATCTTATGGATGGGGAATCAAGGGATATGGGGACAAGGCAGGAACCGGGTATTGATGGTAATTGATCAGCCATGATCTCAAAATGGCGATGCAGGCTCGAGGGGCCGAATGGTCTACTTCTGCACCTATTGTCTATTGTCTATTTACCATGTATGTCCTATTTGGATTATTCCTACCAAAATGTAGCACCTCACACTTATCAGCATTAAACTCCATCTGCCATCGTTCAGCCCACTCTTCTAACTGGCCTAAATCTCTCTGCAAGCTTTGAAAACCTACTTCATTATCCACAATGCCACCTATCTTAGTATCACCTGCATACTTACTAATGCAATTTACCACCCCATCATCCAGATCATTAACGTATATGACAAACAACATTGGACCCAGTACAGATTCCTGAGGCATACCACTAGTCACCGGCCTCCAACCTGACAAACAGTTATCCACCACTACTCTCTGGCATCTCCCATCCAGCATCTGTTGAATCCATTTTACTACCTCAATATTAATACCTAACATCACCTACTGGTCCTGCCAACTATCACACTCCCTATCACCTTGCTTCTGCTACTGTCCCTTTCTAGCCAGAGACCCAAGCTGCTACTGCCTTATTCATGAAACCCGTGTGGGAAACACTGCCTTCCACTGAACTAGTTCAGGTATTATCCTGTGCGAGGAAAAATGTTTCAGTGATGGACAGTACTCATTTGCTTCATTCCGCGCTTCAAAACCTGCTATATTTTTGCTGAGTCCCTCCTTTTCCAATTTGATCACACTTTGCCTAAAGAAGAATTTCAGTGTGATGTAAAATAGGTAAAATGTTGCATTCTGAGTTCTCTTTCATAATAACCCCGCAATTTTCCATCAATTCATTTTAAAGTAGTGTAGATTTGATTTCCTAAAATGCACTGTATTTATAAGAGAACGCCTTTGTAGCATCAGCTCAGATTTTATATCATCACCACCAAGTACGTCTCTGAAGCATCTTTCCAGGACTGAACCGGCAGCTATTGAATATTCATCATCTCTCAGTGCTTGACTCGTAGAGACCACCCTCTCACCATTATTTTGTACCCAAATGTGAGCATGACAGTTTTAGCATCACTTCTCTTTTTATTCACTGATTTTCCAAAGAGCTTTATTGTTATTATGGACTTGGATATTGTGATCATAATAGCAATGAAGCATTTGGTGCAGTAACATTCTGAAATTTGCAGCAATTTTATGATTACATTTCCATCTCTATTTCATGCACTGCAAAGGGAGAATGGATAGACCAGGGTTGTTTCCCTTCAGTGAATGAGGCTGGTGGGTGACTTGAAAGAGGTTTATATGATGATGGGGGGCATTGATAGAGTGGATGGCCGTACTCGTTTTCCCAGGGTCAGAGAGCAGCTCTTTCATACAGAGGTGGCAATATATGGAATGAACCATCAGAGGAAATTGAAGGCATATGTACAATTACAACATTTCAAAGATATCTGGACAGGTACGTACAGATGATAGGAAAGATTTGAAGGAATATAAGCAAAAGGAAGGCGGATGAGATTAGTTCAGGAAGGCATGGGCAAGTTGATCGAAATGTGTTTCCTCGTGTTTGATTGAAAGGAGCTCTGTGCTGCATAACTCCATGACTCTACATGTTAGAAACATTTCTGAAAAAGTGTGCTTATTTCTTTATATTTAATTGAGGGAATTTTTAGCCTAACTGATCAACCCATTGTTGCTGAATTCCGGGGCCTGCTTTTAATTCATGTCTGATAGCAACTGGCGTCAAAATCAAGAAAGTGCACACTGGAGAAGTCAATACTTCAGGCTAGTTTTGTATAATGATGAACACCATCACTTTGACACTAACTGCAAAATCCAAGACATGGCGTTATTGATTCGTTGATGCAGTGACTTGTCATGTTGCTTGTCAAAGTTGTTAACTGTTCCTGAACTCTCTTGGCTAAATTGGCATGATTATTCTACAATTCTTCTTACTTGTATATCTGCACTGTATGTTATCTAGCACTGATCAAACTGCTAATATATTTTAGATAATTTATTTGTATATTATTAATTTCACAGATTCAGTCCTTCATCTGGTCAGTTAAATTAGTACACATGGGCTCCCTTATCTTTATGTTACTAAAATTAGGTAAGGCACCCCAGGTACACCTTGTAATCGTTCTCTTGGTATTCTCCAAGAATTTCTGCAGTGAATTATTCTCTTTCTTTTACAATCGCTGTCAGTTGACACCATTTTCACTCTTCTCTATGAGAAGACTATAGCTTTGTGGTCCATTTCAGAAAACCTAGATCGACACTCTATTGCAGGGAACGTTGTATGTTCCAAAAGAGATGTCATCCTTTGGAAGATACTTTAGATCTAGGTCTCCCAGATGGATGCATATTAAATATTTTGGGAAAAAGTACATCTATTTTTAAAGTATACCCCTGCTCCCTACTGAATCGATCGAAAAGGGTCAGTGGCATTTTCTATCTGTGCCCTTGGGTTGGTAGAAGTGAGTGAGAGAGAGAGAGAGTATGAAGGATTGAGGTCATCTCCCCATTCCCAGAATGGATGACATCTTGAAGTGTTGTCCGGTCCAGTCAATGGCAGGAGTGAGCATCACTGATTGTCGGTAGGTGTGGGGCTGTCACATTCCCACCCAATATCAACATGTGGCGCAGAATTTTCCAGAATTTGGCAGGCCTTAAGATAAACAGAGCTACCCATATCATGGCCACAAATTCCCAACGAGGGAAAGATGGATATTCAGTCGATTGAATCCTCCCAGGAGCACTGTGTCATATAATGACCAGTAATGAATCACTAACCTTCACTTATTCATAGTCAAAGTCAGCGACCCCATTCATGTCATGATCATGTTACATTTTCAGCCATCTGGCCCTTCCGCTCAGGGTATTTGTGTTCTGCACTGAGTCCAGCAGCTTCTGCATTGTAATGCACCAATGCAGAAGCAGGACATGGCTGAACCGCCAAGCAACACTGGCTACATGAGAAACAATGGTGACATTTTCCATCTGTGCTCTTGGGTCGGTAGAAGTGTAATATTCCACCTAGTTTCTTACCACAATCTTTGAGGAGTCATTAGAGTTGGAACTACATAGCAGTTTCATTTTCATAAGCTCGTGTGCTTACATTTCACAGGGAAATGGTCAATGCATGGTTCGCAGAGAGAGTACACACTTCGAATGAAACTGCGAGGGATTTGAACTTAGTGCATAATTTGGCCCGATCGGAGATTGCAATCCCAGGAACTCCTACCAGAAAAATCTCAGCTTCCGAATTTGACAGACCCCTCAGACCCATTCTTGTTAAAGACTCTGAAGGGTCTTTAACGTTTGTCTTTGATTCAGACAGGAAAGATCAGATGCCGTTGAAAGTCCGTAAACCTGCCTGTGAGGCCACACCAGTCGATGACCAGTGCTCCAGACTTCTAGAGCTTGTCAGAGACATTTCCAGCCATTTGGATGTCACAACACTCTGTCACAAAATCTTTCTGCATATTAATGAAGTGATCTCTGCAGACAGATATTCACTTTTCCTGGTGCACGAGGACAGCTCAAACGAAAAGTTTCTTGTGAGTAGGCTGTTTGATGTTGCAGAAGGTTCCACTCCTGAAGAAGCTTCAACTAACTGCATTCGCATAGAATGGAACAAAGGGATTGTAGGATATGTAGCAGCTACAGGAGAACCACTGAATATTAAAGATGCATATAAGGTTTGTACATCCCTTTATTTACAATGCAGAAATAATAGGGTTAATTACTCTCGATATCATTGATGTTACATTTCCTTTTTTACATCAAATTGGATTTTCATTTTGCACAATCAAGGACATTTTTTGTGTGGGGAATAATCTATGATAGTATTTATTTTATTGAGAGATATGTTATAGGGTAGGCCCTTCCCACAATTTGAGCCGTCCCACCCCAGCAACCCCGACGGCCCTGATTTAACTCTAGTCTAATCCCGGGACAATTTACAATGGCCAGTTAACCTACGTCTTTGGATTGTGGGAGAAGGTGGAGCATCCAAGGAAACCATGCATTCCACAGGGAGGATATACAAAGAACTCTGGAATTGCGCTCCAAACTCCAACATTCTGAGCTGTGATAGCACTAATCTACCGTGGTGCCCATGATGCTGGTACGATAAAACAGAATGGAAAATTTGACCACAAGCCCAAAGGACATAGGACAGAATTAAGCCGTTTGGCGCATCAGGTCTGCTCTGCCATTTCATCATGGCTGAGTTATTCTCTAAATCCATTCTCCCACCTTCCGCCTGTACCCTTTGGTGCTCTTACCGATCAACCCTGCTTTAAGTAGACCCAGTGACTTCGCTTCCACTCACCATGCTCTGGCTAAAGAAATTCTTCTTCATCTCTGCTCTTAAGGGGTGTCCCATTCTGAGGCTGTGCTTTCTGGCCCTAGCCTCCCCCACTACAGGAAACATCCTCTCCATGTCCACTCTGTCTAGTTCTATCAATATTTGATGAATCTCAATGTGATTCTCCCTCATTCCAGTGACTACAGGCCCAGAGGCAGATGCAGCTCCCTAGAGACTGTGTTAGGGAACTGGAGCTGCAGCTCAATGACCTTTGGCTTGTTAGGGTAAGCGAGGAGGTGATAGAGAGGAGCTACAGTGAAGTAGTCACCCTAAGGCTACAGGAGACAGATAAATGTGTGAATGTCAGGAGAGGAAAGGGGGAATGACAGATAGTGGAGAGTGTGGTGAACTACATATACCTGTCTGGACTGCTCCTGTGGCTCCTCCCACAGACACCTGCTGACTGCTCCTGTGGCTCCTCCCACAGACCCCTGCTGACTGCTCCTGTGGCTTCTCCCACAGACCCCGGCTGACTGCTCCTGTGGCTCCTCCCACAGACCCCTGCTGACTGCTCCTGTGGCTCCTCCCACAGACCCCCTGCTGACTGCTCCTGTGGCTCCTCCCACAGACACCTGCTGACTGCTCCTGTGGCTCCTCCCACAGACCCCGGCTGACTGCTCCTGTGGCTCCTCCCACAGACCCCGGCTGACTGCTCCTGTGGCTCCTCCCACTGACCCCTACTGACTGCTCCTGTGGCTCCTCCCACAGACCCCGGCTGACTGCTCCTGTGGCTCCTCCCACAGACCCCCTGCTGACTGCTCCTGTGGCTCCTCCCACAGACCCCTGCTGACTGCTCCTGTGGCTCCTCCCACAGACCCCTGCTGACTGCTCCTGTGGCTCCTCCCACAGACCCTGCTGACTGCTCCTGTGGCTCCTCCCACAGACCCCCGCTGACTGCTCCTGTGGCTCCTCCCACAGACCCTGCTGACTGCTCCTGTGGCTCCTCCCACAGACCCCGGCTGACTGCTCCTGTGGCTCCTCCCACAGACCCCCCCCCCCCCCGCTGACTGCTCCTGTGGCTCCTCCCACAGACCCCTGCTGACTCCTCCTGTGGCTCCTCCCACAGACCCTGCTGACTGCTCCTGTGGCTCCTCCCACAGACCCTGCTGACTGCTCCTGTGGCTCCTCCCACAGACCCCTGCTGACTGCTCCTGTGGCTCCTCCCACAGACCCCTGCTGACTGCTCCTGTGGCTCCTCCCACAGACCCCGGCTGACTGCTCCTGTGGCTCCTCCCACAGACCCCTGCTGACTGCTCCTGTGGCTCCTCCCACAGACCCCTGCTGACTGCTCCTGTGGCTCCTCCCACAGACCCCTGCTGACTGCTCCTGTGGCTCCTCCCACAGACCCCTGCTGACTGCTCCTGTGGCTCCTCCCACAGACCCCTGCTGACTGCTCCTGTGGCTCCTCCCACAGACCCCTGCTGACTGCTCCTGTGGCTCCTCCCACAGACCCCTGCTGACTGCTCCTGTGGCTCCTCCCACAGACCCCTGCTGACTGCTCCTGTGGCTCCTCCCACAGACCCCTGCTGACTGCTCCTGTGGCTCCTCCCACAGACCCCCCTGCTGACTGCTCCTGTGGCTCCTCCCACAGACCCCTGTATAAAGGCGACTGAGGCCTGTTGCCCAGCCTCATTCCCCAGGATGTAGTGTTGTTCATTCTTCCAGTCAATAAAAGCCGATACCTCGCTTCCTACGTCTCAGAGTGAGTTATTCATGGTGCATCAGAGAGCATCCCCTGTGGCTATCCCTCTCAACAATAAGTACTCCATTTTGAGTACTGTAGGGGGGAATGAGTAACCTGGGGGAAGTAACAGTGGCCATGCCTCTGGCACTGAGTCTGGCCCTGTGACTCAGAAGGGTAGGGAATGAAGAGGATGGCTGCAGTGATAGGGGGCTCTATAGTTAGGGGGACAGATAGGTAATTCTGTGGACGTGTAAAGGAAACACAGATACTACTTTGCCTCCCAGGTGCCAGGGTCCGTGATGTTTCTGAGCACGTCCAGAATATCCCGAAAAGGGAGGGTGAATAGCCAGAAGTCTAGTATACTGGTACCAATGACATAGGTAGAAAAGGGAGAAGATCCTAAAAACAGAATACAGGGAGTTGGGAAGGAAGCTGAGAAGCAGGACCTCAAGGGTAGTAATCTCGGGATTGCTGCCTGTACCACGTGACAGTGAGGATAGTAATTGAATGAGGTTGCAGATAAATGCGTGACTGAAGAATTGGAGTGGGGCGAGCATTCAGATTTCTGGATAACTGGAACCTCTCCTGGGGCAGGTGGCCTCTGTACAAAAGGGATGTGTTGCACTTGAATCCGTGGGGGACCAATATCCTTGTGGGCAGGTTTATTGAACCTGTTGGGAGTGGTTTAAACTAATATGGCAGGGGGATGGGAACCAGTATGATAGAGCTGAGGATGAGCCAGCAGGTTTACAAGTAGATGATGGGTGTAACATGAATGTAAGGAAGGTCAAGTCAATGATTGGGTACAAATGCAGACAGAGCAAAGAGTTTAATTGAACCACAAACGCAAAATTCAAAAGAGCAAAGAATGTAGGACTGAAGGTGCTGTATTTAAATGCTTGTAGCATTCAAAATAAGGTGGACGAACTCATGGCACAATTAGAGATCGGTTGGTAGGATGTTGTGGGCATCACTGAGCCGTGGCTGAAAGAAGATCATAGGTGGGAGATTAACATCAAAGGATATACTTTCTATCAAAAGGACAGGCAGGAAGGCAAGGCGGTGGTGTGACTCTGTTGGTAAGAGATCTTTAGAAAGAGGTGACATAGGGTCAGAGAATGTCGAATCTTCGTGGGTGGAGTTAAGAAAATGCAAGGTAAAAAAACCATGATGGGGATCATATATTGGCCTGCAAACAGTACCCAAGATGTGGGGTTGAGATTGCAAAGGGAGCTGGAAAAGGCACATTTAGGGTAATGACACAATAATAATGAGGTACTTCGATATGCAAGGGGATTGGGAAAATCAGGTTGGTGTTGGATCACAAAAGAGGGCATGTGTTGAATGCAAGATGGCTTTATAGAGCAGCTTATACTTGAGCCTACTCAGGGAAATGCTATCTTAGGTTGGCTATTGTGTAATAACCCAGATCTGATTAGGGAGCTTAATGTAAAGGAACTCTTAGGAGACAAAGATCATAATATGATTGAATTCATATTGTAATTTGAGAGGCAGAAGTATAAGTCACATGTATCAGTATCGCAATGGAGTAAAGGGAATTACAGAGGCACGAGAGAGGAGCTTGCCCAGGCAGATTGGAGGGGGATACTGGTGCGGATGACAGCAGAGCAGAGGTATCTGAAGCTTCTGGGAGTAGTTCACGAGGTGCAGGATAGAAATGTCCCACAGAAAAAGAAGTTAACCATAGAACACTACAGCACAGTACAGGCCCTTCAGCCCTCCATGTTGTGCTGACCCATATAATCCTTAAAAAAAAGTACTAAATCCACACTACCCTGTAACCTTCCATTTTTCTTTCATCCATGTGCCTGTCCAAGAGGCTCTTCAATATCCCTAATGTTTTAGCCTCCACCACTATCCCTGGCAAGTCATTCAGGCACCCACAACCCTCTGTGTAAAAAACTTACCCCTGATGTCTCCCCTAAACTTCCCTCCCTTAATTTTGTACATATGCCCTCTGGTGTTTGCTATTGGTGCCCTGGGAAACAGGTACTGACCATCCACCCTATCTATGCCTCTCATAATCTTGTAGACCTCTATCAAGTCCCCTCTCATTCTTCTATGCTCTAAAGAGAAAAGTCCCAGCTCTGCTAACCTTGCTTCATATGACTTGTTCTCCAATCCAGGCAACATCCTGGTAAATCTCCTCTGCACTCTCTCCATAGCTTCCACATCCTTCCTATAATGAGGTGACCAGAATTGAACACAATACTCTAAGTGCAGTCTCACCAGAGATATGTAGAGTTGCAACGTGACCTCTCTACTCTTGAACTCAATCCCCCTGTTAATGAAGCCTAGCATCCCATAGGCCTTCTTAACTACCCTATCAACCTGTGCAGCGACCTTGAGGGATGTATGGATTTGAACCCCAAGGTCCCCTTGTTCATCCACACTCTTAAGAAACTGACCATTAATGCTGTACTCAGTCTTCTGGTTTGTCTTTCCAAAATGCATCGTCTCACACTTGGCTGGATTGAATGCCATCTGCCATTTTTCTGCCCAACTCTGCAGCCAGTCTATATCCTCTTGTAACCTTCGACCACCTACAGCTCCATCCACAACTCCTCCAATCTTCGTGTCATCCGCAAACTTACTCACCCATCCTTCTGCCTCTACATCCAGGTCATTTATAAAAATCACAAATAGCAGGAGTCCCAAGACAGATCCCTGTGGCACTCCACTAGTCACCAACCTCCAGGCAGAATACTTTCCTTCCACAACTACCTTCTGCTTTCTTCCTTTAAGCCAATTTTTTATCCAAACAGCCAAGGTTCCACTTATCCCATGCCTCATGACTTTCTGGATGAGTCTCTCATGAGGGACCTTGTCAAATGCTTGGCTAAAGTCCATGTAGACCACATCCACTGTCCTACCTTCATCAACTTCTTTTGTTACCTCTTCAAAAAACTCAATCAGGCTTGTGAGGCATGATCTTCTCTTCACAAAGCCATGTTGACTATCCATGAGTAGACTGTACTTCTCCAAATGCTCATAGATCCTATCCTTAAGAATCCTTTACAGTAGCTTGCATACCACTGATGTAAGACTCACCGGTCTATAGTTCCCAAGTTTCTCCCTATTACCTTTTTTAAACAAGGGAACTACATTTGCCATTCTCCAGTCCTCCGGCACTTCCCCTGTAGCCAAAGAGGATTCAAAGATCATAGCTAATGCTCCTGCAATCTCTTCTCTCAATTCCCACAACAACCTGGGGTGTATCATATCCGGCCCTGGGGATTTATCAATCTTAATGTTTTTAAGAAGATCCGGCACTTCTTCTTCCCTAATCTCCACATTGTCCAGCACATAGGCCTGCTCAACTTCAACCTCATCCTGATGAAGATCCTTTTCACTTGTGAATACTGAAGCAAAGTATTCATTTAGGACCTCCCAACCTCCTCTGCCTCCAGGCACATGTTGCCCTCTTTATCCTTTAGCGGTCCCACCTTCGTTCTCGTCATCCTCCTATTCTTCACATACGCATAGAATGCCTTGGGGTTCTCCTTAATCCTACATGCCAAGGCCTTCTCATGCCCCCTTCAAGCTCTGCTAAGTCCTTTCTTTAGCTCCTTCCTGGCTACCCTATATTTCTCATAAGCCCCTCCAGTTCCTGCTTCTTATATCTAACATATGCTTCCTTTTTCCTCTTGACGAGTTGCCTCACGTGTTTCGTCAGCCACGGTTCCCTTTTCCTACCATTTTTTCCTTGCCTCAGTGGGACAAACCTATCCTGAACCCAGCTCAAGTGGTCCCTAAACTTCTCCCACATTATTTCTGTGCTTTCCCCTTTGAACATCTGTTTCCAATTTACTCTCGCTAGTAAATTGTTTCCTGTTTCCTGTCTCATCCCTTCAAAGTTAGCCCTTCTCCAGTTAAGCACTTTACCATTTCATCTGATTTTATCCCTTTCCGTAGCTATGCTGAAGCTAAGGGAGTTGTGGTCACTCTTACCAAAATGCTCCCCCACCAAGAGGTCTGTCACCTGACCAGGTTCATTACCCAGAACTAGATCCAGTGTAGCCTCTCCTCTTGTCAGCCAGCCCACTAACTGTGTCAGGAATCTTTCTTGAACACACCTGACAAATTCAGCCCCACCTATCCCCCTTGCACTCAGGAGGTGCCAGTCAATATGAGGGAAGTTGAAATCACCCATAACTACTACCCTGTATTTCCTGCTCCATTCTAAAATCTGCCTGCTTATCTGCTCCTTGGTGTCCCGAGGGATATTTGAGGGCTTATAGACTACTCCCAGCACAGTGATTGATCCGTTCCTATTTCTGACTTCCACCCAGACTGACTCCGTGGACACTCCTTCTGCAGCGTCCTCCCTTTCTATAGCCGTGATACTACCCCTGACCAGCAATGCCACTCCCCTCCCTTTTCCACCTCCCATCCTATTCCTTTTAAAACACCTGAACCCCAGGACCTGCATCATCCAATCCTGCCCTTCCTCCAACCAAGTTCCAGTAACGGTCACAACATCGTAGTTCCACATACTAATCCATGCTCTAAGTTCATCTTCCTTGTTCCTAATACTCCTAGCATTGAAATAGACACATTTCAACCCCTTTAACTGGCTACAATTATGTTCTGTCCCCTGCTTGTCCTTCCTCATCAACTCAAAACTCAGCATTAATTAATTAATTAATTAGCATTAATTAATCCTTCTACCTTAATCCCTGCACTCACATTCTGCTTCCCACCCCCCTGCCAAACTAGTTTAAACCCTCCCCAACAGCTCTATCAAACCTGCCCGCCAGGATATTGGTCCCCCTTGGGATTCAAGTGCAACCCGTCCTTTTTGTACAGGTCACACCCGCCCCAAAAGAGGTCCCAATGATCCAGAAATCTGAATCCCTGTCCCCTGCTCCAATCCCTCAGCCATGCATTTATCCTCCACCTCGTTCTATTCCTATTCTCACTGTCGCGTGGCACAGGCAGTAATCCTGAGATTACTACCTTTGAGGTCCTGCTTTACAACTTCTTTCCTAACTCCCTGTAGTCTTCTTTCAGAACCTCTTCCCTTTTCCTACCTATGTCATTGGTACCAATATGTACCACGACCTCTGGCTGTTCTCCCTCCCACAGCAGGATATCTTGGATGCGATCACAAACATCCCAGACCCTGGCACCTGGGAGGCAAACTACCATCCGAGTTTCTTTCCTGCGTCCACAGAATCGTCTGTCTGAACCCCTGACTATCGAGTCCCCTATCACTACTGCCTTCCTCTTCCTTTCCCTACCCTTCTGAGCCACAGGGCCAGACTCTGTGTCAGAGGCATGGCCACTGTTGCGTCCCCCAGGTAGGCTGTCCCCCCCCCCCAACAGTACTCAAACAGGAGTACTTATTGTCAAGGGGTACAGCCACTTGGGTACTCTCTAGTACCTGACTCTTCCCCTTCCCTCTCCTGACTGTGACCCATTTCTCTGTCCCCCGTGGCCCCAGAGTGACCACCTCTCTGTAACTCCTCTCTATCACCTCCTCACTCTCCCTGACCAGACGAAGGTCATCGAGCTGCAGCTCCAGTTCCCTAACACGGTCCCTTAGGAGTTGCATCTCGATGTACCGGGTGCAGATGTGGCCGTCCGGGACGCCAGGAGACTCCAGGACCTCCCACATCTGACACCGACCACAGAAAACTGGCCTCACACACATACTACCTCCTTTTGCAATCAACAACTGCCTCACCTCGTCCCGTTATGGTTGAAGCCCGTGGAGCCAAGGCCCTTTCACTCCGCTGCCTCTCACTCTGCTGCCCGCTCCCAACGCTGCCCGCTGGATATGGCTGCCTTCTTTCTGTTTGCGCTCAACTGGCTGCCGTCACGCGCCTGCGCAGTCTGGCCTCTCTCTTCATCCGAGAACTCAAAATGTCTTCCCACTAGAAATCCTTAGGTGCTCTCCTGCTTCCTTCTTGTTCCGAATCCCTCAAATGGCAGATTTGAATCTCTCAGTTCTGAATCAATGAGATTTGAATCTCTCAATTCCAAAGTTCTCAAATGGCAGGGGTAGGCAACTGTGTCTGACAAGGGAAATTAAGGACTGCATAAAAGTCAAGGAAAGGGAATATAATGTAGCAAAAGTGAGTGGGAAGTTGGATGATTGGGAAGATTTTAAAATTTAATAAAAGGCAACTAAAAAATCTATAGGAAGGGAAAAGATGAAATATGAGGGCAGACTAGCCAATAATATAAAGCAGGATACCAAACGTTTTTTCAAATTAAAAGGGAGGTGAGAGTTGATATTGGACCACTGGACAATGATGCTGGTGAGGGAGTAATGGGGGACAAAGTAACGGCGGACGAACTTAATGGATACTTTGTATCTGTCTTCACTGTGGAAGACACTAGCGGTGTGCCAGAGGTTCGTGAGCATCAGGGAGCAGGAGTGAGTGCCATTGCTATTACAAAGGAAAAAGTGTTAGGCAAACTCAAAGGTCTTAAGGTGGATAAGTCACCTGGACCAGATGGACAACATCCCAGAGTCCTGAGAGAGGTTGCTGAAGAGATAATGGATCCATTGGTCATGATCTTTCTAGAATCAGTTGATTCTGGCATGGCCCCAGAAGACTTGAATATTGCAAATGTCACTCCACTCTTTAAAAAAAGAGGAAGGGAAAAGAAAAGAAATTACAGGCCTGTAAGCTTCGCCTCAGTGGTTGGGAATGTGTTGGAGTCTATTATTAAGGATGTGGTTTTGGGCTACTTGGAAACTAAAGATAAAATAAATCAAGGTCAGCATGGTTTCTATAAAGCAAACTCTTGCCTGACTAATCTGTTAGAGTTCTTCGAGAAATAACAATAGGGTGGCAAAGGAGAGGCAGTGGATGTCATTTACTTGGATTTTCCAAAGACGTTTGATAAGGTGCCACACATGAGACTGCTTAATAGGGTAAAATCCAATGGCATTACAGGAAAGATACTGGCATGGATAGAGGAATGGCTGACAGGCAGGAAGCAATGAGTGCAAATAAAGGGAGCCTTTTCTGGTTTGCTGCCAGTAACTAGTGAGGTTCCTCATGTCAGTATTGGGACCACTACTTCTCACATTGTTTGTCAGTGATTTAGATAATGGAATTGATGGCTTTGTGGCAAAGTTTGCAGATGATGTGAAGCTAGCTGGAGGGGTTGATAGTGTTGAGGAAGTGACGTGATTGCAACAGGACTTAGGCAAATTGGAAGAATGGGCAAAAAGGTGGCAGAGAGAATAGTGTTGGGAAATGTACGATAATGCATTTGCGTAAAAGGAACAATAGTGTGGACTATTATCTAAATGGGGAGAAAATTCAAACATCAGGAATGCAGATGGACTTTGGAGTCCTCGGTGAACCTGTGATAAAAAAGGGAAATGTAATATTGGCATTTATTTCAAGGAGAATAGAATATAAAAGCAAGAAGATGATGCTGAGGATTTATAAGACACTAGTCAGGCCGCACTTGGAGTATTGTCAACAGTGTTGGGTCCTACATCTCAGAAAGGATGTGTTGTCATTGGAGAGAGTCCAGAGGAGGTTCACCAGGATGATTCTGGGAATGAATGGGTTAACATATAAGGAGCATTTGGCAGCTTTGGGCCTGTACTCACTGGAATTTAGAAGAATGCAGAAGGATCTCATTAAAACCTATCGAACGTTGAAAGGAAAAGATAACATAGATGTAGAGAGGATGTTTCCTCTGATGAGGGTACCCAGAACTAAAGGGCACAGCCTCAAAATTGAGGGGCATCCTTTTAGAACAGAGGAATTTCTTTTAATGAGAAGGTAGTGAATTTGTGCCACAGACATCTGTGGAAGCCAAATCTGTGGGTATAGTTAAAGTGGAAGTTGATCATTTCCTGATTGTCCAGGGCGTCACTTGATATGGTGAAAAGGCAGGTGTATGGGATTGAGTGGGATCTGTGACCAGCCATGATGGAATGGTAGAAGAGACTCGATAAGCTGAGTGACCTAATTCTGCTCCTCTAATTCTCAGGAGCAGATTAAGACATTTGACCCATCAACTCTGCTGCACCATTTCATCATGACTGATCCATTTCTCTCTCAGTCCCAATCTCCTGCTCTCATCCCGTATCCTCTCATGCCCTGACTGATCAAGAATCCATCAACCTCTGCCTTAAATATACTCAGTGACTTGGCCTCCACAGCCGCCAGTGGGAACAAATTCCACAGATTCACCACTCTCTCTAAAAAATCTCAACTCATCCCCATTCTTAAAGGATTCTATTCTGTGGCTGTGTCCTCTGGTCAATGAAGATTTGCTTAATATTTGCACACAAATATTAAGGAAATCTTGGTGATTAAAACATGCTTAGGATTTAAGTTGGAAAATCAATAATACTTAGTTTTGATTTAGTTTTCAGGGAGACTGGTCCTTGAACAACCACAGCATGGTAAACACAGCAAATTAAAATAAATGATTCAGGGTTGAAATGATTTCTGAAATATATGAACACCAGTCCAAAATATTACCATATACATCCAAAACATTCTCTTTAAACAATAACAATCCTAATAGAGCCTTTTTTATTGCATCATAGAAACACTTTCCTGCAACAGTCAAACTCTTCCAGGAAGCTCAATAAAATGTTACTTATTAATTTTCACTGTTATGTTTTAACTCGTGTGCCTGACCATGTTTCATAGTTCTTTTCTGACTTTTATACTTTATAAACAAGAAAATAATATGATTAGCAGGCTATTGAAATGTACGCTTTTCATCTGCTCATTCTGAATTGCAGCCAGGAATGTGAGATTATCATATAAAGAAGCATTTGCACGATTCACGGTTAATCAATTTTCAGTCTGGAATTGTTCAATAACTGCAATAAATATGAGTTAAATTTTAATTAAGAAAACAACTAATTGTGCCCTGCATTTGTGGGATTGCCTTTTAATTTGTAATGTTCTGCTTCTTATAAAGATGCTGTCTCAATATCAGTACCAGAGAACCATCAAGAACAATAGAACCAGTACAAACAACCAGGGCATGAACTCCAGCAATACTTTCCCTTTAGGAACAGCAGATAGTGATTTCTGATAGAATTTCCTCCCAAAATTTAACATGCTTCCGAGGAACAAATAGTGAAAACAGAATGACCCATTCTTCAGTCAGAGAATAAAAGTGAAGAAAAAAACAAGGTTAAAAATCCACAATCAGATGTTTGTTAATGTTGCATATTGCTATGTTTGGGGTTCTGTGTGCAAGCGCTGATAGTATCTCACAAAACATTCTCTAACCCTTGCAGGACCCTAGATTCAATGCTGAAGTTGACCAGATCACAGGGTACAAGACACAGAGTATTCTCTCCATGCCAATAAAGAACCACAAAGGAGAGGTAGCTATACTTTACTGACACATTATGCTTTCAAATTGATCTAAACCGTTGTGTAAGCTTTAACATAATTTATGTTACTATATTCTACACTTTCTTCGTAGCATGATGATTTCTTAGTAGTGTCTTTCTGGAGCAGTGCCCAGCATTCTGTGTAATGTAACTAGATACTTCACAACTCCAATGAGACTTCATGGGATTAAAACAGCAAGCCCTGCAAAAACAAAGCGGGACCATTTAGAAATTAAATTTGCTTTGTGACCTTGCATCCTACTTTTCTTCTTTATGCATGTTTGCAGTATAGTAATATGACAAACAGGAAATCTTTCAAAGCAACTCACACAGAATGCTGGGGGATCTCAGCAGGCCAGGCAGCACCGATGGAAGAGCGTGAACCGTTGGTGTTTTGGGCTGAGTCCCTTCATCAGGACTGGAAAGAAAGAGAAGAAGTCAGCAGCAGAACGGGGGGGGGGGGGGGGGAGAGAAACAAGTACAAGGTGGTCCCTGATAGATGAAAACAGCAGTTTTTACCCAACTTATAGAAAAAATGTGCTATGTTTCTTTATAAAATTTCAATGTAACTGCAACCCTAACCCTAGCCCTGATGAGCGGAACTTCCTGCAGCAGTTTACCACCAACTCTCAAGGGCAGTTAGGGATTGAAAATAGATCAGCTTTGCTAAGTACACTGTGACCCATGAATACATTTAAAATATTACAAGGGAAAAGAGGATGATTATAGGATAAATAAAGATCAAACAAAGTGTTTATGAATGTCAGTGGTTGTAGAAAATAGTAATCAGAAATTATTGAACTCAGTGTTGTGCTTGTGTCTGTAATTTGCTTGGTTGAAAGAATAGGCGCAGTTCTTTAAAGTCATGCTGTACTCAAACGATACAGGGGTCAAGGCCAGAGAAAACTTAATAGGAATGAGGTAAATGATGGTTGCCACCTCTCCAACTTTTATAATGAAGTATTATCAAACATATATTATAATATTTCTGCAAATGAAAATGAAAGAAAGGGTCTTTCGTTAAAAAGTCTTTGTGTCTCCTTTAGAGGTACTATAAGATTAGTACAAAGCTAAATGGTTTTGCTACAATTATCAATAAATTGAAAAATTCTTAATAAGGACTACATAATAACATATTTCTGATATCATGTAGTGTGATTTCTTGATATTGATTAATATTGTTCAGTCTACCATAAAGTTTCATAAAGGAGACAATAGAATTTTTTTTATCTATTAAGGGCTAAAGGCAATTTGCAGCTCTAACATACAGTAAAGGAAATGACCTCCTTCATGAAATAAGAACTGTATTGATTTTTGTTTGTGTTTGGTTTTGCGAGAGTTATAATTTATATAAGAGATTCTGTAAATGCTGGAAATCCAGAGCAACATACACACAAAATGTTGGAGGAACTCAGCAGGTCAGGCTACATCTATGGAAAGGAATAAAGAGTTGATGTTTCTGGCTGAGACCCTTCATCAGGACTGGAAAGGAAGTGGGAAGAAGCCAGAAGAAGAAGGTGGGGGAGGGAATGAAGCATAGGTGAGGGAGCGGGTAGGTGGCTAGGAGAATGGGGGATAAAGTGAGGAGCTGGCAGGTGATGGTTAGAGAAGGTAAAGGGCTGAAGAAGGGAGAAGAGAGTGGACCCAGAAGAAAAGGAGGGGGGAAGGGTGCCAGACGGAGGTGAAAAAGCAGGTAAGGAGCAGAGAAAAGTTAAGTGAGGAACCAGAATGGGGAATGGAAGAAGAAAAAGGGGTGACAAATTACCAGAAGTTAGAGAAATTAATGTTTTTGCTGCCAGATTGGAGGCTACCCAGACAGAATATGAGGTGTAGCTCCTCCAAACTGAGAGGCTGCAGCAGAGGAGCCCATGGACAAACATGTCAGAATGGGAATGGGGATTGGAATTAAAAGGGGAAATCCTACTTGTTGCAGATAGAGTGAAGGCGCTCAACAGAGCAGTCCCCTGATCTGTATCGGGTCTCACCGATGTAGATGAGACTGCACCTAAATGACCCAAACAATCTCACAGTTGAAGTGTTGCCTCATCTGAAAGAACTGTTTGGGGCCCTGAATAGGGGGGAAGGAGGAGGTGAATGGGCAGGTGTATCACTTTTTCCGTTTGGAGCGTTATCAGTTGATTGGATTCGAGCCTCATGTTAAAATGTAAACAATATTAGGGCAATTTTTATCAATTAATTTAAACATTGTGCTTTAATAAGAAAATAACCATGATTTGGCCAATATTTATTGCTGAAACTACAGCATGAATTTATTTTTAATTGTGGGATCCATTTATTGGCTATAAAATATTTTAAGGCATCCCAGGAGACATGAGTGACACTAACGATTTCTGTAATCTCTTCATCTTTCTTTTGGAATAACATATTGTGATTTGAACTATTAATAGGATAGTAATTGTTCTGATTAGTTATACCCAGTTAAAGGAGATGGCAGAGGTCACTGAAGAAATGATGGAGTTTACTGATCAGATGGTTGCTGTGGCAGAGATTTGGGAAGGTGATGGAGAGCGAACCAAAGAGGTAAAATGAGGAGGGGAGTGGCCAGGATAATTGCAAGGGTGCAAGATGTAACAAATTTATCTTGAGGAGGTTGATGCCTTGGGCTTCACAACAGTGGCCCAGGTAGGTATGGTCTGATTATAAGACAGAAATAAACCTCAACTCTCTGGCTGTTACCACTGTTCAAGGGTCATATTGTGTGCACATCTCATATTTGAAGCTAATTTGTGTGTCGCACCACAGTGCATGCCCAGTGGTTTCCATGCTTAATCACTTTTAAACCACTATAATAATCAGATTAGATATCTGGAAATGTCCCTTATTCATAAAAGTTGAACCTGATTGTGTTTAATGTCAGGATTTTAAATAAAATTAGATAATAGAGCATAGCAAGATGTTACCTTACGATAGGGTATTCCTAGGTTAGTGTATCCTTTGTTCACTTAGAACCTTCTGGAGATCTATCAATTACTTTAAGCGGTATCTGATTTCTATTTAACCATTTCTGTTTACCAGGTAGTCGGAGTTGCTCAGGCAATCAACAAGAAATGTGCAACTCATGGAACATTTACCAAAAATGATGAAAAGGTAGGATGGTATAATTAAAGACTAAATTCTTCATCTACCAATTCTGATTATTGTGATTAAAGGACATGAGGACACCACCACCCACAGGTTTTCCTCCCAGCTACACAATTCTCTGACTTTGAAATACTGTGCATCACTGTTCATAATTATGAACCTTCCTACCTTACTGCACTCATCAGAACATGTGCAGTGGTCAGGAAGACAGCTTACCAACGCTTTGGCCATGGAGAATAGTATGAAATCTGTCTCTAGTATTTAAGTATCAAACACTAAATCTGATAATTTGAACTTGTTGTTCCATCATGGCGTATGCTTTTAAATTTACTGATCAAGTTTTCTGAAGAACAATTACATTCAAACAGAACTGTAACAGTTTTGTATTTTACTTCTTAGTTCAGTGTGATTTGAGAGTAAAATGATATCAACCTGGTATATTCCTGAATTCCTCTTCTTGGAGTTCTTTGGGCTGTTGTGATTAGTTCTTCCTTTTCTGTTTTCTACTCCTCCACATCATTGTTTGAAAGCATTGACCCTTACTGAGGGAGAGCTCCATAATATTGATGGACATGTAGCAATTTTCTCAAACGCGTCACTAAAGTTGTTGAGATATTTACCCCTGGAGGCCTACAGCTCACCTGGATACGATGATCACTATCATTAAATGGCAAACAGACAAATGCTTAAAACAAGAGATTCTACCGATGCTGGAAATCCAGAGCAATATACACAAAATGTTGGAGGAACTCAAATGCTCCGGCAGTATCTATGGTGTCTTCATCAGAGTCTCTGCCTAAAATATTGACTGTTTACTCCTCTTCGTAGGAGCTACCTGGCCAGTGGAGTTCTCCAGCATTTGCTCTAGCTAATGCTTTATATTAACGTCAATATGATTCAAATATATTGGCGTCTGAGTCAGAGATTACAGTACAAGTTTCAGCTCAAATCTGAATGTACAATGTAGGGTAATGATTTTAAGAAATGCATCATCTTAAGTGGTATTGAAATCATAGATTCGCATACCAGAACAGTGAACAACTTGGCGCTGTGTGCCTTTGCAGGTGATTGAAAAATTTGTCCAGTTTGTGTGCATTGTACTCAGCTGTTATTTCCTTATGAAATGGTGGTTATTTGTCTTATTATTCAATTAATTATTTAAGGCAGCTTAGCAATATTTAAAGAAAAAAATTAATTATTATTTTACCATGAAACTTCAGAGTACTGGTTGTCTCAGAGCACATGACACATGTAGTACATTGAAGTGTACTGCTGCTTGCCTGACTGCAACTGCCTATGAATTTTATTATTTTCTTCCACTTATAACACAAGATTAGATTCATCCTCTTGACCAATATTCTCCTCTTAAACAAGATTATGAAAAAATAGATTTCTGCTTTTAGTATGTTGTGTGTAAATCTGTTATGTACTGCGCTTGAATTGTGAATATCAGGAATTTTTTTTAGAATATAAGTGTTATAAAACTGCAACTTTGTGTTTAACACAGGGACTAGCTTTCAAGTGTGTAGAAACATTTCCCCTGAGAGGGAAAGAATTCACATATTCAGTAACAAACATCACTGTTAGAGTGCCATGATTTCTTTTCATTACACCAAACTAAAAATTTGCCTTTTTATATTATGACAAAAGCTTAAGTGTTTAAAAATACCACAGACTTTAGATACTTTAGATTTTCAAGCTAAAATTCATACCTGATTGAATTCGATTTGGTTTGTCTGCTGATGGTGAAATATTACAATGAATTAAACTGCAGACGTAAGTGAATTAACTGAATTAGTTGTAAATTGAATAATTGAATAACTGAATCTATTAAAATTTCTGCTAGAAATCTTAATCATTGCAATTGTGGCTGTATAGCAATTCAAATTTACTTTTAGTTGTTGAAAAAAATGGTATAATTGAAGAGGAATGTAATTTGATTTCTACAGTCATACTCTCATATCCCCATTATCACCCGACTTACCTGTCATCGTGGTCCATCCTGTCACTGAAACTGGCCAAATTTGCATGGACCCAAAAACAGGCTGGAGCATCAATGGTAAACATAATGTACTCGAGTTTCTCCAATCTTAAATGTTGCCAATCACTTAGAATATAGAGGGGTATTAATCTAGCTACTGTCAGGTCTGTACAGGCAGGCACCTCCCAATCTCCACTTTGCTAACAAGACTCACCTACCACTTGTTTCCAGTTCATCACCTGCAGACCATTTAAACCCAACACTTATCCACAGTCCTTGGTGACCCGTGGAACCAGCCAGCCTCAACCAGTTGCTCCTAGCCTTAAATTATCTTGTTTTCTGAGAGTTCAGAATCTGTTCTTTCTTGTTTTGTGGCCCGCTATGGCTTGTTAGTTTGCAGTTGATCATTAAAGTTCTCACTCACTGCTAAATCATCTGCACTGCTCTGCTTTTGGGTCAGACCTCTACATTGCCTGACAGGATGGGTGAACCATCAATTGACCTAGCAGAATTTGCTTGTCTAAGGGAAATTGTTGGTCGTCAAGAGCACAAGATCCAGAAACAGTAGGAAACTATTGACCAAACAAGAGAAAATCTGCAGATGCTGGAAATCTGAGCAACGCACACAAAATGCTGGAGCAACTCAGCAGGCCTGGTTGCACCTATGGAAAAAAGCACAGTCGACATCTCGACCTGAAACATCAGCTGTACTTTTTTCCATAGATGCTGCCTAGGAAACTATTGACCATCTGCTTGCCACTCTCTTCCCACTCTACATCTCAATACAGCAACCCCATGACAGTCCCCCTCCTCACTCTGAGCCCCAGATTCCAATGCCCAAACACTTCAATGGATCCTCAACCTGCTGCTGCAACTTCCTGTCCCAGTGTGCCTTACACTTTCAGCTTCAGCCAGCTCTGTAATTTATGGACCAAGCCAAGATTGCCTTCATCATCTCTGTCTTGACTGTATGAGCTTTGACCTGGGCAGCCACCAACGGGGACAATAAAACCCCCATTTGCAATAAATTCACCGCTGAGGTGCACTGAGTTTTTGACCATCTGCGAAGTGGCAGTGGATCGGATATTTTGCCTGTATCAAGGCTCATGCTCAGTACTGGATTACACTATGGATCTTAGGACCCTCGTGGCGGAACGTGGTTGGAATGCGGAAGCATTGCTGGCCCATTACCGGCGCGGCCTTCTGGAGTGGTTGAAAGATGAGCTGTCAACCTGGGAGAAGCCTAATGACCTCACAAGTCTCATCACTCTGGCCCTTCAAACTGACAAGTGTCCAATGGAATGATCCTGCATATTATTAGCCAGAACCCCAGTTCCATTCCCAGCACCACTTCAGACTGCAGGACTCTCATCAGCAATATCTCCAGAACTCAGACAGCTCCCTCAACCCCGCCTTCTGCTCCCCCCCAAAGTGCATGAGCATTGGTGAAGAAACAGCTTGTACACTTGCTGTGGAGCCGCTGTTTGCCCATCAATCAAATGCCCAGTGCACCCAAGAAGCAGCATCAATGGGTAGAAATGAGGGGCTTTCTATTTGTTAAGCTCCACCTGCCCCTGGTCCCTTGTCCTAGCACATAGCCTGAAGCACTCTCTCTGTCCTCCTCCACACCCCGATAGGTCTACACACACAGGAGCCTCTGGTGGATTCCATCACAGCAGGCAACTTTCTGGACTGGACTCTTGTGTGCAGCTTGGACTCCCTACTGAACCTGTCTCTTACCCCTTCCGCATCACGGCCACTGACAGACATCCCTTGGGGTCTGGGATAGTCAGAACGCGCACACAGTCTTTGCACATTAGCGTTGGAGAGCACTGTGAGTTCATCCAATTCCTCCTTATCAACTCACCCAACACTCTAATCTTGGGTTACTCCTGGTTCTCCACTCAGGACCCTCACTTTGCCAGGTCAATCCAGTTCACTGCTGATCTGGGGTTTCACCTGCTGGACCACCTGCCTGCAACCTCAGTTGAATTCACCCCATAAATGCGTGGAGATGGAGGAGACCCTCAACCCCACCAAACTCCCACAGGAATACCACGAACTTGCCATCGCCTTCAGTAATAGGGAAGTCAGCACCCTGCAGCTGCACAGGCCTATGCAACTGTGCAGTTGTCCTCTTCCCAGACACCACCCCTCACCAAGGTTGGTTCTTCTTCCGCTCCCCTCCTAAGACCAGAGCCATGAATGATTGCATTATTGAGGTTCTTTGTCAAAAAGAAAAATGTGTGTTCTCTGTCCCTACATCAACTACCATGGACTCAACAAGTCACCGTTAAGAACCACTATCCACTCCCCTTGATGGAGAGCACATTGAAAACACTCCATGGGGCCTAGATTTTCAGCAAATTGGATCTAGGGAGTGCACACAACCACATCTGCCAGGGGGATGAGTGGAAGACAGCATTTATAACATCCACTGGCTACTATGTATACAGTGATGCCCTTTGGACTTTCCAACAGTCAACTGCTTTCCAAGCCTTCATTAACAAAATCCTCCAAGACATGCCACACGGGTATGTGTTCATCTACTCAACGATGTCTTTGCCTTCTCCAGGGACCCCCAAGACCACATCTGTCACATCCGTTCAGACATTCAGCGTCGTCTTGAAAACCAACGGTACTGCAAGTTAGGAAAGTGCCAGTTTCACACACAAGATATTTCCTTCCTGGGTTATGTCCTTCCACCCAAGGAATAACTGTGGACCCAGAGAAAGTGTGCATCATCATTAAATCGGCCCCAACCTCACACCCTCAAACAGCTCCAGTACTTTTTTGGCATCTCCAACATCTCTCACCATTTATCAAAATGACAGCCAAATTGTTGCTCTTCTCAAATCACCTACCTCACTGATAATCTGGTCTACTGCTGTGGACCACTCTTTCCAAGGCATTCAAGAGATGCCTCAGCACAGCACTCCACGATTTGAACCCCTCTGGACCTTTTGTGTTAGTGGTGAATGTATCTGACATGGGCATCAAGGCCATCATCTCCCAGTGAGCATCGGAAGGGAAGACACACCCTTGTGTCTTTTTACACATTCAACTTTGCACAGTGTCATTATGATGTAGGAGACAGAGAGTACTCACCATTAAATGGGCCTTGAAGGAATGGACACAACGGCTAATGGGAAATGCTGAGCCCTTCCTGAGCACTATTGACTACCAGAACCTCATATCCGAACAACAGGCCTGCCAGCTCAACCCATGTCAGGCTCACTGGGCTCTCTTCTTTGAGCAATTCAACTTCACTAATCTCCTACCAACTCAGCTTCAAGAACACTAAGGCGGATGCCCTGTCACAACAGTTTGAACCGGTTGAAATGGAGATCAACCCAGATCCTCACCCTGATATTCTGGGACCCTGAGAACCAGATCTGAGAGGCTGTACACCTTACGCTGTGAGGTACACCAGTGGGCCCACTCCTCACAACTCTCCAGTCATAACGGTGTGCAATGGACTCTGGAATTTCTGTAGTGTTAGTTCTGGCGGCCCACTATGATCGCAGGTGTAAGTCCATTCATTGCTGCCTGCCCTCAATGTGCCCAGTCTTATTCCTCCAACCAACTAGAGAAACTAACTATCAGCCCCTCAGGACATTGTGTCGGACTGGGGTCCACAACTTGTCTCCTGCTTCTGACATGCCTTCTGCTCTCTCCTTGGTGCCTCAGTGAGTTTGAGCTCTGGCTATTATCCCAGACCAACAGTCAGTCAGAGCGAGCCAATCTACAAGTGGAGAGGTTTCTGTGATGCTTTGCCAGCTCTAACCCATCCACATGCAAGAGGTATCTGCTCTGAGCTGAGTTGCCCACAATCCACATACGTCCTCTGCCACAGGTATGCCACCCTTTGAAGTGCTTCATGGCTACAAACCCCCTTTGTTTCCCATGGTTTGCTGCTGCCAGATTTCTTGGAACAGGGTACAATGTGCCATTCTAGCTGCCAACAGCACCTGCTGCTGTCAAGCCAGCCAACGGCAGTGCCCAACTAGACTACCCAAGATCTGCCCCAGCAGACCAATTGCAGCAAGTTCTCACCCCTGTTCATTGATCCCTCTACGATTACACAACACATCAATCCAGTCACTCACCATCTCCAGCTCTCACTGTTGCTAGGATCACACCTACCTTCCACGTGTCCTGCCTCAGGTCTGTTGACCATGGACCACTCAACCTACCTGTGTTTCCACCTCAAAAACCTAGGATGGTGGAAGCTGGTCTGGTGTACACAGTTTGCCGGTTCATGAATTCACGATGTTGTCAACAGGGTGTTCAGTACTGTACCTAGTTGATTGGAAAAGGTATGTCTCAGAGGAGAGATCTAGGGTGCTGTCCAGTTTCACTGAGGAGTTCTACCAGACCCATTTGGATCATCTTGTGTCGGAGTGAGACAGTGGTAGGAGAGAGGGGTCCCATCAAGCTTACACAGGCAGGCACCTTCTAGCCTCCACCCAGCCAACAGGAGTCACCTGCCACTCATTTCCAACTCATCACCTGCAGCCTATTTAATCCCAGCTCTCATCCACAGTCCTTGTTCACTCATCGAACCAGCCTGCCTCAACCAGTTGCTCCTAGCCATCAGTTACCCTGTTGTCTGTAAGTTTAGTTTCTGTTCCCTCTTGTTTTGTGGCCTCTCGTGGCTTGTTACTTTGCAGTAGATTATTAAAGTTATTGCTCAGAGCTAAATCGTCTGTACTGCTTTGTTTTTGAGTCAAGCCTCCTCCATTCCCTGACAGCTACATGCTTTACTCCTCTGCCTAAATTCCTAAATGAATTGTTTCTTTCTCTGTATTCCAAGAGTTAACTTGAACTTATCTAAATAATGCAACAAGAAGAGGTAAGATGTTGTTTATAATATCAGTATTTTCCTGATGACAATTTCCATCGTGTGACATTAATATTGTAAATATTTTAGGATTTTGCTGCCTATTTGACGTTTTGTGGGATTGTCCTCCACAATGCCAAAGTGTATGAGACTTCACGGCTTGAAAACAGACGCAATCAGGTATTACCGAGACCAAGAATGTAGCTACACATCTCAGTGTTAACATAAGTACTGGGCAGCAGAAATTGCTTGGCACGTTCACGTGGGGGAGCTGAGGTGACTGTAGGAGAAGGGAGTTGGGGGGAGGATTTCAGGTGAATTCTTGGAGTTGATTCTGTAAGGTTCAAAATACTGGAAAAACAATGTGTTTTTCCAAGATATCAAGCTTTTTCTCAGAAATTACCTAGAACTCCCACGAAAGGTTTGTAACAGATGCTGCCTGGTCTGCTGAGTATTTCAGGCACAAAAATGGCTGAGAGGTGTATCCCAAAATTTGCCATGTGCTCCTTACTTTCCAGCATCTTACATGGGTTTTATTGCCAGAGGTGGTGGTGTACAGAGGGGCAGGTTGGTTGACAAGAGGATGTGAAGTAAAACAATCATCCACTTGTATACTTCAGTGTATGAATTGACAATGGTCTGGAGCTGAGCATCTGAATAGATACAGCATCATCAGCTCACCCTTTTATAAACTCATGAAGCTAAACTCGAGATGAAAAATGCAGGATAAATTCCAAAGAGCAAGGCACAGCTGATTGAACAAATGCTGGGCAAAGTGCACGTAAGTTCAAAAACTGAAAAAAAATTCTGGAAATACTCAGGCAAGATACATGTGATCAAGGAAACAGAGTTAATGTTTCAGATGAAAGTCCCTTCATCAGAACCTGAAATGGTAACTTGATTTCCTTTCAAAGACTCTGGCCTCTGTTATCAGTATTTTAACTGTATTAATGAAGCTTAATTCACTTTGATTCCAAAATCATAAATCTTTTAATTCAAAGAAAGACATGGGAGTCCAGGGACATGGTCTACTTTGTCTTTACGTTGAGCGAGGTGTGTAGATGCATTGTGGTAGTGTAATGATGTATGCTATTAATGTATTTATACATAAAACTTGTGATTAATTATTTAAACGAACAAGAATGCTTAATCAACCAATATCTACAAGATCACTAAAATATTACTGAAATATTGAATACACAACAATTACCTTCTCCAAATTCTTGTTGGAAGAGTTGTTCAATTTAGGTTATTGATACAATCAAAGGAAATAGCATCCATTATCTATGTATCATGTTTTTTTTCAAAAGGTTCTACTTGATCTTGCAACTCTGATATTTGAAGAGCAACATTCCTTGGAAGTAATTTTGAAGAAGATTGCAGCAACTATCCTTTCATTCATACAGGCTCAGAGCTGTACCATATTCATTGTGGATGACAATTCTTCTGTAAGTGTTGTAGTATAGATGATTTAAAATTTGTCTATATTGTATGGTCCTTGCTAATATATGGGATAGGAATATAGGGAAGTACAAAATACTTCAGCTGTTGAATTTCCATAAATGTTCTCTCGAATCACCCTCAAGATAACTAGGACATAGTTGCTTTCTCCTAATGTTGTATGATGATTTCTGCAGGACACTTTAGGAGCAGATTATTTCAGGTTGAATTTGTATTCCATATGTTGTTCGTGTCAGTCTCAGGAGTTTTCATCATAAGGTTGGAGGAAAGTATGCAGACTGAGACAAGTAACATATCCTTCATTCCTTGCAAATGGAAATAGGTTGCAATTTGTGGATTGGAGATGAAAGATGGCTGGTATCATTGCTTAAACCCCAAACAACGAATTACAGTCCCCTCATAAAATAAATTAATTTCCTTGCTTCTGGGGCAGCTGGAATCAGTCTCCATTTGTCCCCACCTATTTACTCCCTGATCCGGTAGTAGTAATAGTTTTCACATTGTTTTGAACGGGCACACCCCATAAAGCACCCTGGAGTGTCTGGTGCCTACCACCTTGGTTCAAATGAGGAACCCATACCCTATTACTGCACATTCTTCCAGCTCAGTCTGAAAGATACCAGTGAATATGATGGCTGTGTGGGTACTAGGAATCATAATCCATAAATAATGGCCAAAATTGATTGGAAAAGAACACTGGCAGCAGATCAGCAATGGCTGGAATTTCTGAAAGCAATTCAGAAGGCACATACATCCCAAAGAGGAAGTATTCTAAAGGCAGGATGATACAACAGTGGCAGACAACATGAAAATCAAGGAGAGAACAAAAGCTAGATGATTGGGGGCTTTTAAAAATCATGAGAAGGCAACTAAAATTGTCATACAGAAGGAAAAGATGGAATGCAAATGTAAGATAGCCGATAATATTAATGAGGATACAAAAAGTTTCTTCAAATATATAAAATGTAAAGAAGAGGTGAGAGTAGATATGGGATAACTGGAAGATAATGCCGGAGAGGAAGTAATGGGGGACAAGGAAATGGCAGACAAGCTAAATAGGTATTTTGCCTCAGTCTTCACTGAGGAAGACACAAGCAGTATGCTAGAAGTTCAAGAGTGTCAGGGGGCAGAAGTGTGTGAAGTTGCCATTACTTGAGAGAAGGTTCTTGGAAAACTGCAAAGTCTGAAGGTAGATAGGTCACCGGGACCAGATGGTGTACACCCCAGGGTTCTGAAAGAGGTGCCTAAAGAAATTGTGGAGGAATTAATAATGATCTTTCAAGAATCAATGGATTCTGGCATGGTTCCTTAGGACTGGAAAATTGCAAATGTCACTCCACATCAAGAAGGGAGGAAGGAAATGATAGGCCAGTTAGTGTCACATCAGTGGTCGGGAAGATGTTGGAGTCGATTGTTAAGGATGTGGATTTCGGAGTACTTGGAGGCACGTGATAAAATAGGCCGTATTTAACATGGTTGCCTGAAGAGAAAATCTTGCCTGACAAATCTGTTGGAATTCTTTGAAGAAATAACATGCAAGAAAGACAAAGGAGAATTGGAAAATGTTGTGTACTTGGATTTTCAGAAAGACTTTGAGAAGATGACACACATGAGGCTACTTAACAAGTTCAGAGCCCATGGTATTACAGGAAAGATACTAGCATGGATACAGCAGGCAAAGAGTGGAAATAAGAGGAGCTTTTTCTGATTGACTGTCAGTGACTAGTGGTGTTTCACAGGATCTTTGTTGGGACCAATTCTTTTCAAGTTATATGTCAATGATTTGGTTGATAGGGTTGATGGCTTTAAAGCCAGGTTTAATGATGATACAAAGATAGGTGAAGGGGCAGGTGGATTTGAGGAAGTAGAGAGGCTACAGAAGGACTTTGACAGATTAGGAAAATAGGCAAAGAAGAGGCAGATGGAATGCATTGTTGGGTAGTGTGTGGTCATGCACTTTGTTCGAAGAAATAAAAGCGCAGACTATTTTCTAAATGGAGAAAAAATTCAAAAATTTGAGGTGCAAAGAGACTTACTACAGTGTCCTCTGCAGGATTCCCTAAAGGTTAAATGGCAGGTTGAGTTGGAGGTTCAATAGGTACATTTAATGTCAAAGAAACGTATACAATATACATCCTGAAATTCTTCTTCTTCGCAAACATCCTCAAAAACAGAGGCGCGCCCCATAAAATGAATGATAGTTAAACATCAGAACTCCAAAGAACCCCCCCAGTTCCCCCCCACGCACAAGCAGCAACAAGGCAACAACCTTCTCCCCCCCCCCCCACCCACCAGCAAAAAATTTTTGTTCAGGGTCTGCTTAGACACGGTGGAAGCTACATGGCAGAACAGGTTTTAGAAAAGGTATTCTTTTCTGTGAAGGATTTTGATATTTGAGACAGATATTTTCCAGAATAACTGATGCCAAGATTAAGGAGGACATTTTTGTTGGTCCACAAACCGAACAGGTAATCATTGACAAGCAATTCGAATAATTTCTAGTGGGACTGGAGAAAATCATATGGAAGCTATTCAAGGATGTTGTTGAAATTTGTCTTGGCAACTACAGAGCACCACTCTACATGCAACTGGTTGACAACATGCTTCAAGCATGCAAAACTGAGAAATGCAACATGTCACGAAAGATTCATTTTCCCATTTAGATTTCTTCCCTGCAAATCTTGGTGCTGTAAATCACGAGCATGGGGAAAGGTTCTACCAGGATCAGGGCAACTGGAATCCATCAATGCTGGCTGATTATTGTTGGACACTTAAGTGAGAAGCCTCAGCCACTGAGTACAAACAAAAACCATCAACAAAATATCTTTAGCTTAGTTGAACTATTGGAAAGCATCAGCACCATTATGCAATTAAATGCATTATATTCAATAAAAGTTAATATCTTATTTCTCTGAATTCCTGCGTGATACAAGTAGTCTGAAATTATATTTGTGTTTAGCTTCAAGTGGTCTATTATAAACAAAAAAAATTTGAGGAAGCAGCACTTTAGAAAAAAGTTGTTATCCAGTGTTAACTGCTTTCAAATCACCTTGGCAAATAAATACTTAGGTTTATTGCTGTTTTTTCAGCACATTGTACAAGAAAAATGATATTTTGTTCCAGACTGGAATGCCATAACAGTCATATCCTTGGCAAGTCATAATAGTTTTGGATCTTGATGTAAGTAGTAAGTATACCACTATATGAACAATGAATTCGATCTAATGTTTGAAAACATACTGTTTCAAAATTAAATCAGCTCAATTCTTTGTCTTCCGTTTTCTTGATCCTGGCACAAACAAAAAAATAGGCTCTAAATCCAAAATGTCTTAATTAACATAACATATAAAAAAATTAATGCAGATACCCAAGAAGGTTTGCATCTTTTGTTTCAATTTTGTAATTTAACTTTTGATAAAGCGTAAGGAAATTATATGTACCTGTAAGATAGATCTCTATTCTGCAAGAATTTAATTTCTTTGGTGGGGTAGGTATTATGAACAAGATGAAATTGTGTGTCTCAGGCTGGAACTAGGAAAGTCATTGGAAAACAGCTTGGGTCTAATTTCCCCAACTCTTTGCAGAATGTTGCACGAAGGAAATAGTAAGACTCCCTGCATGACTCAAGCAAAAATCATTTGAAGTTTTCAAAGATTTCAAAGGTACATTTAATGTCAGAGAAATGTATACAATATACGTCCTTAAATTCTTTTTCTTTGCAACCATCCACAAAAACAGAGGAGTGCCCCAAAGAATGAACAACAGTTAAACAATAAAACCCCAAAGCCCCCCCAGCTCCACGTATAAGCAGCAGCAAAGCAGCAATCCCCCTTCCCCACCAGCAAAAAAAGTATCGGCACCCCCCACCGAGCACTCAACCATGCAGCTAAGTATCAGTAAAGACACAGACTTGTACTCGTAGTACTCGTTCACCCGGTAATTCAACATACCACAGGCTCTCTCTCTCTCCCTAATCAGGGAAAAAGAGGTGTCTCGGTTTCACAGCGAAGGGGTAGACGTAACAAGCAACTCGCTGATTTACGATGTTGAAAGTCTGTTGCGTCGCTTTTTCCGAGCTCCGCGCCCAATGAACTCGGGTCTCTGGCACACAGCCAGCAACCAGCTTGCTGCCTTCGATCTTCCATCTCCCACGACACACTGATTTCCTGCCTCCAGAGCCATGAAATCCTGGAACCCTGGATGCACGCTAGTCTTCTAGGCCACGTCCTTGATATATCGAATAACTGCCAGTTGTGAGACCCCGAGAGCGGGTCCCATTCCCACAAAGAACCGAAGTCAGCATGTAACTCCAGGTCAGGGTCTTCAAAAGAAGCTTGAAAGAGAAAAGTAGAGATATTAAAGATAGAAACGGAGCTGTTTCAGAATATACAAGCAAAGGAGCCACTGTTAGGCGCCATCGTCCTCTTAAACTCCACCTCACCTTCAGGAAAGAACCAGTGAAGAGATCTAAAATTTTTTAGGCTGATAATAGTTTTGAAAGGGGAAATGACTGGCCTGAGGGTAAAAAATAGGAAGTCAAGTTAATCAAGTGGCTTTACTAAAAACCAGCACAGCAAGGTCAAGTGCGTCATCTCCTCGTGTCCTCTACTGTATGATATATGTTCTACATTGTAAATGATGAAAATATGTCATATCTAGCATTGATTTTTTTCAGACTTTGCCCATTTTTAAGGTTAGCAAATTGAGGGATGACAGTCTGAGAGAATAGAAGATTCTCAATTAGGCATCCAATGACAATTTCTGAGGGTAAAAATGGCAGAGAAGTGTTGTAATTTTGGCCACTTCCTACATCTCCTTGACTGCATCTCAGTTCACTCCAAATTCCATAATCCCTTGTCAATCAACAAAAGAAACATCTTGCAGTTTCACTGTTCTATACAGTATAAGGGTGGCATTTCTCTGCTGTGAATTCATAGATCTATTAAAAGAAAAGTGAATATTCAAATATAACGACATTCATAAATTAGTCACACTGTCAGTGCAGGAAGCTGTTCAACCTTTTGTTTAGACTGACCAATATAAGCATACTCAATAGAACTATTCTTAAACAAAGAATTGGAATAGAATGGGAATTGGATGCCAGTGGTTACATATTGTCAACTTCTTCTTTTGGACATTTGTTTCAGTTCATGCTATCAAAATAGGATTTGAAAGAACAGCTCAATGAATAATAAATTTGAAAAGGAAAAAACTAGACTTAACAAACAATTACACAATTGCTAACATTTTGGCATGTTGCATAAAGCAAACTTGCTATTTAGGAGAGTATTTTAAAACCATAACTTGAATAAAATTTAGACGACAGATAATTGGAATAATTTGTTGGAATGAAAGATCTCTATCTTTAATGATGCTGTTGTGTACCATAGAGATTTATAATTGCATTGTTTAGTAGCTAATATAAGTGAACAGAAAACATAGGTGAAACTAAAGGAGTGAAAAACAGAAAAATTATCAGTTATCCCAAACAATTGTGAGATGGCTTAATAAACTGACACATCTTAAATGTAGATCTAGTATATATACTGTAGGTGGTAAAGTACTTAACAGATAAGTTTTGAAAATAAATTAAGATAGTGTTGTTCTATTTTAACAAACATTAGCACGTTTCTTAGAATTTTTATGCTATTATTAGAAAAAGATATTAAATAGGAAAGACATAAAAGTATTTTGACAGCTATTAATTTATGATTTGGACAGTAATATTAGCTCTATCCATATCACAGCATTATTATAGCTTTATTCATGTGAATTTGTTTAATTATTTGAATGATCTGATGGATTAATTGATCATTGAATGTCTTTTAAAAATAATCAGATTACTGCCATGGCAACAATATTATTTAGCTTTAACAAAGAAGCATGAATATCTAATATGCGTTAACACATATGAAGTGTAGGGCTATGCCAAATGCTCGTGGTGTATTTAGACTGCAGTGGAATATTTGGCAGAACAGTATTACTTTTGTTTTTCCTCTCTGACAGTGTTTGAAATTTCCCTTAAATTTAGACTGTGCTGCTAGAGATATCAGCTCTTAGTGACTAGAGCTCAGTTAGATTTTGAAACATCTGGTGACTGAAATCTTGCTAGATTAATCCCTTTGCTACATTGCAATAAATTGTATGGTTTAATTGCATTTTCAGGACTCATTTTCCAATGTCTTTCACATGAATTCAATGGAGCTAGATGATCCAGCAGAGTTCCAGAGGAGGTAAGGCATTGTCTCATGAATCATCATTCCATGAAGCACAAAAACTGGGTTAGAAATGATGAACTTTGCTTTCACAATAAAAACAGTGCAGCTTTTATCCAATCATGCATGCTGCAGTTAAACCATAAATCTGAATTCTTTTTTACTCTGTAAATATCCTGGGGAAATTCATTAAAGGAAGCAATAAGTATACTTTGTTATTTGACTAGATAAATCCCAGTACTTGACATAGACTCTTCCAAATTTTAAACAAGTGAGAGAAACAATAATCAACTCTCAAATTAGCCTTTACAAAACATATGTGTGTACAGTACCTTGAAGAAGTATTCAGCTCCTATTTCTTTGTTCACATAAAAGAGTATTACGACCTGCATTTTGATCAATTTAACTGAGAATTTTTATTTGTGGATCACATGCTCCTTTTTCTCAACAGAGCCCCAAAACAGGGAAATTGTAAGGCATTAACAACTAAAAATTCAAAAACTATAATGTCAGCAGTTCAAAAGTATTCAGCCCCCTTTACTCATAACTTAAACAACCTCTCGCAGCTATTACAGCTAGAAGTCTTTTTGGATAAGTTTCTATTCGCTTTGTACAATGTGATGAAGCAAAATTTGCCCATTCATCCTTGCAAAATTGCCTAAGTTGTGCCAGGTTTGTTTGGGAGCAGTGATGGACAACAGTCTTGAGGTCTTGCCAGAGATGTTTGATTGGGTTAATGTCAGGTTTCTGACTGGGCTACATAAAATTTTCTTCATTAGAAGCCACTCTGGCAGTGTGCTTTGGGTCATTGTCCTACCGAGAGACAAACTTCCTCCTCAGTTTAAGCTTTCTGGCAGAGGCTAGCAGGATCTCTCTGTATTTAGTCGCATTTATCTTCCCATCATTCCTGAGCAGATTCCCAGTCCCTGCTGCTGAAAGGCACCCCCATAACATGATGCTACCTCCACCATAATTTACAGTAGAGATGGTGTTACCTGGCTGATCTTTACAGTACCTTCTAAGTGATGATTTGCAAAGTCTTTATGGGCAAGGATATGCTTTTCTTTAGAGCCAGGACTTCTTCCTTGTCACTCTTCCCTTTTTGTGTGAGGCCTCATAAATTGTGGAGCCATGAACTGCATCTCCAGTTGCAGCCTCTGAATTCTGCAGCTCACTCAGAGAGACTGTTAACGACACAGTAGCCTCTCTTACAAGTGTCGTTCTTCTCGGGTGACTGTTTACTGGGTCAGCCTGACCTAGGCAGTACTAGGCAGTGGTTTCATACTTTTTTCCACTGCATTGAGCTCTGACATATGTCAGTGCATTAGAGACAGTCTTGTACCCTTCCCCAGATTTGTGCTTTTCCCCTGACTTGCCTTGAATGTTCTTTTATCTTCACTTTGGTCTGGTCTGTTGAAAACATACTATATTGTAAGACCTTACAGAGAGAGGAGATACTTATTCAGCTAATCTTCCAATGTCCAACATCAACAAATTGGGTGCATTGGAAAGGTAATATACAGTATTGCACCTGAAGGAAGTTAGATTAGGTTAGATTAGATTCAACTTCATTGTCATTGTGCCGAGTACAGATACAAAGCCAAAGTCAATACAAAGTAGTTAGCATCTCACCAGAAATGCAAAGAATAGTAGTTATTTACAAAATAACTGGAAATAAAAAGTAAGTGCTGTAGTACACAAATATAAAAGTACTGAGACAGTCCAATATGGGTGCAATACTGCTTAGCGCTGTGATGTGAGGTTCAGCAGGGTCACAGCCTCAGGGAAGAAGCTCTTCCTGTGCCTGCTGGTGCGGGAGCGGAGGCTCCTGTAGTGCCTACTGGATGGGAGGAGAGTAAAAAGTCCATGGTTAGGGTGAGATGCATCCTTGATAATGCTTTTCGCCCTGCCCAGACAGTGTTTATGGTAGGTGTTCTCAATGGTGGGCAATTGGGTGCCGATAATCCGCTGGGCAGTTTACACCACACGCTAGAGTGCTTTGTGGTCCGATACACGACAATTGCCATACCACACTGAGATGCAATTAGTGAGCATGCTCTCAATGGTACAGCGGTAAAAGTCCATCAGTATCCTGGGAAAGGGGGTGAATACTTTTTCAGCCTCACCATTTTGGTTTTTAATTTTTAGTACATTGTTAATGCAAGAAAGTCTGCAGATGCTGGAAATCCAAAGCAACACACACAAAATGCACAGGTATCTATGGACATGAATAAACTGTTGACATTTCAGGCTGAGTCACTTCTTCAGGACTGTGAAGGAAAGGGGGAAATGCCAGAATGTAAAGGCAGGTCATAGAATCTAATAGGAGAGAAGAGTGGGCCAGAGAAGAAAGGGAAGACATAGAGGATTTAAATTGCAGCAAGAGGCGGACAGGGAAGAGGTAAAAGAAGCTCGGAGAGAAGCTGTTTTTTTTTAACTGATCACGGCAAAGAGGCTAGACTGCGCAGGCGCATGACGTAGCGCGCCAAAGGTTTAAAAAGAAAGACCGCCATATACAGCGGCCATCGTCGGAGTGGACTGAGGTAGAGTGGGTCGGCTTTGGCTCAATCAGGCTTCGGCGAGAACAGGCAGAATTGAAGTTTGAACGTGGCACAACTGCACAAGTGCGTGAAAGTCGGCCCGTGAGGCAGCGGGAGAATTTAAATAGCAAGCAGAGGCTGAGTAAGAGTTTCACTCCAGGTGAGGTAAGGCTGGGTAAGCTCCTTTAATTAATCTAATTAGTTTAGGAGTAGGTAATGGAGGCAGCAGTTAGGGCAGTTGAGTGCTCCGTTTGCAGTATGTGGGAAGTCAGGGCAAGCACAATTGTCCCTGATGACTACACCAGGTGCATCCAGCTGCAGCTCCTGAAAACTGTGTTAGGGAACTGGAGCTGGATGAACTTCGGATCATTCGGGAGGCAGAGGTAGAAATAGATAGGAGTTTCAGGGAGATAGTCACCCCTAAAAGTCAGGAGACAGGTAACTGGGTGACTGTCAGGAGAGGGAAGGGGAATAGACAGGAAGAGCAGAGCACCCCGGTGGCCGTTCCCATCAACAATAAGTATACCGTTTTGGATACTGTTGGTGGGAACGACCTACCAGGGACAAGTTGCAGTGGTTGTGTCTCTGGCACCGAGATTGGACTCTCAACTCAGAAGGGAAGGGAGGAAAAGAGGAGAGCAGTAGTGATAGGGGATTCGATAGTTAGGGGGACAGATAGGAGGTTCTGTGGAAGAGATCGAGAATCCCGGATGGTCTGTTGCCTCCCTGGTGCCAAGGTCCGCCATATCTCGGATCGAGTTCTCAGTATTCTCAAGAGGGAGGGTGAGCAGCCGGATGTCGTAGTCCATGTAGGGACCAATGATGTGGGTAGGAAGAGTGAGGAGGTCCTGAAAGGTGAATTTAGTGAGCTAGGTGCCAAGTTAAAGGACAGGACCTCCAGGAGGAGGTCCTGCAGTGCCACGTGCAGGTGGGTTTAGAAATAGTAAGATAGTGCAGATCAACACATGGTTGAAGACATTGTGCAGGAGGGAGGGCTTTAGATTTATAGATAATTGGGCAGTTTTCCAGGGAAGGTGGGACCTGTTCCGGTGGGACGGTTTACATCTGAACTGAAGGGGAACAAATATTCTTGCAGGTAGGTTTGCTAGAGAGGCTCCAGTGGATTTGAGCTAGATACAAGGGGGGAGGGGAACCAGAGTGTAGGAACAGATGTATGGGAGAAGGAAGAAAAAGAAGACAGTAAAGTTCTTTGTACTGTTAGAGATAAACAGAGAGGAAGAGGTGGAGAATTTCTTAAATGCATTTATTTTAATGCTAGGAGCATTGTAAGAAAGGTGGATGAGTTTAAAGCATGGATTGATACCTGGAAATATGATGTTGTAGCTATTAGTGAAACATGGTTGCAGGAGGGGTGTGATTGACAACTAAATATTCCTGGATTTCGTTGCTTCAGGTGTGATAGAATCGGAGGGACAAGGGGGGGGGGAGGTGTTGCATTGCTTGTCAGAGAAAATATTACAGTGGTGCTCTGGCAGAATAGATTAGAGGGCTCGTCTAGGGAGACTATTTGGGTGGAATTGAGGAATGGGAAAGGTGTAGTAACACTTTATAGGGGTGTATTATAGACCACCTAATGGGGATCAAGAATTGGAGGAGCAAATTTGCAAGGAGATAGCAGATATTTGTAGTAAGCACAGGGCTGTGATTGTGGGAGATTTTAATTTTCCACACATAGCCTGGGAAGCCCATACTGTAAAAGGGATGGATGGTTTGGAGTTTGTAAAATGTGTGCAGGTTAGTTTTTTGCAGCAATACATAGAGGCACCAACTAGAGAAGGGGCAGTGTTGGATCTTCTGTTAGGGAATGAAATAGGTCAGGTGACAGAGGTATGTGTTGGGGAGCACTTCGGGTCCAGTGATCACAATGCCATTAATTTCAATATAGTTATGGAGAAGGATCGGACTGGACCCAGGGTTGAGATTTTTGATTGGAGAAAGGCTAACTTTGAGGAGATGCAAAAGGATTTAGAAGGAGTGGATTGGAACAATTTGTTTTATGGGAAGGATGTAATAGAGAAATGGCGGTCATTTAAAGGTGAAATTTTAAGGGCACAGAATCTTTATGTTCCTGTTAGGTTAAAAGGAAAGGTTAAAAGTTTGAGAGAACCATGGTTTTTAAGGGATATTGGAAACTTGGTTAGGAAAAAGAGAGATATCTACAATAAATATAGGCAGCATGGAGTAAATAAGGTGCTCAAGGAATATAAAGAATGTAAGAAGAATCTTAAAAAAGAATTTATAAAAGCTAAAAGAAGATACGAGGTTGCTTTGGCAAGTAAGGTGAAAATAAATCCAAAGGGTTTCTACAGTTATATTAATAGCAAAAGGATAGTGAGGGATCAAATTGGTCCCTTAGAGAATCAGAGTGGACAGCTATGTGTGGAGCTGAAAGAGATGGGGGAGATTTTGAACAATTTCTTTTCGTCGGTATTCACTAAGGAGAAGCATATTGAATTGTGTAAGGTAAGGGAAACAAGTAGGGAAGTTATGGAAACTATGATGATTAAAGAGGAGGAAGTACTGGCACTTTTGAGGAATATAAAAGTGGATAAATCTCCAGATCCTGACAGGATATTCCTGAGAGAGGAACCTTGAGGGAGGTTAGTGTAAAAATAGCAGGGCCTCTGACAGAAATATTTCTAATGTCATTAGAAACGGGGATTGGCGTATTGCTCATGTGGTTCCATTGTTTAAAAAGGATTCTAAGAGTAAACCTAGCAATTATAGGCATGTCAGTTTGACGTCAGTGGTGGGTAAATTAATGGAAAGTATTCTTAGAGATGGTATATATAATTATCTGGATAGACAGGGTCTGATTAGGAACAGTCAACATGGATTTGTGTGTGGGAGGTCATGATTGACAAATCTTACTGAATTTTTTGAAGAGGTTATGAGGAAAGTTGACGAGGGTAAAGAAGTGGATGTTGTCTATATGGCCTTCAGTAAGGCCTTTGGCAAGGTTCCGCATGGAAGTTTATTTAGGAAGGTTCAATCGTTAGGTATTAATATTGAAGTAGTAAAATGGATTCAACAGTGGATGGATGGGAGATGCCAGAGAGTAGTGGTGGATAACTGTTTGTCAGGTTGGAGGCCGGTGACTAGTGGTATGCCTCAGGGATCTGTATTGGGTCCAATGTTGTTTGTCATATATATTAATGATATGGATGATGGGGTGGTAAATTGGATTAGTAAGTATGCAGATGATACTAAGGTAGGTGGATAATGAAGTAGGTTTTCAAGGCTTGCAGAGAGATTTAGGCCAGTTAGAAGAGTGGGCTAAGCGATGGCAGATGGAGTTTAATGCTGATAAGTGTGAGGTGCTACATTTTAGTAGGAATAATCCAAATAGGACATACATGGTAAATGGTGGGGCTTTGAAAAATGCAGTAGAACAGGGTGATCTAGGAATAATGGTGCATAGTTCCCTGAAGGTGGAATCTCATGTGAATAGGGTGGTGAAGAAAGCATTTGGTATGTTGGCCTTTATAAATCAGAGCATTGAGTATAGGAGTTGGGATGTGATGTTAAATTGTACAAAGCATTGGTAAGGCCAAATTTGGAGTATTGTGTACAGAATTATAGGAAAGATGTCAAGATGAAAAGCTATTTTTAAAAGCTATTATTAATGCTTTTTGAGATAGTGATTTAGATGCATATCATATTTTTTTACTGAGTTAAGTATTGTATGTAATTAGTTTTGCTACAACAAGTGTATGGGACATTGGAAAAAAAGTTGAATTTCCCCATGGGGATGAATAAAGTATCTATCTATCTATCTATCTATCTATCTAACAAAATAGAGAGAGTACAGAGAAGATTTACTAGAATGTTACCTGGGTTTCAGCACCTAAGTTACAGGGAAAGATTGAACAAGTTAGGTCTTTATTCTTTGGAGCGTAGAAGGTTGAGGGGGGGACTTGATAGAGGTATTTAAAATTATGAGGGGGATAGATAGTGTTGGATAGGTATATGGACAGGAAAGGAATGGAGGGTTATGGGCTGAGTGCGGGTCAGTAGGATTCTGGACAGAATAGAAGATGTTGCTCCTCCACCCTGAGAGTGGCCTCATCTTGGCACAAGCGGAGGTCATGGCCCCGGACAGGTCAGAATGGGCAGTGGTCCCCAGTTTATCACGGGTCTCATTAATGTAGACGAGAGCCCATGGGGAGCACCGAACGCAATAGGTGACCCCAGTAGATTTGCTGGTGAAGTCTTGCGTCACCTGGAAGGACTGCTTGGGGCCCTGAATAGACGTGAGGGAGGAAGTGTATGGACAGGCGTAGATTTAGGCTGCTTGCAGAGATAAATGTCGGGTGGGAAGTTAATGGGAGGGGACAAATGGACAAGGGAATCATGGAGGGTGCAATCCCTGTGTAAAGTGGGAAATGGAAGGGGGGAAGAGGTAAAGTTACATTCAGTGGCAGGATTCCGTTGGAGAAGTGAAAGTTGTGGGGGATGATGTGTTGGATACAGAGGCTGATCGGGTGGTAGGTAAGGACAAGAGGAACTCTTTAGCAGCAGGAAGATGGGATAAGCACCTGGCTTCACCTATCACTTTCTAGCTAGCCTCCCTCCCCCTCCCCCAGCTTCTTATTCTGGCGTCTTCCCCCTTCCTTTTCAGTCCTGAAGAAGTATCTCGTCCCGAAATGTCGACTGTTTAATCATTTCCATAGATGCTTACTGACGTGCTAATTTCCTGACTTTCCGCTTTAGTAAATTGTTGACAGGTTTTGGAATTTTTCTTTTGATTTGACATGATGCGCAATGTTTTGTAGATTAGCTCCAAAACATTCTACCTCAATGTATTTTGAGTTTAGAAAATGAGATCGTAAAATGTGAAAATAATTATGGGGGCTGAATCCTTTTTCAAGGTACTGTAAATACATAAGATAGCTTATATACATAGATTGATTGTATGGATTGATTATGGATAACTCTGAACATCCTCTACATAGCACCATCCAGAGACAGAGAAGCAGTTTCAGCGACAGGTTACTATCGATGCAATGCTCCTCAGACAGGATGAAGAGGTCAATACTCCCCAATGCCATTAGGCTTTACAATTCTACCGCCAGGACTTAAGAACTTTTTAAAAGCTATTATTAATGCTTTTTGAGATAGTGATTTAGATGCATATCATATTTTTTACTGAGTTAAGTATTGTATGTAATTAGTTTTGCTACAACAAGTGTATGGGACATTGGAAAAAAAGTTGAATTTCCCCATGGGGATGAATAAAGTATCTATCTATCTAACTATCTATCTATCTATCTATGTCCATAAAGTGCACAGGAGAGTTTGTACATAAGGTGATAAAGTAGTGGTGGTTGGAAATGTGGAGGAGTGGGTTTATGGGTGGAGCAGTTGATCAGCCTTACTGCTTTGAGTCTGATGGTCCTGGAGTGCATATGCTACATGGCCTCCTCCCTGGTGGGAATGGGACAGACAATGAATGGGCAGGGTGGGCAGATACTTCATGATGTTACTGGCCCTTTTCCAGCACCTTTCTGTATCTGTGTCCTTGATGGTGGGTAGGCTGGTGCCGGTGATGTGTTGGGCAGCTTTGACTATCACTGTACAGCATTCCTGTACTGTGCAGAGCAGATTCCACACCTTGCAGTGATGCAGCATGTTATGTGTGGAGAATGGTGTGAGGTTTTCTCCCATCCCATCCCATGCTAATTATTTTCTTTTACCCATTTTCTTAAGCAAACAAATAAACGGGCTCTTCAAAAACTAGTCACTGTAATTCTAAGGAATGAAAATGGAACTTCCAAAAACTAATGAACAGCAAAGAACAAATTTTGTAACTGTTTTCAGTCAGATTAGATCCTGGGTATGTATGTTATGAAGATTGCACTGGTGAAACATGGTAGTGAGCTTACAAAACTGCTCAATATACTTCATCTGAAATCCACTCACTGAAATCTGTAGCCTTTAATTTTCCCTTTAAGTAACATACTTTTGAACCGTCTTAACAAGTCAGAGACTTTACGATCTTCTGAAGTATTCTCTTAGAATACTTTCCAATAATGTTCACACAACTGATGTCAGTCTCACTGGCCTGTAATTTCCTGGTTTCTGTTTAGAGCCTTTTTTAAACAGCATAACAACATTGGCTATCCTCCAATCCTTTGGTACCTCTCCTGTCACTAAGGATGTTTTAAATATCTCTGCTAGAGCCCTGGCAATCGGTGTACTTGCCTTTTGCAGGGTCTGGCAGAACACCTTGTCAGGCCCTGGGGATTTATCCACACCTCCTCCGTTAACTGTACAGGATCCATGAAGTTGATACCACTTTGCCTACTTCCATAGGCTCTATGTCTATCTCCTGAGCAAATACAGATGCCAAGAATTCACTGAAGATGTCCCAACTATTTTGACTCAACACATGGATTACTGTTCTGGACTTCCAGAAGACAAATTTTGTCGCTTGTGATCCTTTTGCTTTTAACATATCTGTAGAATCCCTTTGGATTCTCCTTCACTTTGTCTGCTGGAGCAATTTCATGCATTCTTTTAGCTTTCCTGATTTCTTTCTTAAATGTTCTCTTGCATTTCTTAAACTCCATAAGCACCTCATTTGTTCCTACTTGCCTAAACCTGCTATGCACCTCCTTTTTCTCTTAACTAGGGCCTCAATATCTCTTCGAAACCAAGGTTCCCTACACTTATTATCTTTACTTTTTATTCTGACAGGCACGTACAAGCTTTGTCCTCTCAAAGTTTTGTTTGTGAAGGCTTCCCACTACCAAGTACGCCTTTGCCAGAAAGCAGCCTACCCCAGTCCAGATCAATCCTGATACCATCAAAATAGGCCTTTCTCCAATTTAGACTTTCAACCCATGGACCAGACCTATCTTTTTGCATATTTACTTTGAAACTAACGGTGTTGTGGTCACTGGATGTAAAGTGTTCCGCTACACAAAGTTCTGTCTCCTGCCCTGCCTCATTCCCTAATAGCATCTCCAGTATCACTTGCTGTCTCCTTGGGACTTCTACGTACCGATGAAGGGATTCCTCCTGAATACATTTATCCCATCTAGTCATTTTATAGCATAGGATTCCAGTTTCATCGATACAGTTGAAAGAAGAGGAGGAGGAAGAGGAGGAGGAGGGGAGGGGAGGAGGATGCAAGCTTGTCTGAAACACTGGGGAATGAGACTTCCTCTACCCAGCATATTGTTAGCAAATATGCAGTCTCTGGAGAACAAGACTGAGATTGCTGTATCATAGGGAAATGAGAAATTGCTGCATTCTATGTTGACAGAGACATGCTCACTCCTGACATACTGGATACATTAGTAAGACCTGGGGGCTTCTTGATGCACCTAATGGACTGGACTGCTGATTTGGAGAAGGCAAAAGGTGGGGGTCTGTGTTTCATGATGCCTGGATGCAGTGGTCTTGTCGCACTCTTCTTCCCTAGAACTGCAACAGCTGATGATTAAATACCAAACATTGTACATACCAACGGTCCTGACTACAGTTCACATTCCAACAAAGGCCGATGTTAAGCAGGCACTTAAGGTCCTGAGTACCATCATCAGCAAACAAGGAACAGCCTACTCCAGCAGCTTTCAGCAAACAGTCAGGGACTTCAATCAGGCATGTTTGAAGAAATTTCTGCCCAATTATCACCAACATATCACATGCAGCACCTGGGATCTCAACACAGTCAACCACTGCCACACTACCAGAAGGATTCCTAGACTGATTTTGGGAAAACTGATTGATTGTTTTGCTATCTACATACAGGCAGAGGCTAAAGAGCATGGCTATGGAGAAAAGGACAACAAAGGGGTGGTCACAGGAGGCTGAGGAGAAGCTACAGGATTGCTATGAGTCAGTGGACTAGGCTGTGTTCAGGGACTCATCAGACGCTCTGAATAGTACACCACATCTGTTGCAGACTTTATGAGAACAGTGTAGACGAGTGTGGCCCCACAGAATTATTCAGAGTCTTCCCCATTCGAAAGCCCTGGATGAACCAACAGATCCACAATCAGCTCAGGGCCAGATCAGTGGCATTCAGGTCTGACGACCAAGTGAAATACAATAGTTCCAGCTATGATCTCCGGAAAGCCAACTCAGGTGCGAAGTGGCAATTCCAGACCAACTTGAAGCAGTGAGGGGTGCTCAACAGTTGTGGCGGGGCTTTCATCTTCTACAAAGTGAGTTCCAGCAACAGATGACAACGAGGCCTGGCTCCCACATGAGCTCAATGCCTTTTATGCTTGCTTTCACCATCAACACGTGGTAACTGGTTCACAAACTCCCACAGTCCCCGATGACACTGTGATTTCAGTCTGTGAGGCAGATGTGAGAGCATCCTTCAGGAGGGTGCAACCATGGAAATTATCTGGCCCAGATGGGGTATCTGGCTGACATGTGCAGGTCAACTGGATGGAATGTTCGCTAAGATCTTTAACCTCTCGCTTCAGCAGTCTGAGGCACATATCTCTTTCAAGCAGGCTTCAATAATACCAGTGCCTAGGAAGAATGTGATAACCTGCCTCAAAGACTATCATCCAGTAGCACTTACATCCATAGTGATAAAATGCTTTGAAAGGTTGGTGATGAAATATATCAATTCCTGCCTGAGAAATGACTTAGACCTGCGCCATTTCACCCACCGTCACCAAGGTCAACAGCAGATGCCATCTCTTTGGATTTTCATTCAACCCTGGAACATCTAGGCAGTGAAGGTGTATGTAATAGAATGCTCTTCATTGACTACAGCTTGGTATTCAGTGCTATTATCCCCTTAAACTAATTAATAAGCTTCAAGACTTTGTCCTCAATAGATTCTTGTGCAACTGGATCCTCAATTTTCTCACTTGCAGACACCAGTCAGTTTGGCAACAGCATCTCCTCCACAATCTCTATTCACATAGGTGCATCACAAGACTATGTGCTTAGCCCCTGGCTCTACTTGCTTTGTATTCAGGACTGCCAGGCATAGCACAGCTCCAATGCAATATTTAAGTTTGCTGACAATACCACTGTCATTGACAGAATCAAAAGTGGTGGCAAATCAGCATATAGGAGAGAGATTGACTATCTGGCCGTGTGGTGCCATAACAACAACCTTTTCCGCAATGCCAACAAGACCAAGGAGTTGATCTGAGAAGAGGAAACCTGAAGTCCAAGAGCCAGTCCTCATCCCAGGATCAGAAGTGAAGAGGGTCAGCAACTTTAAATTCTTTGGTGTTATCACTTCAGTTGATCTGTCTAGGTCCAGCATGTCAATGCCATTATGAAGAAAGCATGACAGTGCCTCTACTTTCTTCCAAGTTCGTGAAGGCTTGATATGTTAACTAAAATTCTGACAAACTTCTGTAGATGTATGATGTAGAGTATATTGACTGGTTTGATCACAGCTTGGTATGGAAATATCAATGCTCTTGAACAGAAATTCCTACAAAAAATAGTGGATATGGCCCAGTCCACCGCAGGTAATGCTCTTGCCATCACTGAGTACATCTACACAGAGCACTGTCGCAGAAAAGCAGCTTCCCTCATCAAGGACCCCCACCATCTAGGCCATGCTCTCTTCTCACTGCTGCCATCAGGGAGAAGGTATAGGAGCCTCAGGACTCACACAACCAGGTTCAAGGACAATTATTACCCCTCAACCATTAGGCTCCTGAATCATAGAGAGTAACGCCACTCAGCACTGAACTCAACGTGTGGACTTACTTTCAAGGACTCTTCATCTCATGTTCTTGATATTTATTCTATATATATATGTGTGTATGTATTTGTGCAGTCTATGTTTTGCACACTGGTTGCTTGTCCATTCAGTTGGGTGCAGTCATTGATTGATTGTATTTACTTTGATTGCCTGCATGAAAATGAATCTCAGGGTTGTATAAGGTGATAGATGTGTACTTCGATAATAACTTTACTTTGAACTTTATTAAATTTACATAAAGAAAAGAGATTGGTAAGAACCATTACAAGAAATATAAATTGGCTTGTTAGGTAAGTGGGTGGTGGTGATATGTGTTGATGCTTTTACAGGGATTTAACTTAAACTTTGGGGTAATGAAGTTCTCCATTTTTTTCTTTAGAACTAATCTGAAAATAAGAAATCTGTGTGAATCCACTTAAGTAAATTATGCTTTTGGAGAAAATTTATCAGCAACACAAAGAAATATTGGGGTCAAGTGTACTGCTCTTCTGATTGTTGAGAGTGGATCAGTTTATCCTAAGCTAAGCATCTGCATGTTGCAAAATGGAATTTTGATGTGAGTCGTAGGTCAGATGCTAGAGACGTCCTCCTCCATCGATGAGTCCAGGGGCTGAGCAAACAAGTATTCTGGGCTTATACACATTGTTTCTGCTCCTTTGATTTATGGCTGATACATCTCGTGCAGGGGTGGCGAACCTTTTTGAGCGCCTATGCCCAAATTGGTGATAATCCAAAAAGTTATCTTGTGTGCCATGGTAATTTTGAGCAGAGATTATCACTAACTGATGACTAAGAAACAATAATTATGGACTTTTCTATGGAAAAAAAGATGAGTCCTGATACATATTACATGAATTTATTGTTTTACTATTAATAGAAGTGTAACACAGACAGATTTAAATAAACAAAGCATTTCAGAAAATCTGTTAAAAATTATTATTACTTTTTAAAGGACAATTGAAAAATAACATCCTTTCCATATAGTGTTGTTATTGTAACTATTTTCTATCCAAATACTGATGTGTTCTCCCAGGTCTGGGAGGATTTCAAAATGTATCATCCAAGATCACCTGTTCTCGCAACTGTCTAGCTGGCAGTAAGCTGGCATGAGGCGTTTCATGTGTGTGAATACATCTCATTGCTCTCAGGTTGTAAAAACAATTATTTGCTGCTCTTTTGGCAGTAAAAATCATCATTATTTATCTTTTTATTATGGGTGGTTCAAATAATTGAGGTGCTGAACTACATGCTGGGTGCCAACAAAATTTTGCACATGCCATGGACTCGTCACCCCTGATTGTGGACCAATGCTAATATGAATAAAGTTGCCAAACTTGATTGCAAAAGTACATGCTCTTCACTTTCCTGAACGCTGATGTTTCTGATTGATTTCTAGCACTGAAAGTCACGTTAAAGTTATTTACTTCCTCAGCTCCAAACGATCAGTTTTAAAGGAGAGGGAAATTAAAGCTTCTCTAATCGGCAGAGGCATTTAAACACTGTTCAAAGTTCTTTGAAAGCAGTTAGCTGTCCAATGACATGAGAGTAGACTGTGAGCAGGTCTTCTAAATGTGCTGCGTGAGGTCTAGTTGTCATAAGTGGGCTGATGTGCCTTGCAGAACGTCTCTATGGAAAGCCGCAATGTGCAGGGCCAGAAATACTGAAGTGTGACTGATGGAATGCATAGGGGTACATGTGCATTTGGCAAGCCAGAACAAGCACAGACCATTCCAATATAAACTGCTCTACATTTCCTAGTAGAGTTTGCGACAGCGGTTTCAAAATTACTGTATTTAACTCTTCCACGCCAGAAGTTGCTGCTAGTTTTACCCAATAATTAATGGGGGTGATGCTGGCCTTCTCATCATTACTGCAAATGATCATCCATTGTAATTGCTATTCAGAGTATAACACTCTCTCTCTCTCTCTCTCTCTCTCTCTCTCTCTCTCTCTCTCTCTCTCTCTCTCTCTCTCTCTCTCTCTCTCTCTCTCTCACTCTCACTCTCACTCTCACTCTCACTCTCACTCTCACTCTCACTCTCACTCTCACTCTCACTCTCACTCTCTCTCTCTCTCTCGCTCTCTCTCTCACTTCTCCTAATAGGCTTTTGTTTTTTACTGACTGTCTCTTATAACTTCTATATTTCTTCTGATCTTCATCTCTTAATTCCAGTTTTTACTTTATCTCATTATTCTGCTGTGTTAATTGTCCTTTTACTCCTTTTCATTATGTGAAAATCTGCATCCATCTTCTTACTTATTAAGCCTGCTCTCACTATTCCTGAAACAGTTCTTCTTGCAACATGACTTTTCTTTCAGCACAGTGGTGAAGCTTGCAGGGTGACACCAGCTCAGTGCACAGTTCCGGTATATCTGTGTGGAGTTTGCATTGTTCTCGTGAATGTAAGGGTTTCCTCCAGGTTCTCCAGTTTTTTTCCCATATCTCAAGACCCTCTGGTTGATAGGTTAACAGACTACGGAATAGATTTTGAGTAGAGTTGAGGGGGATATGGGAAGCATCTCAATCTGAAAGTTTGACTGTCCATCTCTCTCCGTAGATGCTGCCTGACACCCTGCGTTCCTTCAGCGTTTTGTGTGTTAGTGGGCACAAAGGTCTGTATCAGTGCCTATTAACCTTATCTGGCATGAAGTATTTATATGTCAGATCCCCTGTTAGAGGAGAGACAGATCAAAAATCTTCCCTTCTGCACTGTCCCAATTTAATTTAACTCTTTTGAGATATTGGACATTACTGATTCGGGAGGATTAACTCATGGTAGGCTTGTTCCTAACAAGATGCATCAGGCTACTGCCACACAAATTTCAGTAACACCATATTACGATGCACACTGTGGCAATGGAAGATCAAATTTTAAACCATGCAGAAATATTATAATTATTAACCTGTCATTTTACTTTTAGGCTGAGCATTTGACTGAGCTTTTCAGTGTATGGGTAGATGGAACCAGAAGGGAAAAAACAACAACTTTGAGCTGGCCCATTGCTTCGAAAAAGCAATATTCCACTACAAGTTCAGGGTCTTCCACCTTCTCTGCCTGATGGTTCTTTGAAGTAAATGTGTGCTATCTCCCTTTTGTCGTATATAGAAAGAATGGGGTGATGAGGTAGGAAGCTCTTGTTGCCTTGTTGTCTCCGTGGTACTGCCTACCTTTAAGTGGTCGAGCAGAGGAGAGCACAGACAGTCCTCTTGCATTCAAATTTCCCATTAACACCAATTCCAGACAACAAGACGAAAATATTCATCTTTAGTCACCAACATTAACTGTGTTTGAAGTATGGAATGAGGACCTTTTTCTTCCCCACATATTTACACTAATTCCAATAGAACCAGATGTTAAGAGATTTGTGAATACTGAGTGCATTTAGCATTTAGGGGAGATGAGGCTGAGTACAGGGCGACGGTGGGAAACTTGGTCACATGGAGCGAGCAGAATCATCTGCAGCTTAATGTGAAAAAGACTAAGGAGCTGGTGGTGGACCTGAGGAGGGCTAAGGCACTGGTGACCCCTGTTTCCATCCAAGGGGTCAGTGTGGATATGGTGGAGGATTACAAGTACCTGGGGATACAAATTGACAATAAACTGGACTGGTCAAAAAACACCGAGGCTGTCTACAAGAAGGGTCAGAGCCGTCTCTATTTCCTGAGGAGACTGAGGTCCTATAACATCTGCCGGAAGATGCTGAGGATGTTCTACGAGGCTGTGGTGGCCAGTGCTATCATGTTTGCTGTTGTGTGCTGGGGCAGCAGGCTGAGGGTAGCAGACACCAACAGAATCAACAAACTCATTCGTAAGGCCAGTGATGTTGTGGGGGTGGAACTGGACTCTCTGACAGTGGAGTCTGAAAAGAGGGTGCTGTCCAACTTGCATGCCATCTTGGACAATGACTCCCATCCACTCCATAATGTACTGGTTAGGCACAGGAGTACATTCAGCCAGAGATTCATTCCACCGAGATGTAACACTGAGTGTCATAGGAAGTCATTCCTACCTGTGGCCATCAAACTTTACAACTCCTCCCTCGGAGTGTCAGACACCCTGAGCCAATAGGCTGGTCCTGGACTTATTTCCACTTGGCATGATTAACTTATTATTATTTAATTATTTATGGTTTTATATTGCTATATTTCTTCACTATTCTTGGTTGGTGTGGCTGTGACGAAACCCAATTTCCCCTTGGGATCAATAAAGTATGTCTGTCTGTCTGTGATATATTTAACACCCAAGAAGTGTAGATTTAAAAGATGTGTGAGTGTAGCAAGGGTTGAGAGCTGTAAGTGATATCAGCACAAGTGAGAGGAGAGGAAATATCAGAGGTATGAAAGAACTACGGGGTGAGTGAGGGAAGTGTGCATGTTTATAGTAAGCATCTTCTGAGAGTCAGTAAAACACAGTAGAAAAGTGAGGCATATTCGGAATTGCAGTGTGTCACCTAATAGAAGATCATAAGCAGTATTCATGAAATGCACAGCAGCCCTCCTGATTATTAACGGGTAGAACTACAAGTTATGGTATTTACATGGGCCACAGTTAAATGCAGAAATCCAGGAGTTTCTGCCACTGCTATCATGCTCCAACACGGGCTTTGTTGTTCCTGCCTTCATAAATGAAAGCTGAATAGACATCACTCTTATAGCATAGGTTTAAGCTAATTACCCAGGATTATTAAACTTGAACCTGACAGAGTAGCAATCACTTTGTACCTGAAATGTGAAGCATCAAGTTACATTTGTCTCAGAAGATTTCTACCTTTGTAAATCCTTTGAGAAATCAAGAAGTGGCCTTTTCTTTAACATGGCTTTTGTGTTTTGTTACTTTGTACATTTCTTATAATCGGGTGTATTTCTTAATATTTATATTGCTTTTTGTACACTGATTTACAGGTCACTTTTTAAAACTTTCTGTATTGCTGTGTATGAGAATTTATCAATCTAATGAGTTGAATAGTCTCCATAGTGATTCACACGATCTCTAACATTGTAGATTACCAGGAGACTGGAAATATGCATTGTTAAATCCATTAAGTACAATAGATGCACACAAAGTGAATTTATATTTATAGAAAAGATCCATATTAATTTATTTTCAAATCTTACATCAACTTGCATTGCAATATTTTTATTAAATTATAAATTTCTATCATAATACCTGTGACAAAAACCAACCACATTATATTTTCAACACCTGCCATTTCCACAAGTGATTGTAATAGAAATTTGTTAAGACTATTCAGACAGATTCCATTGTAAAATATGAATGGAACACAGTATAAATATTAGGTCAGAAAAAGCTATTTTTAATAAAGAGACTGAATCAATAGAGTAACGTTAACTGTCCATTTCCATCCACAGATACAAAATGTTGGTGGCATGTAGCAGGCCAGGCAGCATCTATAGGGAGAAGCGCTGTCAACGTTTCGGGCTGAGACCCTTCGTCAGGACTAACTGAAAGGAAAGATAGTAAAAGATTTGAAAGTAGTGGGGGGAGGGGGAAATGTGAAATGATAGGAGAAGACTGGAGGGGGTGGGGTGAATCTGAGAGCCGGAAAGGTGATTGGCAAAAGGGATACAGAGCTGGAGAAGGGAAAGGATCATGGGATGGGAGGCCTAGGGAGAAAGAAAGAGGGAGGGGAGCACCAGAGGGAGATGGAGAACAGGCAGAGTGATGGGCAGAGAGAGAGAAAAAGGAGGAGGGGGGAAAAAACTATATCAGGGATGGGGTAAGAAGGGGAGGAGGGGCATTAACGGAAGTTAGAGAAGTCAATGTTCATGGCATCAGGTTGGAGGCTACCCAGGTGTTGTTCCTCCAACCTGAGTGTAGCTTCATCTTGACAGTAGAGGAGGCCATGGATAGACATATCAGAATGGGAATGGGATATGGAATTAAAATGTGTGGCCTCTGGGAGATCCTGCTTTCTCTGGTGGACAGACCGTAGGTGTTCAGTGAAACGGTCTCCCAGTCTGCGTCGGGTCTCACCAATATATAAAAGGCCACACCGGGAGCACTGGACTCAGTATACCACACTAGCCGACACACAGGTGGAGTGTTGCCTCACCTGGAAGGACTGTCTGGGGCCCTGAATGGTGGTGAGGGAGGAAGTGTAAGGGCAGGTGTAGCACTTGTTCCGCTTGCAAGGATAAGTGCCAGGAGGGAGATTGGTGGGAAGGGATGGGGGGGACGAATGGACAAGGGAGTCGCATAGGGAGCGATCCCTGCAGAAAACAGAAGGTGGGGGTGGTAAAGATGTGCTTGGTAGTGGGATCCCATTGGAGGTGGCAGAAGTTATGGAGAATTATACGTTGGACATGGAGGCTGGTGGGGTGGTAGGTGAGGACGAGGGGAACCCTATCCCGAGTGGGGAGGCGGGTGGATGGGGTGAGGGCAGATGTGCGGGAAATGGGAGAGATGCGTTTAAGAGCCGAGTTGATGGTGGATGAAGGGAAGCCCCTTTGTTTAAAAAAGGAAGACATCTCCTTTGTCCTGGAATGAAAAGCCTCATCCTGAGAGCAGATGTGGCAGAGACGGAGGAATTGTGAGAAGAGGATAGCATTTTTGCAAGAGACAGGGTGGGAAGAGAAATAGTCCAGGTAGCTGTGAGAGTCTGTAGGCTTATAGTAGATATCAGTAGATAAGCCATCTCCAGAGATGGAGACAGAAAGATCAAGAAAGGGGAGGGAGGTTTCAGAAATGGACCAGGTAAATTTGAGGGCAGGGTGAAAGTTGGAGGCAAAGTTAATGAAGTCAACGAGCTCAGCATGCGTGCAGGAGGCAGCACCAATGCAGTTGTCGACGTAGCGAAGGAAAAGAGGGGGACGGATACCCGTATAGGCTTGGAACATGGACTGTTCCACAAAGCCAACAAAAAGGCAGGCATAACTGGAACCCATGCGGGTGCCCATGGCTACACCTTTGGTTTGGAGGAAGTGGGAGGACCTGTGAGTCGACTGGTATGGTATACTGCATCGGGTGCTCCTGGTGTGGCCTTTTATATATTGGTGAGACCCGACACAGACTGGGAGACCGTTTTGCTGAACACCTACGCTCTGTCTGTCAGAGAAAGCAGGATCTCCCAGTGGCCACACATCTTATTTCCACGTCCCATTCCCATTCTGATATGTCTATCCATGGCCTCCTCTACTGTCAAGATGAAGCCACACTCAGGTTGGAGGAACAACACCTTATATACCGGCTGGGTAGCCTCCAACCTGATGCCATGAACATTGACTTCTCTAACTTCTGTTAATGCCCCTCCTCCCCTTCTTACCCCATCCCTGATATATTTAGTTTTTTCCCCCTCCTCCTTTTTCTCTCTCTCTGCCCATCACTCTGCCTGTTCTCCATCTCCCTCTGGTGCTCCCCTCCCTCTTTCTTTCTCCATAGGCCTCCCGTCCCATGATCCTTTCCCTTCTCCAGCTCTGTATCCCTTTTGCCAATCACATTTCCGGCTCTCAGCTTCACCCCACCCCCTCCGGTCTTCTCCTATTATTTCTCATTTCCCCCTCCCCCCACTACTTTCAAATCTTTTACTATCTTTCCTTTCAGTTAGACCTGACGAAGGGTCTCGGCCCGAAACGTCGACAGTGCTTCTCCCTATAGATGCTGCCTGGCCTGCTGTGTTCCACCAGCATTTTGTGTGTGTTGTTGTTTGAATTTCCAGCACCTGCAGATTTCCTCGTGTTTGCTTCCATCCACAGATGTTGCCTGGCGTTTTGCGTTCCTCCAGCACTTTTTTTTATTGTTTATCCATTAGGAATTTAATTAATCACTATCACCAAAAGTAGGTTTCAATCATAAGTGATAAGACTCAGCCCAAGAATAGCTTTAACAGATGGTGAGACCTTGCTCACTAGCTCACAAGCATTCAATATGGAGCATAGCACACTACAGTAGTGTACAGAGGTACAGGTGCCTCGGCCCATGTTATCCCTTATAACCTACTCTAAGAACATTTACAGAAGGAAAAAAATTGTTTTAATTAGCAAACAATAAAATACAGTAAATAAATAGCAGTAAATTTTAAAAATGATCTTATGCCAACACAATGACTTTAACTTGCCTTGTGTTCAGTTGGCAGATTTCCCAGCTGAAGTGTTACAAACATTTCAGTTGTTTAGACTCCCTTCTTCCATGAAGAGTCTGATTGACTTAGTGATGATCAGCTCTTCTGAAGGTTGAGAGTGCCACCTTAATTCAGGTATCTGAACTTCCACATTGTTGCAAAAGTGAAGTCCTTAACCCAGCAGGTTTGCAGAAGATCCAGATCTGTCTGTTAAAATATTCATTTATTGTCTTAGTATTTATACTCAGATCAAAATGCTCCATTAAAAATGTATTAATCCAGCATTAAATAAATTGAAGAGTCAGTTAGATTTAGATTTACTACTGCAAATGAATGTAGAAATTACAGATGGGTGCAAGACACAACAGAGCTTAGGGCCTTCTGGTAAAATAAGAAGGAAGCTTTGTTTAAAAAAAATGTATATTATTTATCTAATGGATAGGCAGATTGCTTGTAACTACTGAGCCTACTAACATAAATTTGTTTTTTTCTTAGCAGGAACTACAATATAAATAAAATCAACTATATGTTTGCAAAATATGCTAAAAACACAATGGAAACATTGAATATTACAGATCTTAGCAAGGATAAAAGGTTCATGTGGACAGTAAGTGAATATTTTAAATCCTCAACAAATTTATACAGATTTAGCCCTAGGACTATATAATTTAGTGATATTTGGAATATTCCCAGTAGCTTTTAACCCTATTTTTATTTGCTTGATAGAATGAAAATGCAGAAAGTACAAACAAGCAAATAAAAAGCTTGCTCTGCACCCCAATTAAAAATGGAAAGAAGAATAAAGTTATAGGTACTGGAGCTTCTCTGAACATTTTAATATATGTTTTTGTTGCTTGTATGTGTGGGGTTTTATGTACATTTTTATTCATTCTATCAGCAATCCTTAAATGTTCACTTCATATCTTCAAAGATGTTAGTTTGGTAGAGAAATAATAAATTTTTGGTTCTCTGCGGTCTTAAGTACTAATTTCACTGGGATGCATTAATTATTGAAAAAGCTTAGCTAAATACTGCGGGAGATTCTTGTTCCAATCTAAGTTCTTAGCACTGTTATTACTGAATTGAGAAATTTGGAAAGTACAAATTTAATTGTTCAATTATTCAAAGCTACAGCATGGTAACAGGCCCTTCCAGCTCAAAGTGCCCACGCCACATAACTACACTCATGAACAATTAATCCTTGCATCTTTGGAATGTGGGAGGAAACCAGAGCACTCGGAGGAAACTCGTGCAGTCAATGGAGAGAATGTACATACTCCTTACAGGCAGTGGCACAATTGAACTCCAGTTGCTGGTGTTGTAATAGCACTACAGTAACCATTTATCTGATAAAAAACAATAAAAATTTATTTCCCTAACTCTAAATAGGAATACATCCCTTTGAATTGCAGAACTATGGATGCATATAGATGGACAGATGAAGAATGGTGATGATAAATGTAGAGGGCAGGATCAAGATGAGTGGGTATAAATGAATGGATATTGGTGGATGAAGTGATAAATGGATTCAGACAGATGAACATAGATGAATTAAATTAACTGGGTGAATTTAGATGGAAGGAATTGATGAATGACTGTAGCTGGATAGATATAGATGGTAGACTTTGATGAATGAACATTGATGGATAGGTCTAATTATATAGATGCAGATGGAAGGATGTAATTTAATGGATATTGATGAAATGAGAAGGATGAATGATATAGAAGACTGATAGAATAGATGTGTATTGATTGAAGATGTAAATCAACAGAACTTATAAGCAGGTATAGAGGAAAGATACCTGTTTGCATGCCAGTTAATGGATTTAGATTGTTTAATATAGATAGATCGACTCCGATATAAGGACATAGATCAACGGATGGTGACAGATAGATTGATTATTTCTTTTATGTTCCTCATGAGCATTGAACCTGCATCAGTAACCAAGTTTGCCAAGTCATATGTTCTCTTCAACCAGGCATCAGGCCAAATGTTGTGCATGGAAAGATAGGAATTTATTATGTAATAGAAGAGATTTTCTTATGGACCATGTGTACATTCCTGCTAGTCTAGACAAAGCTTTAGTAAATCCCTAGATGTCAGCTTATTGTAAAGAATGGAGGAATGGTTTTCGGGGACCCAGGTAAAGTTTTGTTTAAGTTACATTTAATTAATTAACTTAATCTAAATTATTAATTCCTTTTTCACATTTTAGATAATATTCTTATTCTTTAAGTGGAGAATGCCAGAAGTTCCCCATAAAGTCCAGGCTTATATCTCTGACGGAGAAACATCATTTTTTTTAGCAAAAGTGGACTGAAATGTATAGAAAGAGAATGAAATTCATCTTTGTGATAGAACGGAGATGATAATAGTGTATCAGCTACTCCTTTGCATTCCAGATAATTTTCTCTTCCAAATGTGGAGGAAATGCACAATGGGCTACTGATACATGGTTGGATTTTTTACATATATTACATATAAATATATCACATTGCTCCTCTCTTATTAAGGAGGTTATTTTTGTTAACATGATATTTAACCTTTGAGCAGTGTTTTATAAATGTATGCAACATTAGAACTACCTTTCTTCTTTAAATGAAGAACTACAAACTTAGTCCTTTAATCTGTTTTCAGAATATTTCTGATTTCCTTACAACTTTTGATGTTTAACCAATTTTTAAACCTTTTGGTTTTAGATTTGAATTCAAAAAAAGAGCAGTTTCTCTGTCATATTGGCTTGGATTTGGCATCATTTCTTGAAGTTTGCTTTGGATCCAATTTGGACTCATTTCATAATGTAGTAGAAATTAAACTGCTGGATACTAATGCAGGGCGTCGACCCAAATGGTCAACAATTCCTCTACCTCCATAGATGCTGACTGATCCACTTTGTTCCCTCAGTAGTGTGTTTATTTGTTCCAGATTAAGGTATCTACAATCTCCTGTGTCTCCATTTTGTAATGCAGTGGGACCTGTTCTGCCTCTTAAGGTTCCTCTTGCTTCCGGTAAGATGGTGGCACACTCGGTCGCAGTGGTTTCTACAGGGTCAACAATAGGTGCTACTGACCTACTTAAATGTATTTATAGACAATAGACAATAGGTGCAGAAGTAGAACATTCGGCCCTTCGAGCCTGCACCGCCATTTGAGATCATGGCTGATCATCTACTATCAATACCCGGTTCCTGCCTTGTCCCCATATCCCTTGATTCCCCTATCCATAAGATACCTATCTAGCTCCTTCTTGAAAGCATCCAGAGAATTGGCCTCCACTACCTTCCGAGGCAGTGCATTCCACACCCCCACAACTCTCTGGGAGAAGAAGATTTTCCTTAACTCTGTCCTAAATGACCTACCCCTTATTCTCAAACCATGCCCTCTGGTACTGGACTCTCCCAGCATCTGGAACATATTTCCTGCCTCTATCTTGTCCAATCCCTTAATAATCTTATATGTTTCAATCAGATCCCCTCTCAATCTCCTTAATTCCAGCGTGTACAAGCCCAGTCTCTCTAACCTCTCTGCGTAAGACAGTCCATTAATCCCAGGAATTAACCTTGTGAATCTACGCTGCACTTCCTCTACAGCCAGGATGTCCTTCCTTAACCCTGGAGACCAAAACTGTACACAGTACTCCAGGTGTGGTCTCACCAGGGTCCTGTACAAATGCAAAAGGATTTCCTTGCTCTTGTATTCAATTCCCTTTGTAATAAAGGCCAACATTCCATTAGCCTTCTTCACTGCCTGCTGCACTTGCTCATTCACCTTCAGTGACTGATGAACAAGGACTCCTAGATCTCTTTGTATTTCTCCCTTACCTAACTCTACACCGTTCAGATAATAATCTGCCTTCCTGTTCTTACTCCCAAAGTGGATAACCTCACACTTATTCACATTAAACGTCATCTGCCAAGTATCTGCCCACTCACCCAGCCTATCCAAGTCACCCTGAATTCTCCTAACATCCTCATCACATGTCACACTGCCACCCAGCTTAGTATCATCAGCAAACTTGTTGATGTTATTCTCAATGCCTTCGTCTAAATCGTTGATGTAAATCATAAACAGCTGTGGTCCCAATACCGAGCCCTGTGGCACCCCACTAGTCACCACCTGCCATTCCGAGAAACACCCATTCACCGCTACCCTTTGCTTTCTATCTGCCAACCAGTTTTCTATCCATGTCCATATCTTCCCCCCAAAGCCATGAGCTCTGATTTTACCCACCAATCTCCTATGTGGGACCTTATCAAATGCCTTCTGAAAATCGAGGTACACTACATCCACTGGATCTCCCTTGTCTAACTTCCTGGTTACATCCTCGAAAAACTCCAATAGATTAGTCAAGCATGATTTGCCCTTAGTAAATCCATGCTGGCTCGGCCCAATCCTATCACTGCTATCTAGATATGCCACTATTTCATCTTTAATAATGGACTCTAGCATCTTCCCCACTACTGATGTTTTAGGCTGACAGGACGATAGTTCTCTGTTTTCTCCCTCTCTCCTTTCTTAAAAAGTGGGATAACATTAGCCATTCTCCAATCCTCAGGAACTGATCCTGAATCTAAGGAACATTGGAAAATGATTACCAATGCATCCGCAATTTCCAGGGCCACCTCCTTTAGTACCCTAGGGTGCAGACCATCTGGACCTGGGGATTTGTCAGCCTTCAGTCCCATCAGTCTACTCATCACTTCCTAATGTCAATCTGTTTCATTTCCTCTGTTACCCTATGTCCTTGGCCCATCCATACATCTGGGAGATTGCTTGTGTCTTCCTTAGTGAAAGCAGATCTAAAGTACTCATTAAATTCTTCTGCCATTTCTCTGTTTCCCATAACAATTTCACTCAATTCATTCTTCAAGGGCCCAACATTGTTCTTAACTATCTTCTTTCTCTTCACATACCTAAAAAAGCTTTTGCTATCTTCCTTTATATTCCTGGCTAGCTTGCATTCATACCTCATTTTTTCTCCCTATATTGCCTTTTTAGTTAAGTTCTGTTGTTTCTTAAAAACTTCCCAATCATCTGTCCTCCCACTCACCTTAGCTCTGTCATACTTCCTTTTTTTTAATGCTATGCAATCTCTGACTTCCTTTGTCAACCACTGTGGCCCCTTTCCCCCCTTTGAATCCTTCCTTCTCTGGGGGTTGAACTGATTTTGCATCTTGTGCATTATTCCCAAGAGTACCTGCCATTGCTGTTCCACTGTCTTTTCTGCTAGGCTATCCGTCCAGTCAACTTTGGCCAGCTCCTCCCTTATGGCTCCATAGTTTCCCCTGTTCAACAGCAACACTGACACCTCCGAGCTGCCCTTATCCTTCTCAAATTGCAGATAAAAACTTATCATATTATGATCACTACCTCCTAATGGCTCCTTTACTGCAAGATCGCTTATCAAATCCTGTTCATTACAAAACACTAAATCCAGAATAGTCTTGTCCCTGGTCAGCTCTCGTACAAGCTGTTCCAAGAATGCATCCCGTAGGCACTCTACAAACTCCCTATCCTGTGGTCCAGCACCAACCTAATTCTCCCAGTTCACCTGCATGTTGAAATCCCCCATAACTACTGCAACATTACCTTTGCCACATGCCAATGTTAACTCCCTATTCAACCTGCACCCAATATCCATGCTACTGTTTGGTGGCCTGTAGACAACACCCATTTGGGTCCTTTTGCCCTTACTGTTCCTCAGTTCTATTCACACAGACTCTACTTCTCCTGACCCTATGTCCCCCCTTGCAAAGGACTGAATCTCATTTCTTACCAACAGGGCCACCCCACCCCCTCTGCCCACATTTCTGTCCCTACGATAGCACGTATACCCTTGTACATTCATTTCCCAGGTCTGATCTCCCTGCAGCCATGTCTCTGTTATCCCAACAACATCATAGTTACCCATTCACACCCTGGGCTTCAAGCTCATCCGCCTTATTTCTGACACTTTGTGCATTCAGATATAGAATTTTTAGTCCATTTCTCCTCTCTCTGTTTGAATCGCAGCCTATTGTGCTTAACCCAGCTCCCCGAACTCCATTCGGGCTATACGCACCTAAAATTTTGTTGTCCTTCCTAAATTTACTTATTCTTTCAACACATTTAACTTCAAGTTCCATCAGACCATCCCTCTCTACATGTGTCATCCTTATCACTTGTTCCGCCTCACCTTTCTCTACTACACACTTAATATTCCAGAACCGTGTAGTCCCCACCTGTCCTTTATTCTTCCTCTCACTATCCTCTCTCACATTCTGGATCCCCGCCCCCTGCAAATTTAGTTTAAACTCCCCCAAGAAGCACTAGCAAACTTCCCTGCAAGAATGTTAGTACCGCTCCAGTTCAGGTGTAAACCGTCTCTTCGGAACAGATCCCACCTTCCCTGGAACAAAGCCCAATTATCTACAAACCTGAAGCCCTCCCTCCTGCACCATCCTCTCAGCCACGTATTAATCTTTATAATCTTTCTGTTCCTTGCCTCACTCGCACGTGGCACAGGTAGCAATCCTGAGATTGTTACGCTGGAGGTCCTGCTCTTAGCTTCACACCTAACTCCCTGAACTCCCTAGACAGGACCCCCTCACTCATCCTACCCACGTCATTGGTCCCTACATGGACCACAACATCTGGATTCTTGCCCTCCCTCTCGAGAATAACCTGCCCCCGATCTGAGATGTCTCGGACCCCGGCACCAGGGAAGCAACATACCATCCGAGATTCCCGATCTTCCTCACAAAATCTCCTATCCGCCCCCCTGACTATAGAATCCCCTATCAATACCGCTCTCTTCTCTTCCCTCCTCCCCTTCCTAGTCGAGGGTCCAACCTCAGTGCCAGAGACAGGACCACTGCAGCTTGTTCCTGGTAGGTCATCCCCACCAACAGTATCCAAAACGGTATACTTATTGTTGTTGGATAAGTAACCAATAACAATATTGGTTATTGTTATTGGCCACAACAATATTGGCCACAGGGGTGCTCTTCTCTTTCTGTCTGCTCCCCCTGCCTCTCTTGACTGTCACCCATTTGCCTGCTTCCTGTCTTTTCGGTGTGACTACCTCCCGATAACTCTTATCTATCTCTGCCTCTGCCTCCCGAATGATCCGTAGTTCATCCAGCTCCTGCTCCAATTCCCTAACTCGGTCTGATGGGAGCTGCAGCTGGATGCATCTATTGCAGGTGTAGTCATCAGGGACAACTGTGTTGACCCTGACCTCCCACATACTGCATACGGAGCACACCACTGCTCTAACTGTCTCCCCCATTACCTGATCCCAGATTAGTCAGAATAAATGAAAAGCACGTACTCAGGCTCACTGATTTCTTCTTGCCGAAGTCCTCTTGCGCTGAGCCAAAGCCCAGCACTCTGCTCCTGCACACTCCGCTCCTGAAAGTGTTCTGCTATACATTAAGAACTTAAAGTACTGCCGGACTATACTATCAGCAAGATGTTTGCTGGCAGAGAAAGTGCAGGAGCCGTGCAGTGTGCCGCTGCCTGAGTTGATGGAGACTTACAATCTAATAGCAAGTGGCCGTCTTCATCGCTTTCTTATGATCAGAAGACTCTTGATCATTGTTAATCATGTGTGCCGCAGATTTGATTCGCTGATTTATTGGCTGAGTGCAGAGGTGGGTAGCAGGGGAGCTGCAAGGCCTCAGTCATAATGTGGACTAGGCCTGAGATTGCAGAGTCACCTGTTTACAGCCGCCAGGAGAGAGGCGTCGTAGCCAGTGTGCTCCACCAGGGGGCGGTGTGGAGTGACGTCAGCGATGGAATCGGAGCTGTCCCTCCAGTGTTTGCTCCACAGAAGTCATCTCTGCTGTGGTCAACTGCTGCTTTTGGTGGCGTTCAGTGGAATCAAGGCCTCGAGCCGCGGGGTTACCTGTTTTACAGTGCCGGGACAGAGCCATCTGAGCTGGAGTGCACCACCAAGGGCAGCTTGGTGCAGCATCCGTGTTGGAATCAGTGCTGTCCCCCTCCTCCGTGGCCGAAGACAAGCTCTGTTGTCATCGACTGAAGATTTCAATGGACTGAAGGGTTTGGACTATATATTTTGCATGGTTATATTTTAGTGATATTCTATATGGTCTTGATATCTTGAATATGTGAGGACTAGGCCTCGAGGTGTGGTGTCACCCGAGAGAGGCACCGGAGCCAGTGCACTCCACTAGGGGTGGTGTGGCATGGCATCCAGGCTGGGGTAGGTGCTGCACTCCAGAGTTTGCTCGGCAGAAGACTAGCTCTTTTGTGGTCAGAACTGTAGATTGGTGATGTGAGTTTTGGACTATTTTACTGTGTGGTTGTGATATTATGTGTGCTGTGTGTGACTCTTTGTATTCTGTTTTGCACCTTGACCCCAGAGCTCTGCTGCTTTGTTTGATTGTATTTATGAATATTCATGCATGATTGAATGAGAATTGAATTAAAGAGTGCATTTATGCAAATTCTGTCATAAATTTTAGCTGAGTATTTCTTAGTTTTCAGTGCAGACTCGGCAAAGCTAAAAATGTCTTCCAATTAATGAGCAACATATGGAGATCGACCAAGTACAGCAAGGTGAAGCTGTACCAGAGCTGTGTTCTCTCCACGCTCTCGTACGGGTCAGAGTGCTGGCACATGACAGAGAGGGACCTTGCCAAGCTGTCATCATTCCACAATCTCTTGCAAGATCCTCTGTGTTTTCTGGCCAAGAAAGATTACAACCACGACATGGCCACAAACATCATCACCTGTTCTCACAGCTGTCCAGCTGGCACTAAGCTGGCATGAAACATTTCCTGTGAAAGCATCTCATTGCTCTCAGGTTGTAAAAACAATTATTTGCTATCTTAGTTAGCAGCAAATATAATTATTATGCTACTTTTTATTATGGGTGGTTCAAGTAATTGAGGGGCTGGACTGTGGGATGTGGGAAGATGGAGATGTCTAGTGGCCCTGACAACTACAACTGTGAAAAGTGCATCCAGCTGCAGCTTCTAACAAACCGTGTCAAAGAGTTGGAGCTGGAACTTGATCAACTCCAGCTCACTCGAGAGGCTGAGGGGGTGATAGAGAGGTAGTTACATCCAAGGTGCAGGACACAGGCGATGGGTGACAGTCTGGAGGGGAAAAGTGGTTAAGGAGCCAGTGCAGAGTAGCCCTGTGGCCATCCACCTCAACAACAGGTATGTCACTTTGGATACTGTTAACCTTACAGCGGAGAGTCACAGTGGCTGAGTCTTGGATCTCTGACTCAGAATCGAAGGGAGAGAAGAGGCATGCTGTGATGCAAGAGGGTTCATTAGGGGAACGGAGAGACGGTTCTGTGGGTGAGAATGAAATTCCCAGATGGTATGTAGCCTCCTGGGTGCCAGGCTCCAGAATATCTCAGATGGAGTCCCCAGCATCCTTAAATGGGCAAGTGAACAGCCAGAAGTCATGGTACCAGTGCCATGGGTAGGATGAGTGACGAAGTTCTGCATAGGGAGTTCAAGGAGTTAGGTGCAAAATTAGAGGGCAGGGTTGTGATCTCAGGATCGCTACCCATGCCACGTGCTAATGAGGCCAGTACTTGGAAGGTTATACAGTTTAATACATGGCTAAGGAGCTGCTGTACAAGAGAGGGCATAAGATTTGGATCATTTGGGCTCTCTTCTAGGGAAGGTGGGACCTGTACAGAAGGGATGGTTTGCACCTGAACTGGAGGGGAATTAATATCCTAGTAGGAAGGTTTATTAATGTTGCAAGGTTGTATTTATACTAGAATTGCTGGGGGATGGGAACCAGAGTGCCAGAACAGTGGAGAGATTGTGGAGGAAGATGTTGATCAGATCTCAGTCAAAGTTAGGAATTAAAACATTGAGCATGGTGCAACTAGTGTTCTGAGCTGTGTATATTGAAATGTATTGCAGGAAAGGTGGATAATAATGCTCAAAGTGAGGAGGCTGGTTTACAAAGTCAATATGTAGTAAGGAGAGGCTGTTGATAGGGCAAAATTGCAGTCAATTGCAGTCAACAGACACAAAATGCTAGTGGAACACAGCAGGCCAGGCAGCATCTATAGGGAGAAGCGCTGTCGACGTTTTGGGCCGAGACCCTTCGTCAGGACTAACTGAAGTTACGGAAAATTATACGTTGGACCTGGAGGTTGGTGGGGTGGTAGGTGAGGACAAGGGGGCAACTCTGCTCTCAAACGCATCTCTCCCATTTCCCGCACATCTGCCCTCACCCCATCTGCCCGCCAACCCACTCGGGATAGGGTTCCTCTTGTCCTCACCTACCACCCCACCAGCCTCCAGGTCTAATGTATAATTCTCCGTAACTTCCGCCACATCCAACGGCATCCCACTACCAAGCACATCTTTCCCTCCCCCCACTTTCTGCTTTCCACAGGAATCGCTCCCTACGCGATTCCCTTGTCCACTCATCCACCCCATCCCTTCCCACCGATCTCCCTCCTGGCACTTATCCTTGTAAGCAGGACAAGTGCTACACCTGCCCTTACACTTCCTCCCTCACCACCATTCAGGGCCCCAGACAGTCCTTCCAGGTGAGGCGACACTTCACCTGTGAGTCAGCTGGTGTGATATACTGCGTCTGGTGTGGTCTTTTATATATTGGTGAGACCTGACACAGACTGGGAGACCGTTTCGATGAACACCTACACTTGGTCTGCCAGAGAAAGCAGGATCTCCCAGTGGCCACACATTTTAATTCCACGTCCCATTCCCATTCTGATATGTCTATCTATGGCCTCCTCTACTGTCAAGATGAAGCCACACTCAGGATGGAGGAACAACACCTTATATACCGGCTGGGTAGCCTCCAACCTGATGGCATGAATATTGACTTCTCTAACTTCCGTTAATGCCCCTCCTCCCCTTCTTACCCCATCCCTGACATATTTAATTGTTTGTTTTTTTCTCTCTCTCTGCCCATCACTCTGCCTGTTCTCCATCTCCCTCTAGTTCCCCCCCCCCACTTTCTTTCTCCCAAGGCCTCCCGTCCCATGATCTTTTCCCTTCTCCAGCTCTGTATCACTTTCGCCAATCACCTTTCCAGCTCTTAGCTTCATCCCACTCCCTCCGGTCTACTCCTATCAATTCGCATTTCCCCCTCCCCCCCCCACTACTTTAAAATCTTTTACTATCTTTCCTTTCAGTTAGTCCTGACGAAGGGTCTCGGCTCAAAACGTCGACTGTGCTTCTCCCTATAGATGCTGCCTGGCCTGCTGTGTTCCACCAGCATTTTGTGTGTGTTGTTTGAATTTCCAGCATCTGCAGACTTCCTCATGTTTGCAGTCAACAGGATGAGTTGCAAGACAAAAAGTGAACAAAATCAAAAAGGGTGAATACAGGACTGAAGGTGTTGTATGTGAATGTGCGCAGTATACAGAATGAAGTTGCAGCACTGTTGCAAATTGGCAAATATGATGTAGGCGTCATTGAATCACGGCTGAAAGATTATAGCTGGAATGTTAATGTCCAAGGATAGGCAGGAAAGCAGAGGGGTGAATTGCTGAAAAAGGTGACATAGGATCGGAAGGTGATGAATCATTGTGGATAGAGATAAGGACCTGCAAGGGTAAAATGACCTGACGGGAGTTGTATGCAGACCTCAAACAGTAGTAAGGATGTGGCCTACTACATTATTGTCGGAGACAGAAAATGCATGCCATAAGGACAATGTTAAGACAGTCATGGGGGATTTCAATATGCAGGTAGATTGGGAAAAATCAGGTTGGTGCTGAATTCCAGGAGGAGCAATTTCTAGAATGCCTACAAGATGGCTTTTTAGAGCAGCTTGTGGTTGAGCCCACTAGGGGATCAGCTGTTCTGGATTGAGAGTTGTGCAATAAACCAGAATTGATTAGGGAGCTTAAGGTAAAAGAACCATTAGTGGCAAGTGATCATAATATGGTCATATTCATCCCGAAATTTGAAGGAGAAACTAAAGTCAGATGTATCAGTATTACAGTGGAGTAAAGGGAATTACAGAGGCATGAGAGAAGAGTTGGCCAGAATTGATTGGTAAAGAACACTGGCAGGGATGACAGCAGAGCAGCAATGTCTGGAATTTCTGGAAACAACTCGGAAGGAACAGGATATATACATCGCAAAGGAAAGATTCTGAAGGAAAGATGACATAACTTTGTCTAACTAGAGATGTCAGAGCCTGCTTTAAGCAGAGATTCTACCCAGTAGTTTTCTCACCCTGCTTCCAGATTCTTGTCAAAAGCTTGGAGCTTCCAAAACTTATACTAACCTCTGATGAAAGAAAGAGATCTCAGGTGATGCAAACAATCAGATGGGGAGAGTTTCCAGCAAAGGGTTTTAGGGGTGGGTACAGAAATTGGAACCTATGTGGAAACATTCACATGGAAAAGTTATCAAGGGCTAGGTGTAATTAATTGGGTAATAGTAAGAAGAGAGAAAGAAAATCAAATGCTGAGTCATCATAACGTGCAAATTCCATCACTTACACAAAGAAGACTTTTTTTTGGATATCCTTGAGTTAAAAAATATAATTTAGTTCTTAATTATTTACTTTGTGGAGTTGAAATATTTGATCCTTTTAGGAAATTGATGACAAAACGATGTTGTAGTAAAGCATGCTTAACATCTAATCAGTTCAATGTTAACATGAGGTACTATTGCCAATCTATAAGACTCTGGTTAGACCATATCTGGAGTATTGTGTTCATTTCTGGTTGTTTCACCATAGGAAGAATGTGGAAGCTTTAGAGAAAGATAATTACCAGGATGCTGCTTGAATTAGAGAGTATGTCTTATGAGGAATGGTGGAGCAAGTTCAGGTTTTTCTCTTTGAAGTGAAGAAGAATAAAAGATGATTCAACATGCAATTGTGAGAGGCACTGGTGGACAGCCAGTGCTTTACTCCCAAGATGGCAATGGCTAATACTGGAGGACATTCGTGTAAGGTGAATGGAGTAAATTTTAGAGTTGTTAGAGATGTCAAAGTTAGGTTTTTTTATGCAGAGTGTTAAGTGTCTGGAATGTACTGCCGGGGCTGGTGTCAGGGCTGATACATTATTTAAGAAACTCAGATAGACAAGTGGAAAAAAATAAAATTTGAGGATTATTGACCACGTAGGATGGAAGGGTGAGATTGATTTTTGAGCAAGTTAAAAGGTTGGGCCTGTAATCTGCTGTACCTTTCTATGTTCTTTGTTCTAAATGCATTTGTAATTGTGACTGATGAAATAATCATGTTTTCATAATTTTTGCACCCAAGTGTTTAATGATTTACACCTGCTGTCATGCTGAAACCTATTTTCAGTGCATGTCGTTATCTTTTACCTTCTGAACTTCCTGTCAGCCTAATCTGAATTATTTTCTGAACCACTGTTGCTTCTTTGTATAGCTTTGTCTCGTATACCTTTTCATCTGTTGATTATTACTTGACTAATGTTAACAGCGACAATATGGGTTTTGTTAAATCATTCTGATTTATTTGATTTTATATAAAATTTGTCTCATTAAAATGACATACGATCCCTACACATTTTAAAATTGGTAGTGAAAAATAACATAAATAGAAATGTAGCAATGTACACAAATGATTAATAAAGCCCCTGAAAATCTGTTGATTGAAAATGTTGTGCAAGGGTCTGAAAACACCCTAGAATCTTGAATAAGCTTGCCATCAGAGTATCTTACAAAGACATTCTGCTTCCACCCTTAAAACTTGAAAAGCAATATCAAAAATTGCTTCTGTCATTCTAATGTAGAATAAGGTATGCAGCCCTTAATCTCTGCATCAAATGAATACAAATTGTTGTTTCTTTGGTGCATAATTTTTTGTGCATGAGTTATATAATACTAAAGTATCACTACATTTAGATTACACAGGTGAAAATAGATTCTTAAATATAAAGCTATTCATGAAATTGGCATTATATACTATATAGTACTATTTTACAGGCTGATTTTAAGACAAAAAAAAAATTAAGACAAAAGACAATTTTAAGAATTGTAAGACAAAATAGACCATGACTGATTCAATTCACCTTGTACTTTTCTGGATTATGAATGATTCAATGAGAAACACGTTTTGATTAATCACAGCAATCCTGGGCAGTTATCTGCAAAATGCCCTGATTGAGACAAGGATACCACAAATCTATAGTTTTCACATTAACTGTGCGAAGGAAATGCCCACAGGCGCCAGAGTTTCCAAACGAGGTTCCAAAATTGTCCGATAAAATATTTACAAAGGCATTGAAAACTAGCATATTAGGAGATTAGCTTAATTATTTGCAAACAAAAATCAGATTGGGAGGGCACCAGATTCAGATTTCGTACTCTCAATTTCAGAAGATCAATGTTGTCAGAAATCCTGGAATTACCTCCTTTTTACAATATATAGCATTTGTTGTACATTTAAAAATCTTAATAATCTTATGGGAGAAAGTTGCCAGAACATGCAGTATTTAAAAGCCGAACACACTCAAAGGCACGTGGTCTTTTTCAAATTATAGGAAAGATATCAATAAATTAGAGAGAGTGCAGAGACGATTTACTAGGATGTTACCTGGGTTTCAGCACTTAAGTTACAGAGAAAGGTTGAACAAGTTAGGTCTCTATTCATTGGAGCGTAGAAGGTTGAGGGGGGATTTGATCGAGGTATTTAAAATGTTGAGAGGGATAGATAGAGTTGACGTGAATAGGCTGTTTCCATTGAGAGTAGGGGAGATTCAAACGAGAGGACATGATTTGAGAGTTAGGGGGCAAAAGTTTAAGGGAAACACGAGGGGGTATTTCTTTACTCAGAGAGTGATAGCTATGTGGAATGAGCTTCCTGTAGAAGTAGTAGAGGCCAGTTCAGTTGTGTCATTTAAGGTAAAATTGGATAGGTATATGGATAGGAAAGGAGTGGAGGGTTATGGGCTGAGTGCGGGTAGGTGGGACTAGGTGAGATTAAGAGTTCGGCACGGACTAGGAGGGCCGGAATGGCCTGTTTCCGTGCTGTGATTGTTATATGGTTATATGGTTATAAATGCAAGCTCGGGCTGCAAAGGAAGACTTGATCCTGTTTGTTTCTTACTAGACAAGTTGGGTTAAAATGATCACTTCGGTGAAGTTTTACGTCACCTCCCCATTTGTCAAATAACAGATCAAAGATCCACGAAGAATAGGCATAGGGCTGATTAATGACTTTCAGTTATGTATTAGTACTTTATATGTGGTTCCTTTTAACAACACTCCCAGAGAAACTGTACAAGAACTGTGAGTCTGGCTTTGTAGCTCAGCTGCTCTAAGTGACAGATACTTCTAAATAAAATTGGAAGAATTTGAATAATCCACCAGAATATCAGTTTGTTTTGTGGCTGTAAAAGATTGCATCATGCTGGCAAATAGGTGCCCATTATTCCAACCTCTGTGTAACATAATTTCAAACAACTACTTACAATGAACCAAACCTAAACACACAACTGTTAAAACATAGTCACAGTTAAATTATGATTTTAATTATCTGTGATTGTGCTCTGCAGGTGTCTGCCAGCTGGTGAACAAAATAGGTGAAACTTTTGACAAAATCAAGGCCTTCAACAAAAACGATGAGCAGTTTCTGGAAGCATTTGCCATTTTTTGTGGCTTGGGCATACAGAACACTCAAATGTATGAAACTGTTGAAATGGCAATGGCAAAACAGATGGTGACCCTTGAGGTAAGGGACATAAAGATGGAGCCTTTGATTTCTGTCGCAACCTTCCAAGCTCATTATTTGGTCCATCCTTATCCATTGATCTTCCTTCCCCAAGTAATTTGCTCTTCCAGAAATACTGTAGCTAGAGATATAATATCACAATTACTCTCCAAATGCTTTATGCTCATTGAAGGAATTGATCAAGCACTGTTACTAATGCATTTACATATATCTCAAGTCACTATCCAAAGGAAACCTTTTGGTATGGCCTGACCCTCTCATTCCTGCTATATGCAGCTGTAACGTGAAAGTTTAATCTTTCTGCTCTTCAAAAGCTGCTTCCTGCTGTGCCAGTCACGGATTGGCCTGTTTAAAGGATGCGGCAGCTTTCTCCCATTGGCTGACTTTCACGCCATGGCACCAGCTTCCGGTACTGGGCACCCTAGGGATACAAGAATAGCATGTGCGAGAGCCTCGGTCTCTTTTTGTTATGGAGCTCCCCTTCAGACTGGGCTGCAACCAAGGCTGAAGGACCATTGGGAAAGTGTGCTGCAGGAAGTTGGGCCTGTTCACATACTTAGATAAGTACCTGTTTAGTGTTGCAGTTGTGTAACTTGGGGGGGGGGGGGGCTTAACTAAGTACCTGCCTGAGTTAGAAGTCTTACTGAATGATTAACATTGTAGTTTTGCAACTTGGGACATAAGTAACTACTTGTTTGACTTTGCTGTTTGTAAATAAATGGTTAATGTGCCGACTTGCAACATGTCTTTGTCCCACCTACTGAGTCCACATAACACCAGCCTAAAGAATATTATCTATATTCAGGAAGACAAGGCTATGGGTAATTAGGTTTCACTGTTTGTTTATAAATAAATAGTTAATGTGCTAAGTTTCAATCAGTTTTTTTCTGTCCCACCTATCAAATCTGCAAACTTACTTCTGAATAACATCAGCCCTTATAATATTATCTATATTCAGAAAAATTTAGATGTGTATGACTAAATTAGGGCTGATAGGTAGGGATTATGGCTTACAAAGAGCCCTTTATAAGAAACTTCTTTGGTTTTGACCTGTGTAGCCCGGGAGAGTCTCGTGCTAGTTGTTAGCCCACAGAATATAACACATAATCAAGGCCTAGACTCCTAAATACTCAGACTGTAATACACGAGAAGATGCTGTCCTTTACAGTATTCCAGATTAAAGGTCACTGACACTGGGGATTGTCGGGTCCTTTCTGCTGTCCTCTGTGACAGGCATTACAGATAATGCACTCATTGGTGTAGGTTTGTGCTGGGATATTCAAATTTTAAGAATTCTACCAACTTTGCTTTCTCACTGGAGTTTTGCTCTTTCTAAAACTTCCCACCTGTACGGTTTCCACTGGCCCTTCATCCTCAGAAATCAAATGCATATTTTAAAGAGGAATTTTCCATTTTACCAGCTGGTTATGGCAGATTCCCTTTAGTTCCTCTTGGTTTAGGAACTGAAGATAACTGGTTAGAAAATGGGAATATTGATATGGATTTTCGTTAAGAAGCAACCAGAAAAAACACAAAAAGAACAGAATATGTTGAAGGATTACAATGGGTGGGAAGTGCATGCAGATCACTTACATTGAAAGTTTGCCTCCATTCTGTGAAATTCTAAGGGCTGCATAATTGCTTGACCTGTTCCATCCTTTGTGTTTGCTTCCTGTTGGATACCCACGGTGACACCTGCCGTTCAACAGTCGAGTGGCTTGTAGAGCCTTGGAAGTCTCACTGTCATGACTATTCCATGAAGAGGAGCATCCATCAGTGGGAACTTGACTTCAGCCTTGTTTGGACAATGACCTCCAGGCAGCCAATACAGTCAGAAAGCTTTTTCCACCATGATTAAATTTAGAGATTGTGGAAAGTCAATTAAGTAGTTACAAAAATATAAATTACTCTTTAATTAATTGAAATGTAACTAATTTATGTAAATAGATGAAAAATATTGATGTTAATTTCAGGCATAATAATGTGTTCAGAACATACTTCGATGATCTTTTTAGGTACTTTCATATCATGCATCTGCTACTGAAAATGAAACTGAGGAGCTTCAGGTAACAGCGGTAAAAACACTTTTTTTTCATCTGCATACTGTTATTTTGTATATATTTAATTAAAATTTTAATTACACCTAGGTTGTGACCATATCTGCTAACTTCTGATATTTGGGCAGGTAAATTTACAGAGTTTCATCGGTGGTGTAAGTGTCAAAACCTTTGTTCCTTCCAAGGTTAATCAAGGGGAAATAGTGAAGCATCCAAGAATGGATATAAGACAAACAGTTTGATAATACATTGAAAAGGGGAGGTAGTTGGAGGTAGATGTCATTATATGGAAAATTTCATATATGTAAGTGTATATGAAGAAAAATCTCTGAATGATTTCTCTAAAGGGCATTCTACAGATGTAATGAAGAGAGGGATAAACATAGATCCTGAGACATTGAAGCAGAGTTAGGCCATCATATCTGATCTGCTGTTCCATCATGGCTGATCCCAGATTCCACTCAACTCCATACACCTACCTTCTCACCATAAGCTTTGATGCCCTGACCAATCAGGAAAGGATCAAGTTTTGTCTTAAATATACCCATGATCTTGGCCCTCACAGCTGTCTGTGACAGAACATTCCACAGATTCACTACTCTCTGGCTAAAAACAATTCCTCCTTAACTCTGTTCTAAAGGGTCACCCCTCAATTTTGAGGCTGTGACCTCTAATTCTGGATACCTCCACCATAGGAAATTTCCTCTCAATATCCACCTTATCGAGTCCTTTCAAAATTTGGCAGGTTTTAATGAGGTCCCCCAGCATTCTTCTAAATTCCAGTGAGTACAGGCCCAAGGCTGCGAAACGCTCCTCATATGTTCACCCCTTCATTCCGGGAATCATCCTCATGAACCTCCACTGGACTCTCTCCAATGACAACACATCCTTTCAGAGATATGGGACTGTTGACAATACTCCAAATATGGCCTGACTAGTGCCTTAAAAAGGCTCAGATTATCTCCTTGCTTTTATATTCTATTCTCCTTGAAGTAAATGCCAACAGTGTATTTGCCTTCTTCACCACAGGCTCAACCTGTAAGTTAACCTTCTGGGGGTCTTGCACAAGGACACCTAAGTCCCTTTGCACCTCTGATGTTTGAAGTTTCTTGTCATTTAGATAGTAATCTGCACTTTTGTTCCTTTTACCAAAATACATTATCATACATTTCCCAACACTGTGTTCCATCTGCCATATTTTTTCCCATTCTTCCAATTTGTCTAAATCCTTCTGCACTAGCATTGCTTCCTCAGCACTACCTACCCCTCCACTTGTCCTTGTATCATCTGCAAACTTTGCCCACAAAGCCAACGATGCCATTATCTAAATCATTAACAAACAATATGAAAAGTAGCGGTCCCAATACTGACCACTGAGGAACACCAGTAGTCACTGGCAGCCAACTAGAAAAAGCCCTGTTTATTCCCAATTGCTGCCTCCTGTCTGTCAGCCATTCCTCTATCCATGCCAGTATTTTACCTGTAATGCTATGGGATTTTATCTTGTTAAGCAGCCTCATATATGGCACCTTATCAAATACTTTCTGAAAATCTAAGTAAATGACATTCACTGTCTTGTTTGTCCACCCTGCTTGTTACTTCCTCAAAGAACTCTAACAGATTTGTCAGTTAAGATTTCCCTTTCTAGAAACCATGCTGACTTTGACATATTTTAACATTAGTCTCCAAGTACCCCGAAACTTCATCCCAAATAATGTACTCCAGCACTTTCCCAACCACTGAGGTTAGGCTAACTGGCCTATAATTTCCTTTCTTTTGGCTTCCTCTCTTCTTAAAGAGTGGAGTGACATCTACAATTTTCCAGTTCTCTGGAACCATGCCAGAGTCAAGTGGTAACCAATGCATCTGTTATCTCTTCAGCAGCCTCTTTCAGAACTCTGTGATGTTGTCCATCAGGTTCAGGTGACTTGTCCCCCTTTAGACCTTTGAGTTTGCCTAACACTTTTTCCTTTGTAATATCAATGGCACTCACTCCTGCTCTCTGACACACTGCTAGTGTCTTCCACAGTGAAGACTAATGCAAAGTACTCATTAAGTTCATCTGTCATTTCCTTGTCCCAAATTACTACCTCACCAGCATCATTTTCCAGTGGTCCAATATCAATTTTCACTTCCCTTTTGCTCTTTATATAACTGGAAAAAGTTTTAGTATCCTACTTTATATTATTAGCTAGTTTGCCCTAATATTTTGTCTTTTCTCTTCTTATAGCTTTTTTAGTTGCCTTTTGTTCCCAATCATCCAACTTCCTAGTCACTTTTGCTACCTATATGCCCTTTCCTTGGATGTTATGCAATCCTTAATTTCCCTTGTCAGCCACAGTTGCCTACCCCTTCCATTTGAGAACTACTTTTTCTGTGGGACATATCTATCCTGTGCCTTGTGAACTACTCCCAGAAACTTCAGCCACCTCTGCTCTGCCATCATCCCTGCCACTATCCCCCTCTAATCCACTGGGCAAGCTCCTCTCTCATGCTTCTGTAATTCCCTTTATTCCATTGCAATACTGATACATCTGACTTATGTTTCTCCCTCTCAAATTGCAGCATGAATTCAATCATATTATGATCACTGTCTCCTAACCATTTCTTTATCTTAAGCTCCCTAATAAAATCTGGATTATTATACAACACCCAAACTAAAATAGCCTTTCCCTGAGTAGGCTCAAGGACAAGCTGCTCTAAGAAGCCATCCTGTAGGCATTCAACAAATTCCCTTTCTTGTGATCCAACGCCAACCTGATTTTCCCAAATCCCCTTGCTTATCGAAGTCCCCCATTACAATCCTTGAGATACACCAAAATAGAAAGGATAGAATTACTGTTAATTCTCTGCCTGTATTGCAGATGAAACAGTGAAAAGGACCTTCTGAACTATGAAGGAGTTGTGTTGGAGGAAGTTACTGTGTTTCACCATGTGAAAGGCTCCAGAAAGGTTGAAGTGAACAACGATGGTTAAAATAAACATGATCACAGTCGTTGAGGATATTATTATGAAATGGCTTAAAGAAACTTGTATTTCAGTGCTCTCTGAACGATTACTTTGTTCTGTCACATCATGTCTTAGTTAGAAATAAAAATTAAAATAGGAAAAACAGTAAATCTTGGTAACCATTCATCTTATGTTATGTTCATTCTTATAGGAATTATTTTCTTTTTTATAGGTCAAGACAGTACCTTCTGCTCATTCACTTAAGCTTCTAGATTTTAGCTTCAGTGATTTTGACTTGTCTGAAGTTGAGACAACATTGGCTGCCATCCGGATGTTCACAGACCTGAACTGTTTACAGAATTTTCAGATGAAGTATGAGGTATAACTAATTTTGAGAGCCACCATTGAGTTGAATTTTTTATATTGGTAGAAAGGAAGACAGTAATGTATTTTGGTAGGAGGGATGAAGAAAGTACTGTTAAAAACATTGAATTTTGAGCACTGTATCTTATAGATACAAGAACCTGATTTGTTTAGAAAAAGGAAGAAATTGATTACATTTTACATAACTTTGAATCAAATTCTTTAAACTGGAATGTAGTATAGAACCCATGTATCTTTCCTACATTCTCAATATGAAATTGGTAGAATTTATGAAACTTGCAACCATTTGGTCTGCAAGTGGGTTGAGAAGTACAGGTGTTCCCCCCCCCCCCCTTCACAAAGGTAGAGTGTTCCTATGAAATCTTTCTTAAGCCGAAATGGTGTAAAGCGAAGAACCATTAATTTATATGGGAAAATTTTTTGTAAAAGCAAAAATCCTCTTTGTAATGCAAAAACAGGTTGCCAATGTAGGTCTTTCGTAAAAGCGAAGTGGCATAAAGCAGGAGACACCTGTACTAGTTCTGTGTCTATAAAGGTAAATGCTTTTATTCTGTTCTCCTGTATTCTCAAGTAGAAATGAGGAATTGGCAACAAAACTCTGAATCCAAAGCTGCTGCCATTTTTACAAGCTTGAAATTATCTGTCAGAAATTTGCCACCCACTTATTTGGGACCTTGTTGAAATAGATTGACCTGACCTTCAGCTGAGTGAACCTGTATGATGCCACATTTTCCAATAGCATCACAATGTGAGTCGGGAAGGTGGGTGAAGAACAACCCTCAGGCATAACACAGTTAGCAAAATCTTTGACAACCAATGTAACCATGCATCAAAAGCAATTAAAACTTCTACCTTTCAGAAACGTTTAAGAATTACTAGAATCTATTAACAATATTCAAATTGTTATAAATAATATGTTGATAAAAAAAATTTTAAAAAGTTAAAACAAAAACATTTAAATGAAATTAAATAATTTTAAACTACTTTTTAAACAATAGTAATACTTATCATGGTCTGTTACAGCTGTCCTCCATTGAAATTATTGAAAAACTCATTGCAACACTTTTATTATGTGCAAAAATCTAAATGTTGTTGGCACTTACATAAGAAGTATAGTTGGAATTACCTGGAAAGTCCAGCCTATGACATCCCTCTGGAAAATGTTGTATTTTCTCAGCCCTGCTCTTCTTGCCTGGTATTCGATGCTCAGAGCTCTGTTAATGCTGTAAATGATAAAGAGCTCCTGATGTTACCATATTAAATAAAAACATTCTCTTATGGACAGTTATTTCTAAATTTCCTTGTTATTTATTTGCTGTCATTCCCTGCTTGAGAGAGTTTGTCCTTATCAATGTTTTTCAGCTGCAAAGCTCATTCAGGACAAATTACCTTTCTATTTACCTTTCTGTGGGAAGTGTTTTGCCTTCATTTCTCATTGTCTGCATTGAAAGAAAGGGAATTATGGTTTGATGTTTAGATAATTTTAAAATAGTAAAATAATCTTTAATATCCTTAAAGATTATTTTAAAGATCTTTAAAATAATCTTAAAGACATATTTTTAAATATTGAAATCTTCAATATGTTTAAAGATTAGTTTATAATAAGTCATTACAATTTTTTTTAGTTAAGTGGCCATTCTCTTACTAACGTTTTGTCACAACTAACTGATGTTTATGTTCAAATAAAATTGAAAATTGTATAGGAAAATCCCAAGAACTTTCACGGTGATTCAGATCTATTTCACAGATGGAGGACATCCTTTGACAGCTTTCATCTTCTAGTGTTGCCAATATTCAGTATAAATTGTTAATACAGTGTAAGCAATATGGTGAATAATCATTCAAAAACTCCCACTGCATAGATGAGAATATTTTTTCATATTATATTGGGAATGGAACAAAGCCATTTATTCTCTAGTGCGAGGAAACTAAGTACAGTACACAAATAAAACAAGATGAGTAGCTTATCTTACCCTATGTGGTAAATGCTTTCAGCTTGAGACATATTTTTAATCTTCTACTTCATGTATATCATCCATTCCAAATGTGCTTCTGGTATTTTTTGAATTAATAGTAAAAGTTTATAGGTTTGACCCCAAAGCTCTGATTTTTTCTGGAAGTAGGGTAAGATTCAATGTGTAGCATATAATGTAATTGACCAACACAAAGTACACTGCAGATGCTGGGGTCAAAGCAACACGTACAACATGCTGGAAGAACTCAGCAGGTCGGGCAGCATCCGTGGAAACGAGCAGTCAATGTTTCAGGCCAAGACCCTTTATCAGGACTGAAGAGGGAGGGGGCAGGGGCCCTATAAAGAAGGTGGGGAGAAGATGGAAGGTGCCAGGTGAAAAACCAATCAGAGGAAAGATCAAGGGGTGGGGGAGGGGAAGCAGGGAGGGGATAGGCAGGAAAGGTGAAGAAGGAATGTAAGGGGAAAACACTGTGGGTGGTAGAAGAAGGCAGAATCATGAGAGAGGTGATAAGCAGCTGGAAGAGGAGGTGGAGTAGAACTGGGATGGGGGAAGGGAGAGGGAGGGAATTACCGGAAGTTGGAGAATTCGATGTTCATGCCAATGCAACTAATACTAGATAAGCCTCAGCAAAGCTAAGCCACAAGTGCTAGGTCTATTTCCCAAATATTGCTAAGTAACTTAGAAACAACAGCATGCAACTATAAAGTGTGCAGACCTGGGTCCAGTTTACAAACTTGACGGTACTGAATTCCCTGCCCTGAAAATGGATGTAATGATTGCGTGCACAAGTAATCCATTGCATTGAAATTTCACTGCAGTAGTGGGATTATAGAAGACTGATTAACTAACTTAGAACACTTTCAAACTCACTCATTTATCACTACCTACACCCCCCACATCTCAGTCCCTGCCTCCCCATCACTGTTTGAGAAACTGGAACTAATTTTGTAAGCAAAATAGCCTAATGAATCAGTAATCTAAAGACACATTCATATTACACCAGATGAACCTGGACATTACATTTGCTAAAGCAAATAATCAGAAAATATAAAGCAAAATCTTACTTAGATTGGCTTCTAAATTGACAATTACACCATAGAAGACTGAGCAAGCATGCAAGTCTATTGGTATAGCACTTTTCAAATACAAGGCAGTTCAAATGGCTTTACAGGAGATTATAATTAAAAGCTACAGTGAAAAGAAAAGTTTTAAGCCTCAATTTAACAGAACTTAAAGTTGGGGCAGACTTCGGGTCCTCTGGAAGGTTGTTCCTGATTTGTGGAGCATGGTAACTAAAAGCTGCTTCACCATGTTTAGGTTTGACCCTGGGGACAGTAAGCAGACCCGAGAGCTCAGGAAGGTCTATAATGCAGCAAGAGATCGCGGATGTATTTTGGCCCCAGGTCATTCAGTGCTTTATAAAACAGTAAGACTTTAAACTCAATCCTCTGATAGACAGCCAGTAGAGCGATTTGAGAACTGGGATGATATGTTCTACTTTCCTGGTCTTAGTGAGGACAATAGTGGCACCGGTCTGAATGAGCTGCTGCTGTCTGAGGGATTTTTTGCAGAGATCTGTGAAAACGCCATTACAGCAGTTAAGCCTACTAAAGATACATGCATGGACGAGTTTTTCTAAATCTTGCTGAGACCTAACTCCTTTAACTCCTGCTATATTTTTAAGATGGCAGTAGGCTGACTTTGTAATTGCCTTAATGTGCAGTTAAAATTTAAGTCAGAGTCCATCACAACACCAAGGCTTCTGGCTTGTTTTGTGGTTTGCAATGACTGGAATGTGAAGTGAGCACTGATTTAGATGGAGAATAAGAGTGAAGGGGTGCTATTCCGACTGAGGTCTGTGACCGGTGGTGTTCCACAAGGATCAATGCTAGGATCTCAGTTATTTGTAACATACACTCAGTGGCTGCTTTACTTGGTATCTCCTGTACCTAACAAGATGGACACTGAGTGTATGTCTGCGGTCATCTTCTGCTGTAGCCCATCCACTTTAAGGTTCGACATGTGGGTTCAGGGATGCTCTTCTGCACACCACAGTTGTAAAGTGTGGTCATTTGAGTTACTATTGCCTTCCTGTCAGCTTGAACCAGTCTGACCATTTTCCTTTCTCATTAACAAGGCATTTTCACCCACAGAACTACCGCTTTTTTTTATCGCATCATTCTCTGTAAATTCTAGAGACTGTTGTGCATGAAAATCCCTAGAGATCAGTTTCTGAGATACTCAAACCATCCCATCCGGCAGCAACAATCATTCCACATGCAGTGAGCTGCCCTGGGGAGTGTTGTACAATAGAGAGGTTGAGGAGTACAAGTACATGGTTCCCTGAAGGTGACGTCACCGATAGACACAGTGGTGGAGAGGGCATCAGTGAATATAGAAAATGAAATGCTGTATTTGTACAGGATATTGGTGAGGCCATGTTTGCAATATTGTGCTTACTTTGGGCCACTTTGCTAAAGATATGATGCCATTAAGCTGGAAAGAGAGCAGAAAAGGTTTATGAGGATGTGGAATGGTTGGAGAAACAAGAAATTGAGGGCATGGTGAGAGGGAAAAAATTTAATAGGAACCTGAGGGGCAAGTATTTTACCCAGCAGGTAGTTAGCATATCAAATAGACTGCCAGAGGTCGTGGTTAAGGCAGGTACATTAACAACATTTCAAAGACACTTGGATAGGTGCCTGGATCAGAAAGGTTTGGAGAAGGGGTTCCCAACTTTTTTTATGCTTTGGACCCCTACGATTAACTGAGGGGTCTGTGAACCCCAGGATGGGAACCCCTGGTTTAGAGGGAAACATGGGTAAATTGCACTAGCTTAGATTGACATCTTGGTCAGCGTGGACTCACTGGGCTGACTCTGTGAATCTAGTGAGCGGTAGCACCATTGCGTTGATCCAAGTTGAATATTTCTTTCTATAAAGTCGCAGTTACGTAACTATTGATTCTTTTCCCCCTCTCACAGGTTCTTTGCCGTTGGATTTTAACTGTTAAAAAAAACTATCGAAGGCATGTAGCATATCACAATTGGAGGCATGCATTCAATACCACTCAATGTATGTTTGCTGTGCTGAAGTCTGGCAGGATTCAGGTTTGTTCCTATTCATTTTGCATTTATGTGCTCTATTATTGCTGCTGATTATTATTCAGGCTCAGCTGTGATCCCTCATGTTAGATAGATCTTGAGTATAACAGTGATTTTGCATACCTCTTCCTCCACTTGTTTAACATCCACCTACTCTTAAAATAGAATATTTTCTCAAATTTAGAATTTAAAAGTCCTGTTGCCTTTTGTTACAGAGCAAGTTAACAGATCTAGAGATTTTAGCTCTCATCATAGCAACACTGAGTCATGATCTGGACCACAGAGGAGTGAATAATGCTTTCATAAAGAGGTAAATGTAATGAGTCAAACATATTCTCGACAGTGAATGGATATTAGTACTGATGTGTCGTTATACTGTGTCTTTGACTGGTTTGCGAATGAATTCAGGGCTTCAGTCTCTCCCAAATCTATAACTTTCTCCAGCCTTTTAATCCTCTGTAAATTCAGGAAATTTGGTCTAATTTGCCCCACTCTGTTTTCATTGCTATAACATTAATGCTTGTGTTACTTAGGCTGCCAAATGCTTGAATTAGTATCAATCTTAGAGCAATACAGCACGGATAAAGGCCTTACAGCCTAATGCCGACCAGTTCTCCAATCTCCTGTGTTTGGCCCATATCCCTCTAAACCACACCCCTCCATATACCTATCGAAGGGCTTCCTAAATGATACTAATATACCTGCCTCACCCACTTCTTCCAGCATCATGTTCCATATACCCAAAGATGCTCCTCAGGTCCCTTTTAATTCATTCTCTGTCATCTTAAATCTGTGGCCCTAGTTTTCCCCTACCCTGGGGAGAACACTGTTACTACCCGCTTTATCTACACTTCGTACAATTTTAAACATTTCTATAAGGTCACCCACTCATTCTCCCATATTTCAAGGATTAAAGAACCTCTGCTTATAAATCAGGCCCTCTGGTCTTGGCAAACTCCTCATAGATCTTTTTGCACTCTTTCCAGTTTAACCACATTTGCCTTCAACAGGATGACCAAAATTGTATGCATGCAGCCTCACCAATGACTTACGCAACTACAACATAAAAATGGATTCACTTTAAATAAACTTCTACCCCTCCCTCATCAAGATATGCCTTGCAGTTACTATCACAAGGGAGAAGGTGCTCAAAAAGCTGAAAGACCTAAGGGTGCATAAGTCACCCGGACCAGATGAACTGCACCCTAGGGTTCTGAAAGAGGTAGCGATAGAGATTGTGGTGGCATTAGCAATGATCTTTCAAAATCATTAGACTCTGGCTTGGTGCCAGAGGACTGGAAAATTGCAAATGTCACTCCACTCTTTAAGAAAGGAGGAAGGCAGCAGAAAGGATATTGTAGACTAGTTAGCCTGACCTCAGTGTTTGGGAAGATGTTAGAGTCAATTGTTAAGGATGAGGTGATGGAGTACTTGGTGACACAGGACAAGACAGGACAAAGTCAGCATGGTTTCCTTCAGGGAAAATTTTCCCTGAGAAACCTGTTGGAATTCTTTGAGGAGATTACAGGTAGGATAGTAAAAGGGGATACAGTGGATGTTGTAAATTTGAACTTTCAGAAGGCCTTTGACAAGGTGCCACACATGACGCTGCTTACCAAGTTAAGAGCTCATGGTATTACAAGAAAGTTACTGACATGGTTAGAGTACTGGCTGGTTGGTAGGAGGCAGTGAGTGGGAATAAAAGGATCCTTTTCTGGTTGGCTGCCAGTGACTAGTGATGTTCTGCAGGGGCCGGTGTTGGGACCGCTTCTTTTTATGCTCTATATCAATGATTTAGATGATGGAATAGATGGCTTTGTTGCCAAGTTTGCAGATGATATGAAGATTGGTGGAGGGGCAGGTAGACTTGAGGAAACAGGGAAACTGCAGAAGCACTTAGATCAGGAGAATGGGCAAAAGAGTGGCAAATGAAATACAACGTTGGAAAATGCATGGTCATGCACTTTGGTAGGAGAAATAAACGTGCAGACTATTTTCTAAACAGGAAGAAAATCCAAAAATCTGAGAAGCAAAGGGCATTGGGAGTCCTTGTGCAGAACACCCTAAAGGTTAACTTGCAGTTTTGAGTCGGTGGTGAGGAAGGCAAATGCAATGTTTGTATTAACTTCGAGAGGTCTAGAATACAACAGTAGGGATGTGCTGCTGAGGCTTTATAAGGCAGTGGTGAGGCCTCACCTTAAGTATTGTGAACAGTTTTGGGCTCCTCACCTAAGAAAAGATGTGCTGGCATTGGAGAGGGTCCAGAGGTGGTTTACCAGGATGATAGTGGGAATTAAAGGGTTATCCTATGAGGAATGTTTGATGGCTCAGGGTCTGTACTCTCTGGAATTAGTAAGGATGAGGGGGGATCTCATTGAAACCTTTCAAATGTTTAAAGGCCTAGCCAGAATAGATTTGGAAAGGATGCTTCCCATGGTGGGGCAGAGCCTCAGGATAGAGGTTAAAACAGAGATATAGAGAAATTTCTTTAGCCGGGGGTGGTGAATTTGTGGAATTTGTTACTACATGCAACTGTGGAGGTCAGGTCATTGGGTGTATTTAAGGCAGGGATTGATAGGTTCCTGATTGGACATAGCAGCAAAGGTTACGGGGAGAAGGCTGGGGACTGGGGTGGAAGAGGGGAAAAAGAATCAGCTATGATTGAATGGTGGAGCAGACTTGATGGGCCAAATGGCCTAATTCTGCTCCTAAGTCTTATGGTCTCATCATACTGCCCTGCCTTGAGTATCACGTGGACAGCTGGGACGCAACATCCGCGGCGGGCCCCAACCAACAGAGGGCCTCAACTTACAAATCATATTTTCCCACCGTCCCATCAACCCCCAATAATTCTACCACCCACCTTCAAAATGGAAGTAATTTATATTGGCCAATAAACCCGCACCCCCCCCCCCAAGCTGCACATCTTTGGTGTGTGGGAGGATATCAGAGCACCCGAGGAAAGCCACTCAGTCACAGGGAGAACACACGAAGTTCACACAGACAGTTCTGGAGTTTCAGACTGAACTGGGGTCACCGTGCTGTGGAGCAATAGCTCTGGTAGCTGCACTGATTCCTTGTGAATTGACACTTCTGCATGTAACAGCTATTTCCTTGTCCAATCAAAATCCAACCTTCATGTTATTCCCTGAGGTTGTTTCAGGGAGAAAAACAGTATGGTTCTTGAAATAAAGCCGAAAGTGAAAATATTGGACATCAGAACAGAGCTAACATTTCAAGTTGCAGCTTTCATGTAGATCTGGAGTTAGACATTTACGAAGATCATGAAGAAAAGAAGCTCCAAGAACATTGCCATTCTTAATGGTGGCAGAGCCTAGCATGTGAGTGTTAGAGGAAATGTATCTGCAGCCATGTTCAGCTAGAAATGTTGAAAAGATGATCCATTGCATCTGCCTCCCAAAATGCATACTATCACATAAGCCAGTCTGTAGCAAATTGGATTTATTCCACATGCTACCAAGAAACAGCAGCCGTGGATACAACAAACTTAATGGAGCCAGATAATAGCCCAGATGTAGCACTGAAAGTCTGTGCTGAAGAATTAACTGAGCTTCTAGCCAAATTTCTTGGCAACAGTTATAGCATTGGTATATTTCCTCCATTGTGGAAAGTGGCCTAGGCATGCCCCATTCACAAAAAAAGGCAGGGCAAATCCAATGTGGCCAATTACCACTCAGTCGGTTGTCAATAATGCCATCAAGTGGCATGTATTCACCCACTGCCTACTTATTGATGCCCAAGTTGGGCTTTCTCCAGATCGTTTGAGTTCAGAGATCATTATAGCTTTGAACTGAATAGCTGAATTCTAAAGTTGAGGTGAGAGTGACAGTCCTTGGTAAGAAGGAAGTCTTTGGCCAAATGAGGATTCAAAGCACCATATTACTACTATCACTGGAAAAATCTCCAGTGGTCAGTCATCCTTCACACGATGGAATCTTGGAGGTTGATCTTCTGAGCCAACAACATTGCTTTAGAATTTCCTCAGGGCAGTGTTCTAACCCCAACCATCTTTAGCTTAATGGCTTTCTTTCCATTAAAAAGGTCAGAAGATGGGATAGTTGCTGATGGGTTCATATAGACATTTTCCTGGATAAAATGTCTATAGAGATAGTGATAGACATTTCCTGGATAAAATGTCTATAGAGATAGAGATAGATATTTCCTGGATAAAATGTCTATAGAGATAGACATTTTCCTGGATAAAAATGGCATTAGGGGATACGGTGAGCGAGCAGGTAAGTGGACATGAGGCTAGGTTTAGATCAGCCATGTGATCTCCTGGACCAGTTTTCGATAGCCTGGATGGGTCGGAGAGGAATTTTCCAGATTTTTTCTCCTCAATTGGCAACTCGTTTTTTTTCCCCCGGGTGATCACATGGGTTTGGGCGGGATGAATAATAAAATAAAATGGGCGGCATGGTGCCCTGTTGGTTGGCACTGTTGCCTTGTGGGATTTGGTGAAAACTAGAGTTAAGATTGGATCAGCCATGATCTTGTTGAATGGCGGAGCAGGCTTGAGGGGCCGATTGGCCTACTCCTGCTCCTATCTCTTATGTTATGTTCTTATGTTATATTGTTCATTTCCATTTGCTACACCTCACCATGCGCACATGCAGGAAGTTGTAGACAACATGGTCTGAGGAGTTCGCTCTGCAGCAATGGCAAGCAGTAACCACCTCCAACAAAAGAGAATCTAATCACTAAGCATCAGCACTCAGTGACCTTACCATTGCATCATCAGTATCCCGCTCAACAACATTAATGTATCCAGTAACTTCCCAAAGGCCTTTCCTATTAACTACAAGGTACAAGTAAGAAGTGTGATAGAAATCTTCCCACTTGCCTGGGTCAGTGTGGCACCAACAACATTAAACAAAATATTCAATGCCATCCAGGATGAAACATCTTCCTTTACTGATACCCATCAACCACTCCAAACACTCATTCCCTCCATTACTGGCATGTACTGGTTATGTGCGTGCCATGTACAAAATGCACTGCATGGTTTAATCAGTCAGTTTGACACCACCTTCCACAGGCAATTGGGGATGGACAATAATGTTGGCCTTGCTAGTAGCATCCAGGTTCTGGGCAAAAATTTAAAAAAATGCAACGGGAATGGAGATTGAACAGAGGAGAATGGCTACATTAACCTACAAGGGGAGATGTGATAGAGGTTTACAAGAATATGAGAGATATGGATAGAGTGGACAGAGAGCATCTGTTTCCCAGGGTTGAAATGTCTAATACCAGAGGGCATGCATTGAAGGTGAGAGGGGGAAGGTTCAAAGGGGACGTGAGGGGTAAGTTTTCTACTGATAGTCACAGATGCCTTGAATGTGCTGCCAGCTATGGTGGTAGAGGCAAATACATTAGACGTCTGGTTAGGCACATGGATGTAAGGAAGATGGAGAGATATGGACATGGCGTAGTTAGGAGGAATTAGTGTATGGGTGGTTTTGATTTGCTTTGTAGCTGGTTGTTCCTGTGCTGTACTGTCTAACGTTCTAATGCATTCTTGAATTCACTATTAAGCACTGGAAGGCTGTGCTGTGCCTAAACAAAAGATGAGCTGCTGGCCTTCAAGCTTAGTAATCAATATTTGTTTCTTAGAGAAATAAAAGCTACTTCAACTGTGAATTATCATTTGCAGAAGGAACCCAGTTTAAAGCATTATTTTGGTAGTTTAGTGAAACAAATAATATGAAAATCCTCTATTTGATTGATGCTGTGTAGGAGTGAACACCCTCTGGCTCAGCTCTACTGTCATTCCATGATGGAACATCATCATTTTGACCAGTGCGTGATGATACTCAACACTCCAGTAAGTGACTGACTCATTATTTTTGTGTTTCATATTCATGAGTAAAGCTGATACTCCTAATATTACAAAGGCTGGAGCTTTATTTTCAGCAGCTATCCATTACCTCTCTGTAACTATTGCAGCATTGCTGGGAGATTTTGTTACATCTATTTTAGCATAACATATTGCAAACATTAGAGTCCAGGAGGTGAAGGTAGAGTTAAAAATCATCTTGATTCTATCTATCATGACTCAATGCCTGGCAGTCATTAAATTCAGAAGCATGAGCATGCTAATCGAATCTGTTTTGTTTGACGATGAGCTGGCAATCTCATTCTTCATCCAAATCATCTAACAATCTTGAGCTGCTAATCATCCAAGTCAGAATTTGGAACCTACTTGTAATGTTTTCTCACTAGCCACAAACAAAAAATAAATGGCTTTTGTTGACAAGGATGCTAAAGGAGCAAACACATTTGCCAGCATAATTGAGCATTAATTGGGTTAAATTATTGATATTAATGGCGTATATGATGCACTCTGCATTTACTGTGAAGTTAATCAAAGGCTGTTATGGTTGGACCTTAATCAGTGACTAGATTTTCAGAATTCTTGAATTCTTCAGAAAACAAAAATAAAATCTGAAAAATGGAGTTAACATTTCAGGTTATTTTTCTTGCATTGTCATCTGAAAGGATAACTCTATTTCCCCCTACCCACATGCTGCTTGACCTGCTGAATATTTCCAGTTTTTTATGGTTTTATTTCAGCTTTACAGTATCTATAAAATCTTGTTTATGATTTGAATAATGTTCTTGCTGCCTCCAGGGAAACCAAATTCTGAGCAGCCTTTCTCTAGATGAATATAAAGCCACACTGAAGATGGTTGAGAAGGCAATTCTAGCCACTGACCTGGCAGTCTACATGAAGTAAGTATTGAGAAAATGATTGCCTATGGGGAATGGTCAGGGTAAGCTGGGTTAGCCATGATCTTATTGAATGGCAGAGCAGCCTGAAAGGAGGGATCGTCCTTTCCTGTCCCCCTATCCAGTGGTGTGAAGTAGTTCGGTTAGAAGAGCAGCAAGGAGTAGTCAGAAGCCTAATCACACATTTTTAAGCTGAAATTCTGAATTCCAAAACACAAACATTGACCTTGTGTTTTAGATAAGAGATAAAAAGAAATAGAATGTACTCTATGTTAGGTAATGGTAATAAATTCACACACAGGGCATTATGGAATTGGGAGCAGAAGAGTTGAATGATTTTGGGTAATCTGGAGACTCTAGACCAGTGGTTCCCAACCTTTTTTTGGCCATGCCCCACCTAATCACCTCTAAAATCCTGATGCCCCCTGTGGTGATATATAATTCTTATTATTCAAAAAGTGAACTATTCACCTGGAGGAAGCCTAAAAGACCATTAACTTGGTTTAAACAAGCTTCCAAAGAACATGGCATTCATGAAAGAGAAAAATAAAAGAACCAAAGGACTGTTAAAGTTCTGAGGAAGAAAATACTAAGAAATTGTTAAAAAAAGAACATTAAGTGATATTAAAATAATAATAATAATAAATAAAACAATGCCGATTTGTTTCTACAGCATACAAAGACAGGTACACTGTTTAAAAGAGATGACATAATGTACACACCTTCACATCACCAAGAACCGAAAGCTACTGCAAAAAGCAGCATTGGCGTGACCTCGTACGAGTTTCTTACGCGTTTGGACTTGTTCATTTGTTCCTTCCTACATCAGTCAATTCATTAACTTAATTATGAAAGCCATTTGATGGTTGTAATGATGGTGATACACTATATATACAGTACATACGCAATTACACATGTACATACACACAAGTATTTTTATGTATGCATACTGTATATACACATATGTATTAACTCGCACACACACTCATACTCACACAGACTTACTAGAAAAAATTCACTGTTAATAACTCATTCTCGAATTGCCCCCCTTAAAAATCAAATTACCCCCCTGTGGGGCGTATGCCCCACGTTGGGAACCACTGCTCTAGACAAATTCCTGCAAAGAAAACATGGATCAGTGTAATGAAGATATTTTAGGATTCATTCCTTGTTCTTTTGATTCAGCGGTAAGGTGTACCCGCAAACAAAGGAGGCACTGTACACGTGTTAAAGGTTGTAAGAAGTTACTTTATTTGAGTTGTATAAAGAATCTTCAACACATGACTCATCCAGGCCGCGGTCCCACATGCTTCAAATCAGCGCTATTATCCCTTTACCAAAGAACTCTACACCTTCAGAACTAAACAATTACTGCTTGACACCAGTCATCATGAGGTGCTTTGAATGACTGGTAATAGTACACATCAAAAACTCCATTCCTGCCACATTGGCCATTCACCAATAGACTTACCGAAAGAACTGCTCTACCATAGTTGCAATATCATCTGTCATGCACCTGGCACTGATGTACCTAGAAGATAAGAACACTTATGTCAGAATGCTGTTTCTGTATTTCACTTCAAGTCTCAAAGACCTTGATGAACAAACTCCTACTCCTTGGTCTAAATACACTACTTTCCAACTTAATGTTGAACTTCTATTGAACAGGTAGTCAGGATGCATAGCCGCTCCTCCCTCCCCATCATCCTCAACACGGTGCCTCCCAGGGCTGTGTACTGAGCCCATTGCTGTTCTCTCTGCTCACACACGACTGTACGGCCAAACACCCGAGATATCACCATCGTCAGGTTCGCCAATCCCACAACAGTGGTGAGGCTCTTCACCAACAATGATGAGGGGGCCTATAGAGAAAAAATCAAGACAAAGGAGATGGTTATTCACTTCAGAAGAACTCGCACTCCTCTTTACATCAGCGGCATAGCAGTGGAAACTGAGAGCAGTTGCAATCTAATGTGAGTGCACATCTCGCAACAACCTCTCATGGTCCCAGAACATTTCCTGCACACTCAGGAAAGCTCACCAATACCTCCACTGTTAGAGGAGGCTAAAGAGAGCTGGACTGTGCATTACTCACTCCATTCTTCAGAGAGTATCCTATATCACTGCATGCTACAAAACTGTACTGCAGAGGACAGAAACAGGTATCAAAGCTGCCCAGTGCATCGCCAGCATCAGCTTAACCACCCTGGAGGACAGACATACAGAAATGTGCTGGAAAAGTGCCAGTAACACCCTCCCTGCTCATTGATTGTTTTTCCCACTTCCATCAACATGCATACATGGACTGCCAGACTCAAAATCATTTACTCTCCCTAAGCAGTAAGAATGATCAACACTTCATCGATAAACCAACCCCTCCACATTTTCAACTACCACTATTTTATCACTTCTTGTCCGTCTTATGTACAAACAATATAGATATATGGTACCATAAATCTATATAAGCTACCTTATGTATTTACAGTGCCCTGAAAAAGTATTCAGCCCCTACAATTATTTTCACATTTTACTGTCTCATTTTCTAAATCTAAAATATATTGAAGGAGGATTTTTTCAGCTAATTGTGCATCATAGAAACATAGAAAGCCTACAGCACAATACAGGCCCGTCGGCCCACAAACACGTCCTTACCTTAGAAATTACCCAGTGTTACCCATTGCCCTCTATTTTTCTGAGCTCCATGTACCTATCCAGGAGTCTCTTAAGTCTATCCACCCTATCGTATCCACCTCCACCACTGTTGCCGGCAGCCCATTCCACACACTCACCACTCTCTGCGTAAAAAACTTACCCCTGATATCTCCTCTGTACCTAAGCCCCATAAAACTGTGCCCTCTCATGCTAGCCATTTCAGCCCTGGGAAAAAGCCTCTGACTATCCACACGATCAATGCCTCTCATCATCTTATACACCTCTATCAGGTCACCTCTCATCCTCCGTTGCTCCAAGAAAAAATGGCCGAGTTCACTCAACCTATTCTCATAAGGCATGCTCCCCATTCCGGGCAACATCCTTGTAAATCTCCTCTGCACCCTTTCTATGGTTTCCACATACTTCCTATAGTGAGGCGACCAGAACTGAGCACAGTACTCCAAGTGGGGTCTGACCAGGGACCTATATAGCTGCAACATTACCTCTTGGCTCCTAAACTCAATCCCACAATTGATGAAGGCCAATGTAACATATGCTTTCTTAACCAGAGTCAACCTGCGTAGCAGCTTTGAGTGTCCTATGCACTCGGACCCCAAGATCCCTCTGATCCTCCACAGTGCCAAGAGTCTTACCATTAATACTACATTCTATCATCATATTTGATATGCACTACATCTACTGCTCTACCTTCATCAATTTGTTTAGTCACAACCTGAAAAAATTCAATCAGGCTCATAATGCATGACTTCCCTTTGAAGAAGCCATTCTGACTGTTCCTAATTATATTATGCCTCTCCAAATGTTCATAAATCCTGCATCTCAGGATCTTCTCCATCAACTTACTAACCATTGAAGTAAGACTCATGGGTCTATAATTTCCTGGGCTATCTCTACTCCCTTTCTTGAATAATGGAACAACATCTGCAATGCTCCAGTCCTCTGGAACCTCTCCTGTCCCCAAAGATCACATCGCCAGAGGCTCAGCAATTTTCTCCCTTGCCTCCCACAGAAGCTTGCGGTACATCTCGTTCGGTCCTGGTGACTTATCCAGCTTGATGCTTTCCAAAATCTCAAGTTTTTCAGTCTACTGTAAGTCATCCCTACAATCGCCAAGATCCTTTTCTGTAGTGAATACTGAAGGAAAGTACTCATTAAGTACCTCTGCTATCTCCTCCAGTTCCATACACACTTTTCCACTGTCACACTTGATTGGTCCTATTTTCTGACGTCTTATCCTCTTGCTCTTCACAAACTTTTAGAATGCCTTGGGGTTTCCTTTAATCCTGTCTGCCAACGCCTTCTCATGCCTCTTCTGGCTCTCCCTTCTTAAGTTCCTTCCTGCTAGCTTTATAATCTTCTAGATCTCTATCATTAATTAGTTTTTTTGAACTTTTTGTAAGCTCTTCTTCTTGACTAGATTTACAACAGCCTTTGTACATCACAGTTCCTGTACCCTACCATCCTTTTCCTGTCTTATTGGAACGTACTTATGCAGAGCGCCATGCAAATATCCTCTAAACATCTGCTACATTTCTTTCGTACATTTCCCTAAGAATATCTGTTCCCAATTTATGCTTCCAAGTTCTTGCCTGATCGTCTCATATTTCCCCTTACTCCAATTAAACACTTTACTAACTTGTCTGTTCCATCCGTCTCCAGTGCTATGGTAAAGTGATAGAATTGTAATCACAATCTCGAAAATGCTCTCCCACTGAGAGATCTGACACCTGACCAGGTTCATTTCCTGATGCCAGATCAAGTACAGCCTTTCCTCTTGTAGGCTTATCTACATATTGTGGCAAGAAACCTTCTTGAACACACCTAACAAACTCCACCCCTCACTCTAGGGAGATGCCAATCAATATTTGGGAAATTAAAATCTCCCACCACAACAAGCCTGTTATTTTTACATCTTTCCAGAATCTGTCTCCCTATCTGCTCCTCAATGTCCCTGTTACTATTGGGTGGTCTATAAAAAAACACCCAGTAGAGTTATTGACCCCTTCCTGTTCCTGACTTCCACCCACAGAAACTCCGTAGACAATCCCTCCATGTCTTCCTCCTTTTCTGCAGCTGTGACATTATCTCTGATCAACAGTGCCACGCCCCCACCTCTTTTGCCTCCCTCCCTGTCCTTTCTGAAACATCTAAAGCCTGGTACTCAGAAGTAACGATTCCTGCCCCTGAGCCATCCAAGTCTCATGTCAAATCAAAAGAAACATTCCAAAACCTGTCAACAATTCATTTAAAAAATAAAAACCAAAATTGTGATGCTGACAGAGTATTCATCCCCTTTGTAATTACTACACTAACTTTCCTCTGGTGCAATATAGAGTATTATCTTCCCAACTCACCCAATTTGTTGATGTAGAAAATTGAATGATCACCTGAATAAATACCTCCTCTCTCTGTAAGGTCCAGCAGTATGGTAGATTTTCAACAGACCAAATCAAAATGTAGACAAAAGAGCATTCAAAACAAGACAGGGAAATGATAATAGAGAAGCACAAATCTGGGGAAGGGTACAACACCTTCTCAAAGGCACTGAACAGAGACAACAAATCTGTAGGGAGGTAAATATTCACCAATATCTAATCTCAAATATGTGTATCCATGCACATCTCCAGGCAATAGACTAATAATCACATTGTTCTCAATGCATTGTGTCTACCAGCTCCCTTGTACTTTCTCAAAACATTTTCACATCCCAGACCAACATAATTTTGTTTTACAAACTTCTATTTTGTGTTTTGCATTTTAACATATACTAAGGAGGAATCAAATTTAACTCTTTCCTTACAATCAGACACTGGAATTGTTGCAAAATTTCAATCATCACTGGAAAACACAAGAAGCACATATGGATGTGATGTGGAGCCGGGAGAAGGTTGTTTCCCTGATGAATTGAAAGGAGGAGTTTAGTTCTCAATTGAGTATTAAAGATATACAAAGATTGCATTTCGACACACTCAACCCATGCAGAGATGCCTAGATTTAGAATTTTTCATAGAAGCCAACTAAATGATTTTATGCATACCTGTAGACTTGAGGAAATTCCATTTCATCTGTAACTTGACATCTGCCAATAGATGGTGTTCAGAGTTGAAGGTTATGGACAGAGGTCTAGACATGATCATGGTCAACATTTGAAATGAAGATGATTTTTCTGAGCTTTTTTGGTCTTTTCAGTCTAGTTGTACTCGGAAAGAGATCCTCCCTTTATAGACCCTATTTGTGTAATATTCCAGGAATGTGCTGCCTGTCCTCCAGATGCCAAGATTAATGAATCACAGGGAAAGAGACAGTTTGTATAGAATCTAATGCAGATAAAATTATTTTTAGGAGAAGAGAAGAATTTTTTGATCTGGTGAAAACTAATCAATTTAACTGGGAAGATAAAAGTCATAAAGAGCTGTTAATGTAAGTAGTAATCCTATGTATCATCAATGCATCAAAATGTTGTGTCAAAATTATGTTATTTAATTGTGCCAAAATGTTGCCAGATTTGATAAAGAAAATGGAGTAAAGGGAAGACAATGCTATTGTTAGACAATCAGATTGTTTAAGATCAGTCGAAGTTTGCTTCCGTACATAACACAGACTGTGGGCCAGATGAAGTAGGTTAAAGATGTCAGACTGATATTTCCAATGAAAGAAACACTGGGAAAGGTAATGAATTAGAAAAAAATACTAGTAAGATCCAGTAAAAAATAGGACAAAATCAAGAGATAACAAAATAAACATTGAGACTGAGCATTAATGCGACAATATCAGAAGCAGTTTAACACGAAGTGTCGTGTAATATGCTTCTCAAGTAAGAATACCCTGTAAATGATAAAATATTGAAAAAGGGGAAGTGATAGTGGTAGGTGCTCTGTACAAAAGTCCAAGTAATTGATTTATTGGTAAGTAAATCATGTATACGTCATCTTGAGGAGAAATAGAGAGTCATAACTTCACGTACTTCTGCCAGGTTGGTGCACCAATGCTCCAGAGAATACAATCCAAGTTTGCCCAAGCTCTCCTTTTTGCTAATAACACCCCCCCCCCAAATTCAGGCAACGTCCTGGTGAACCTCTTTTAAAACCCTCTTCAAAGTCTCCACTTCTTTCCTGTAATGCAGTTATCTGAACTGCACACATTCTTCACTAACATATTTTGAAGTATTGCCTGACATACTAGTATGAGGGATTTATTTATTTATTTGCCTGTCTGTTTAGCTCAACAGTGCAGAGTAGGCCCTTCCAGCCCTTTGAGCCATGCCGGCAACCCTCGACAAACCCAATTAAACCAGTCTGCTCACGGGACAATTTACAATGACCAATCTACCTACCTGGAATGCCTTTAGACTGTGGGTAGAAACTGGAGGACCAGAGAAAGCCCACATTCCACGGTGGGGATGGTGGTGTGGGGTGCGTACAGAGACTCCTTACCCATTGTTGTCTAAATGACTGCAAAATCACTGTTGAAATTTTTAATTAACATATACTTTATTTCAAGAGGAATAGAATATAAAATCAAGGAGATAATACTGAGCATTTTTAAGACTCTAATACGGCTGTACTTGGAGTATTGTCATCAGTTTTGGGCCCCATATCTCAGAAAGGATGTGTTGTTATTGGTGAGTGTCCAGAGGAGGTTCATGAGGATGATTCCAGGAATGAAGGGGTTAACATATGAGGAGTGTTTGACAGCTTTGGGCCTGTACTCACTTGAATTTAGAAGAATGGTGGGGGGGACCTCATTGAAATGTTGAAGACTAGATAGGGTGAATGTGGAGAGCATATTTGGGGGGGGGGTTATCCAGAACTAGAGGGCACAGCCTCAAAATTGAGGGGCGACCTTTTAGAACAAAGGTAAGGAGAATTTATTTTAGCGAGAGAGTAGTGAAACTGGAATGCTCTGTCACAGACTGTGGTAGACGCCAAGTCCGTGGGTATATTTAAAACGGAAGTTGATTGTTTCCTGATCAGTCTGGGCATCAAGGATTATGGTGAGAAGGCAGGTGTATGAGGTTGAGTGGGATCTGGGATCAGCCATGATGGAATAGCAGAACAGACTTGATGGACTGAATGGCCTAATTCTGCTCATATGTCTTATGGTCTTATATAGTGTATTTAATGAAATTTTATACTTAATTTCACTAACGTTAACAGGGCGATGTTGATGACAGCGTGTGATGTGTCTGCAATAACCAAACCTTGGCCTGTTCAACAAAAGGTAATTTTGATAGTATTTTTTGTATATTCCTATAAAAATGTCTGAGAGAGTGTAACACTAAAATTGTTTTGGGAAACTTGGTTTATAGATATAAAAGGCCAGATTATGCCATCAGTTTAACAGGAAGGTTAGTGATCTCCCTGTCATTTATTTATAAGCAGTAGAGCTATTTAAAGGGCAAATGAAATTAAGATTTGATATATACCAGGCAGGGGACCGTTGGTGATCAGCAAGGTAAAGGCCTCAGGACCAGGCTATCCAATTCAACTTAGGGAGGGCCGATGTCTGTGATGTTCCCCTAATGCGGGTGCTCAACTGCAGAATTTTCTTTTGTAATAGATTTATGTCTTTTTACTTTACTGTTAAGTGATAATAAATGTGATTCTGATTTGGAAAATCCTGTAGTTACTGATTGAGTTCCATGAACTCAATAGCTCTCATCAAGTCTAAGCACATTTAACAATGTGAAAAGCATTAATTACTGCCAATCAGCTGCACTGACAAATAGTAATAGCAAATACTGAGTCTCCGTCGTTATGGAATTAATAAAACACAGGAAAGTGGAACACAGTACAGGCTTGTTCTAATCTTTTACCCTCCTCTGATCCTTCCCTTCTACATAACCCTCCATTTTTCTATCATCCAGGTGCCTATTATCTAAGAGTTTTGTAATTGTCCCTAATATATCTGCCTCCACCACCACCCTTGACATGACATTCCACACAGCTACCACATTTGTGCAAAGAAGTTTACTCTGACATTGCCCCTATATTTTCCTCCAATCACTTTAAAAGTATGCCCCTTGTATTAGCTAATTCCACTCTGGAAAAAACTCACGCTGATTATTCCTAATCAGACTGTGCATCTCTAACTGCTCGTAAATCCTGTCTCCAAGAGTCTTCTCCAATAGTTTCCCTACCACTGAAGTCAGACTCATTGGGCAATAATTCCCAGGATTTTCCCTACTCTCTTTTGAAACATCTAAACCCCTTGGACATCCAGCAGCTATTCCTGCCCTTGTGACAGCCAAGTCTCTGTATTGGCCACAGTATTGTAGTTCCATACACTGACCTGTGCTCTAAGTTCATCACCGTTGTTCCTTATCCATCTTGCATTAAAATAGGGTTCACCTAACCCTAGATGTGTGGCAGAGTATTAGTTCATTGAATAGAGTTAAGTAGAGATGGTGTTTGGTGCACTTGCATTAGTGACTAAATTTTCAAAGGCTTATTTAATATATTTAGTATCAGAGAAGAAAAGTTTGAATCATGTTGGGCCCAGAACTTATTGGGGTGTAGCAGAGTATGAAGGTGAGGCCTTGCTGAAGATGGACCACTCTGAAAAAGGGGGTCAGAGGGCAAAGTGCAAACATGGCAGGAAGTGGAACTGGAGTCTGGCAGAGGATCAGGAGAGGGCAATGGGTGGAGGGCTTGGGGGGAGGAACGTGGTGGGGGTAGGGAGCAGAGAAGAGAGGTTGAGGGGTTTGGGGTGGTATATGGATTGAGGTGATATAGGAGATCTGGTGGGGGCAGTTAGATTGTGGTAATCAGCAACAGGGAAAAAGTGGCAGAATGGAGTACTGGAAGCCCTGACCTAGAGCCAGCCAGGTCAGTGGCTGCAGTTCAGAAGAATTGTCTCAAACCTAAATAGTGACGTTCTAATTCCCTTCATGGATGCAGTCTTACCCACTGAGTTCCTCCAGCATTTTTTGCTCCAAATTCCGGCATTACAGTCTTTGATGTCTCAGCTATCTGAAATTGTTCTTGGTCTGAGGAAGCGCCATCCTCTTGACACCTTAAAACAATAAAAGTTAAATATAGTCAAAAGGTTGGGCAGTCTTTACAGAAACATACAACTAATGTTTCAGGTCCAGGATCATTTGTCAATTCTGCCTGAGCTTCAGAGTGTTTCAAACTTCCAGTGCTATGATTTTTTTTAAAAAATTCATTTACACTTGATAGTTTGACTCTTACTTTCTCTGCAAATGTACCTTACTTTCCATCTATTCCCAAATCATGTTTTCTTTTTAGTTCACTTCTTCTTAAACATCATTAAATCATACAGCTGTATAAATAAAATATTTTTATCCTCTTTCATAACTGGGTAGCTTTCGTAGCTAAAGGTCATCAATTGAGCTTGACATTCCTAATCCTGCCCTAGTTATCTTTGAGCCAATCTTTGAAATAAAAACAGTCCTAGCCAATTCAACAACCCTTGTGATATATGCTAGCTATAAATATTTGTGGCAATGTGTTGCAATAGCTTATGATGGGTTAATTCACCTTATGAATACAGCTACATCATGCTCTTGGTATTCCAAAGCCAATCAGCGTTACAGGTTATGTTACACTGTGTTTTACAGACAGCTGAGCTTGTAGCAACAGAGTTTTTTCAACAAGGCGACAAAGAAAGGGAAGAGTTAAACATCGAACCCATTGTATGTATCAAATTCAAATAATTTCTATAAATATAAAACAAGATATACTTTTGAAACCTCAAATATCTGCTGCTATGCTATTTTGAAATGCAAATTTGCTTCTATGTAAGGAACAAAAATAAATAATGATTGTGATGTTTTTAAAATTTCCAATTGAAGGATTTAATGAATAGAGAAAAACGTGATCAGATCCCTAGCATGCAGGTTGGATTCATCGATGCAATCTGTATTCAACTATATGAGGTAACTTTTCCCTTTATTTCATATCCTTTATTAGAAGCATTTTCCTGCAGTTACATTACAAAGTGTTTGTTCCCTTATCTTTCTGTAAATTCACCACTACTTATTGCTAAACCTTGCAAATAATTAAGTTCTAACTCCAGCAAAATCACAGTGCACAGTGGGTGATGTGGGGATGGTTTGGTGGTGAAAGAAGTTGCCATCTAGAGCATTGGCTATTTAGACTTGAACTAATTAGCTTCTACCTTTTTAGAGCAAGCTATTTGCAGACAAACTCAAAATACTCATGCGCAGTTTGTAGAATTCTGGATGTTGTTGGATTTCTGTGTGTTATTTTCTGGACCACTGCCAGTGAGTGAGTGGGCCAGTGAAGGAGTGGAGCTTTGAGGCTTTGACTCGAGAGGCTTCGATGAGAAGAGGTGGAGGACAAGCTTGCTCCCAGTTAGGCTTTACAATGCCTCCTGAGATGGTGATGTGCCTCTCATGTGAGATGTGGCAGTCTTGGGGGAGCTCCCCTCTCCCGCACATCTGCCAGAAGTGCATGTGGCTGGCGATATGGAAGACCGTGTAAGGAATCTAGAGCAGCAGCTGGATGACCTTCGACATAAGGGAGAATGAGGCCGCCATAGATGAGAGCTACAGGGAGGTAGTCACACCTAGGCTGCAGGAAGCAGGTCGTTGGGTGACAGTCCAAGGGGGGGAAGCGAAGGTGAGTGGACAGGTAGTGCAGAGCACCCCTGTAGCCATTCCCCTGAATAATACGTTTACCGTCCTGGATATGTTTGCGGGGACGACCAACCAGGGGTGAGCCATGGTGGCAGGGCCTCTGACACTGAGTCTGACCCTGTGGTGCAGAAGGGTAAGACAGAGAAGAGGAGAGCTGTCATCATTGGGGACTCTATAGTCAGGGGAGCAGACAGAAGATTTTGTGGACATGAGAAGGACACCCGCATGGTTTGTTGCCTCCCGGGTGCCAGGGTCTGGGATGTCTCTGACCAGGTACATGACATCCTGGTACGAGAGGGAAAGCAACCAGAAGTCGTGATACATGTTGGGACCAACGACATAGGCAGGAAGAGGGATGAGGTCCTGAAGTATGAGTTTTGGGAACTAGGCAGATGGCTGAAGAACAGGACCTCAGGGTGGCGTTCTCAGGATTGCTGTCAGTGCTACGTGATAGTGATGGTAAAAATTGGAGGAGTTGGCAGTTGAATGCGTGGCTGAGGAGTTGGTGCAGGGGGCAGGGTTTTAGATTTTTGGATCATTGGGATCTCTTCTGGGGAAGGTGGGACCTGTACAGATTGGATGGGTTGCACCTGAACTCAAGGGAGAGCAATATCCTTGCTGGTAGGCTTGCTAGCATAGTTCAGGAGGGTTTAAACTAATTTGCAAGGGGGATGGGACCCGAAGCGATAGAGCAGTGAAAGAAGTGCATGGAATAAAGCCAGATCTAACATATAGAGAGGCTTTGAGGAAAGAGAAGTAGAATAAAGGGTGTAAAGATAGTAAGGTAGAAGGGCTAAAGTGCGTGTACTTCAATGCAAGAAGCATCAGGAACAAAGGTGATGAACTGAGAGCTTGGATACATACATGGAATTATGATGTAGTGGCCATTACGGAGACTTGGCTGGCACCAGGGCAGGAATGGATTCTCAATATTCCTGGATTTCAGTGTTTTAAAGGGGATAGAGAAGGGGGAAGAGGGGTGGCATTACTGGCCAGGGATACTACTACAACTACAGAAAGGGTGGGTAATGTAGCAGGATCCTCTTTTGAGTTAGTATGGATAGAAGTCAGGAACAGGAAGGGAGCAGTTACTCTATTGGGAGTATTCTATAGGCCTCCTGGTAGCAGCACAGATACCGAGGAGCAGATTGGGAGGCAGATTTTGGAAAGGTGCAAAAATAACAGGGTTGTTATCATGGATGACTTTAACTACCCTAATATTGATTAGCACCTGATTAGTTCCAAGGGTTTAGATGGGACAGAGTTTGTTAAGTGTGTCCAATATGGATTCCTGTCACAGTATGTTAACAGGCCGACTAGGCAGAATGCCATACTAGATCTAGTATTAGGTAACGAACCAGGTCAGGTCACAGATCTGTCAGTGGGTGAGCATCTGGGGGACAGTGACCACCGCTCCCTGGCCTTTAGCATTATCATGGAAAAGGATAGAATCAGCGAGGACAAGAAAATTTGTAGTTGGGGAAGGGCAAATTATGAGGATATAAGGCTAGAAATGGCGGGTGTGAATTGGGATGATGTTTTTGCAGGGAAATGTACTATGGACATGTGGTCGATGTTTAGGGATCTTTTGTAGGATGTTAGGGATAAATTTGTCCCAGTGAGGAAGATAAAGAGTGGTAGGGTGAAGGAACCATGGGTGACAAGTGAGGTGGAAAATCTAGTTAGGTGGAAGAAGGCAGCATACATGAGGTTTAGGAAGCAAGGATCAGATGGATCTATTGAGGAATATAGGGTAGCAAGAAAGGAGCTTAAGAAGGGGCTGAGAAGAGCAAGAAGGGGGCATGAGAAGGCCTTGGCGAGTAGGGTAAAGGAAAACCCCAAGGCATTCTTCAATTATGTGAAGAACAAAAGAATGACAGGAGTGAAGGTAGAATCGATTAGAGATAAAGGTGGGAAGATGTGCCTGGAGGCTGTAGAAGTGAGCGAGGTCCTCAATGAATACTTCTCTTCAGTATTCACCAATGAGAGGGAACTTGATGACGGTGAGGACAATATGAGTGAGGTTGATGTTCTGGAGCATGTTGATATTAAGGGAGAGGAGGTGTTGGAGTTGTTAAAATACATTAGGGTGGATAAGTCCCTGGGGCCTGATGGAATATTCCCCAGGCTGCTCCACGAGGTGAGGGAAGAGATTGCTGAGCCTCTGGCTAGGATCTTTATGTCCTCGCTGTCCACGGGAATGGTACCGGAGGATTGGAGGGAGGTGAACGTTGTCACCTTGTTCAAAGAAGGTAGTAGGGATAGTCCGGGTAATTATAGACCAGTGAGCCTTACATCTGTGGTGGGAAAGCTGTTGGAAAAGATTCTTAGAGATAGGATCTGTGGGCATTTAGAGAATCATGGTTTGATCAAGGACAGTCAGCATGGTTTTGTGAAGGGCAGATCGTGTCTAACAAGCCGGATAGAGTTCTTTGAGGAGGTGACCAAGCATATAGATGAGGGTAGTGCAGTGGATGTGATCTACATGGATATTAGTAAGGCATTTGACAAGGTTCCACACGGTAGGCTTATTCAGAATGTCAGAAGGCATGGGAAGTTTGGCCGGGTGGATTCAGAATTGGCTTGCCTGCAGAAAGCAGAGGGTCATGGTGGAGGAAGTACATTCAGATTGGAGGGTTGTGACTGGTGGAGTTCCACAAGTTTTGGGACCTCTACTTTTCGTGATTTTTATTAACGACCTGGATGTGGGGGTAGAAGGGTGGGTTGGCAAATTTGCAGACGTCAAAAAGGTTGGTGGTTTTGTGGATAGTGTAGAGGATTGTCGAAGGTTGCAGAGAGACATTGATAGAATTCAGAAGTGGGCTGAGAAGTGGCAGATGGAGTTCAACCCGGAGAAGTGTGAGGTGGTACACTTTGGAAGGACAAACTCCAAGGCAGAGTACAAAATAAATGACAGGATACTTGGGTGTGTGGAGGAGCAGAGGAATTTGGGGGTACGTGTCCACAGATCCCTGAAAGTTGCCTCAAAGGTAGATAGGGTAGTTAAGAAAGCTAATGGGGTGTTAGCTTTCATAAGTCGATGGATAGAGTTTAAGAGTCACGAGGTAATGATGCAGCTCTATGAAACCCTGGTTAGGCCACACTTGGAGTACTGTGTCCAGTTCTGGTCGCCTCACTATAGGAAGGATGTGGAAGCATTGGAAAGGGTACAGAGGAGACTTACCAGGATGCTGTCTGGTTTAGAGATTAAGGGAGCTAGGGCTTTACTCTTTGGAGAGAAGGAGGATGAGAGGAGACATGATAGAGGTATACAAGATATTGAAAGGAATAGATAGAGTGGACAGCCAGTGCCTCTTCCCCTGGGCACCACTACTCAATACAAGAGGACATGGCTTTAAGTTAAGGGGTAGGAAGTTCAAGGAGGATATTAGAGGAAGGGTTTTTACGCAGAGTGGTTGGTGCGTGAAATGCAGTGCATTCCACGTCAGTGGTGGAGGCAGATACACTAGTGAAATTGAAGAGACTACTAGACAGGTATATGGAAGAATTTAAGGTGGGGGGGGGTTATATGGGAGGCAGGGTTTAAGGGTTGGCACAACATTGTGGGCCAAAGGGCCTGTACTGTGCTGTACTATTTTATGTTCTATCTATTAAATAAAAGAAAAGGAAATGTGTTTGATATCTTGCTGAGGTTCTCAAGTGATTGGCAAAGGCCTGCAGTATACTGCATATATCTACTAAGATTGAAAATGAATTATATCAAAAGCTTTTTATTAATAGGGTTTTAGATCATGGTTGAACAGTAACAAACTACAGAAAATTTTCTCCAGGATAGTGAAAACATATGTTAAGTGTAACTTTTCATTCCTTGCATTAGTTAATAGGGATACAGATATCCCACATCATCCTTCCAAAAATAAGACCAGAAATTAGATTGTTGCATATTTGGGTTGGCTACAGATACCTGATCCAGTGGTTCTTGAACATAAACAGCCTGGTTGCCATCTACTGTGTGCAGCTAATAATGTGGTAGTGGAATATTTCTTTCAAAAAACTCCAATCATTTATTTTGCCCTGAAGCACAAACATCTATCCTATGCAAATTGTGAAAAACATTATTTATATCAGATGCTTACAAATACTTATTGTGTCTTTTCACAAACCCATGATGCTGCAGAACAGTACAAAGTTCAAAGATTAAAAGTACATATATTATCGAAGTATGTATGCGATATACAACCCTGAGATTTATCTTTCCCACAGACAGCCACGAAACAAAGGAAACCATGGAACCTGTAAAAGGGAAACATCGAACCTCCTCCCACACACAAAAAAAATTGTGCAGATACAACAAAAAAGAGCAAACACACATAATATAAAACATAAAATTGAAAACAGTTAATCATGCATTAAAGTTCTTTTAAAAATACCTTTCTAGAAAGATATTCTGAGGGTATAAGATTTCATATATTAATCAACCTGGATGATCTTGAACCACCATTGTCCATATGTTAAAAATATTCCCAGTGTATTTTTAGGTAAGAACCTCGAGAGTTTTGGTTCAACAATAAAGGAAGAATCCAGTAATCATTGTTGGTAGGTCAAATATGATGGCAGAATATAGTATTAGTGCTAAGACTCTTGGCAGTGTGGAGGATCAGAGGGATCTTGGGGTCCGAGGTGAGAGGCCATAGGACACTCAAAGCAGCTGCACAGATTGACTCTGTGGTTAAGAAGGCATATAGTGTATTGGCCTTCATCAATCGTGGAATTGAATTTAGAAGCTGAGAGGTAATGTTGCAGCTATATAGGACCCTGGTTAGACCTCACTTGGAGTACTGTGCTCAGTTCTAGTCACCTCACTACAGGAAGGATGTAGAAGCCATAGAAAGGCTGCAGAGGAGATTTACAAGGATGTTGCCTGGATTGGGGAGCATGCCTTATGAGAATAGGTTGAGTGAACTTGGCCTTTTCTCCTTGGAGCGACGGAGGATGAGAGGTGACCTGATAGAGGTGTATAAGATGATGACAGGCATTGAGCATGGGGATAGTCAGAGGCTTTTTCCCAGGGCTGAAATGGTTGCCACAAGAGGACACGGGTTTAAGGTGCTGAGGAGATGTAGGTACAGAGGAGATATCAGGGGCAAGTTTTTTATCCAGAGAGTGGTGAGTGTGTGGAATGGGCTGCCAGCAATGGTGGTGGAGGCGGATATGATAGGATCTTTTAAGAAACTTTTGGATAGGTACATGGAGCTTAGAAAAATAGAGGGCTATGGGTAAGCCCAGTAATTTCTAAGGTAGGAGCATTTTTGCACAAATTAGTGGGCTGAAGGGCCTGTATTGTGCTGTAGGTTTTCTATGTTTCTAACATAGCTTCCACTTTCCACATAGCATGTCCCCCACCTCCCCGCCCAACAGCATTGAAATTACTGTTTTGTTACACACTTTTAGTACTGTAGGAGGGGGAAGAAGTTGCCATCTCGAGCATTGGCTATTTAGTCTTGAACAAATTGGCCAGAATAACAATACTGTTATCCTTCAAATAGTTCCATTGGATCAATATCTTTGGATATCAATAAACTTTGGTTCAATATCTTATGTAAAAATTAAAGACAATTGACAGTACACCAATTGAGTATTAACGGGTAATTTTATGATAAAGTCCTGGAGTGAGGCTTGAAATATACACTCCACACTGATAAAAGCATCAATGAGAACAGGCTGATATCTGCACTTGTTAGGAAATCAAAATACGCATGATTTGATAGGCAGAGTTGCTTGCAAGATAATAGATATTCAACAAATGTCCTGCTAGGAAGCTAGACATAAAATTACATCAAGCCTATGTGAGTAATTTTTGCACCATTAGTCTTTAACATTCAGACATCTGTTATCCAAATCCAAATATCAAGGATATTCACTTAGCTAAATTTGGATTTTGGCATTAATCTGATATGCAGTTATTAGTAAAAAAAGGTTTCCAAGTTTAATTGTACTTTGCTGATTTATTGCACTTTTTTATTTGCTTTGCTAGGCTCTGGCAACAATTTCTGAAGCTTGTCTCCCTTTGCTTGAAGGCTGCAGAAGTAACCGAAGGAACTGGGAAATGCTAGCAGCACAAAATCTGTTGAATGGAGAAAAGAAATGACATGCAGAGATGAGAAAGCAGAAGTTTGGTGTGAATTTGGAGTTAGAAAGTTCTATAAAAGAGTAGTAAATATTTTCAGTACTCATTACTAGTGGGGTTATGTCCAATTCCACTTTGATCAGCTGTTCTTTTAAATTTCATTTTTATCACGAATACAGACCACAAAATAACCTCCATCTGCTGAATGTACCTGTTGTTTGCTGATGATAGTCAGGGAATGAAAAGGCAATCTTTTTTTCATCTTAAAGTAGCCAACTTACAACATTGCCCTGATACGTTCATGTAGCAAGCATGTTAATAATACGTAGTTTATATTTAAATGTGGAGGTCAAACATACAGTAAATGCACTGATCAATATTATTTAAAAACACCATGATAACCTGACACACATTTGCACATTGATTAATCACTTTTTATAAGTAACTCTGGCTTATTGAAGTTCAGTTACTTAAAGTGGTTTGATTATCAAGTTACTTCTTCACATGCACAAAATTTCTGTGAAGTTTTCACTGTGTACATGAATATACAATTGTTATTGGATGTTCATCTTTAGTGAATGAAGGAAAAGTATCAGCCTGGCCTAGAATGTATGATTTCCCCAGATAAGAGCACTTTTTCTTTTTAATTAATTATTTGGCTTCCATTGAACATATTCACATATTATTTAAGAATACCAAGATTTTGGTACACAAAATTATGTTTGTCTTTTGATCTTGCATGATGGAAAAATGATGGTCTGGTTTTATAAAAGTGTGTTGCCACATTTGATGGCATTTTCAGTAGTTTTATGTTGGGTAGCATGTTAACATTTTCAAGGTATATATATTTTAATGTTTGCTGTGGGAATGCAAGGCTGGAGCAAAAGAACATAACAATTTATTTTGCAATTTTGTATATTGTAACCAGTGAGATTGTGAAGATGTTTTTGCTCAGTGTCTACACAAATTGTATTTAGTTTAGTTATAAACGCCAACTTATGACAAATGCCAAAATAGTTGTAATGCAAGTTATTAATACTGGTGCCATGACTTTATTCACAAACCAGACTACTTTCAAGTGTGGTTTCCCATTGGGAACTTAAGATTAGTGATCTAACCAATTCATTTTATAAACTGTGTCAATTAATCACTTGCTGTCCATTGTAAATCTTTATATACTTGAAATAATTAGCTCAGTTCAATGATAAAGTTCACATGAGCCCAGCCTCCTAAAGAAATGTGATAGTATTGTGTGGGGTTAAATTCCAGGCAACTTTTTGAATTCATTATGGATAAAGGCACCTTTACTCGTCATTTTCGAGGGCAAGTCAAAGATATTGTTCGGTATCAAAACCTAGGGACAGAGAGGAATTAATTAAAATAATTAATTCAATACACTCTTTCATTTCAAAATATGAAGAAGAAAATAAAAGGCAGATGTCACACCAGTTTTCATAAACAAATCAGTGTGAATTACTACAGATAAGGAGAAGTTTCTTCAGTTTAGGTAAAACACCCAGAATAAGAATAGGTGGATAGTGCAATGATTGTTTGCAGCACTCTGCTTGCTGATACTCAATGTGATGTCTCTTCGATGTTAACCAAGATGTAAAATGCCTTGTGGCTTTTCCCATTCTTAGTAGTCTGTCTTCTGTAGTAGGTAGAGATCGTTCAATAAAGATGTTCCTAGAATGGTAATACGATAGTATTAAGCTACCATGTATATGACATGGAAATTAATTCAGTTATAAATCATAACCTAGATAGCTCGTGGCTACTTACAAGTGTGTGATTTAACACAACAGTTAGTAAATAGCAACAATAAAGAGGTTCTTTCAGTTATGCTGAAACAGCAGTAGTGAATAATATCTATAGATTTAATTCATTATTCTAAAATTATTCATGGTTAATGTTATTCTAGAACCTTGTGACACATTCCTCAACTGACTTGCTTCTTCAAGTTTTCCTGTAGAATATGGATGAGGAATGTCATTTTAAAATCTCCTTAAGTTGGTTCATACATTGATTGATCACTTTACTAATTCATGAAATTTGAAGAAACAGTTAATTCTCAAACTGTTGCTAAGAGGAAGGGAACTCTTGACTGCAGGTGCGACTCTGAGGGGAAGATCGGCCAAAAATTTTGGAATGTTTCATGAGGGCATCCTGGTGAGAGTCTCATATGTGATCAAACAGTGTGATCAATTTGTTGGATAGTTTTAAAGGGGTAATTTTAAATATACTCTGCTGGGCAAATATTACTTATTTGCATTTATTACATATGTAGTACAATAAGTTGTCGAACAGTTATATGGTTTCTGCATTAGTGGGGCACTGTAAGAATGGCAGTACCTGATGAAATTTTCCATAACATCAGTGGCATCAGCGTTCAGCGTTGTATTTCTAAACCACAAAACTAACAATAAATACTGTTTAATTTAGATTTAGATTATTTGTAACTATTGTAAAGTCTAAGTTTCAAAAGAGCTGTTGTGCAGTTAGATTCAGCACAGTTCCTCATGGACCAGAATTATACATTCCATAAATCTTATAGTTGCAGGATGACCGAGATTGATGGCATGAAACTGAATATAATTTGGCATTTTTTTCATGAAGGCATAGTGATGCCTGAAGATGGAAGTAACTGACCTCACTGTAGTATTGAAGCAAGTACTCATACAAGAGATCACAGTGAGGAAAAAGCACTAAGGCTGCTTTGACTGAATATAATATAAATAATTTTGAATGCAACAGAGGTCAATGGGATTGAAAGAGAAACTGTTATTGACTGGCATTGGACATTTCCTTCACTGTCATCTCAGAACCCTTAGAACAAGAAGTAGAAGAAAGGCAAACTCAACCCAAGGGATTGACCAGAAAGAAGATGAAGAAGACCTGAACAAAAGGAATGGTACAATTGTCAGAAACTCATCAATGCTAACCAGAATGTTACTGTAGAGATTGCTCAAGTGAGCTTCATTGGCCCAGCCATCTCCATCAGTGATCTTCCCCTACCTCATGTGGTATGCTCTTTAATGTTCAGTTCCTCTATAATGGAGTGAACAGTGTTGTTCTGTATCAAGTTGTCCTATACCTAAGAGCTCCTCCACTTCAGCCTCTTTCCTAACTCCCTGTATTCACTAAGTAGGATCTTTTCCCCATTTCTACCTGTGTCATTGGTGCCAATATGCACCACAATTGCTGGCTGCTCCCCTTCCCCCTTGAGAATATTCTGCGGCCACAATGATACATCCTGTATCCTAGTAGATGGGCGGTAACGTAGCGTCCTGGTGTCTCTTACAGCCACAGAAACTCCTGTCTGTCTCCCTAACTCTGCAGATCCCGGTCTGGGTTCTCCCAATGCCATGGGCTAGTGCAGGTAGGGATGAGCTGATAGCACAGATGAGATGGTGCAGGGGGAAGGGTTTCAAGTTCTTGGATCATTGGAGCCTTTTCTGGGGAAGGGGTAACCTGTACAAGAGGGATGGGTTGGACCTGAATTGGAGAGGAACCAATATCCTGGCCAGGAGTTTTGGTAATGCTACCTGGGAAGGTTTAAACTAGTTTTGCAGAGGACTGGGAACCGGAGCACTGGGTCAGTAAGTGAAGGATCAGACAGGGGAAGTATTGATAGGCAAAATCAAACTACCAGGTATGATGCAACAGATAATTTAAAGTGTGTGTATTTCAATGCAAGGAGTATTATGGGCGAAGGCGATGAACTTTTTGAAGTTGTAGAAAAGATAGAGAAAGAGGTAAAGGTGTGTGTGGGAGGGGGCTGGGGGGAGGGGTGATGTTGCCTTACTAATCAGGGAAAATATTCCAGCTGAACTCAGGAGAGACATAATGGAGGGTCAAACACTGAGTCTATTTGGGTAGAACTCAAGAATAGGAAGGATGCAATCACACTGATGGCTGTCATGTGGGGTTTCAACTTCCCTAATATAAACTGGAACTTTCTTAGTGCAAAGGGTTTAGATGGAGCAGAATTTGTTAAGTGTATCCAGGAGTGTTTCTTAAATCAACATGTGGATGGCCAAATGAGAGAGGGGCTGTACTGGATAAGGTGTTGGGTAATGAACCTGGCCAGCGTGGTTGAGCTATTGGGGTACAATGACCACAACTCCTTGACTTTCAGAATAGGTATAGATAAAGATAAGTATGGTCCTTGCAGGAGAGCCTTAAATTGGAGTAGTACAAATTACGAGAGCATTAGGCAGGAACTAAGGAGATTTAATAGAGAACTATTTCTGGCAAGTCCACATTAAGACATGTGGATGGTATTAAGATCAATTGGATAGAGTACAGGAAAAGTATGTTCCTGTTAAAAGGAAAGACAGGGACTGAAAGATAAGAGAACCTTGGATGTCCAGAAAGGTGGTGAATTTATTCAAGAAGAAAAAGGAAAAGTACGTAAAGCTTTGCAAGTTAGGATCAACTGGGGCACATGAGGATTATAAAGAAGACAGAAATGAACTCAAGGGAATTAGGAAATCCAGAAGGGGCCATGAAATGTCCTTGGCAAGTAGTATTAAGATGAATCTCAAGGCATTCTATTACAGACATCTAGAACAAGAGGATAACTGGGGAGAGGGTAGGAGTGCTAAATGAATATTTTACTTCAATATTTACCAAGGAATATACATGGAAGATCAGTGCTGAGTGTATAAACATTTTAGGGTGTTTAGTAGTCAAGGAGGAGAAAATATTGGATCTCCTAATGGGTATTAACATGCTTAAGTCCCCAGGGCCTGATGAGATTTACCCTAGGTTATTAAGGGAGGCAAAAGGTAAGTGCTGGAGCCTTGACTACTATCTCCATGTCTTCTCTAGACACCAATGAGGTCCTGGAGGACTGATGAGTGGCTAATATTGTACCTCTATTTAAGAAGGGAACAAGTGAAAATCCTGGACCATTGAGTCTCACATCAGTTGTAGGTAATTTCTGGGAAAAAAATTCTTAGAGATAGAATACATGAGCATTTGGAAACCCATGGCCTAACTATTAGGGAGAACCAGTATGGCTTTGTGTGGGGCAAGTCATGTCTTACCAACTTGATTGAGTTTTTTGACAAGGTGACGAGAGAGATTGATGAAGGTAGAGCAGTGTATGTTGAACATGGATCTTAGTAAGGCGTTTGACTAAGTCTCTCACAGGAGGCTAATCGAGAAGATTAAGATGCATAGGTTCAGAACTGGCTTGCACATTGAAGACAGAGGATAATGGTCGAAGGGACTCATTACAGATGGATACAGGCAGAGAAATGGCAGATGGTGTTTAGCCCAGATAAGAGTGAGGCATTGCACCTTGGTAGGGCAAATGTAAGGAGACAGTACACTATTAAGGACAAGACACTTAACAGTGTTGTTGAGCAGAGAGATCTTGGGGTCCAAGTTCATAGCTCCTTGAAAGTGATTACACAGGTCGATAGGGTGGTTAAGAAGACTTATGGAATCCTTGCTTTAATTAGTCAAGGCATTGAGTTCAAAAGTCAAGAGTTATGTTGCAACTTTATAAAACTCTGGTTCGGTCACATCTGGAGTGTTGCATACAGTTCTGGTCTCCCCACTATAGGAAGGATGTCGAGGCTTTGGAGAGGGTGCAGAAGAGATTACCAGGATGCTGTCTTTTTCAGAGGACATGTGCTATGAGAGGCTGGACCAACTTGGGTTGTTTTCTCTGGATTGGCAGGTGCGGAGGGGAGATCTGATAGAGGTTTATAAGATTATGAGAGGTACAGATAGAGTAGACATGGAGTATCTGTTTCCCAGGGTAGAAATGTCTAACACCAGATGGCATACGTTGAAGGTGAGAGGGAGTAGGTTCAAAATGGATGAGGGGTACGTTTTCTACTCAGAGACTGGAAAGCACTGCCTGGTACGGTGATTGTGGTAAGTACACCAGAGGCCTTTAAGATGTATAGATAGGCACATGAATGTAAGGGATATGGATATTGTGTAGGTAGGAAAGATTAATTTTTTAATAGGTTTTTCATTAACTTCTTAGCTGGTTCAGCACATCATTGTGGGCCAAATAGCCTGTTCCTTTGCTGTTTCATAGTCAATGTTCTATAAATCGCACTAGTGTCCAGTAAAGTCCAAATAATGCATGCAGTTTTGGCTTCTATTAAGGTGAAAGGTAATTTAAATTCACCCCCATGTTTAATTTTTTTCTTGGGGTGAATGTATTAAGAGTTTAAGGGCAGAAATGTTCAAACTCTTTCTAAGGAACTCCATTTGTAGATGTGTGGGAGTGCAGTGGAAGGTCAAGAACATAGACAGCTGTTGGAGTCACCAGATCCCATTGTTTACATGAAGCCTCCACATAAGTCTATAATACATAGAAGCAAAATTAGGCCATTTGGCCCATGGAATCTTCTCCATTTCATCATTCCCTGACAAATCAAGAATCATTTAATCTCTGCCTTAAATATACTCAATGACTTAGTCTCCACAGCCACCTGTGGCAGTGAGTTCCACAGATTCACCACTCTCTGGCTAGAGAAATTCCTCCTCATTTCCGTTCTAAAAGGACATCCTTCTACTGAGCCCCTTGTCAAAGTATTCTGAAAATCCAAGTACACAACATTAACTAATTCTCCCTCGTCTTTTCTTGTTATTTCTTCAAAGTATTTCAACAGATTTGTCAGGCAAGATTTCCCTTAAGAAAACCATTCAGACTGGCCAATTTTACCATGTGCCTCCAAGTACCCAGAAACCACATTCTTAACAATCGACTCCAACATCTTCTCAACCACTGAGGTCATAATAACTGGCCTATAATTTCCTTTCTTCTGCTTCTCTCCCTTGTAAAGTGGAGTGACATTTGAAGTTTTCCAGTCCTCTGGAACCATGCTAGTATCATTACAAATACTTCCACAATCTCTTCAGCCACCTCTTTCAAAACACTGCATGTAGACTATCTGGTCCAGGTAATTTATCTACCTTCAGACCTTTCAGTTTCCCAGCACTTTCTCCCTAGTAATGGTAACTTCACTCACTTCTGCCCCTGACACTCTTGAACTTCTGATGTACTGCTAGTGTCTTCCACAATGGAGACTGATGCAAAATACTTAATTCAGTTTGTTCGCAATTTCCTAGTTCCCCACTACTACCTCTCCAGTTGTTTGGTATCTACTCTTGCCTCTCCTTTACTCTTTATATATCTGAAGACTCTTTTAGAATCCTCTTTAATGTTATTGACTAGCCTTCCTTCTTTTCCCTTTTTTATCACATTTTCATCTGCTTTATGTAGGCTTTTAAAAGCTTCTGAATCTGCTAAGTTCCCATTTTTGCTCTATTATATGCCCTATCTTTGGCTTTTATGTTTGCTTTGACTTCTCTTGTCAGCCACAGTTGCATCATCCTGCCTTTAGAATACTTCTTCTTTGGAATGTATCTATCCTGTACCTTCCAAATTGCTTCCAGAAACTCCAGACATTGCTGCTCTGCCATCATTCCTTCCGGTGTCTCCTTCCAATTAACGTTGGCCATGTCCTCTCTCATGTCTCTGTAATTCCCTTTACACCACTGTAATACTGATATATCTGACATTAGCTTCTCTCTCTCAAATTGCAGAGTGAATTATATCATATTATTACCACCGTTCCCCAAGCATTCCTTGACTGTAAGCTTTATAATCAATTGCAGTTTTTTGCACAACACCCAATCCAGAATAGTTGATCCCCTAGTGGGCTCAATCTTGAGCGGCACTAAAAAACATCTTGGAGGGGTTCCACAAATTCCGCCTTGGGATCCAGCTCCAACCTTGCCAATCTTAGCTTCTTCGTCTGTGAGTGGGAGTCAAAGGCAGCTTCCTGGACCGTGAACTGTCATTGCGAGCCGCTGCAGCTGTGTTGGTAACTACAGCAGCTCACAACTGATGAGCAAATATAACCCAGCACATTGAGAAGCAACCAGAAATAAGGGCCGACAAATAACCAACTGAAAAATATGTATGGTTATGGACCAATGCATGCACATGGCCTCTCCAAAAATGGTCAGTTCAAATTTTAGGGCCAACTTTAACACACAAGGGGTGAGTAGGAATTCAATCCCAAGAAGCATGTGAGCATGTTTCTCCAGTCCTGATGAAGGGTCTTGGCCCAAAATGTCGATTGTACTCTCCTTTGCTTTTACATTAGCTTTGACTTCCCTTGTCAACCACAGTTGTACTATTTTGCCATTTGAGTATTTCTTTGCTTTTTGAATACATCTATCCTGCACCTTCCTCATTTTCCCCAAAAACTCAAGCCATTGCTGCTCTGCTGTCATCCCTGCATCTCCTTCCAATTTACTTTGGCCAACTCCTCTCTCATACCACTGTAATCTCCTTTACTTCACTGAAATACTGCTATGTCAGACTTTACTTCCTCCCTATCAAATTTCAAGTGGTATTGTGATCACTGCCTCCTAAGGGTTCCTTTACCTTAAGCTCCCTAATTGCCTCCTGTTTATTACATAACACCAATCCAGTATAGCTCATCCCCTAAAAGGTTCAACAACAACCTGGTCTAAAAAGCCTTCTTGTAGGCATTCAATAAATTCACTCTCTTGAGATCCATTACCAGCCTGATTTTCCCAGTTGACTTGTATGTTGAAATCTCCCGTGATATCATAACATTGCCCTTTTGACACGCCTTTTCTATTTCCCATTGTAATCTGTAGTCCACATCCCAGCTACTGTTTACAGGGCTGCATATAACTGCCATCGGGGTCCTTTTACTCTTGCAGTTTCTTAACTCAACCCACTAGGATACAACATCTTCCAATCCTATGTCACATTGTTCCAGTGATTTGATGCCATTCTTTACCAGCAGAGCCAAACCACTCCTTCTCCCTACATTTCTATCCCTCCAATACTATGTGTAACATTAGACATACAGCTCCCAACTACAACCATCCTTCAGCCATAATACAGTGATGGCCACAACATCATGTCTGACAATCTGTAGGAGTGCCACAAGATCAACCACTCTCGAGTTTATTATTTATTGTAATGTCGGCACTGTTTTGTGCACTTTATGAAGTCCTGGGTAGGTCTGTAGTCTAGTGTAGTTTTTCTTTCTGTGTTGTTTTTTACATAGTTCAGTCTAGTTTTTGTACTGTGTCATGTAACACCACGGTCCTGAAAAACATTGTCTCAGTTTTACTATGTACTGTCCCAGCAGTCATGATCAAAATGACAATAAAAAGTGACTTGACTTGACTTCTTCCAGATTGTTAATGTATATCATGAACAGTTGCAGGCTCAGCACCAACCCCTGCAGCATACCGCTCACCACTGACTGCCAACCAGAATAACACCCATACATCCCATCTCTCTGCTTTCTATTATTTAATCAATACTCTATCCATGCTAATACATCACCCCCGACTCTATGCATCCTTACCTTATGGATAAGAATTTTATGTGGCACCTTATCAAACACCTTCTGGAAATCCAAGAGCATTTAGTTTGATGCCTTCCTTTATTTCCTTAGTTATCCAAGGCTGGCTCTCCCCACTCTTATTGTTCTTGCTTTTAACTCGAATATACTTTTGTTGAGAACCGATAAAAATCTCTTTGAAAGTCTTCCACTGATCCTCAACTGTCCCATCACATAGCCTGTGTTCCCAGTCTACACTATCCTACTCCTCCATCATCCCATTGCAGTCTCCATTGTTTAGGCATAATACACTGGTTTTAGATAGAATTATTACACCCTCCATTTGTTTGAGAAACTCAGTCATACTGTGATCACTCTTTCCAAGAGGATCCCTGACTAGAAGATCACTAATTTTACCTGTCTTGTTGCACAGGACCAGATCTAAGATAGCACTTTCTCGTGTAGATCCAGTAACATGTTTTTCAAGAAAGCCATCACAGATGCATTCTATGAAGTCCTTTTCAAGACTGCTTCGACCAACTTGATTCACCCAATGTACATGCAAGTTAAAATCCCCCATGATAACTGCTGTTCCATTCTACATACCTCGGTATTTCTGTTTATTGCCTGTGCCACTGAAGTGTTATTATTTGGTGGCTTATAGATAACTCCCACCAGTGATTTTTTTCCCTTCGCTATTCCTAATCTCTACCCAGCTGGATTCAACTTTCTATTCCTTAGATCTTATATCGTCTCTCATTATCGCCCTGGTCTCATCTTTAATTAAGAGTGCTACCCCACCTCCCTTCCTTTCCTGCCTATCTTTCCGTATTACCTGATATCCTTGGATATTTAATTCCATATTCTGTCCACAATGCAACCACGTCTCTGTAATGGCCTCTTTGTGCCACAGGTACACGGACCTTGTTTCAAATACTATGGGCATTCAAATTAAGTGCCTTTACACTCATTGTGCTTTTAAAATCTTGTAATGTTTTATTCTTTTGCACTTGATTTTCTTCACTCCACTCTTACTTTTCTCTTTTTTATCTTTTGCTTTTTCTTTACCTTTATCCACACTTTTTTTTTACTTCTCCAATCTGTTGAACCGACCCCACTACTATTTAGTTTGAAGCTTTATCCACAGCCATAATTATGCAATCTGCTAGGATCCAAGTTCCATCACAGTTCAAGGTAGAACCCATCCCATTGCTATAGCTCCCTCCTTCCCCAATACTGGTGTCAATTTCCCATGAATTCAAACCCACTGCTCCCACACCATTTAACTCTCTAATCTTCTTGACCCTATGCCTATTTGCATGTGGCTCAGGTACTAATCCATAGTAAACCAACTTTTTAGTTCTGCTTTTTAAATATAGTCCCTAGCTGCTCAAATTCCCTTAGCAGAACCTCTTTTTTGTTCTACCTGTGTCATTGGTACCCACATAGACCATGACAACTGTTATTTTCCCCTCCTACTGCAGGTCAGATAAAACGTCCCAAACCTGGGCACCAGGCAGGCAACACAGCCTTTGAGATGTTCTATCCTCACAAAAGAGAACTCTTTCTATTCCCCTGACTATACTATCCCCAAAATCCACTACATTACTCTTCTCTCCCCCCTCTTGAATGGGGCTCCCTGAACTACGGTTCAACAGTTAGGTTGCTCATCCTTCCTACAGCCCCCACTGTCGTCCACACAGGGAGCAAGAATCTCAGAGCTGCTGGACAACCTCAAGGGCTGAGGCTCCTCCAGTACAGTCTCTTGAATCCCACCACCTTCCTCACTCGCAGTCACACCTTCTTGTCCCTGACCACAGACCAAATTTGAGGCAACTATGGCAGAATATAGTATTAATGCTAAGACTCCTGGCAGTGTGGAGGATCTGAGGGTCAGAGTTCATAGGATGTTCAAAGCAGCTGCACAGATTGACTCTGTGGTTAAGAAGGCATATGGTGTATTGGCCTTCATCAATCGTGGAATTGAATTTAGGAGCCAAGAGGTAATGTTGCAGCTATATAGGACCCTGGTCAGAGCCCACTTGGAGTACTGTGCTCAGTTCTGGTCGTCTCACTACAGGAAGGATGTGGAAACCATAGAAAGGGTGCAGAGGAGATTTACAAGGATGTTGCCTGGATTGGGCAGCATGCCTTATGAGAATAGGTTGAGTGAACTCGGCCTTTTCTCCTCAGAGTGGTGAAGGATGAGAGGTGACCAGATAGAGGTGTATAAGATGATGAGAGGCATTGATTGTGTGGATAGTCAGAGGCTTTTTCCCAGGGCTGAAATGATTACCACAAGAGGACGCAGGTTTAAGGTGCTGGGGAGTAGGTACAGAGGAGATGTCAGGGGTAAGGTTTTTACTCAGAGAGTGGTGAGTGTGTGGAATGGGCTGCCAGCAATGGTGGTGGAGGTGAATACGATAGGGTCTTTTAAGAAGCTTTTGGATAGGTACATGGAGCTTAGTAAAATAGAGGGCTATAGGTAACCCTAGTAATTTCTGAGGTAGGGACATGTTCAGCACAACTTTGTGGGCTGAAGAGCCTGTATTGTGCTGTAGGTTTTCTATGTTTCTAACTAATTAAATAAGTGTGACTACCTCTGAAACAGAGAATCCAGGTAACTCTCCCTCTCCCTGAGGTACCGGAGTGTTTGAAGTTCATTCCAGGTCATCAACTTTGAGCCTGAGTTCTTTGAGCAGTCAACACTTGCTGCAGATATGGTCACCAGGAACCACAATGGGGTCCAACAGCTCCCACATCATGCAGTTACAGCACATCACTTGATCATGTATCATCCCTTTATTTAATTAGCTTTAACAACTGGTTATACCATCTGGGTGTCCTGTTTACGTCCACCGTCTGTTCTGTCTGTTCCTCTATGAGTCTCGTATCACTACCAGTCCCCTCTTCTACCCCTTTCCCTTCTGCATCACGGACCCATGCTCAATACCAGTAACCTGATATCAGTGGCTTTCCCCTGGGAGGTCATCCCCCAAAACGGTATCCAAAATGCTATACTTATTATTGAGGGGAGTGGCAACAGGGGTGCTCCTTGCTAACTGCCTATTCATCTTCCCATTCCTTCTCCTGACAGTCACCCAGCTAGCCGCCTCCTGCAGCTTAGGGGTGACTACTTCCCTGTAACTGATTGATGATCTCTTGTACAAGCCAAAGATCATCCAGCTGCTGCTCCAGATTTCTAGGATCTTCTTCAAGGACCTGCAGCTGGATGCACATCACACAGATGTAGTTCCCTGGGAGAAGCTGGGTCTCCAAGGACTACAACATCTGGCATGAAGAACACACAGTGGCCATTTAAACTACTCTAAGTACCCCTGCCACAGTAAAAAAAAAAGAAAACTTAACAGAAACTTACCCGGACAACTTATCCAGAGCCAATGACTCCTTTGAGACAATGCCTGACACTCCCACCCTCACCATCTGCTCCCAATAATGGCTGCACGGCTTGTCCTTTCTGTACATTTACTTACTCTTCTCTGCACTGCTCCAGCCACTGATTTGGGCACCAGAATGACACCGAATGCCCACTAAGCTCTCCTTTTAAATGAGCACTGCCAACATGCAGGAAACTGCCTAGCTGTGTGCTTTTCCCTTTGCTGAAGCGTTAAGAGTTTCAAATTCAGTTTGGGCAGTTGTTTTTCTTAATATATTCTGATATGATACTCTTGGAAGGATCACATGTATAATAATGAATCCAAATGCATTTCATTATGATCGTGTTACATTATTCCAATTTAAATTTTATTTTGTAAAAGGTAGCTTATCCAGTATCAATTTGATAACATGTGTATTATTAATTCTCATATTAACAAAATTAATGGGACAAGATAATAAAGTAAAAAAAAACACATACACAGGTGCTGGAAATCTAAAATAAAAACAGAAAACTTTCAAAATAGTAAGTTGGGCATGGAGAAAGAATTAGAGGTAACTTTAGGCTGTGATCAAAGGTCAATGACCTGAAACGTTAACTCTATTTTTTTCACTACAAATGCTCCCGATCTGCTGAGTATTTCCAATATTTTCCGCTTTTATAACAATTGTTTGGCTTAAATTCATCAAACTAAATTACTTCTTAGTCTCCTTCCAGCCTGAACACAATTTTTATCTTCTCCTACTTACTCTTGTCGTTCTATTAATGCTATTTCCAAACCTATCTTGCTATTTCATATTCCTGTTATAATGACAATACAAAACACCCCTGCCTAGTCCATACATCAATTGTCGGCAAGACAGTTACCACTTTCCTTATTCATAGTTCTAAATTACAGTACCTCAGGTCATAAATAGTTTTCTTGGGAAGAGCATGTATGTTCAGTTTTTACAAACCATCTAGAAAACTTGGAGAAAGATTCAAGATTGTTTATTGTCATTCTTTAGTACATGAATATAAAGGAGAATGAAATGATTGTTACTTCAGATCTGATGCAACATCAAAAACACAAAAAACATAAAAAGCACAATAAATATAAAAGCAATCCCATATAGCACAATTTACAACTAACTTTATAAACTCTATGTACATAAAGTAACTTTAGGTGATGTGTATTAATGGGTGGTGGTGTTAATCAGGAAGTAACTGTTTTTGAACCTAGTGGTCCTGGGATATATAGCATCTTCCCTGATAGAAGTGAGACAAGCAGTCCGTAAGCAAGGTAGGTGAGTGATATTGCTTGTCTTTTCTCCGGCACCTCACTGTAAACACATCCTTGACGGTGGGTAAACTGGTGCAGGTGATGTAGTGTACTGCCCTGTTTGCTGCATTGCGGTTTCCAAAACAACATTGTGATGCAGCATGTTAGTATGCTCCCCACTGTGCACCTATAAAAGGTCGTTAATGCATTGACCAATTCTCTCCAGCCTCCTCAGAAAGGCATTGATGAGCCTTCTTGACTGTGGAGGATGTGTTTTGGGACTATGCGAGGTGTGCACTCCCAGGAGTTTGAAACTGCTTTGCCTTCAATGTGAAGAGGGGTGCGAGTGGTGTCAGTTTCCTGAAGTTGATAACCGTCTCCTTTGTCTTGTTGATATTAAGGAAGAAGTTATTTGCCTGGCACCAGGCCTCGAGCTTTTCCACCTCCTCTCTGTAGGGCCTTGTTGATGATCACTGTCGTGTCACAGGCGAACTTTCAATGTGATTGTTCAGGCATTTGACCTTGTGTGAGCGGAGTTTACTGCAGTGGGCTTGGGTTCTAACTGATGTACAGAATCTCAGATGAATGAAGAGTGGATGAAACTATTTTGTTCTTAAATTTTATATTAGAATCTTATTTGTTCACAACAGAAAAAAACATTGAATCTTCAAAAAAAATTTAATCATTTTTAATCTCAGCCCAAAGATCATCGAAGTCTGGTAGTTTATCAAATGAAAAGGCCTGCATTTCTACAACACCTTTCATAGTCTCAAAGCACAAAACTAATATACAACATTTGTAATTTTGGAATTACTGGCAGTCCCCGGGTTACGTATGAGTTATGTTCCTGAGTCCATCTTTAACTCGGATTTGTACGCAAGTCGGAATGAGTACATCGGTATTATTTAGTGTCAGTTCGTCAAATGTTTGTCTTAGTGTATAGTATATATTTCACCTTTCTATGCATATAAAACACTTGAGAAATGTATGCATTCCAATAATTAAACCACTGCGTTGCTTAGTAATAATTGTAGCTTTCACCGGGCAGGGCCTTTCACATGCTCCATTACTCTCACTTTATCCGTTATCCTTTAAAATTGTTCCAATCGTTGACCGACTGTAGCCTAACGCTTTTCCAATGACCGATGGCGTTTCACCTCTTTCCAAATGCTTTATTATTTCCACTTTATTTTCAATCGCAATCGCTTCCCATCAATGGAACAGAAACACTGCAGGCGGCGGGTTCCAAGCTCCGCTGGCTCCCGAGGTCCGCTGGATCCTAAGGACCACCACACTGAGACAGGTTAAATGGGCCAAGTGGGGGCTGTGCTGGGTTTGGGTATTTGATCCTCCACAATATTCCGCGTGGGAATTTAAACTGGAGGTGGCAGTGGTTTTTTTTTTAAACGAGGTTGAGTTGCGAGCTTGATTCAACCCGGCACGGATGGTACAGGAGTCACTAGATCGACATCAACCCAGCACAGGAGCGGTCTGTTACTGGATTGAACTCGGGAACCCCGGCACTGATCTCACTGTGCCACCAGCTGACCGGAATGGGGGTGGGGTGGGGTCAGGGTGAATCTTACTAAGAAAAGTTTAAGCCAAATACAAAGTTAACCACTCAACACACTGTCAAAGGCAATGACTTAAAATGGCAGATGACGTCGCGATCTAACTTAAAATGGCGGACAGCGTTCTCCTTCCTCGGTTCGTAAGTATGAGTTGTCTGTAAGTCGGACGTTCATAACTCAGGGACTACCTGTATATACTTGCTTTTGCAATGTAATCCTAAATTGAAAATAAATCTGAAGACATTTTGAGAATAAACAGATATTCATAAATAAAACATTTTGTCCAAATGTAGCAACAAATGGCCACTGTTTCTCTTCAAAAATAGCTTGTTCTATTATGGTAATGATTGTAAAAAAAGAAATTCCACAATGCAGTTCTCCAGCGTAATCAATTAGGATGTACAGTATATCATTACAACATTAGCATACCAAAACATTCAAACTTCTTTGTACAACAAACTAGTCTGGCAAAATTCTATAACCCTTCCATGATTTATGTACAACCATAAAACATTTAAGAATAGTGTTATTCAAATAACTGGGTGACATAAAAATTCCATCCACAATTGCTCTTTACTGTAAACTACAACTGCATTCAGCAAGCATGAATCATTGGGCACTATTTATAGTCCATTTTCTAACATGATCCCTTCTATGGGCATTGAGGATTCTGTGATGAGAACTTAAAAGGCTACCCACACCATCTTTTATATTGCAGTAGAACAAGGAGTTTATAAAAGTTAATGGGCATAAGATTAGTTGTACTTTTTATATTAGTCACAGCCAGGGTACTATGTATTTTCGGAATAATAACATTTTATCCACCACATGCGTGCCACCATTTGGAGCATCCCCACCTGCCCAACTTATTTTGTTGAAACCGTTCCTCTCTCAAATGTCCATCAAGTATCCTTGCACCCACCTACACTATGGGCAACATGCAACAGCCAACTCACCTGCAAGTATTTTCCTGGGATGTTGGAGGAAAAAGAAGCATCCAGGGAAAATCCACTCATGGGAACAACATACAATCTGCACACAGAAGTCACCAGAGATTGGTATCAAAACCAGATGGCAGTAGCAAAAGAAGCCAACAAAACAAATGCAGGTAGTTGCAGACCCTATAACAGTTAGAAAAGAACACTAGAGGTTCTCTCAATAATGCTAAAACACCGTAGTGAATAATATCTACAAATTGAATTCATAAGTCTAAAACAATTCAAGTTAAAATTATTCAAGAACCTTGCAACACGTTCCTCAACTGACCTACTACTTTAAGTTTTCCTGTAGAATATATGTGAGGAATGTCATTAAAACCATCTTAAGTTGTTACATACACTTACAATGATTGCTCACTTTTCTGATCCATGGCAAGTGAAGGAACAATTCATTCTCAAACTCTCACCAAGAGGAACTCTTGGTTGCAGTTGCAACTCTGAAGGGAGGATTGGCCAAAATGTTGGAATGTTTCATGTTATGAGATGTAATGTGGCTTTCATCAAGCTTCAATTTGATCATCTCACCTCTTCACTTACATGGTAAATTGAGGTCATTCTTCCTTTCTGCACAACATAGCATTGCAGAGGGATAGGAACAGACAAGCTAGGAAAGTGGTTTAATTGGAGTAAGGGGAATATGAGGCTAGCAGGCAAGAACTTGGAAGCATAAATTGGGAACAGATGTTCTCAGGGAAATGTACGGATCAAAAGTGGCAAACGTTCAGGGGATATTTGCATGGAGTTCTGCAGTTCTGTAACACTTACCCAACAGGCTGGTATATGTCTAGGGGAAAAGGAGATCCAGCCACTCACCAACCCCACCTCCCGTACACGCAGGTGCTGTGGGAATCAAGTTTATGCCTCGTGCACGCACACAGTATCAAATTCACACCAGATACCGTTATGAAATACACTTTAAAGATTTTACTAAAACTTAAAGAGTACTAGGCAATATAATATATATAAAAGAAAAGAAAAAGCAAAAGGCGCCAACTTATCAAAGTTCAGTCAGTTTAGTGCACATCGTTGGAGCTCAACCATCGAACCATTTGACCCCTCGTCACTTTCCACCGACCTCCATGTCTTCGCACCTGGGACCACCCCCGGTGGTCAACCAAGCAGTGCAGTGCACGTCCACCTTCCTTGGCATCTCTTCCCGACTCCCCTGAAAACCCGCGAAAACCCCCCAAGCTCCCAGCCTCACCAGACAAAATAACATTCCCCATTGGTTAACAAATGAATACAATCCCCAATACCCATATCAGCAAGTCTAAAGCTAAACAACTGCAAGAGAAACACTTATCAGACAAAGAAGCATTCCTACTCTTAACAAACCAAAGAAGCCATTTTGAGTAACATACACAGTACATTGTACAGTACATTCCAATGAGAAAGGGAAAAAATATTAGGGTACAGGAACCATGGTGTATGAAGGCTGTTGTAAATCTAGTCAAGAAGAAAAGAAGAGCTTACGAAAGGTTCAAAAAACTAGGCAATGATAGAGATCTAGAAGATTATAAGGCTCTCAGGAAGGAGCTTAAGAAAGTAATTAGGAGAGCCAGAAGGAGCCATGAGAAGGCCTTGGCAGACAGGTTTAAGGAAAACCCCAAGGCATTCTACAAGTACAGTCGGCCCTCCTTATCCACGGATTTCGTATGCACGGATTCAACCAACCACGGATTGGGAAAACCCGGAAGTTCTCTCTCCAGCACTCATTGCTTGACCATGTACAGACTATTTTCTCATGTCATTATTCCTAAACAATACAGTATAACAATTATTTACATAGCATTTACATTGTAATAGGTATTATAAGTAATCTAAAAATGACTTAAAAGTACAGGCAGTCCCCGGGTTTTGAATGAGTTCCATTCCTGAGTCCGTCTTTAAGTCGGATTTGAAGTCAGAACAGGTACATCCGGTATAATTTAGTGTCAGTTAGTCAAACATTTTTCTTAGTATATAGTACATATTTTACCTTTCTATGCATATAAAACACTTAAGAAACATACGTATTTCAATAATTTAACCACTGCATTGCTTAGTAATAATTGTAGCTTTCAGCGGGGCAGGGCCTTTCACATTCTCCATTAAAATTGTTCCGATTGTTGATTGACTGTAGCTTAGTGCTTTTCCAATGACCGATGGCATTTCACCTCTTTCCAATCGCTTTATTACTTCCACCTTATTTTCAATCACGATCGTGATTACTTTTGTGAACAGCAATACTGCGGATTCAGAGCTGCGCCGCCAGGTCCTAATGTCCACCGCACAGAGACGTGTTAAATAAAGTCCAGGGTTCCGCTGGGTCCTAAAGACCACCGCACTGATATATGTTAAATAAGGGACTTGAGCATCCGCGAATTTTGGTATCTGAGGGGGGTCCCGGAACCAATCCCCCGCGGATAAGGAGGGTCGACTGAATGTGAAGAGCAAGAGGATAAGAAGTGAGAGAATAAGACCAATCAAGTGTGACAGTGGAAAAGTGTGTATGGAACCGGAGGAGAGAGCAGAGGTAGTTTTCTTCAGTATTCACTATGAAAAAGGATCTTGGTGATTGTAGGGATGACTTACAGCAGACTGAAAAGCTTGCTTGTGTAGATATTAAGAAAGAGGATGTGCTGGAGCTTTTGGAAAGCATCAAGATGGATAAGTCATTGGGACCGAGCGAGATGTACCCCAGGCACTGTGGGAGGAGATTGCTGAGCCTCTAGCAATGATTTTGAGGATGTGACTAAACACATTGATGAAGGTAGAGCAGTAAGCGTAGTGTATATGGATTTCAGCAAGGCATTTGACAAGGTACCCCATGCAAGGCTTATTGAGAAAATAAGGAGGCATGGGATCCAAGGGGACATCGCGTTGTGGATCTAGAAATAGCTTGCCCACAGAAGGTAAAGAGTGGTTGTAGACAGGTCATATTCTGCATGGAGATCGGTGACCAGTGGAGTGCCTCAGGGACCCCTACTCTTTGTGATTTTTATAAATGACCTGGATGAGGAAGTGGAAGGATGGGTTAGTAAATTTGCTGATGACACAAAGGTTGGGGGTGTTGTGGATAGTGTGGAGGGCTGTCAGATGTGACAGTGGGACATTGATAGGATGCAAAACTGGGCTGACAAGTGGCAGATGGAGGTTAACCCAGATAAGTGTGAAGTGATTCATTTTGTTAGGTCAAATATGATGGCAGAATATAGCATTAATGGCAAGAGTACATGCTTGCTGAGGTAAAAAAGGTAAGGTTGGTAGGTACTTCTTTCATTTACTCTGACTAATCTGGGATCAGGTAATGGGGGAGACAGTTAGAGCAGTGGTGTGCTCCGTATGCAGTATGTGGGAGGTCAGGGTCAACACAGTTGTCCCTGATGACTACACCTGCAATAGATGCATCCAGCTGCAGCTCCTATCAGACCGAGTTAGGGAATTGGAGCAGGAGCTGGATGAACTACGGATCATTCGGGAGGCAGAGGCAGAGATAGATAAGAGTTATCGGGAGGTAGTCACACCGAAAAGACAGGAAGTAGGCAAATGGGTGACAGTCAAGAGAGGCAGGGGGAGCAGACAGAGAGAGCAGAGCACCCCTGTGGCCATTCCCATCAAAAATAAGTATACCGTTTTGGATACTGTTGGTGGGGATGACCTACCAGGAACAAGCTGCAGTGGTCCTGTCTCTGGCACCGAGACTGGACCCTCGACTAGGAAGGGGAGGAGGGAAGAGAAGAGAGCTGTAGTGATAGGGGATTCTATAGTCAGGGGGGCAGATAGGAGATTTTGTGGGGAAGATCGGGAGTCTCGGATGGTATGTTGCCTCCCTGGTGCCGGGGTCCGGGACATCTCAGATCAGGTGCAGGTTATTCTCGAGAGGGAGGGCAAGAACCCAGATGTTGTGGTCCATGTAGGGACCAACGACATAGGTAGGATGAGTGAGGGGGTCCTGCATAGTGAGTTTAGGGAGTTAGATGCGAAGCTGAAGGGCAGGACCTCCAGGGTAACAATCTCAGGATTGCTACCTGTGCCACATGCGAGTGAGGCAAGGAACAGGATTATAAAGATTAATACGTGGCTGAGAGGATGGTGCAGGAGGGAGGGCTTCCGGTTTTTAGATGATTGGGCTTTGTTCCAGGGAAGGTGGTATCTGTTCCGATGGGACGGTTTACACCTGAACTGGAGCGGTACTAAAAATTCTTGCAGGAAAGTTTGCTAGTGCTGCTCGGGTGGGGGGGGGGGGGGGGAGGCGTTTAAACTAAATTTGCAGGGGGCGGGGATCTAGAATGTGAGAGAGGATAGCGAGAGGAAGAATAAAGGACAGGTGGGGACTACACGGTTCCGGAATATTAAGTGTGTAGTAGAGAAAGGTGAGGCGGAACAAGTGATAAGGAGGACACATGTACAGAGGGATGGTCTGACGGAACATGGAGTTAAATGTGGAAGGACAACAAAATTCAAGGGGCGTATAGCCCGATGGGAGTTCGGGAAGCGACTTAAACAGAGAAAGGAGAAATGGGCTAAAAATTCTATATCTGAATGCACGAAGTGTCAGAAATAAGGCGGATGAGCTTGAAGGTCAGGTGAGAATGGGTAACTATGATGTAGTTGGGATAACGGAGACATGGTTGCAGGGAGATCAGACCTGGGAAATGAATGTACAAGGGTATACGTGCTATCGTAGGGACAGAAATGTGGGCAAAGGGGGTGGGGTGGCCCTGTTGGTGAGGAATGAGATTCAGTCCTTTGCAAGGGGGGACATAGGATCAGGAGAAGTAGAACTGTGTGGATAGAACTGAGGAACAGTAAGGGCAAAAAGACCCTAATGGATGTTGTCTACAGGCCCCCAAACAGTAGCATGGATATTGGGTGCAAGTTGAATAGGGAGTTAACATTGGCATGTGGCAAAGGTATTGTCGCAGTAGTTATGGGGGATTTCAACATGCAGGTGAACTGGGAGAATCAGGTTGGTGCTGGACCCCAGGATAGGGAGTTTGTAGAGTGCCTACGGGATGCATTCTTGGAACAGCTTGTACGAGAGCCGACCAGGGACAAGGCTATTCTGGATTTAGTGTTGTGTAATGAACAGGATTTGATAAGTTATCTTGAAGTAAAGGAGCCATTAGGAGGTAGTGACCATAATATGATAAGTTTTTATCTGCAATTTGAGAAGGATAAGGGCAGATCGGAGGTGTCAGTGTTGCAGTTGAACAAAGGAGACTATGGAGCCATGAGGGAGGAGCTGGCCAAAGTTAACTGGACGGATATCCTAGCAGAAAAGACAGTGGAACAGCAATGGCAGGTATTCTTGGGAATAATGCACAAGGTGCAAAATCAGTTCATCCCCTGGAGAAGGAAGGATTCAAAGGGGGGAAAGGGGCCACAGTGGTTGACAAAGGAAGTCAGAGATTGCATAGCATTAAAAAAAAAAGTATGACAGAGCTAAGGTGAGTGGGAAGACAGATGATTGGGAAATTTTTAAGGAACAACAGAACTTAACTAAAAAGGCAATATGGGGAGAAAAAATGAGGTACGAACGCAAGCTAGCCAGGAATATAAAGGAGGATAGCAAAAGCTTTTTTAGGTATGTGAAGAGAAAGAAGATAGTTAAGGACAATGTTGGGCCCTTGAAGAATGAATTGGGTGAAATTGTTATGGGAAACAGAGAAATGGCAGAAGAATTTAATGAGTACTTCAGATTTGTTTTCACTAAGGAAGACACAGGCAATCTCCCAGATGTATGGATGGGCCAAGGACATAGGGTAACAGAGGAAATGAAATAGATTGACATTAGGAAGGAAACGGTGATGAGTAGACTGATGGGACTGAAGGCTGACAAATCCCCAGGTCCAGATGGTCTGCACCCTAGGGTACTAAAGGAGGTGGCCCTGGAAATTGCGGATGCATTGGTAATCATTTTCCAATGTTCCTTAGATTCAGGATCATTTCCTGAGGATTGGAGAATGGCTAATGTTATCCCACTTTTTAAGAAAGGAGGGAGGGAGAAAACAGGGAACTATCGTCCTGTCAGCCTAACATCAGTAGTGGGGAAGATGCTAGAGTCCATTATTAAAGATGAAATAGTGGCATATCTAGATAGCAGTGATAGGATTGGGCCGAGCCAGCATGGATTTACTAAGGGAAAATCATGCTCAACTAATCTATTGGAGTTTTTCGAGGATGTAACCAGGAAGTTAGACAAGGGAGATCCAGTGGATGTAGTGTACCTCGATTTTCAGAAGGCATTTGTTAAGGTCCCACATAGGAGATTGGTGGGTAAAATCAGAGCTCATGGCATTGGGGGGAAGATATGGACATGGATAGAAAACTGGTTGGCAGATAGAAAGCAAAGGGTAGTGGTGAATGGGTGTTTCTCGGAATGGCAGGTGGTGACTAGTGGGGTGCCACAGGGCTCGGTATTGGGACCACAGCTGTTTACGATTTACATCAACGATTTAGACGAAGGCATTGAGAATAACATCAACAAGTTTGCTGATGATACTAAGCTGGGTGGCAGTGTGACATGTGATGAGGATGTTAGGAGAATTCAGGGTGACTTGGATAGGCTGGGTGAGTGGGCAGATACTTGGCAGATGACGTTTAATGTGAATAAATGTGAGGTTATCCACTTTGGGAGTAAGAACAGGAAGGCAGATTATTATCTGAACGGTGTAGAGTTAGGTAAGGGAGAAATACAAAGAGATCTAGGAGTCCTTGTTCATCAGTCACTGAAGGTGAATGAGCAAGTGCAGCAGGCAGTGAAGAAGGCTAATGGAATGTTGGCCTTTATTACAAAGGGAATTGAATACAAGAGCAAGGAAATCCTTTTGCATTTGTACAGGACCCTGGTGAGACCACACCTGGAGTACTGTGTACAGTTTTGGTCTCCAGGGTTAAGGAAGGACATCCTGGCTGTAGAGGAAGTGCAGCGTAGATTCACAAGGTTAATTCCTGGGATTAATGGACTGTCTTACGCAGAGAGTTTAGAGAGACTGGGCTTGTACATGCTGGAATTAAGGAGATTGAGAGGGGATCTGATTGCAGCATATAAGATTATTAAGGGATTGGACAAGATAGAGGCAGGAAATATGTTCCAGATGCTGGGAGAGTCCAGTACCAGAGGGCATGGTTTGAGAATAAGGGGTAGGTCATTTAGGACAGAGTTAAGGAAAAACTTCTTCTCCCAGAGAGTTGTGGGGGTGTGGAATGCACTGCCTCAGAAGGCAGTGGAGGCCAATTCTCTGGATGCTTTCAAGAAGGAGCTAGATAGGTATCTTATGGATAGGGGAATCAAGGGATATGGGGACAAGGCAGGAACCGGGTATTGATAGTAGATGATCAGCCATGATCTCAGAATGGCGGTGCAGGCTCGAAGGGCCGAATGGTCACTTCTGCACCTATTGTCTATTGACTCTTGGCAGTGTGGAGGATCAGGGGGATCTTGGGGTCCGAGTGCATATGACATTGAAAGCTTCTACGCAGGTTGACTCTGTGGTTAAGAAAGCATATGGTGTATTGGCCTTCATCAATTGTGGGATTAAGTTTAGGAGCCAAGAGGTAATGTTGCAGCTATATAGGACCCTGGTCAGACCCCACTTGGAGTATTGTGCTCAGTTCTGGTCGCATCACTATAGGAAGGATGTGGAAACCATAGAAAGGGTGCAGAGGAGTTTTACAAGGATATGGCATGGATTTGGGACCATATCTTACGAGAGCAGGGCGAGTGAACTTGGCCTTTTTTCCTTGGAGCGACAGAGGATGAGAGGTGACCTGATAGAGGTGTATAAGATGATGAGAGGCATTGATCGTGTGGATAGTCAGAGGCTTTTTCTCAGGGCTGAAATGGCTAGCACGAGAGGGCACAGTTTTGAGGTGCTTGGAAGTAGGTACAGAGGAGATAGGGTCTTTTAAGAGACTCCTGGACAGGAACATGGAGCTCAGAAAAATAGTGGGCTATGGGTAACCCTAGGTAATTTCTGAGGTAAGGACATGTTCAGCACAGCTTTGTGGGTCGAAGGGCCTGTATTGTGCTGTAGGCTTTCTATGTTTCTATATGTACAGTGGAAAGCATTCTGCATTATTGTCTGGTACGGAAGCCTCAATGAACAGGATTGAATGAGACTGCAAAGGGTTGTAGACTACCATCACAGTCACCCCGTCCAGAATTCAGGACATGCCCTCTTCTCATTGCAACCATTGAGGAGGTGGTACAGGAACATGAAAACCCACGCTTTATATTTTAGGAACAGCACTTCCCATCTGACACCAAATTTCTGAATGGTCCCATAAATACAACATTGTCACTCCTCTTCTCCACTCTATTTTTGTAATTTATAGTATTTTTTATGTACTGCACTACTGTTCCAAAATACTAAATTCCATGACAGTAAATTCTGATTCTGACAGCAGCAAAATCCCAATTGTGCTAGATTACAAAACACTGGAATAGCACCACTGAGTGGTTAAATTGTGCCATTGCAAAATAAGAAATCTTAGCTCCAAAATGCTGCAAAGGTTCATGCCATTTGGTGGAATTCCATCATCCTTCCACAAAGTTATGATGAACCTATGTACCAATTTCTACAGATAAGTTAATTTATTAATCAGATGAATATTGACTTATGTAAATAAACAAGTGTGTTGCGCTTGGGGGGGGGGATGATGTTCTCGTTGCCGTTTGCGTGTGTGGATAGTTGACGCTCTTGCTGCAGTTTGTGCAATTCATTTTCTTTTTCTCGTAGGGAGGTGTGGGGGTGGGGGTGTTGAGCTGATGTTTTTCTTTGAATGGGTTCCATGGTTTTGTTTCATGGCTATCTGCGATGAAGATGAATCACAGGATTGCACACATACTTTGATAATAACTGTACCTTGAACTCTTTTAATTGCGACCCAGTTGCAATTCTGACCGCAGCTTGTAGGGAGTTTGTACATTCTCCCCGTTACTGCATGGGTTGCCTCCAGGTGCTCCAGTTTCCTCCCAGTCCAAAGAGATACTGATTGGTAGATTTATTGGTCATTGTGAATTGTCCTGTGATGAAGCTAGGATTAAATTGGGAGGTTGCCAAGCAGCATGGCTCAATGGGCCAGAAGGGCCTACTCCATGCTATCTCAATAAAAATAAAGATTATAGTTAAACTGTTTAACTGGCATATCTGAGACTTCAGTTGTGAGACTAGATTATCAGATATATTGGATGTTATTCCCAGTAATACACTAACATTTTCCCCCCAAAAAAGGTTAGATAGTATTGGAGTATAAAAGTATAAATTTACCAAAACTATGAAGTCAGTTTAAAACTATGAAGTCAGTTTTGAAATTTGCTATGCATGTATCTTAAGAATGTGGAAGACAATGGTGTGCTAATGAGAGGTAGCTAAAGAGCTAAAGAAATGTAGATTAGAACATTGCTCAGTTCTGAGTTTGCTATTTGCTATGCATATATCCTAAAAATGTAGAAGACAATGATGTGTTAATAAGAAGTAGCTAAGAGATGTAGATTAGAACATGATTAAGTCAATTGATAGAAACAATAGGGACATGATATACGTGTAGTACGTGTAATACGCAACTATAGATCGATTACATATGCTAATACAACTGGACCAGGAGATTGCTATAAAAAATGCTGTGTCCGGGGATCGGTGGGCAATCAGCGACTAGCTCAATGACTGTCTCAGCTTTGATTTGCAAATTAAAGTTTAACCCTTCTTGAAGAATCTTCTGCGTCTCCTGGTCATTTGTGAGGCACGAAAAACCACGACAAAAGCAGCGTAATAAATGTGAAGCTTCCAAGGTTCAAGGATTAGTGACAAAAAACAGCAATGTGTTAGAGGCGTGGAATCAGCATTCTGCCAGTTACAGGCCAGAAAATGGATTTCCAAGTGATCAAATAGTTAATTTACTAAAAAAATGTATATAACCCTTCCCCCCTCCCCCCTAACTTCCCTATAGAAAAAAAAGAGAAAGAAAGAAAAAAAGAAAGAGTGCCTGGATGTTGGAAGATCTCCACATGCTCCATGGGGTTCGTAATAACTTTAGTGTATATATTTATTTCTTTCCCCAAGTAACCAATTGTTTCATCTTCAGAGCACCTATATATTTAGTCCTGTCTTTTGTAAATAATTTTTTTTTCTATACTTTACTCTGTAATCACTTAAAAATGCAATAAAAAAAAGTTAATTTACTGTAAACCAAAGTATGAACTAAGAGGTCAAAAGTTGTGATATTAAAGAGACCACAAATTGGGCTGCACCATTTGTGGAACATATGTCACAGGTAGATACAATATGTATTCGTTTGCAGATACAGCACCACTTGCGTGGCAGCTCATTCCACACTCAATTCTGAGTGAAGTTTCCCCTCATGTTCCCCGTAAACATTTCACCTTTCACCCTTAACCCATGAACTTTAGTTCCCACTCAACCTCAGTGGAAAAAGCCTGCTTGTATTTACCCTATCTATACCCCTGATAATTTTGTATACCTCTATCAAATCTCTCGCAATCTTCTACGCTCCAAGGAATAAAGTCTTAACCTATTCAATCATTCCTTATATCAGGTCCTCCAATTCTGGCAACATCCTTGTAAATTTTCTCTGTACACTTTCAACCTTTCTTACATCTTTCCTGCAGACCAAAACTGCAGATTAGATCTCATCAACATCTTATGCAACATCAATATAACATTCCATCTACTGTACTCAATAAAGGCCAAAGTGCCCAAAACCTTTTTTTTCTACATTACCCTAACTATCTGTGCCACACTTTCAAAGACCCTGCCGTTCTCTGCCCATATCTCCAACTGTACTACGTCATGTTGTACCCTCTGGCAAAATTCTACATATCTAGTGATGCCAACTTTTGTGTTATCTGCAAATTCATCCAGGATTTCATCCAAGATGTGGATTCGTTCTTGACCTTCCTTCTAAGTTGAAGTTGTTACGGATTCAACAACAATAAATATGTAAATGAGGCAGGGTTTTTTTTATAACAAATAAAACATTTATTAAACACTGAAAAATAAACCCCAAAAGTAAACAAACGACTAACGCAACTGGAAATCAGCTGCTGTGCGGCAACTTAAACAGTTCTTAAAGCGATAAAGCAAAAACAGTTCTTAAAGTGATGTTGCAAAAACAGTTCTTCAAAGCAGTACTGCGAAAGTTCAAAATGCTTACAGTCCATTAAAGGAGAGACTTTTTAGATGATTTAAATTCTCTTTCACGTCATGTTGCTGCAGTTCCCAGTCGAACTATACTTTTCCCGGAGAATTTACGAAGACGAAAATGAAACGGTTTAAAGGCACTGACCTTTCCTTGATGAAACTGTACCCAACCCTTTCTGCTATTATTGCAGGGGGTGACACGAGCACAGCCTATGAATTCCTTCCGAATGAGGATCAAACAAGGTCGAACCTGTTTCACTGTCAAAATCGACTTTCCTCGATCTTTTAGCTCCCAAACTCCGATCTTCACTCTCCACTGATTTTTAACTAGCAGTATTATAAGGAAACTGCTGGCAATGACCTTTTAAACTTTAGGCATTAAATAAAACTCCACCTTTCAACAGAACTGCGTCATAATATTGGACCACGCAGTATCCAATATACTGCGTAGAGTCAAAATGGCAAATCCAGCCACGAACTGCCCCTCCTCACAGGGAGGGGTCCTCCTTTTATACCCTGTTGAAAAAAAACTGTCACATGACCTCTACTGGCAGGAAAATGATGTCACTCCATCATCACAAGACCATTACCTTAGGTCCAGTATAGCTTCAACACCGTCACGTGACAAGTACAAGATACCCACAGGTACGTAACACCTCCCTCCAAAAAAAAAAATTTTGGTCTGTCAAGAACAAAATTTTAACAATTATTTACAAGAAAAAAAACAAATGTATAAATTTTATAACATACACAGTATACAGACTATTATCATATAGCATCTTACAACTTACAATACAGTAGGAGTGTTACAAATGTTAAAAAAAATCACTCCATAAAAAAATTACATTGTACATTCAACATTGATATAGACAATCAGCAATCACATTATCTTTACCTTTAATGAGTGGTCACAATATTGTACTCTTGTAACATCAAGTTCCAATTTAATAACCTTCTGTTTTTGTTTTTCATCTTACTCAGAAACACTAACAGATTATGATCAGTGTAAATGATAAGTGGTTTTTGAGTTGTACCAACATATACGTCAAAATGTTCTAAAGCTAAAACAAGAGATAACAATTCCTTCTCCATTGTCGAATAGTTTCTTTGATGCTTATTAAATTTCTTAGAAAGGTAAGCCACGGGATGATCAACTTCATCACCCTCATCCCTTTGCATTAGTACTGCCCCTGCAGCCTCATCACTAGCATCTACTGCTAATGAAAAAGGTTTTTCAAAGTCAGGTGCCTTGAGCACAGGTTATTGACATATCATAGTTTTCAATTTCTCAAATGCTTCTTGACAAGGCACTGTCCACACAAACTTCTCATTCTTCTTCAAGAGGTTAGTTAATGGAAGGGCAACATTAGCAAAATTCTTACAAAATTTTCGATAATATCCTACCATTCCCAAGAATCTCTTGAGAGTTATTTTTCCCCGTTGGGAGTGGGAATCTCTAAAATTGCCCGAACAGGAGCTACCTTACCTTGACCCACAACATAACCAAGTCACAGTGGCATGCCCAAATTCACTTTTAGCTAAATTATAGTTAATTTAGCTTTTGAAAGCCTTTCAAACAATTTCTCCACCGCAATAATGTGTGCTTCCCAAGTATCACTTCCTGTCACTAAATCATCAATATAAGCATCTGTATCTTTCAATCCCTGAATCACAGAGTTAATCATCCTCTGGAAAGTACCTGGGGCATTCTTCATCCCAAATGGAAGAACATTATATTCATATAGCCCAGATGGAGTTGCAAATGCAGAAATCTCTCTACCACTATCTGTTAGTGGAACACACCAATACCCTTTCAATAAATCAATCTTTGTAAGGAACTTTGCTTTTCCAACTTTATCTACACAATCATCTATTCTAGGAATTGGATATGCATCTGTTTTCATTACAGCATTTACTTTCCTATAGTCCGTACAAAACCTAATACTACCGTCTGGTTTTGGCACCATAACACAGGGTGAACTCCAATTCGAGTTAGAAGGTCTAATAATATTTTTCTCTAACATATATTTAATTTCTTTCTCAGCAAGTTCACGTTTTACTATGTTCATCCTATATGGGTGTTGTTTAATGGGTCTGGCATCTCCAACATCTACATCATATGAAGCTATAGTAGTCCTTCTTGGAACGTCTGGAAACAAATCCTTATACTTAAAAATTAATTGCTTCATCTGCTGTTTCTGCTCTGGTTGTAAATGTGCTAATTTTTCATCAATATTTTCCAGAATGGTTGAGTTTGGTAACCTGAGAGAAACAATGTTGGATTTAGAATGAAATTCAGATGAATCATCTATCATGTTCCTAGTTAGATCAGATTCATTATCATTCACCACAACAGTCACAGTAGCAGATTGTTTCTCATAATATGGCTTTATCATATTTATATGGGAAAGTTGTGTTGGCCTACGATCTGGAGTTTTTATCACGTAATCCACATAATTGATTTTAGACACGATTTCATAAGGACCATGAAATCTAGCTTGTAAGGGATTCGTTTGCACTGGGAAAAGAGCCAGCACCTTATCTCCAGGCTTAAACATTCTCATCCTAGCTTCTTTATCGTACCAGGTTTTCATTTTCTCCTGAGCCAATTTTAAATTTTCCTTGGCTAAGCTACAAGCTTTATGTAACCTGTCTTTAAATTTCAAAACATAGCCCAACAAATTAGTGTGTACTTCCTTACTAATCCAGTTCTTTTAATAAAGCTAAAGGTCCTCTAACTCTAACAAATTCAAATGGACTGAAACCTAAGGATTCTTGTACCAATTCCCTTAATGCAAATAAAAGTAAGTTTATACCCTCATCCCAATCACTTTCATTTTCCACACAACATGTCCTAATCATATTCTTGAGGGTAGAATGAAACCTCTCCAAGGCACCTTGCAATTCTGGATGGTATACAGACGAAGTGATTTGCTTAGCTGCCAATTTATAAACTATCTGTTGAAACAATTCAGAAATAAAATTACTGCCTTGATCAGTTTGTATTTCCTTAGGTAATCCAAAATAAGTAAAGAATTTTATAAGAGCCTTTGCTACTGTTTTAGCTGTTATGTTCCTAAATGGTACTGCCTCTGAAAACCTAGACGAAGTGCACATAATAGTAAACAAGTACAGATAACCAGTTTTTGTCTTTGGTAATGGACCAACACAATCTACAATAACTTTAGAAAACGGTTCACCAAATGCTGGAATAGGTTGTAATGGAGCTACTGGTGTAACTTGATTTGGTTTACCCACAATTTGACAAGTATGGCATGTTCTACAAAACATCGCCACATCTTTTCTTAGACCAGGCCAATAAAAATGTTTTAAAATCTTGTCCACAGTTTTCCTTACCCCTTGATGTCCACCTAAGGGCACACTATGAACTAAAGTCAAAATCTCATTTCGATAAACTTTAGGGACAACTACCTGGTAAACAATATTCCATTCATCACTTGCAGGAATTGTAGGTGGTCTCCACTTCCTCATCAACACTCCTTTTTCAAGGTAATATCCTACTGGCACCTTCTCAATTTCACTATCTGGTAGAGCTTGTTTTCTTAACTTTTATAATCTCGGGGTCTCTGCTCTGCTCTGCTATCATCTCCTTCCGAGACAGAGATAAATCTTCATAGTCAGACTTACTCCAAGAATCTTGTTCAAACAATGAAGGTAAGAAAGTCTCTGACACATCCTCAAAACTCGAATCCTGAGTTGAACAGTCATGAGTAACAACCTCATTCTGCGGATCAATCTTTTTAGCCATAGCTCTAGTCACAACACAGGAAGAATCTGTGTTAGAATTCATCTCTGGTTCCTCTGACTCCATTGTCAAATGCACTTCAGGAAAAACTTATCCACCTGCCAAGTCATTACTTAACAATAAAGAAATATCCTTCACAGGTAAGCTAGGCTGTAATCCTACTTTAACAAATCCTGTAACTAACCCTGACTTTAAATTTACTTTATGCAAATGTACAGGCATAAAGGCACTCCCAACACCTCGTATATAATTTACCTCACCAGTATCAAACTCTTCATTAAACTTCAATACATTGTCTAACATCAGTGATTGAGAAGCTCCAGTATCCCTAAGGATTTTTATTGGCACTGGAGTAGGTCCTTCTTTCAAGGATACAAACCCTTCAGTTATAAAATGATCATATCCCTTTTTAACTTGGTCAGACTCTAACAAAATCTCATTTGTGTTTATTGAACCCTGTAATTTTACAGGTGTTTCAGTATGTTGCACACAAGCATCTGGGACTGCTTCCTTCTCTTTCTTTTTCAATCAGAAACAGTTTGTTATTACATGGCCAGGTTTCTTACAATAGTTAGAAATAGGACCAAACTGTCTCTCCTTCCTCCTTACCTTTCTCATTAGCTTCTGATTTAATTTCTGGTTTACCTTGAGTCTCTGTGTTATTTTTCCTCTTAAAAATTCTGCCCTGAGGAAATTTATTGTTATGGATTAAAGCATACTCATCAACTAATTTAGCAGGGTCCTGCAATGTATCAGTGTCCCTCTCATTTAAGTAGGTCCTTACTTCAACAGGGATGTTTCTTTTAAATTCCTCCATTAAAATCAGCTCTTTCAATTTATTATAGTCCCCATTTATATTTTTAGAGGAAACCCATCTCTCAAAACACACAGCTTTATCATAGGCAAATTCCACATAAGTTTTTTTCCACAGACTTCTTCAAACTTCTGAATCTTTCTCTATAAGCTTCTGGGTCCAATTCATATGTCTTCATAATCTGCTGTTTCACAATATCATTATCAAGTGCTTGCACAGCAGTTAAAGCTGTATAAACTTGTTGTGCTTTGCTTTTAATTACACTCTGTAACAACACTGACCATTTATCTCTCGGCCACTCTGAAATCTGAGCAATTGTTTCGAAATGTTGGAAATATCTTTCTACTTCTGTTTCACTAAATGGAGGGACCAATTTAATTTCTTGACTAACAACAAACGGTTTTCTAGAACCAGGAGACTGATTCTCAGACTTTAATTCCGCCATCACATATTCAAATTCCCGAGGCCTCCCGTCCTATGATCCTTTCCCTTCTCCAGCTCTGTATCACTTTTGCCAATCACCTTTCCAGCTCTTAGCTTCATCCCACCCCCTCCGGTCTTCTATCATTTCGCATATCCACTACTTTCAAATCTTAGTATCTCTCCTTTCAGTTAGTCCTGATGAAGGGTCTCGGCCCGAAACATCATCAGTGCTTCTCCTTATAGATTCTGCCTTGCCTGCTGTGTTCCACCAGCATTTTATGTGTGTTGTCCCTCTTTTTCTTGTTTAGCTTCTAACCTACAATGCTCTAATTCTGCTTTACTTTGTTCCAACTTCATATGTTCGATTTGCAACTGCATCTCTAGATTACTTATCAGAAACGACTCTAAAATCGATTCATCAGAATCACCTGAACCTACATAGTGTGACATGATTTTTCTCTGTATTAGAGCCTTTGACATAGACCTTGAAATACCTTTAAGTTCCAATCTACTAGCTATCTCAGACACCTCATTTTTTTTCCGCCTTCACTAATAACTCTGCGTCTGGCGAAGCCAGAAACTCATCAATATCCATTGTTGCCGAATACCACTCACAAGCCAATCAAACAAAAGAATCGAGTATTCCCCTTTTCCAAAACACTGATTCAAAATGTAACAAGCATTTAAACTCAAAAATGGTTGATCCCGGATACAGCCCCCATATTTATGTTATGGATTCAGCAACAGTAAATATATAAATGAGGCAGGGTTTTTTTTTAATAACAAACAAAACATTTATTAAACACTGAAAAACAAACCCCCAAAAGTAAACAAATGACTAACGCAACCGGAAATCAGCTGCTGTGCTGCAGCTTAAACAGTTCTTAAAGGGATAAAGCAAAAACAGTTCTTAAAGCGATGTTGCAAAAACAGTTCTTCAAAGTAGTACTGCGAAAGTTCAAAATGCTTACAGTCCATTAAAGGAGAGACTTTTAGATTATTTAAATTCTCTTTCACATTGTGTTGCTGCGGTTCCCAGTCGAACTATACTTTTCCCGGAGAATTTACGAAGATGAAAATGAAATGGCTTAAAGACACTGACCTTTTCTTGACGAAACTGTACCCAACCCTTTCTGCTATTATTGCAGGGGTTAACACGGGCACAGCCAACGAATTCCTTCTGAATGAGGATCAAACAAGGTCGAATCTGTTTCACTGTCAAAATCGACTTTCCTCGATCTTTTAGCTCCCGAACTCCGATCTTCACTCTCCACTGATTTTTAATTGGCAGTATTACAAAGAAACTGCCGGCAATGACCTTTTAAACTTTAGGCATTAAATAAAACTCCACCTTTCAACGGAACTGCGTCATAATATTGGACCACGCAGTAGCATGGAGTCAAAATGGCAAATCCAGCCACGAACTGCCCCTCCTCACAGGGAGGAGTCCTCCTTTTATACCCTGTTGAAAAAAAACTGTCACACGACCTCTACTGGCAGGAAAATGATGTCACTCCACCATCACAAGACCATTACCTTAGGTCCAGTATAGCTTCAACACCACTGTCACGTGACAAGTACAAGATACCCACAGGTACGTAACAAAGGGCTTTGTACCAGCAGTACTCTTCCTCATGATTTTAACCACCACAGCCAGTCACAACCTACTGTTCCAAGAAATACATACTCCGAACTATCCATCAAAAGTCCTTCACCTACGTAACTGTTCAGAAAGGATGCAAACACGATTTGCTGATGCCCAAAGCTGGGCAAAATACTACAGTTGCTTGTGAATCAGTACTGCACAAGCTTTATCATCACTTATATTATATCATATTCCATGCCTTGCATGACAAGGCCAGATTGACTAAGCTATTGTCAACTTGACTCCTTCAACAAATTAGACGTGTATTCCCACGTTTTTAAAAATAGTTGTAACAACAATTTAATATCTCCTGTCCTCTCATCAAGATGTTATATTAGTCTAAAAGTTGAAAAGCAGTCAATGTTGTCTATCCTACAGAGTTGCTAAAATATATAAGCATACTATTTCAAGTGTTATGCAAAATAAGTATTAAAAGATTGTTTTGCATTAATGCCATCTACTGTCAGCCACCTGGCATCCATGGAAGAGATGGGTTGAAGTTCCCACAGAATTGCTCAAAACCAATAACTACATTACATACAACAGTATTCAATGTATAAACCTTTAAGTAAAATGCCACCTTGTTAGTCACCTTACCCTTCAATACTGCCATTTTATATTTTAAGGCTAAATAGTATTAATACAAAATACAGTAAAACTAAGTGTCTGATTGTGCTCAATGTCCTAAACCTTCAGAGGATGTTGCTGCTAATCAGCCTACAATTGCACTGTCCTTATGCTTTAATGTAAAACTAAATCTTTTAATACTTATTTTGCATAACACTTGAAATTTAGTGTTTGAACTTAAATTAATGAAAATAAAACCATCATGTGTAAGCTATGCATGAATTTTTATGCATAGTCTAATATAGGATGGGCTACTAAAATTAAAGTCACTTAATACTAAATGTCAGTGCAGTTTATTTGAAATATTCTGGAAACTCAGATGGCAGCTCATCAGCGTCAATGGAACTTCAGTAATAGGCAGAGGAGATTAAAGCTTCCCAGCCTTGTTGAATAGATCCTTTATGTCTGCTAGCTTACATATCCTCTTCTTTCTCTTATGCAAAAATTGTGATTAAAAGTAACAAAACTACAGTTTTGTTGCTCAATAAGTTCTAAGATATTTCAGAATCCTTCAGCAACAATCCAAGTGATATTTTCCTTAGAAGTTTTTACTGGTTGCATGAGAATTCCAGATGCAGTTATCAGATAAGCAAGTTATCTGTACTTATGTTTCCAAAGTAAATAGATCGTTCCATTAGAAATTATATAATCTGGCATTTAACCAGTAATTTTATTTTTAATACATTGAATGTAAAGACAATAAAGAAAATATTCAAATATGTAAAAGCTGAAAGAAATCCAGTGTTTTTCCAAACTCTTGTAGTCAAAGACAGTAAATATACAAGTACTGTAGCTTCTGTCGAATTAGTTTGATGTGACTGTAAGAATTAAGCATTTTGGTCTACTCTAATAATTACCTGCTTCTCTAGAGGGGAACTGATGCTGTCTTCAGATCTGCTGATGGCACACTAAACTTCCCAATACAATTACAAGTTGAAATGCATAAGAGTCAAATCTAATTTCTAATATATGGGTTAACCATACCATTTTCAAGAAACAATTCCCAAATGACTTTTGATTTAAATGTCTCAGCCCAGTTAAAGATATCTTGTACTTATTTTCTGGAGGGAAAAAAAACCACCAACATGTATCATCAATATTAGGGTTTCTTTTGGTGGGATGGGAAAAATTAGTAAACTGCACTTGAGAGAATTAAAAGTTGTAAAAACCCAAGATGCTGCACACTCATTCAGTTTATCACCTGCACATCAACTTTTGTTTTGAAAAGCTAAAATGCAATGCTATAAATTATCTTATTAAAACTGATTCCTAATGCAAAATATGTTACTAACACATGGGGAAAACATCTATGAATTATACCATGAGGGAAATAAAAGTTACAAAGAAATTTTTTCAAGCACATAGAAACCATAATTTGAAAATGGAAACCAAGATTAGACAATTGCAATGTGGCTTGCAATTGCAATGTTGACTCATTCCCAAGTATACATAAACTAGAAGTGAAACCATCAAGCAGAGGAATTTTTGTACAAATACACAGCTTACTATACAAAGCAATTCTGTACATTGTGCCTTATTAAATCGAATCACTTTTTTTGTATGCAACCATACTATTCACTTTGTGTATGGTGGTAGTGAAAGATCGTAGACGAACCTCTTCAGAATTGTTTATGAACTGTGGTCCTGACTCTTCCCATTTTTCTGGCACCTCCAGATCTTTATCCGTGTATATGAGAAGATCAAAAGAACCTGAAAAGCCAAAAATAAGCTGCATTGAAAACAAAATAGGGTGGCAGTACAGTGCCAAAAACAGTCATTCAGAATGATACAGAAGTCTCTTTAAAAAGTGATTTCAGTTTTCAGCTCTGCCACTCTAGTCATACATCCAGAATCACACACTGAAAATGACCTTTCCTGATACTAGCAAATTTTGAGATGTTATTCTCCAAACTTGTCTTTATGTTCTATTTACTACCTTAGATACAACAAGGTTGCACATCAGGTACCTTGCTCCCAAGCCAGAAAACTGATATCAGAGATCATTTTCAGTATTCAAGATAATTGTTACCCTGGATCCAATATAGAATAGAAAACAGAAGCATAATGAACAAAGAACACAATGAAAAAAAAAACACAATAAAGGTCATCATACAAAACAACGTACAAGTTATATGTAACTGTTATATACATGTACATAGACTGGTTGTAATATGCATAAACTGACTGTAATGAGGTGAATTAAAAGACCTTGGGGAAAAACTAACTTCATGTCCAACCATGCAGTTTTTGAAAACTTACTGTAAATTCTGGTGTACAAGCCAACCCACCCCCCCACCCCCCAGTTTCAAGATTATAAAAGTGACTTTTCCATGTTACCTTTGTATAAGCCGACCCCTTTTGTAGAGGTTTTTGATTTAACCAGAAAAGATCACAAGATCTCACATGCTGGTACTCAGCTTTGCCAGATCCGGAACATGGAAATTTTGTGAACCAGTACTTGCTAAGAAAATAGGCCTACACATTGTAGAGCATTATAAGCAAATTCTTAGTAAATAAATCAGGGAAGGGCGTTTGGGATTAGGTCCCAATGGTAAAGAATCCTCTGAAATGTAACCCCCGTGAAACCATTTAGTACTCATCGTAATTTCGTTAAAACATAACACGGGGTAGCGGGACCAGTACACGTACTCAGTATTGAGTTTACGACCACCCTGTACAAAAAGTTAAAATGAATGCAATATGATGCTGGCTTCAAGCTGAAGGTTGCTGATTTTGCTAAAGGAACGAATAATTCTACAGCTACTAAGAAGTTTAGTGTAAATGAGAAACAAGTGAGAGAGTGGAGAAAGGCAGAGGACACTCTGAGGGAAATGCCAAAGACGAAATGTGCAAAACATGGGAAAATATGCCAGTGGCCAGAACTGGAAGAAAAAGTTTTAGAGTGGGTGAATCACCAGTGATCCTCTGGATACATTGTAACCAGAGAAATTATTCGAGTTCAAGCATTGAACTGGGCCGAAATACACCGTGAGGTCAGTAAAAATTTCAAAGCTACGCGAAGTTGGTGCACCTGATTTATGAATAGACGTGATCTTGTGTTGAGACAAAAAACATAGATTGCTCAGAAACTGCCAGGTGACCTTGAGAATAAGATTACGGCCTTCCAATTGTTTGTAATCAAGCAGCAAAAGGCACACTCTTACCTTCTCTCACTGATTGGTAACATGGACAAGATACCAATGCTCTTTGATTTTACAGGCAACTGCACTGTCAATCAGAAGTGGGAGAAAACAGTCTTTGTCAAAGCAACTGGACACGAGAAGCAACATTTTACTGTATGGCTGATGGGACCAAACTACCACCAATCGTGATTTTTAAGAGGAAAACATACCCAAAGAAAGAAAAATTCCTGCACGATGTTGTTTACATTCAAGAACGCTGCTGGATGGACGAAGCGGGTTGCTTGAAGTGGGTTAAAGTGGTGTGGCGTCGACGTCCCAAAGGTTTCAGTAAGGAAAAGTTGCTACTTGTCTGGGGACATGTTCAAAGCGCACTTGCCAGGTGAGACAAAAGCAGCATTGAAAGCTGAAAATACAGACATTGCAGTCATCCCTGGTGGTTTGACATCCATGCTCCAGCCACTAGATGTGAGCTTAAACAAACCATTCAAAGAATTCATGCGTCGACAGTGGAACAAATGGATGATGTCTGGACATCAGTCATTCACTCCAGCAGGAAATATGAGGTTCGCACCTCTAGCTACAGTTTGCGAGTGGGTAGTGTTATTGTGGGAAGAAATGAAGGCCGAGTGCATTGTGAAGGCCTTCAAGAAGTGCAGCATCAGCAATGCTTTGGATGGCACTAAAGATAATTTGCTTTGGGAAGAAGATGACAGAGATTTGACAGCCAGTAAAGATGCAAATGATGATGCTGAAGCAGAAACTGACAATCCTTACGATGATATGGTGACTGCCAAAGAATGGGATGCGATTTTCGGAGAGTCAGGTAATGAAGAGTATGAGAGTTTCAAGCTCTGAACATTTGACGACAACAGTGTGTACAAGTAAATTGAGAAACAGAATGTGTTTTGTAGATCTTTACTTTTGTGCAGATTTCATAAGTGTTTGTATTTTCTTTTGTATTTGACTCAAAAACAGCCAATAAATATGACCTGTCTTCCGTGTATTCGTTTTTCCAAAGTTGGCACCCTCTGTATAAGCCGACCCCCTAATTTTAGGACCAAAATGTATAACCATATAACAATTACAGCATGGAAACAGGCCACCTCGGCCCTTCTAGTCCGTGTCGACGCTTACACTCACCTAGTCCCACTGGCCCACACTCAGCCCATAACCCTCCATTTCTTTCCTGTCCATATACCTATCCAATTTTACTTTAAATGACAATACCGAACCTGCCTCTACCACTTCTACTGGAAGCTCGTTCCACACAACTACCACTCCGAGTAAAGAGTAACTCGTGTTACCCTTAAACTTTTGCCCCCTAACTCTCAAATCATGTCCTCTTCTTTGAATCTCCCCTACTCTCAATGGAAAAAGCCTATCCACGTCAACTTTATCTATCCCCCTCATAATTGTAAATACCTCTATCAAGTTCCCCCCTCAACTTTCTACGCTCCAAAGAATAAAGACCTAACTTGTTCATCCTTTCCCTGTAACTTAGGTGCTGAAACCAAGGTAACATTCTAGTAAATCTTCTCTGTACTCTCTCTATTTTGTTGATATCTTTCCTATAATTTGGTGACCAGAACTGTACACAATACTCCAAATTCGGCCTTACCAATGCCTTGTACAATTTTAACATTACATCCCAACTCCTATACTCAATGCTCTGATTTATAAAGGCCATCATACCAAAAGCTTTCTTCACCACCCTATCCACATGAGATTCCACCTTCAGAGAACTATGCACCATTACTCCTAGATCATTCTGCTCTACTGCATTCTTCAATGCCCTACCATTTACCATGTATGTCCTATTTGGATTATTCCTACCAAAATGTAGCACTTCACACTTATCAGCATTAAACTCCATCTGCCATCATTCAGCCCACTCTTCTAACTCTCTCTGCAAGCTTTGAAAACCTACTTCATTATCAACAATGCCACCTACCTTAGTATCATCTGCATACTTACTAATCCAATTTACCACCCCATCATCCAGATCATTAATGTAAATGACAGACAACATTGGACCCAGTATAGATCCCTGAGGCACAACACTAGTCACCGGCCTCCAAGGGCCAAATTCTCAGCTTATACACCGGAATTTACGGTAATCAGTGATTTCTTTCTGTGTCTTGTATGAAGTGCAAATAATACTTAAAAGTAATTAACCAGCAAAACAATTCTTGGGAAAATTCTGAAGCAGCACTCCTGAACTAAAATAGAATCTACTGATTCATGAAATGAAAGTAAGAAAGTTATTTACGGTCACTTAACACATGGCAACTAGCAAAAGTCAAGAAATTAACAGGTTGCATTCAGTAATGAGCAGATGGTGGAAAGAAATCATTCAATAACAAATACAACAATATTATAATATAAATATTTACTTACATCCAGTATCAAGCAAAGGCAAAAACGTTACTGTAGCAGTAATCTGTCTAATGACAGACCGGATTTCATCTTGGATAGCCTTTTCTGCTTTCTCTCTTGCTTGACTGCAATGAATAGAGGTACAAGGGAATAATCATAGTGAAAGCAATTAACAGTATCAGCTATCACCGAGCTCAGGAAGTAAATTGGGGTATCAGCATCTGGTGGGAAATAGACTAAATATCTATTCTGATTGATAATTTTCTAAATACTGTTGGATGGGTAGCCGTTCTGGAAGAAAAGACTACTCAGGAACTTTAATGCATTCTTACCATAATTTTGAAATAATACGTTTTAAAATATTCCTAGCCTAGAAAAGCTGAATATAAAAATGCAACAAAGCAGCTGAAAACATCCAGGATAAATAAGCAGAACTGCAAAACAAGATTAAATATCTATAGCAACAGTTGCAGTAGGAAGAACTTGGGGTAATTATTACTGCATCAAAGCTCTAACCATGAAATCTAACCAGTAATATGCGATTCAAACTTAACTATTTCTGTTTTTGCCTTTATAAATAATCAGTCTAAAGTATCACCCAAAACTTAACATTGATAACAGTTCACAGGTAACAAGTGGATTAAAAAAGATCTTCAGAAAGGGGAAGTTGGGAGAATGCACACCTCATTGAGGGGGTCAGTGGTGAAGAGGATAAGCAGCCTCAAACTCGCCAACTCTCAGAGAATCTATCCTGGGCCCAACATATCAATGCAAATCACAAAACCGGCACACCAGCAGCTATAATTCATTAGGGGTTTGAGGATATTTGTTAAGTAAATTTCTACAGATGTACATTGGAGCGTATTTTGACTAGTTGCATCGCTACCTGTTATGAAGGCTCCAACATGTGGGATAGCAAGGTACTATCATCGGGGAGGAGGTGCAGGAGATTGAAGATCTACACTTAATGTTTCAGGAGCAGCTTCTCCCTCCTTGCCATCTGATTTCTGAATACACTAAACACCACATCACTATTCCCTTTTGCACTATTTATTTAGTGTAACTTGCAGCAATTGTTTTGTCTTGCACTGCAACGCTGCCACCAAAACAAATTTCATGACATAGGTTAGCGATAATAAACCTGATTCTGATTATACTCAAGGAGAAAAATTATGAATACCACATACCATTGATGATTTATAACTATGGAAGCAGAGACTTCCATGTCTCCCACTTGTGTAGTGTGCCTTTGCAAAGAACATAAACCAATAAATCTTTATTCAAATACATTTCACCTGAGCAAAGACTTTACAAGTCATACTTATTGGATGACCCTCTTTTCTCACATACACAAAATTTCCATTAAAAGGAAAAGTCTGAAAAATTCTAGGAAGTTATTTCACTAAAAGGGAAGCAATTAGTTCAAAACTTTGAAGCAGGTCAGCTATGTTATGACGTTTGGCTTACATTTTCATTTTGGAATTGTGCATAGTTCTCAATACTTACCTTTTATCCGTCATGGTTTTGTCACACTCTATGTCAAACTGCCACCTCTCCAGCACCTCATTTGTTTCAATACTGTTGATAACCACTACAAGCCGTTGAACAAAGTGATTACATAACCAATCTGAAACAAAAAGATACAAAACAAATACCATCTGGCAAAGATAAAAAGGACAATTTAATATCTCAACCAATTAAATGTATTAAATTTTCTCAACTTAACATTGTTTGGTGCACTATTGAAATAAGAACTTAACAGTTCAGAAACTGAACTACTACTGCTAAATGACATTTTAGACAGGAATGCCACACCAAATAGAACATAGAACAGTACAGTAACACTGTTCAAACCTTACAGCCTCTGATATTGTGCCAACATTTTAACCTATTCCACAGGCAATCTAACCCTTCCCTCCCACATAGCCCTCCATTTATGCCCATCTACTAGTCTCTTAAATGAAACTGATGCATCTTCCAATACCACTTCCTGCAGTGTTTCATGCATTTGCCAGTCTGTTGCAAAAAAAAAAAAAAGCCACCTGTGACCTCTCTTATACTTTCCTCCGATCACCTTAAAATTATGCCCACTTGTATTAGACATTTCCGCCCTGGGAAATAGTCTCTAACTATCCATTCGATTTGTGCCACTTAATCATCTTGTACACTACTACCAAGTCACCCCTTGTCCATCTTTACTCCAAAGAGAAAAGCCCGAGCTTGATCAATCTTTCCTCACGCTCTACAATCCAGGCGCATCTATCCTGCATCCTCTACAGCTCCAACATCCTTTCTGTATACGAGTTGCTGGTTGCAAGGGACTAAACGCCAATTTTAATCAGGAATTATGCGGATAGATTAATATCAAGAACCAGTCTTCCAAAATAAAATAAGCAATTTACAAGCAGTAATCATACAACATTGTCTGCAAAGATTGCAGACTACTGTTTCACAACTGGAAATATTTTGGAAAATTAAAGGGAAATCTTTTGCCCTTTTTACTTAGAGATATTTTATTAAACATCTTTAAAGACGCAGAAACCAGCCATTGGGCATGGGACATGCTGGTTTACACTATTATAAATTATGTAAAGAAACAAAAATGAATTTTTATATCAACTGAACCACAATGAAAATCTCAGGATAAGATCAGGGAATGAATTAAGTGTCTATACTGCCACCTAAAATCTATTAAAGACATTTGCTTTAATAATCAATATTTGGGTTATTTATATATGCAAGGAGCCTATCTTCAATACTGTGATAAAGAATTTAGGTATCTAGTTTTGTGCTCAGAAACCTTCACACCATCTACAGGTACAGTGGATTTTGATGAAATGGGATATCAGTTACTCTCAACGGTAGCATAGTGGTTAGCATGCGTCATCACAGCTTGGGGTGTTCCAGAGTTCAGGGTGCAATTCTGATGCCGTTCTATAAGGAGGCTCAGTACGCCCTCCCTGTAAAATGCATGGGTTTTCTCCGCGTCCTCCATTTTCCTCCCACAGTCCAAGACATAACAAGCAGGTTAAGTCAGCATTGTAAATTGTCCTGTGATAAGGTCAAGGTTAGTCTGGTTTGCCAGGGGTTGCTGGGGTGACGTGGCTTGAAAAGTTGAAAGGGCCTACTTCGCACTGTATTATTAAAAAATTAAAGAAAAACTAATTGAGAAAATAGGCGGGATTCCCTTCATTTATTGGGGACACAATGCCACTTAATTCGGACATAAGATTGTAGCCAAACAGTTTTTAACCAGCGTCAGTTGCAGGTACTTGTGTGGCTTGAAGACAAGGTAAGTGATGAAGATGACACATCTGACCTTGAGCAACTGACTATACAGGATGCCAGGAAATTTATTTTTGGATTATGACACTACTTCAAACAGGAAGGCAATGAAGGTAGTCCATTATCAGCACAAAGTGCCCGAGCTGACTTTGTTTATTTTCAGAACACAGCAAGGTACACTGTATTAATTTCTCCATCAAAACTATTAGGAACTAATACAGTTTTGTAGTACTGCAGTAGTATTGGTAGTGTTCTAATTTGTTCTGGATTTCATTCAGTTACTCAGTTAAACAGTAGTTTACCACTTTTATGCCTTTTTAACCACTAAGCTTCGATTAATTTGGGAAGCCGCTTAACTGGGCCAAGGGTACCAGTCCCAATGTATCCCAATTAACCAGAAGCCACTATTTGAATATTTTAAGTGTATTGCATCAGTTGAGATACAGTATGTTTCCATTTAAAATACCCAAATTACTTTTCTACACCCAAAATGTTGAAGTTGAAACATATCTTTGTGACTAAAAGTACTTTGAGTTCAGAGGGATTCTTCCAAAATGCCTACTTATGCAATGCATAGATGTTTTACATAAAACATAGAAAACCTACAGCACAATACAGGTCCTTTGGCCCACAAAGCTATGCCGAACAAGTCCTTACCGTAGAAATTACCTAGGGTTACCTATAGCCTTTTATTTTACTAAGCTCCATGTACCTATCCAAAAGTCTCTTAAAAGACCCTAACGTATCCACCTCCACCATTGTCACTGGCAGCCCATTCCACGCACTCACCACTCTTGCGTAAAAACTAACCGCTGACAACTCCTCTGTACCTACTTCCAAGCATCTTAAAACTGTGCCCTTTCGTGCTAGCCATTTCAGCCCTGCGGAAAAGCCTCTGGCTATCCACACAATCAATGCCTCTCATCATCTTATTAACCTCTATCAGGTCACATCTCATCCTCCGTCGCTCCAAGGAGAAAAGGTCAAGTTCACTCAACCTATTCTCATAAGGCATGCTCCTTAATCCAAGCAACATCCTTGTAAATCTCGTCTGCACTAGTTCTATTGTTTCCACATCCTTCTTGTAGTGAGGCGACCAGAATTGAGAACAGTACTCCAAGTGGGATCTGACTGAGGTCCTATATAACTACAACATTACTTCTTGGCTCCTAAACTCAATCCCATGATTGATGAAGGCCAATGCACCGTATGCTTTCTTAACATCAGAGTCAACTTGCGCAGCAGCTTTGAGTGTCCTATGGACTCGGACCCCAAGATCCCTCTGATCCTCCACACTGCTAAGAGTCTTACCATTAATACTATATTCTGCCATCATATTTGACCTACCAAAATGAAACACCTCACACTTATCTGGGTTGAACTCCATCTGCCACTTCTCAGCCCAGTTTTGCATCCTATCAATGTCCTGCTGTAACCTATGACAGCTCTCCACAATATCCACAACAACCCCAACCTTCGTGTCATCAGCAGTTTTACTAAGCCAACCCTCCACTTCCTCATCCAGGTCATTTATAAAAATCACAGAGTAGGGGATCCCAGAACAGATCCCTGAGGCACACTACTGGTCACCGAACTCCATGCAGAATATGTCGTGTCCACAACCACTCTTTGCCTTCTGTGGGCAAGCCAGTTCTGGATCCACAAAGCAATATCTTCTTGGATCCCATGCCTCCTTACTTTCTCAATAAGCCTTGCATGGGGTACCTTCTCAAATGCCTTACTGAGATCCAGATACACTACATCTACTGCTCTACCTTCAACAATGAGTTTAGTCACATCCTCAAAAAATTCAATCATACTCATAAGACACAACCTGCCTTTGACAAAGCCATGCTGACTATTCCTAATCATATTATGCCTCTCCAGATGTTCATAAATCCTGCCTCTCAGGATCTTCTCCATCAACTTACCAACAACTGAAGTAAGACTCATAGTCTATAATTTCCTGGGCTATCTCTACTCCCTTTCTTGAATAAAGGAACCACATTCGCAACCTTCCAATCCTCCGGAACTTCTCCCATCCCCATTGATGAGGCAAAGATCATCGCCAGAGGCTCAGCAATCTCCTTCTTCGCTTCCCACAGTAGTCTGGGGTACATCTCATCCTGTCCCAGTGACTTATCCATCTTGATGCTTTCCAAAAGCTCCAGCACATCCTCTTCCTTTATATCTACATGCTCAAGCTTTCAGTCCACTGCAAGTCATCACTACAATCACCAAGATCCTTTTCCATAGTGAATACTAAAGCAAAGTACTCATCAAGTACCTCTGCTATCTCCTCCAGTTCCATATACACTTTTCCATTGTCACACTTGGTTGGTCCTATTCTCTTACGTCTTATCCTCTTGCTCTTCGCATGCTCGTAGAATGCTACGGGGTTTTCCTTAATCCTGTCCACCAACGGCCTCCTCATGGCCCCTTCTGGCTCTCCTAACTTCATTTAATTTCTTCTTGCTAGCTTTATATAATCTTCTTTCTTTTTAACTCTTTTTATTGATTTTAAACAAACATAAATGAAACATGAATACAAAGAACTTGAGAGTACATAATTAATAGGTTAAGGTATAAATACAGGTAGATGATAATCCATATATAATAACCTCCCAAACTCATAGTAGTTACACAAAATGGAGAAAATAAGAACCCCCCCCCCCCCAAAAAATGGGGAAAAAAACCTAACCAACATGGGCCAATGTATTATATCAATTATACACAGTAGCGTCAATAACTCCACACCTCCATCCAAATAATTAAGGATGATAACAGTAAGGTTTAGGAAAAGTCAGTTTAGCTCATATGAAAATGTTGAATAAATGGTCTCCAAGTTTCTTCAAATTTAACTGAAGGGTCAAAGACAACACTTCTAATTTTTTCTAAACTCAAACAAGAAATAGTTTGAGAAAACCACTGAAATATAGTTGGAGGATTAATTTATTTCCAGTTCAATAGGATAGATCTTCTAGCCATTAATGTAACAAATGCAATCATCTGCCGGGCTGAGAGGGATAAACGACTATTATGCACCATTGATAAACCGAAAATTGCAGTAATAGGATGCGGTTGCAATTTAATATTCAGAACTGTTGAAATAATACCAAAAATATCTTTCCAATAATTTTGCAAACAGGGGCAAGACCAAAAAATGTGAGTCAATGAAGCGACTTCAGAATGACATCTGTCACAGGTTGGATTATATAATCTTGTAGATCTCTATCATTACCTAGTTTTTTTGAACCTTTCGTAATCTTTTCTTTTTTTCTTGACTCGATTTACAACAGCCTATGTACACCACGGTTCCTATACCCTACCACCCTTTCCCTGTCTTACTGGAATGTACCTATGCAGAACTCTGTGCAAATATCCCCTGAACATTTGCAACATTTATTCTGTACATTTCCCTGAGAAAGATCTGTTCAAAATCTATACTTCCAAGTTCCTGCAACACTTTTCTAACTTGTCTGTTCCTATCCCTCTCCAATGCTATGGTAAAGGAGATAGAACTGTGATCACTATCTCCAAAATGCTCTTCCACTGAGAGATCTGACACCTGACCAGGTTCATTTCACACTACCAGATGAAGTACAGCCTCTCCTCTTGTAGGCTTATCTACATACACTACATATCTACATCTAGAACAGTAACTTATTCCTTAAGCACTTACTGTTTCTAAACAGCTGATATGAGCATTAACGTGCTCAAAAATGTTAATAATTTAATGGAAAACATACTTCAATCAACTAATTTCTTTCTGGAATTAATCTCCCATGATATTTTTAATTATACTTCCCCCTTTCCGTCTCAATAACGATGATTTACACTCAGTAGCAGCAGCAACGAAAATGGGGGTTCAGGATAAAGAAATTGATGCAAAGATTAGCACCACATAGAATGGGTCAGTATCAGAAGCAAATAAGTACATTCCTGCAGAATGAGCTATACCAGCAAAATGCAACAGCAGGAAAGGTTGAAAGAGGAGATTTGTGGAGATAAAACAAAATGTTCTAATATAGTATCTTTAATTATCTTAATGAACCGAAAGCAATGGGAGCAATAGACTCCAGATAGTTTCTGTGGACAAATTAGACCAGAGGACCCATTTCCATGGTGTATAAAATTATGAAGTACAAGGCTGAAAATTAATTTCACTTCAGGACTAAATTTAACATGCACCTACTAAAACATTTCACAAAAATGTTCAAATTGCTGTAACAAAATAAAAAATAAATTAAGTCATACCTTTCAGCTGGCCAACTACATTCTTCAGATAATTGTTAAGGACAGGATCTGTTGTAACAAGCATTGTAAGCCCGTACTTCTGTACTCGTGTGAAAGATTCTGGTGGGTAGATTCCACGTTGGTACAAGATGCTGTTGATGCCATAATCTAAAAAAATTAAATTAACCCCAGCCGTTAAGACCAAACCATTTGCTCTATTATGCAGTTAGGTAATATTTCAGTATTGTATGACAAAACATTTAACCATATGCACTGGGTCACCAAAATGCTACCAAGCTGTACCTAGTTATAGATATGTCCGTGTTCCTGTGCACCACCAGATTGGGATATTTTCTGAAAACATTTTGCCATTTGACTTAAAATAATAGCTTTTGAAAACAGGATGAAGGGCCAATGTTATTTGCCATAAACATTTACATGTACATCTCCAGCCAAAGGAAAAATTATTGAGTGTAAGAACTAATTCCTAATAGTAATCAGAGAAATCCATGCAGTACACACTGCCAGGTTCTTCTGATTGATTGTAAATGAACACACACCTGTGTGCCTCTGGATTCTGTTTTGGGTTGGGGCTGATCTCCCCAATTGGTGCTGCCCTCCTGTGTTCAATTGTTGGAAAATAAGGTGGATTGCATTTGTTGTAAATTTAACATAGACAGTAAGTAATGTTTGAGTAACCTTGTATATACATTGGTTGATTAAGCACTCTTGTTCATTTAAATTCATTATGGGTTATACGTTTAAATACTTGAATCACAAATGTCATCATGCTACCATGTGATACGTGAGCTGAATGAAATCCCGAAGTTACACAACCATTTCAGACTTCTGCGTTTTCTTTCGAAATATTTTAATGTTTTTGGCGATGAGGTATTTTAAAAATAAACCCGAAACAGCTATTGACCTCTTGAGGAAGAGCAATATATTCTAACTAAAAAAAAGTGAGAAAGTAGTGTTTTTATTAAAAACAGCAGTGCACACCCACAGAGATAGTCATTAAAAGTGGTACAGTATGTTCTTTGGAATGGAAGACCCAATCATGTCTCTTTTTTTTAAAAAGTTAGAAAATGGAAGAATTCACAGGTTCATAAAGAGTGACTACTTGGTGACAATAATTTTAAAAAAAACAGAAATGACTGGCTATGTCAGAAAGACATTTAATTACACAACAGATAATTACCGTAGATGCCGGATTATAAGCCGCTACTTTTTCCCCACGCTTTGAACAGCTTTGAACACTGCGGCTTTTACTACAGTGCGGCTAATGCATGGTTTTTTTTCATGCCGCCAAAAACATTTTGCCTCGTAACAGTAGACCAGTAAAATTGATGAGTAGTTCACAGAGGTCCAATGAAATTGTACGATAAATCAAGCGCACTTTCACAATTAAATTATTGTAAATCAGTCATTTGTACTCACCCTCATCAACATGGAAAACACTCGAAGAAAAGCATTGTGCTGCCTTTATGGCAGTTATTTAGTTTATAATATTTTCGCTTAGTAATTCATTTGTTAGTATTTTCTAGTTAAAGTTAGAAGTGTTTTAACTATATTTGTTTTCTGTACTACATCCCGGGATGCTATGACGTCACATCCGGTTTCGCCGCGTCTTGTGGGAAATACCGGCTTGCGATAAACGGAAAGGTGGGGGGGAGCGCATTAGACCCGCGCGAGAACGCTGCTTTTAAGTTAAAGGCGATCAATAACTTTTCCTGGTAGGCTGCAGTATATATATTTTTTTACCAGTCGTTAGGAGATATTGGAATGTTGTTCGTGCACTGTTCAGTAAAAAAGTATACGCAACGTAATTTGTGTGTTACCGATACGTATGTATATTTAAAAGTAGCCGTGTTACAGGCACGGTTCGAAAAAAAGCATTTGCAATATGTATTTGTTTATGTTACCATACGGATTTAATTAAAAGTTAAAAAATCCTCACGTGTAATATCTTTCTGTGTAAATATCTCATATTACAACGTGGGACACCTGCGGCCTAAAATCCGGTGCGGCTTGTACAAGTACAAAATTGATTTTCTTTCTAAAATTAGAGCCTGCGGCTTTTAATCAGGTGCGCTCTGTAGTACGGAATCTACGGTAGATTTTATAAACTCAGCTAATTTAACAGTATTTTTTAAAGGAAATAAAATGGTCAATGAGAAACAAGTACCAGTTTTGCTAAGTGCATTGGGTTTAAAGGCATACAGTTTACTTCTAAGTTTAACTGCTGAAACCAAACTAGCAGAAATGAGATTCCGTGATATTGTCAAAATAATGCAGGAACATTTAGAACCAAAGCCATTCCTCCTCTTATTTACCCCTTGATCATGACCCCACTAAGGAGCACCAGGCCATTGTCTCCTATACCATCACCAACCTTATCAGCTCTGGGGATCTCCCATCCACTGTCACCAACTTCATAGTTCACACACCCCGCACTTCCCGTTTCAACCTCCTACCCAAGATCCACAAACCTGCCTGTTCAGGTAGACCTATTGTCTCAGCTTGCTCCTGCCCCACTGAACTCATTTCTGCATACTTTGACACTGTCTTATCCCCCCTTTTTCAATCTCTTCCCACCTATGTTCGTGACACTTCTCACACTTTGAATGTTTTCAATGATTTTAAGTTCCCTGGCCCCCACCGCCTTATTTTCACTATGGACGTCCAGTCCCTGTATACTTCCATCCCCCACCGAGATGGTCTCAAAGCTCTTCGCTTCTTTTTGGATTCCAGACCTAACCAATTCCCCTCTACCACCACTCTCCTCCATCTAGCGGAATTAGTTCTTACTCTCAATAATTTCTCCTTTGACTCCTCCCACTTCTTCCAAACCAAGGGTGTAGCCATGGGCACCCGTATGGGTCCCATTTATGCCTGCCTTTTTGTTGGCTTTGTGGAACAGTCCATGTTCCAAGTCTATACGGGTATCCATCACCCTCTTTTCCTTCGCTACATCGACGACTGCATTGGCGCTGCCTCCTGCACGCATGCTGAGCTCGTTGACTTCATTGACTTTGCCTCCAACTTTCACCCTGCCCTCAAATTTACCTGGCCCATTTCCGACACCTCCCCCCCCTTTCTTGATCTTTCTGTCTCCACTTCTGGAGACGGCTTATCTACTGATATCTACTATAAGCCTACAGATTCTCACAGCTACCTGGACCATTCCCCTTCCCACCCTGTCTCTTGCAAAAATGCTATCCCCTTCTCACAATTCCTCTATCTCCGCCGCATCTGCTCTCAGGATGAGGCTTTTCATTCCAGGATGAAGGAGATGTCTTCCTTTTTTAAACAAAGGGGCTTCCCTTCTTACACCATCAACTCTGCTCTCAAACGCATCTCTCCCATTTCTCGCTCATCTGCCCTCACCCCACTCGGGATAGGGTTCGCCTTGTCCTCACCTACCACCCCACCAGCCTCCAGGTCCAACATATAATTCTCCGTAACTTCCGCCACTTCCAACGGGATCCCACTACCCAGCACATCTTTCCCTCCCCCCACTTCTGCTTTCCGCAGGGATCGCTCCCTACGCGACTCCCTTGTCCACTCGTCCCCCCCCATCCCTTCCCACCGATATCCTTCCTGGCACTTATCCTTGTAAACGGAACAAGTGCTACACCTGCCCTTACACTTCCTCCCTCACCACCAATCAGGGCCCCAGACAGTCCTTCCAGGTGAGGCAACACTTCACCTGTGAGTCAGCTGGTGTGGTATACTGCGTCCAGTGCTCCCGGTGTGGCCTTTTATATATTGGTGAGACTGGGAGACCGTTTCGCTGAACACCTACGCTGGGTCCACCAGAGAAAGCAGGATCTCCCAGTGGCCACACATTTTAATTCCACGTCCCATTCCCATTCTGATATGTCTATCATGGCCTCCTCTACTGTCAAAATGAATCCAAACTCAGGTTGGAGGAACAACACCTTATATACCGTCTGGGTAGCCTCCAACCAGATGGCATGAACATTGACTCCTCTAACTTCCGTTAATGCCCCTCCTCCCCTTCTCACCCCATCCCTGACATATTTAGTTGTTAGTTTTTTTTCTTCTCTCTTTCTGCCCATCACTCTGCCTGTTCTCCATCTCTCTCTGGTGCTTCCCCCTCCCCTTTCTTTCTCCCGAGGCCTCCCGTCCCATGATCCTTTCCCTTCTCCTGCTCTGTATCACTTTCACCAATCACATTTCCAGCTCTTATCATTTCGCATTTCCCACTACCTTCAAATCTCTTAGTATCTCTCCTTTCAGTTAGTCCTGACGAAGGGTCTTGGCCCGAAACGTCAACAGTGCTTCTCCTTATAGATGCTGCCTGGCCTGCTGTGTTCCACCAGCATTTTGTGTGTGTTGGTTGAACCAAAGCCATTGTTGATTTCAAAATGCTTTAAGGTTCATAACCAAAATCAAAAGGAAGGGGAGTCCAATTTAGTGTATGTGGCTGAATTGAAGCAATTGTCTGAGTATTGCCAGTTCAGTAATGGGCTTAATGATACACTCATAAAGTGTTTAGTTTGTGGAATCTCATAAGACAGCATTCAAAAAGTACTCCTAACTGAAACACAACTCTAATTTTAAAAAGCATTTGAAATCGCTGTTTCAGTGGAAACTGCAGACAGAGATGCTACGAGTTGCAGTCAGGAACAAAACTGCAAAATCTAAACAGAGACCAGTCTGGCAGAAAAAAATCGTGTTGCTGTTGTAGCAGGAACTCACATTCACCAAACAAGTGCAGGTTTAAAAGGTGAAACTTGCAGAAAATGCAAAAAGTAGGACACACAGAGCACGCCAGGCAGATCAAAATAAATGCACTGTAGAGAGTAGAGAAAAAGATAAAAGTCAAGTTGCAGTTTTTAAAAAAAAGCACTAATTTGCATGCTGATGAAAAACCTGATAATGATGAGAGTGACAAAGGATTTATAGTGTAGCCTAGAGATTTATAGTGTGAAAATTAACAATAGACAAGCCATATGGGTTATGCCAGAAGTGAATGGCAAATTAATTAAAATGGAGTTGGGCACTGGCTCTGGAAATTAAACCAACAAGCTACATTGAGCTTGTATGTGATAAAAACAGAAGAACCAGCATTGTGGGGGTGATTGGCTATGAACTACAACTTGACCAGAGATCCATCCAAATTTGCATGCCTCATGCCCTGCAATGAAGCCATATGAATTAAGAAAGATACTGGATGATGCCACAGCAGTGTGGTTATTTAGAGTTGTTATGTCAACCAAGTTGAAAGCTGAAGTGTGGGAGGACTACACATCAGTCAGCTAGGCATGGCCATAATGAAAGCATTGGCTCAAAGCTTTGTCTGGTGGCCTGGGATAGATCAGCAGATGGAGCAGTTTGCCAAGCACCGTACAGGATGCTAACATGTCCAGAAGATGCCAAGTGCAGTGTCTCTCCATCTCTGGGAATGAGGATACATACAGATTTTGCCAAACTGTTCATGGGCACAAATTTCTTGGTAGTAGTGGATGCAGCCTCAAAGTAGCCAGCAGTGTTGAGAAGCCTCTTTACAAGGACTGGTGTTCCAGAACACTCAGTGACAATGGCAGAGGTTTCTGCCGTTCCTAAAAATGAACGGAATAAGACACATTACATTTGCCATAGCACACAGCCACAAATGATTTGGACAAAAGGTTTGTCCAGAGTATAAAGAACACACCGAGCAATGTCAGCAGAACACGTTACACTAATACCGAACCAGAATCTTACTTGGGATCCTGGATTGTCCTTTGCGTTTACTCTTGGATCTCATCAAACCTAATCTTAGGAGCAGGACATAGGACAAACAGCGGAGACAAACTGAAGGCTCCTCAAGCAAGGTGGTCCGATGCTACACTCCTGAGCAAGCAGTACTGGTGAGGGACTACAAAGGTGATCAAAAGTGGATAACTGGAAAGATTAAGAACAAAACAGGACCACTCTACTACACATCTGAGATGACACATCAGTCATTTGAGGAGTGCAGAGTCAACCGTTAGAGAAGAAAGTTGGCAACCACTACTTTCCTTGCAGTCTCAGGGTCAACTCTTATGACCACCATGGAGGAGGCCCCAGAACCTGAGATTGTTTCAGGGTCATCAGCCTCACCTGCCAAGCAGTGATGGACCTTGTCAGAAGATGTTATCACTCTTTACATCAACATTTGCATCAGTGCCCGGTATGGGGCTTCCCATGGACAGGATCAAGAGGTTGTAGTCTTTTCAGCTCCATCACATGCAGAAACCTCCCATCATGAAGGACATCTTTAAAAGGTGATGCTTCAAGACGGTAATGTCTATCATTAAGGACCCTCAGCATCCAGGATATGCCCTCTGCTCATTACTACCATAAGGGAGGAGGTACAATAGCCTGAAGACCCGCATTCTACATTTGGGGGACAGCATCTTTCCCTTTCTCATCAAATCTCTTAATAGTCTATGAACTCAGGGGCACTTCAGCACTATTTATTTTTATGACACGATTTGTACGTCTTACCCTGTACTGCTGCCACAAAACAGGAAATTTCATGATTCAGATAAAGTATCCACTGCCATAATAAAATTATGACATATTTTCCAGATTCTACAAATGGTAGTCTTGAAACTAAATACACCATGCTATAGTAGAGAAGTGACATTTACATTACAAAATACTTCATTACATCTTGAAAAGACTTCAAAGCTCAGTTATTAAATTGAAGACAAGACTGCAAATGCTGGAATATAGAATAAAAACAGAAGGCTGGAAATAGCCGGCCAGTCATTCAGCATTTGTGAAGGCACAAGGTGTAAGCTCACTTTTTAGGTTGAGATCTTCCATCATGACTCAGATGGACTAAGAAAGAGTGCCAATATATAACAGTACGAAGGGGAGAGGGATGGAGGCATGTAGGTGACCAGAGAACACAGATGGAAAAGGAATGATGTGGGGAGAGGGGGTTGGTATAATGAACAATTGGAGAAGTTAGTTTGACCTCTTCATTTCCATGGTGTAGCAGAATGAGATAGACCAGCTAGTTAAGTGGTATTGTAACAACAACCTTGCACTCAATGTCAGTAAGACCAAGGAAATTATTGTGGACCTTCAGACTGGGAAGTTGAGAGAACACATATCAGCCCTTCTCAAGGGGGTCAGTAAGGGGAAGGGTGACCTTGGAACCCAACAAACTTGTAAAATTACAAAAGGACATATCTATGGTTACATTCAATAAGGAGTTTGAATTACAGATTTAGCACGTCACCAAGGACTCTTGCAGACTTCCACAGATGTACTGTGGACAGCATTCTAACTGGTTGCATCATTGACTGATACCAAGAGACAACTGCTCAGGATCGGAAAAATCTGAAGAGGGTTATAAACTTAGCTTCAGCAGGGACACCCCCCCCCCCCCTATCATTGAGGACGTCTTCAAAAGGTGGCATCCATCATTAAGGACCTTCATCATCACCCAGGACATACCCTCTTCTCATTACTACTATCAGAAAGGAGGTAATGGAGCCTGAAGACACAAACTTAACATTTTAGGAACAACTTCCTCCCATCCACTACCAGATTTCTGGACAGAAAATGAACTAATGAACACTATCTCACTATTTTTTGTTCTACTTATTTGATCTTTTTGTACAATCTATTACATTTAATAGCATATTTTATGTATTGTACTTAGTTTACAACATATGCCAGTGAAAATGAACCTGATTCTGATTGGAGAAGGCTGAGAAAGGGTCAATGTGAGAGTGGGAAGGAATTAGAATTACATGCAACCGGAAGCTCGAGATGGCTGTTGCGGACAATGCTCTGTAAGACAGTCACTTAATTGAGCATTAGGTGTAGTAGTCTAGGTTGAAAAAGGTACAAGTGAACCTCAGCCTTAGGGCTGTTAAGTCCCTGGATGGTGGTGATCTTACTAGTGAAGCAACAGGTGCCGGGTTCAGAGAGGGTGTCTGGGAAGCAATGAGTAGACCAAGAAACCCAAAAAGCAGTTCCTAGCTGAAAACAATATGTGGGCAAAGAGGGAAAGACGTGAAGTGGCAGGGTCATGTTGGACCTGTTAGATGAATTTGTGTTTGATGTGGAAGTTGGTTGGGTGAAAGGTGAGGGCAAGGGAGCTCTCTTGCTTTTCTGTATCAATGGTGGGTAGGGGAGAAGAACAGATCATACTTACATGAAATAAAAAAGTACCTGTAAGGGCATGAACAGATGTGGTGCAGATGGGGCAAACTAGTAAAATGGAAAGCATTCTTACAGGACAGTCAATGTAACAGTCGGATTTGTGACATCTGGGTTTCTGTCTGATTCTAACAAAACAATAACATAAATAATGAATTTTCCAATTTCAGGCATTTCACAACTGCAGGTGTCTTTCCTCCTATACAAACTCACTTGTCACCCACATCCCCTTTTCTTTGGTCCATTCCTGCCATCTCCTGGTTCGGGCCATCACTCCCTCCCCACCTACCTACCAGTCCCTCTCCCACACACCTTCATATTGTTAATAAACTGGCAATCGTTTCCATTCTGAAACATTGACATTTTACTTCCCTCTACTAATGTTGATTCACCCATTGTTGTTCTTCCAACAGCCAATTTTTAAATTACAAAATTCCTTTCATCGCCATAAGTTGGTACTATTCACAAAACTTTGATGTCATTAAAAAGGATAAACACAAGAGATTCTGCAGATGCTGGAAATCTTGAGCAACAGATATAAAATGCTGAAGGAACTCAGCAGGTCTGGAAGCATCTATGGGGGGGGGGGGGAATAAACAGTCTATCTTTTGGACTAAGTCCCATCATCAGGACTGGAAGGGAGAGCAGAAGCCAGAATGAAAAGGTTGGAGGAGAGGAATGAAGAAGCTAGGAGGGAAGAGGGAATAGGTGGAAGCCTCGAAGGGCTGAGAAGAATCTAACAGGAAAATGCTACCCACCACTGAGGACATCTTCAAAAAGCAGTGACTCAAGAAAGCAGAAACCCTCATTAAGGACCCTCACTATCTGGAACAAGTCCTCTTCCCATTACTAACATCAGGAGGAGGTACAGTACAGGAGCCTGAAGACTCGCACAATATTTTAAGAACAGCTTCTTCACCTCTGCCATATTTTTGAATGGTCCAGGAGACCAAAAACATGACCTCGCTATTCTTCTTTTGCACTAGTTACTTATTTATAATTGCAGTTTTTAAACAATTGTATGTCTTGCACTCTACTGCTGCCACAAAACAAATGTCACAACATCTTACAATGAAAATAAACCTGATAGTGATATAGGCTGGCAAACTGACTGTGTTGAATTCTTCTCTCTCCTGAAATTCTCCTGCTGACATGATGTATACAACTGCATTATTAGAAACTTTGTCTAATATAAAAAGACAATTGAATTGACTTTATTATTTACATCCTTCATATACATGAGGTAAAAATCTTTACGTTACATCTCCATCTAAATGTGCAATGTGAAATTTATAATAAATAGTATGTACAATAGGACAGTCAATAACATATAAATACAATTGCATCAGCATGAATTAATCAGCCACTTGTTTAGTTTTAGCTCATTCTCTGCACACATCTGAATTTGCAGCATATTTTTTTCAGCCATTGTATTCAAATCATTCTACTTCTGTAACCTTACCCAATCCAGTAAACCGTGATCTGTGTCCAATCATTTCTGGGCACGAGTTCTCCAGAATTCCATGCCACACAGCTGAGCCTTTAGTTGTTCAGGCCCCAAAAATTTCTTCCTTAAGCATCACCTTTTTATCTGATCTCATTAAAGGTGCTGCTGAGTTTTTTTCACGCCAAAACACATGCAAAGACACAACTGTAAAGCATTTTTCTGTGGCAACAGTAACTATGCAAGTTATTTTCTTGTCCATATCAGTACTTATTATGTGATTAGGAAAAGCCCCATTCAATTTGGCATCAAATCTAAACCCATGTACAAAGCACATACATGTGTATATTTCAACAAAATTTCTGCTTCACAATCTACTCGTTTGTAGAGCAAACACGAGGAAATCTGCAGATGCTGGAAATTCAAACAACACCACACACAAAATGCTGGTGGAACACAGCAGGCCAGGCGGCATCAATAAGGAGAAGCACTGTCGACGTTTCGGGCCAAGACCCTTCATGAGGACTAACTGAAAGGACTTTCCTTTCAGATGCTGCCTGGCCTGCTGTGTTCCACCAGCATTTTGTGTGTTACTCGCTTGTAGTACACTTTAGGCATTGTTTAGGCACAGCACAGGAACAGATCTGAGCCCACAATATCAGTCAGTGGCTGGTCTGAAGCAAAATTAAGCTAATCCGTCTGTCAGCACATGACCCATGTCTCTCCACTCTTCAACATCATGCCCGCATCCAGCTCTCTTGAATGCCACTTGAAAAATCACCCTTCGGCCACGCAACGGCCCCCCGCAGTACCAACCTCGGCATCCACCTTCCTTTCCTTATTTCTGCCCTCGGGACGACCCGCCCCGGTACCCGAGTACTTACTGAAGAACTCCGCCACGATCTCGGCGCTGCCCCGGAGAGTAATCCCTTCCCGCGTCGCGACTTTACCCGCCATCACATTCAAACCCGCCGACAGAAAATGCGCATGCGCAGTCTGGACGGTCACCCCGCACCGCACCTGCGCAGTGAAAGGAAGGCGAGGAGCGTCGATCGTCACGCGTACGCGTATGCCTGCGCAGTGAAAACAGACGTGTGACGTAAACACGCTCAAGTGAATATGCTGGAAATCCGAGTTACGCAGCGCACAAAGTACTGGGGGATCTCAGCAGGCCAGGCAGCATCTTTGGAAAAGAGTACGGTCGACATTTCGGGACGAGACCCTTTGGCAGGACTGGAGAAAAAGTGCTGAGGAGTAGATTTGAAAGGTGGGGTGGGAGAGCGAAACGCCAGGCGATTGGTGAAACTTGGAGAGGGAGGGATGAAGCAAAGAGTTAGGAAATTGGTTGATGAGAGACAGAAGGCCATGGAAGTAAAGTGGGGGCAAGGAGCCTCAGAGGGAGGCAATGGGCGGGCAAAGAGAAAACACGAGAGAGGGACAAGGGGATAAGAAATGGTGAAGTGGGGGGATGGAGACATGATTGATAGTCTGAGAAATCGATGTTCATGCCATCAGGTTGGAGGCTACCCAAACGGAATATAAGGTGGTGTTCCTCCAACCTGCTTATCCTGTTCATGCCATCAGATTAGAGGCTACCCAAATGGCGTAGATTGGGAGACCGCTTTGCCGAGTATCTACACACTGTCCACTAGAACAAACAGGATCTGCCAGTGGTCACCCATTTCAATTCCACTTCCCATTCCAATATGTCCATCCATGGCCTCCTCCACGACCGGGACAAGGACACACTTAGGTTGGAGGAACAAAACCTTATATTCCATTTGGGTAGCCTCCAATCTGATGGCATGAACATCGATTTCTCAAACTATCAATCATGTCTCCTTTCCCCCTCTTCACCATTTCCCATACCCTTGTCCATCTCTCATGTTATCTCCTTGCCCATCCATCTCCTCCCTCTGGGGCTCCTCCCCCCTTTCTTTCTTCCATGGTCTTCTGTCTCTCATCAATCAAATTCCTAACTCTCTGCTTCATCCCTCCCCCTCCAAGCTTCACATAATGCCTGGTGTTTCTCTCTCCCTTCCCTCCCACCTTTCAAATCTACTCAGCTTTTTTTTTTCACCAGACTTGCCAAAGGGTTTCAGCCCGAAACATCGACTGTACATCTTTCCATAGATGCTGCCTGGCTTGCTGAGTTCCTCCAGTATTTTGTGTGTGTTACATAAACTAGGCCGTCTTCAGCATGATCTCCTCAAGGAAAAATCTTGCCCGAGAAATCTGTTGAAATTCCTTGAAGAAATAACAAGCAGGATGGACAATGGAGTATCAGTTGACTCGTACTTGGACTTTCAGAAGGCCTTTGACAAGGTGCCACACGTGAGGCTGCTTAACAAGCTACGAGCCCATGGTATTACAGGAAAGATTCTAGCATGGATAAAGCAATTAGTGATTGGCAGGAAGCTAAAAATGGGAATAAAGGGAGTCTTTTCTGGCTGGCTGCCGGTGACTCGTGGTGTTCCACAGGGGTACATGTTTTTTTCTATATGTCAATGATTTGGATGATGGAATTGATGGCTTTGGTGCAAAGTTTGCACCTGGTATGAAACTAGTGGAGGGGCAGGTTGTTTTGAGGAAGTAGGCTACAGAAGGACTTAAACAGATTAGGAGAATGGGCAAAGAAATGGCAGATGGAATACAGTGTGGGGATGTGTATGGTCATGCACTTTGGTAGAAGAAATGAAAGGGTGGACTATTTTCGAAATGGAGAGAAAGTACAAAAAAAACAGGTGCAAAGGAACGTGGAGTCCTTGTGCAGGATTCCCTAAAGGTTAATTTGCAGGTTGAGTCTGTGGTGAGGAAGGCAAATGCAACATTAGCATTCACTTCAAGAGAACGAAAATATAAAAGCAAGGATGTAATGTTGAAATTTTATAAAGCACTAGTGAGGTCTCAGAGTATTATGAGCAGTTTTAGGTTCCTTATCTTAGGAAGGATGTGCTGAAACTGAAGAGGGTTCAAAGAAGGTTCACAAAAAACATTCCAGGATTGAATGGTTTGTCATATGAAGAGCGTTTAATAGCTCTGGGCCTGTGTTCACTAGAATTCAAAAGATTGAGGGGTGATCTCATTGAAACCTATCAAATGGCGAAAGGCCATGATAGAGAGGATGTTTCCAATGGTGGGAAAGTCTAAGACCAGAGGATACAGCCTCAGAATAGAGGTGCGTCATTTTAGAATGGAGATGTTGAGGAATTTCTTTAGCCAGTGGGCGGTGAATCTGGAATTCTTTGCACAGGCAGCTGTGGAGGTCGTCTTTTTGTATATTTAAGGCAGAGGTTGAGAAGTTCTTGAGTGGTCATGGCTGAAGGGATACGGGGAGAAGGCAGGAGATTGGGGCTGAGAGGAAAATTGGATCAGCCATGATGAAATGGTGGAGCAGAATCGATGAGCCAAATGCCCTAATTCTACATAAATTTTACAAGATAGTAAAAAAATGCAAAATAAGGCATTAGTGCAAAAACGAGACACTTGCTACCACTGATTCAAAGTTCGAAGTATGGATATGTGACTAAATACAATCCTGAGATATATTTTCTTGTGGGCACACTCGGTAAATCCAAGAATCATAACTGAATTAATGAAAGACCACATTCAACAGAACAAACAATGTCCAAATACAAATGAAAGAAAATAATAAATAAGCAATAAATAAAAGTTCTAAGTAAATTCTATTACAAAGCACATACATGTCACCATATGCAATCCTAAATGAGATGGAAAAAGATGGTAGGGTACAGGAACCGTGGTGTACAAAGGCTGTTGTAAATTGAGTCAAGAAGAAAAGAAGAGCTTATGAAAGGTTCACAAAAGTGGATAATGATAGAGATCTAGAAGATTATAAGGCTAGCAGGAAGGAGCTTAAGAATAAAATTAGGAGAGCCAGAAGGGGCTATGAGAAGGCCTTGGTGGACAGGATTAAGGAAACCCCAAGGCATTCTACAAGTATGTGAAGAGCAAGAGGATAAGACATGAGAGAATAGGACCAATCAAGTGTGACAGTGGAAAGTTGTGTATGGAACCAGAGGAGATAGCAGAGGTACTTAATGGATACTTTGCTTCAGTATTTACTATGGAAAAGGATCTTCCGATCATAGGGATGACTTGCAGTGGACTGAACAGCTTGAGCATGTAGATATTAAGCAAGAGGATGTGCTGGAGCTTTTGGAAAGCATTAAGTTGGATAAGTCACTGGGACTGGATGAGATGTATCTATGGGAAGCGAGGGAGGAGGTTGCTGAGCCTCTGGCGATGATCTTTGCATCATCAATGGGGACGGGAGAGGTTCCGGAGGATTGGAGGGTTGCGGATGTTGTTCCTTTATTCAAGAAAGGGAGTAGGGATAACCCAGGAAATTATAGACCAGTGAGTCTTACTTTAGTGGTTGGTAAGTTGATGGAGAAGATCCTGAGAGACCCAAAAGACCCAATAGAACTTATTAAAAATGATGGGGCAAGTGAAGTTAAGTGAACCTATTACCTTTGATTCAGGAGCCTGATAGTTGAGGTGTAGTAATTGTTCCTGAACCTGGTGGTCTGAGTCCTGGGGTGCCTGTACTTTCTTCCTGATGGCAGCAGTGAGAAGCGAGCATGGCCTGGATGACATGTGCCCTTGATGATGGATGTTGCTTTCTTGTGAAAATAGTTCATGCAGATGTGCTCAATGATGGGGAGGGCTTTACTCATGGACTGGGCCATGTCCACTACTTTTTGTAGGATTTTCAATTTAACGGTATTGGTGTTTCCATATCAGTCGTTATGCTCTACACCACACATCTCTAGGGGTTTGTCAAAGTTTCAGATGTCATGCTGAATTTTCAGAAACTTCTAAAGAAAGTCTGATGAAAGGTCTGCACCTGAAACTGTTTATTCCTCTCCTTATTCCTCAGCCCGACCTGTTGAGTTGCTCCAACATTCCTTGAATATTTTGTGTTTGATGCTCTGGATTTCCAGTATCTGCACAATTGCTTGTGCTTATCACTTCTGAACATTTTAGCTGACAATCCTTTGTTGAACTGGGAAGGGAAGAAGTTGCACGGAGAGTATGGGAAGAATAGATCAGTCTAAAGGAATTCTTATATATATTCCTGTTCTTATAGGGTGAAGCCAGAATTGTACTGTGAGCGAATCTAAAGTAGGGCATCTGTTTAATGAGGACAATCTGGGAGTCAAATCAGGATCCTCTATTCACCAAAGCTACAAAATGTGGACAGTTGGAGAAAGAGAACTTAGACAACGAAATGCAGGGCTGCAGGACATGCCCAGTTGTTCAGGCCGTACTATTGGAGAGAGGTATACCTAGCCTATATCAGAGATGGATAGGATGGATTCTTCTGATACTAAAGGAGAAAGCGAGTTGCCTAAGATTGCAGAAATTGATTCTGAGTCCAGAAGACTGTATTGTACACAGAATTGAAACAAAATGCCAATTTACACAAGCCCTCATTTTAACAGATAGCTTTGAATGGGAGTGGAATTGAGAATTAAAGTGGCAGGAACTAGAAGCTCAGTGTCTCTTCTCCAGTGTAGAGTACACCACATTGTAAACGTCAGATGCAATATACTGGATGACAGAAGTGCGTTGGATCACATCTAACCTAGAAAGAGGGTTTGGATTTCAGAATGGTTGGAATGGAAGAGGTGAAAGAGCACATGTTGCATGTCCTGCAATTTTATGGGAATACACCGACACCAGGCAAGCAGTAGCAGAGAATGGGAAAGCAGACCAGGCAGCTGTGAACAGAATATCTCCTAGAAGTGCTGAAAGGGGAGGTGGCAAGGAGGTATGTCCGGTGCGCAAATATTTTTGAATGTAGAGGAAATTGCCAAGAATGATCCAATGAGTGTCATGGCTGGTGGAGTGGGAGATGACCAGGGGATCACTACCCTTGCTGTATGCGAGGAAAGAGGTTGAAAGCGGAGATACCAGAGGTAAGTGAGATGTGCTCATAGACTCTGTTACTATAGCAGAAGGGCAGCTTATGCACACCCTAACCCCAGTATAATGCAACAAAGCGCAAGATGGTAACTAACTTGAATTATACCCTGCCAATTCAATATTGTAGTTGCGCTGCAATATGATGATCTACAGGATACACCATTACAATTCACAATGGCCCTAGGACAAGAATTTTTTATGCCTTGGTCCCCTACCATTTACTGAAGGGTCTATGGTCCCCAGTTCAGAACCCCTACCCTTGAATTTTCAGAGACATAGTTCTTCTATCTTCTGGACAGAAGATACAAAAGCCTGAAAGCGCATACAAGCATGCTCAAGGATAGTTTCTGTCCCGCTGCTATAAGACTTTTGACTAGTTTCCTAATATAATAAGATAGGCTCTTGACCTCACAACCTACCTCATTATGGCCTTGCTCCTTATCATCTACCTGCACTGCACTTTCTCTGTAACTGTAACACTTCATTCTGCATTCTGTTATTATTTTGCCTTGAACAACCTCAATACACTGTGGTAATGAAATAACCTTTTTGGATGGCATGTAAACAAAGATTTTCACTGTTCCTCAGTAAATGTGATAATAATTTCTATTCACACATCAGCTTAACATAAAAATTGCAACACAGTTGTTCTATTATTGGGAGCATAAAATCTCAAGTTCCCAAGATGTCAGCCTACAACATGGCTTGGATTGCTATGGTTCATAATAAACTCTCAAAATAGGTCATGGGTTTGTTTTTGGTACATGCACCAGATTTGTTTTTCATGCATCCAGACGGATCATTTCAAACATATGATCGATGCAGTACAAAAGGAAACAATAGAACAAGATACATATTGTTACAGTTAAAGAGAAAGTGCAGTGCGGATAGAGCCTGGAGCAGAGAAGAGTACCCAGACAGTGGAAAACATCCTGTATTGTCCCGGTACCGAAGAAACCACAACCAAAGGAGTTGAATGACTTCAGACCTGTTGCCTTGACGTCGCACGTGATGAAGACCATGGAGCGGCTGATAATACAGAATCTGAGGCCACAAACCAGGCACGCCCAGGATCCTCTTCAGTTTGCGTATAAGGAGAAGGTGTGAGTGGAGGATGCTATCACGTATTTGCTGCACAAATCACTCTCTCACCTAGATGGGGTCAGTTGTGCTGTGAGGATTACATTCCTTGACTTCTCTAGTGCCTTTAACACCATCCAGCCCAAGATCTTAAGGCACAAACTAACGGAGATGGGAGTAGACTCTCACATGGTGGATTGGATAGTGGACTACTTGACAGATAGACCTCAGTATGTACGGTTGGGAGACTGTAGGTCTGACACGGTGGTCAGCAGCACAGGAGCGCCGCAGGGAACCGTACTCTCTCCGGTCCTGTTCACCCTGTACACATCAGACTTCCAATATAACTCGGAGTCCTGCCATGTGCAGAAGTTCGCTGATGACACGGCCATAGTGGGGTGTGTCAGGAATGGACAGGAGGAGGAGTATAGGAAACTGATACAGGACTTTGTGATATGGTGCAACTCAAACTACCTGCGTCTCAATATCACCAAGACCAAGGAGATGGTGGTGGACTTTAGGAGATCTAGGCCTCATATGGAGCCAGTGATCATTAATGGAGAATGTGTGGAGCAGGTTAAGACCTACAAGTATCTGGGAGTACAGTTAGACGAGAAGCTAGACTGGACTGCCAACACAGATGCCTTGTGCAGGAAGGCACAGAGTCGACTTTACTTCCTTAGAAGGTTGGCGTCATTCAATGTCTGTAGTGAGATGCTGAAGATGTTCTATAGGTCAGTTGTGGAGAGCGCCCTCTTCTTTGTGGTGGAGTGTTGGGGAGGAAGCATTAAGAAGAGGGACGCCTCACGTCTTAATAAGCTGGTAAGGAAGGTGGGCTCTGTCGTGGGCAAAGTACTGGAGAGTTTAACATCGGTAGCTGAGTGAAGGGCGCTGAGTAGGCTACGGTCAATTATGGAAAACTCTGAACATCCTCTACATAGCACCATCCAGAGACAGAGAAGCAGTTTCAGCGACAGGTTACTATCGATGCAATGCTCCTCAGACAGGATGAAGAGGTCAATACTCCCCAATGCCATTAGGCTTTACAATTCAACCGCCAGGACTTAAGAACTTTTTAAAAGCTATTATTAATGCTTTTTGAGATAGTGATTTAGATGCATATCATATTTTTTACTGAGTTAAGTATTGTATGTAATTAGTTTTGATACAACAAGTGTATGGGACATTGGAAAAAAAAAGTTGAATTTCCCCATGGGGATGAATAAAGTATCTATCTATCTATCTATCTATCTATCTATCTAGAACAAGATACATATTGTTACAGTTAAAGAGAAAGTGCAGTGCGGATAGACAAAAGAAGGTGCAAACGCTATGATGGGTAGATTGAGATATCAAGAGTTCGTCTTTATACTATAGAAGTTGGTAGAAGATTCTGGTGATATGTGTATTCAAGATTTTGTGTTTTCTGGTGACAGAAGTTTTGCATAATTAACATCATCTACATTGCCCAATAAATGTAAAACAAAAGTTAGTTTTCAGTTTATACTCCAGGTTCATTTATGAAGTGTGACTCTGGATGTATATGATCCGATTTGATTATTCCATGCAGCAGATCATTTCCACCCACTAGGTCATTAACAACAATAAACTATGTGTAATTAAATGTAACTTTTTGTCACGGATTGACAAGTGGTTTGGAGATTGATGACTGAATGAAGCTAAAGAAAATGTAGTTTGATTGGTACAATGTGGCAAGTGGTAATCCGTAGGGACCTGAGAAGGAAGCTCAGCTTTTCACCATATACTTTTCAATCATTTGGAGGAGGAAAGTGACTTAAATTTCCATGTACACAAATTATTTATAGTCTGATCATAGGTGCAGAAAAAACTCAAAAATAAAGATAATAGATTACTGGCTCTTCTCTCACAAGTTTGCAGAATACAAAGGAGAGGAAGTTATAATTCATTTATTGGAGACTTGGTTAGACCCCACCTGAAGTTTTGGGAACTGTGCCTCAGGAAGGAAACACCTTCAAGGGGATACTGTCGAGATTCATTGGAATGGTATCAGGTTTTAAAGAGATCAGATAAAGGACTCTGCTTATATCCACTTGATTAGCAGATTGAAAGACAACCTGATTAGAATAACAAAGTCAAAGTAATTCAATAAGGTAGGATGGATACAGGGAAACAAAATCGTTCACCTTATTAGATTGTAGCAGTGAGCCATGACATCCATGCTGGAGTCAGTGCTGCCCCCCAGTGTTCACTCAGCAGAAGACAAGTTGTATTGTGTTCGATTGTAGACTGGTGTAACGTTCACATACTCAGGGATTTGGACTATATATATATTTTTTTGTGTGCCTATTTTACTGCTAACTTATATGTGCTCTGTGTGCCCTTGAGCTGCGTGTGTTTCACACCTTGGTGCCAGAGTAACGTTTCATTTGGCCGTATTCATGGGTACTCATGTATGGTCGAATCACAATTAAACTTGATCCACTAGAAAATTGCTTCCATGCTATGGCCTCTCTTATAGAAAGATGTAATTACATCTAGAATAACTTCGCTTTTCATCTCACCTTTAAGAAGCACAAATAAGCATGAACCTTGCAGAAACTCTAAAAATTGGGCCCTGTGATAATGTGTTATAGACATCAACTCCAGAGTTATTGTTGGCTGGCTGCTGAAATTATGAAAACTAAATTATGAGGAATATTGGTCAGGTAAGTAGCAGGAAGCATTTCCATGTGGGAAAGGCTTCTATGACCAGAGCGAACTGGTTTAAGATAAGAAGAAGAATGTGTAAAGTAGATTTAAGGAAGGCCCTTTGGTTGCTTGCAAATTGGAATGGACTGTCTGCAAGTGTGGTAGAGTCAGAAAATCTTCACAACATTTAAGAAGTTTCTAGATGAATATTTGAATTATTGAGGCATATGGACCAGAGTTGGCAAATGGGATAGTGTAAATGAATACTTGATGGTAAACATAAAATAGTGGGCTGAATGGCCTGTTTCTGTGCTGTATGGCTCTATGACTATAATTCACTAAAATGTGAAGAAATTATGGTTTTCATGCATGGCCTGAAACAGGAATAGGTCATCATACATCATGATCTCAGCATCCGAGTTCCTGTTCTATCCAACACAGGCTCCTTCAACTCCAGACTGCATTACTACCGACCGTTATTCAGATTAAAATCATTTTTTGAATTGCCAGACACTTAATGTTATATTCATCAAGCCTGTGTACTTGTGGCGATGTTCATACTTATGGGAGACTGATCTGTTGCCCATTTCCTGGTTAGTTTAAACCACCATGAAAGAAGCTGCCCTTCCTGTTTACATTAACCACAGAACATGTGTCAGTCAGTTGTGGAGGATGACTCGTAGAGAAATGGAGGAGAATTTGATTTAAGTCTTAGTGTGTGATAATGCCTTTGGAGAAATGACCTATGGCTTCTGTTTCCTGCTATGGCAACATGTGTTTTCTGTAATATAGCTGATTTGTAGTAACCATCAGGAAGCAAAATAGTGACTGTTATAAATTTTAAATTGGGAGGAAGCATTTCTTCGTCAGTATCTGTCCAAGTGTTTGTAATTCGAGGACGATGCTTTGAAGCTAACAGACCACAAATAAGTTCCAAAACTGAAGCAGTCTTGAAATAGTCTTGCCTGTGGCATTTTCCTTCTCACTAGTATTTCTTAAACTAGAAAGACTAGTTTACCAAAGATTTAGTCATTCTAATTGTAATTGAATGTTACAAATATACTGCAAGGCATTGGAAAGGAGTTTGGTGCAATTTTGATTCAATTGACTGATAAAAATAGTTTAGTGGCACATTCAAACATCACTTCTGCTATGGAAATGTGAATCACTACCAGTCTGATTGGGCTTTGTAATAAGACTGAGTGCCTACAGCATATTATACAGTAGGCGCCTGATTAACTCACAAACTCATATATTCAAACCATTAGTTTTTGGAATAATTCATTGTTCCAATTCAAAAACTCCCAATTTAGAAACCGATCAAAAAAATGTTTAAGCAAATTATCAAGTTAGGCACTCCAAAATGAAACATTCTTTATGATGTCTGACCCTCCTAGGTTTTGCACTCTGCCTTTTCATTCCTCTTTAAATTAGCTGGACTAGCTGAAATCTATTATGGAATCTGAAAATATTCAGACCTCTCTAACTGATAAACTTATCTACTGAATGGTGAAGGGGCACAATCATGAAAACCGTATGGGTCTGAGAGTTCTGAAGAAGGACCTTGGCCCGAAACATTGACTGTTTATTCATTTCCACAGATGCTGCCTGACTTGTTAAGTTCCTCCAGCATTTTGTGTGTGTTGCTTTGGAATTCCAGCTTTATAGTCCTTGTATTGCTTTTCTGAGTGAGTGATAAACATGATACTCACATCTGGACAGATGGAAGCAGCTGCCCAAAAATCCACCATTGTATCACTTAATAAAACTCCACCATTATATCACATAATAAAACTCCGATAAGATAAAATCTGATTGCTCAGAAATCCTGATGGTTTGGAATTAAGCCATGTGTCCGGGGTGCATGCAGGGTGTACATCCAGAGCTGGAGGGTCAGTTCTGGGTATGGGAAACCAGATGCCAGGAACATTGGTAGGCTAGTGTTCAGAGCCAAGATCAGGAGTGCATAGGAACATAAGATCTTGTAGCAGAACTAGACCATTTGGCCCATCGGGCATCTTAGGCTCAAACCTGGAGTGTGGACCAGGCGTGCGGCCGAAGCTGGCATTGTAGTGTGTAATACAGAGTTCAGGATTGTGGTTAGGTTATCACTGGAGTGAGTATGTGGAGCACATTAAATTCACCAGATTCACTGGAAAAATTATTACTTCAAATATAATATGTAAAAATATGTAAGCTAAAATGTATATGGATATTAATAGGAGTATCATTCAATTGTATTGAAAATTGGCTCATCTGGACCCACAAAGATCCCAAGTACGTTGGGTTATCAGTGTTTTATTGTATACATGTTCCATGCATTTTATTTTAACAGACCCTTCAGGATGTACAAAATCATTCTGCTAAATTACACTGATGTGTCCAATTAATCCACTAACCTGTTTCTACGCCTTTGGAACGTGGCAGAAAATGGGACCACCCGGAGGAAACACACACAGTCATGGGGAGAGTGTACAAATTCCTTACGGACAGTGGCAGGAATCGAACCTGGGTCACTGGCACTGTGATAGCGTTGTGCTAGGCTCTACGCTACCATGCCGCCCTGTGTGAGTTTTATGTATGAGTCGAGTGCCTGTCATGTTTGTAACTGAGATGTATTACTCTTCTATGTTTCAGGGGTGCTGGAATAAATGGCATTAAAGTTGCAGAATGGATGTCAGATGTAGAATGCTCTGCAGTTCACTTCAGTTTATACTGTACATATTTAATCCGGATTAATAATTAACAGATATAGTACAGGTAGCTATTCTTGAACTTTTATTCTATGTGTTGTCTAACGTGCGGAAAGATGAACTTGAAAAACTCACACTCTCTGGAAAGATCGAGGGGAGCAAACCCACAGGAAGACCTCGGCTTATGTACATCAAAAGCCTAGCCAGGTAGCTACACATCGAGGAAATGGAAGAAATCCAATGAACAAGGGATAGATCTGTCTGGAAAACCATGGTCACCAACATCCGCGTCAGATATGGTACCTAGACAGACAGTTGTATAACGAAGAGTTGGGATAAACATTTTACTAAGATTTATTCAGGAGTGAATGCATTCTTTCAGTTTCTCCCATCTCTTCCAGACTGCTGCTACAATGTTCCTGGCACCAGTAACAGTGTTAGTCAGTTATCTAATTGACATGAAATATCTCCTAATCATGCTGATTGCTACTCAGTGAAACAATTATTTGTCTGGTTTCTCAATGTAAAGGTGATAGCCATAAACTTAATTGTCTACTTTCCAAAAGAATTAAAAGCTAAAATTCATATGTTCAAGGAAACCAGAAAGTTAGATCACTGATTACAGAGAGGAAGGAGGCTATTGGACCCACTGAACAATCCAGCCAGATCCTCATCCCCACCATCTCTCTATAGTCCTCCAAATACTTCCTTTTCAACCATTTAGTCATGTAGATTTTCCTCATTAATCTTTTTTTTGACAATCACCTTCATTCCATGGTTCTTGACATACTCTCCCAATGAGAAGTTTATTTGAATCTGCTCATGATTTCAATACTTCCATCAGATCATTTCTCAAGCTCTTTTACAAGCAGGACAACCTGTGCTTTTCCAGTCTTCCCATGATCCAACTCCTTATCTTGGAGTCACAGAATCATACAACTCCAAGAGGACCAGAACCTTGTCATAGGGTTTGGAAGCTTGTCTGCCTCAATGACCTGGAGAACTTAGCTGGCTGGAGTCAGGGCTTTGTGCTTTGGCTCTTGGTAGGGTCACCCACGCCAAACAGGTCAAAGCGTAGAGGCCAGACTAAGAGTGGTCCATCAGTTCTCCGGGTCTGGGGGGTTCAGCTCAGGGTTAACAACCCTGACTGGACAGAAAAAATTGTTACGAAACAGTAGTGAAGAATTCTTCTACATCTGTGTGCAGCCGTATTCCTGAATCTACAGCTGGGGTTTTCATGGCTGACAGTTGTGACACTGCCAAGACCAAGACCAAATTTGGTTTTGACAGAGATAGAGAACCTTCATTGCTGCCCTAAATCCCAGCAGTGTAATGGGCAGTAAGTAAGTATAGAATACTATGGCATAGAAATTAGCCCTTTGGTCCAGCATGATTATGTCAGACATCAAGTGTCTATCTATACTATTTCCACTTATCAGCATCTGATCTGTAGCCTACAATGTTTGAGTCCTTGAAATTATCCTAGAAATTTTCTTCTGCGCCATCTCTAAGGCCTTCCTAAGTTCTGTGGTCCAGGATTGGAGACAAATTCCATAAATGACAATATTTCTGTATGTACAGTAGCTAAATAAGATTCTTAGAATGGCAGACAGTGAAAAGGATAGCTAGAGAGTATCAGAAAATTCTTAATTCTCAGAGATCTCAATATTGTGCTGCATTGCACCATTAAACCATTGGCAAAATGGGCTGACAAATGGCAGATGGAGTTTAATGCAGACAAGTGTGAGGTATTGCACTTTGGAAGGACAAACCAAGGTAGAACATACAAGGTAAATGGTAGGACACTGAGGAGTGCAATAGAACAGAGGGATCTGGGAGTACAGATACATAATTCCCTAAAAGTGGTGTCACAAGTAGATAGGGTCATAAAGAGAGCTTTTGTTACATTGGCCTTTATGAATCAAAGTATTGAGTATAAGAGTTGGAATGTAATGGTGAGGTTGTATAAGACATTGGTGAGACCGAATTTGGAGTATTGTGTGCAATTTTGGTCACCTAATTACAGGAAGGATATTAATAAGGTTGAAAGAGTGCAGAGAAGGTTTACAAGGATGTTGCTGGGACTTGAGAAACTGAGTTACAGAGAAAGGTTGAATAGGTTAGGACTTTATTCCCTGGAGTGTAGAAGAATGAGGGGAGATTTGATAGAGGTATATAAAATTATGATGGATATAGAGTGAATGCAAGCAGGATTTTTCCACTGAGGCTAGGGGAGAAAAAAAACCAGAGGACATGGGTTAAGGGTGAAGGGGGAAAAGTTTAAAGGGAACATTGGGGGGGGGGGCTTCTTCACGCAGCAAGTGGTGGGAGTATGGAATGAGCTGCCAGATGAAGTGGTAAATGTGGGCTCACTTTTAACATTTAAGAAAAACTTGGACAGGTACATGGATGACAGGTGTATGGAGGGATATAGGCCGAGTGCAGGTTAGTGGGACTAGGCAGAAAAATGGTTTGGCACAGCCAAGAAGGGCCAAAAGGCCTGTTTCTGTGCTGTAATATTCTATGATTCTAAACAGTTTTCAGATTTACTTTTAGTTTCTCTTGCTATTACATTGGATTAGTCCAATTTAGGGGTGCATAGGGTGTATGGGAGGAGTAGCACCTCTAGATGGGGGGCTTGTCGCACCCCTTGGAGTGTCTCTTGGTCCCCACCAATGCCCAGCTCTCACCTGTGGCTCCTCATAGCTGTTTGCATGTGACAGCAGCCACACCCCGGGCAATGGCTTCGACAGCCGGATAAACCAGGTGGGGGTAGCCAACGGGTCTCATACCCTTGGTGAGATTGGAATTTGCTCATCCTAGCATGCGAAGACTGCTTCGGTGGATCAGGCGGAGGAAACCCCGGGGGTTCAACGGCTGAGAAGGCGTTGCAGCAGCGCATTGTGAGATGCGTAGGGCGCGGCAGAGCACTTAAGAAGACGTGGCCATCCAATGTAGCCGAGGAAGTTGCCAGACGTAACGATTCTTCGTGTCACTGGATCTTGACTTCTGAGGCCGAGAGAGTGGGATCGTCTCTGTGCAAGGCTTTTCCACTTTAATATCTTCCACACACTGGTTACATTGTGCAAAAGGTCGACTGGTGGCGCAGTGAGATCAGCGCTGGGCTCGAGAACGGAGGTTCCCGAGTTTGATCCAGTGACAGGCCGCCCCCGAGCACGCTCTCCATCCGTGCCGGGTTGATGTTGAGCTCGAAACTCGGCCTCGTAAAAAAAAACACTGCCACCCTGCATAATGTAGTCTTCCTCATCAACTCTGGAGGCCTTGCCACAATCAGTCTTCAAGACAGAGACAGATCAATTTTGAGATTTTAATAGTACATGGTGATATGGATTAATACAAGAAAGTGCTGCTGAGCTAAGTGTTAACCATAATACTTCAAGAGGTCTAGAATACAAGTGCAGGGATGTGATGCTAAAGCTTATATCATTGATGAGGCCTCACCTTGAGTATTGTGAACAGTTTTGGGCTCCTCATCTAAGAAAAGATGTGCTGACATTGGAGAGAGTTCAGGGGAGGTTCACAAGGATGATTCTGGGAATGAAGATGTTATCATACAAGTAACTTTTAATAGCTCTGGCTCTGTATTTGCTGGAATTTTAAAGGATGAGGGGAGATCTATGGAAACCTTTTGAATGTTGAAAGACCTAGACAGAGTAGATGTGGAAAGGATGTTTCCCATGGTGGGGGAGTCTAGGACAAAAGGGCACAGCCTCAGGATAGAGGTGTGTCCATTTAAAACAAATGAGGAGAATTTTTTTTAGCCCAAGGGTGGAGAATCTGTGGAATGTATTACCACAGGTGGCTGTGCGGCCAGGTTGTTGGGTGCATTTATGGCAGAGAATGATAGGTTTTTGATTAGACACAGCATCAAAGGTTATGGGGAAAAGACCGGGGTGTGGGGCAGAGTAGGGAAAAAGAAGGATCTGCCATGATTGAATGGTGGAGCAGACTCAATGCGCCAAATGGCTCCTATGTTTTATGGTCTTATGATCTTATTAAAAGTTAGAGAAGGTTAGAGCATGTACATACTGTAATTTTTTATTGTGAACACTTTGAATACTTGCTTTAGAAGATAAAAATGCCATGTCACTGTGACAGCCAAAGACTGTGGTTTTCAGGTGATTAAAAATGGCAGCCACCTCAGATTTACATGGTATCATTGAACACCCATTTACTTTAATGTACTTGCCCTCTCATTAATAACATAACCATTGGTGGGATCACTGATGGAGGACATCTCCAGGTGGAAATGCAATTTAATGGTTGGATTGTGGCAAATACTATTTTCGGTCTGTGCGTTTTCTGGCCCAAGCTATCTACATTCTGTAAGTGCAGATGTAATAGTGGAGACTTACAGGTGGGCCTGCACTCAATGGATATTGGAAGACCAGTCATTTTTTGGGTGAAAAACATGTAAATAATTCACTCTAATTAACATAACCAAGGGAAAATAAGTTACTTGTTTTTACGCTTTATTTTCTATAACCGAGCAAAACCTTCCATTATATGTTTTATACTGCTGTGAAAATCAGAATTAAAAATGGTTGCATTGAGTTGCACATGTGGTATGATGGGTCGAAGTCAAAATAACACTGGCTGTATATGAGCCTCAGTTCACCAGGAAGCTAAATATCATTGATAATCATTTTGATTTTTCTTGTTTTACGGTATTGCATGACACATGGTATCAATAAAACAACTGACCAGGGAACAATCAGATAAGTGAATAAAATTTGACTGGTGACATCAGGGGAAATGTAACCCATGGCCCCTTTAGTGTGGCTGGATTAAGAATTGCCATTTCCTCATGTCAGTCACCAAATTATTATCCTGTATCAGATTGTTGTACTCTAATATTAACTATTATGCTGATGGACACACAAAAGCTGCATGAAACCAGAATAATTTAAATATTAACTGGTTAATTAATGAAGATGTCATGCTGCTATATAGTGTTCCATTTAAAAAAGGCTTAATGAAATTGAAAGAAAAAATTACCACAATAAATGTCACAGCCATTCACTACATCAAAGTGGCCCAACTGGAGCTAATGCTTATGGAAATCTTCCAAGTGGAAAGTGTCTTCACAATAAATGCCTGGAGAAGTAATCTGGGAAGTTACAACAGAGATTTCTGCCCACTCACACTTCTATCCATATAAATCAGCCAGCTGTTTAATTCCTTAAGTAGGATTATTGGTTTGATTTGATAGATGTATTTATAATTGTTTTAATTCTTTGACAGTAAGTAATAAAAATAAAGAATAAAGAGAAGCCACATCCTCAAGGAATAAATTAAGATGAGGTACAAGAGGGGTTGAATGCTCTGTTCAGCTCACTGAAGCAGGGTTCCTCAGCAACCCTAGACTTTTAAAGGAACAAACCGTTCCAATGTAAGGAAAAGAGGAACAACAATTGATTATAAACCTGTTGGTTATTTCTGGTGGATTTGAAATAATGGGATTTTTAGTCAACATTTAAGTTTTAACACTTAACACCAGTTCAAGTTCACGTTTATTATCATTCCACTATCCATGAATATAGCTAAATGAATATAGCGTTCCTCTGGGGCCTAGGGGCAATACGTGTTATAAACAGCACACAACACATGACACATAGCACAAATACCACATATGGTTAAGATTTCAGAAAAAAAAGTCTCAAAGAAAAAAATATAGTCCAAGTCCTTGAATGATATGACTGTAGATTGACAGCAAATTGTCCTGTTCCAGCTTGTTCTTCCACTGAGTGAAAACTGGAGAGCAGCATCGAATGAACACTGGAGTGCAATACCGAGTGAACACTTGGGTGCAGCACCGAGTAAACACTGGAGAGCAGCACCGAGTGAACACTGGAGTACAGTATTGAGTGAACACTGGAGTGCAGCACCGAGTGAACGCTGGAGTGCAAAACCGAGTGAACACTGGAGTGCAGTACTGAGTGGAGTACAGTACTGAGTGAACACTGGAGTGCAGTATTGAGCGAACACTGGAGTGCAGTACTGAGTGAACACTGGAGTGCAGTATTGAGTGAACACTGGAGAGCAGTACTGAGTGGAGTACAGTGCTGAGTGAACACTGGAGTGCAGCACCGATTGAACACTGGAGTGCAGTATTGAGCGAACACTGGTGTGCAGTAGTGAGTGAACACTGGAGTGCAACACCGAGTGAGCACTGGAGAGCAGCACCGAGTGAACACTGGTGTGCAGTATTGAGTGAACACTGGTGTGTAGTAGTGAGTGAACACTGGAGTGCAACACCGTGTGAACACTGGAGTGCAGCACTGAGTGAACACTGGAGTGCAACACCGAGTGAACACTGGAGTGCAACACCGAGTGAGCACTGGAGAGCAGCACCGAGTGAACACTGGTGTGCAGTATTGAGCGAACACTGGTGTGCAGTAGTGAGTGAACACTGGAGTGCAACACCGAGTGAACACTGGAGTGCAACACCGAGTGAGCACTGGAGAGCAGCACCGAGTGAACACTGGTGTGCAGTATTGAGCGAACACTGGTGTGTAGTAGTGAGTGAACATTGGAGTGCAACACCGAGTGAACACTGGTGTGCAGCACCGAGTGAACACTGGAGTGCAGTACCGAGTGAACACTGGAGCACAGTACTGAGTGAACAATGGAGCGCAGTACTGAGTGAACACTGGAGTGCAATACCGAGCAAACACTGGGGTACTGCACTGAGCAAACACAGGAATGCAGCACCAAGTGAACACTGGAGTGCAGTATTGAGCGAACACTGGAGTGCAGTACTGAGCAAACACTGGAGTGCAGTACTGAGTGAACACTGGAGTACAGTACCGAGTGAACACTGGAATGCAGCACTGAGTGAACGCTGGAGTGCAGTATTGAGTGAACACTGGAGTGCAGTATTGAGTGAACACTGGAGTGCAGTACTGGGTGAACACTGGACTGCAGCACCAAGTGAACAATGGAGTGCATCACCGAGTGAACACTGGAGTGCAGTATTGAGGGAACACTGGAGTGCAGCACCGAGTGAACACTGGAGTGCAGTATTGAGTGAACACTGGAGTGCAGTACTGAGCAAACACTGGAGTGCAGTATTGAGTGAACACTGGAGTGCAGTACTGGGTGAACACTGGAGTGCAGTACTGGGTGAACACTGGACTGCAGCACCAAGTGAACAATGGAGTGCATCACCGAGTGAACACTGGAGTGCAGTATTGAGGGAACAATGGAGTGCATCACCGAGTGAACACTGGAGTGCAGTACTGAGCAAACACTGGAGTGCAGTACTGAGTGAACACTGGAGTGCAGTACTGGGTGAACACTGGAGTGCAGTACTGGGTGAACACTGGAGTGCAGTACTGAGCAAACACTGGAGTGCAATACTGAGCGAACACTGGAGTGATGCACCAAGTGAACACTGGAGTGCAGTACTGAGCGAACATTGGAGTATTTGTTTTTAAATCCAACTAAATGCAAGATAGGATTAAGAAACACTTACATTCACCTTATGAAGCTATTAGATTCAGTAATGTATCTAAAGATGCAGAGGAACAACCTAACAAATTGTCTATTTTAATCTGTAAGGAGATTTTCCTACATCTACTCGATGGATCAAATGACCTAATTCTGCTCCTAAGTATGGTGAGTATTGGTAATCTAGTGGAGCGGAGTATGCTTCTCCAGGATCATACCTGGTTTTCTACATTTGTTCTACCTCAGCAATTCTGAACAAAGGAAAATCTCCCTCTAATGAGTAATATCAAAATATTTTCATTTCAATGACACTTATAGTATAGTAAATCATTCCATGGTGCACCTCAATAGCATTGGTACACAAATGGTACTGAAGAGCAACATAAGGATATACCTGTAAACACAAAGTACACTGCAGGTGCTGTGGTCAAATCAACATGTACAAAAGCTGGATGAACTCAGCAGGTCGGGCAGCATTCGTTGAAATGAGCAGTCAACATTTCGGGCCAAGACCCTTCATCAGGACTGAAGAAGTAGGGGGCAGGAGCCCTATAAAGAAGGTGGGGGGAGGATGGAAGGTGCCAGGTGAAAACCAATCAGAGGAAAGATCAAGGGGTGGGAGAGGGGAAGCAGGGAGGGTATAGACAGGAGAGGTGAAGAAGGAATGTAAGGGGAAAGCACTATGGGTAGTGGAAGGAGGCAGAATCATGATCGAGGTGATAGGCAGCTGGAAGAGGAGGCAGACTGGAAGTGGGATGGGGAAAGGGAGTGGGAGGGAATTACTGGAAGTTGGAGAATTCGATGTTCATACCAAGGGGCTGGAGGTTACCCAGACGGTATATGAGGTGTGCTCATATAGAATATACCTGCGCAGATGACAAATAAATTAAGGAAAAAAGAGGAAGGCTCTAAAAAAGTATTTGTAAAGAGCTGAGGAAGAAAGGGAAACAATAAATATTCTGGAAGAGAAACCTAACTCTCAGGACAAAATTTTATGCAAATGTGTGTTCATGCAGATGTTTTATGAAAGTGTACCTAAAGAAATATAGTTTGTCCAATATATTGATTCAATATTCTATTAAAATGTGATTTTCAAAAGAAAGCCATTGAGTTGCTGTTGTGTGGAAGCATATTTGTGAGTTTCTGTAAGTTCGCTCTTGCATGTTGGTTGAACACTCATCCAAGTCACCCAAGCAATAGAAACATTCAATACACTTGTTAAATCTGTCCAAGTTACCCATCAAGATTAAACAAGCAATAAGCAACTAGGTGTACACTCGAAACATGAGCCCCCTCCCACCCAATAGCTGTAACACACCTTCCAAATGGTTTCTCCAGAATTACCTGTCTCACAGCCTGGAGTGGCTCAGGGTTTAGCATGTGCGTTCACCTTTAGACACCTGAAGACTGCAAACCAGTCACAGGTATCATAGCAGGTGACCTGGGATGAGAAACAGGTGCCACAGGGCACTGGAGCTAACCAAAAGCAAAGTGGTTACATACCTCAAGATTGAATGGCAAAAGCAACTTTCAGAACAGCGTTCAATCAGCAAATAAGTTTGCCTTCATATTACAGTTGCACAAGTTAATTAAAGTGTTCCTAACTTTACTTGTAGAGTCCGTTGTCCTTTAACCATGTGATTGGTAGTTAGGACCATAGACTTTCTTGTCATCAAATAATCCCTTTTGACAAACAAAAACTACAGGCAATAGTTAATGTGAATGCTGCATAGCTGATGTATCGGTTGTGTTAATTCATATTAATTAAACTGTTTTTCTATCTACCAACTCATTAATATTTCTTTCATCACAGAAATATATATTAAAACATATCAGTGAACACTTGCCAATCTTGGACATTTCTTTCTTTCTCTTTGCCTCAGATGAACAAGATTAGAAGGAGTGGTAACATGTCTCATTAGGTAGGCCTAACGTGAGCCCACAAGGGTTTCTGTCCCTGTGTCTTCAGAACTAAATTGCATTGTCATTTCTTGGATTTGCTTTTCCCTTGAAGGGACAATTCTTGGGAGAGTTTTAGCTGAGATAGAAAATGTAATAAACAGTTTTTCAGTAAGCATGGCATCTGCAGAGGTAGCATGGCTCCTTTCTGGCTTCCTACGAAATGTCAGGAAATGTAGAGGAAGCTTGACCCAAAATCAGAGCAGCAGAGACGATATAGCAGTAAACGATTCTTTACTAATAAACTACAAAATAACAAGTCATGACAGAGCACAAAACAAGAGTGAACAGATACTAAACACAACAGGCAAAAAGGTTGTTAAGTTTTGTAACTAGAACTAGTTGAATGTTAAACAAGGGATTTGAGGGCTTAGAGTCTCAGGTTTGTTTTTACTTTAAGAGAGGCCTGCACATATCATGTGGTGGCATGATTTTCTATGCCTTTTATGTACTTTTACAGATAACCCACAGTACATTATATCAACAACAAAGAATGCTTAATCAAATAATGCATTTACAATATTACTCAAACATTATTGAAATATCAAATACACAACACAGATAAACAAAGGTGAGGAACAACTGGTTAAGGCTGACTGGTTCGATGAGTGAACAGGGGCTGTGGCTGAGAGCAGGGTTTAAATAGGCTGCAGGTGACAAGTTGGAAATGAGTGGCAGGTGATTACCGTTAGCTGGGTGGAGACTGTGAGGTGGCTACTTGTGCAGGACTACCCTCCCCACCTCATATGGCTGGCACGTGATGGCTCAGTGCAATCTGAATGGGTCCAGTGGAACTCACTGACGAGTGATAGATCCAAGATGAAACTGGACGGTACCCAAGAATTCTCCTCTGGACTGCACCCTTCCGGTTAACTGGGTACTGCACTCCCTGTTCATGACGATTTGAACCGTGTACACTGGACTGCCTTCCACCATCCTGGCTTCCGGAAGTGCAGGCTCAGGTGGGTTGAGTGGTCCATGGACAACAGGGTTTGGTAGCCATGAAGCACTTCGAAAGATAGACATACCTATGGCAGAGGAGGTGTATAGGTTGTGGTACTGCTCACCCCAGAGCAAATACTTCTTGCACGTTGAAGAGTTAGAGACAGAGAAGCATCACAGAAAGCTTTCCACTTGCTTTTTTGGCTCTTTCTGACTGCCAGCTGGTCTGTGGATGATAAACTCACTAAGGTGCAGAGGAGAGAATAGAAGATTTGCCTGAAGTGGGAGATGGATTGTCGGCCTCTGTCCAACTCAATATCCTGAGGGAAGCTGTGGAAATGAACTACATGTAGTCAGTTGTCTCAGTGGCTGATGGAGGTTTGGAGAGGATAATGAAGTGGACCATCTTGGAGAACTGGTTCACCACTGTCATGATCACCGTGGCCTCAATGGAAGCTGGCAAAGTCATGAAAGTCATGGCAATATTGGACCATAGGTGTTGAGGGAGTACGGGAGCCCAGAGAGCCACTGGCTGAAGAAAGTGGACCAGGCATATTGAGGGCCGGCAACAATGAACTGATGTACATCTGCAATCATGGTGGGCCACCGCAACAGGTTTTGCAGAAAATTGAGAGTCTGACATGCACCTGGAGAGGGATGAGGAGTGAGTCCACTGGAGTGTGCCTCAGAGTGCATGGCTACCGGCACATACCTGTGACTTTCAGGGGAGCCAGCCAGAATGGGCTCGTGCTATAGTGCCTGATGAATCCAGTTCTCAAGGTCCCAGATGACTGGGACAGGAATCTAGGCGGATGGAATAATGGACTAGGTTTGATCTCCATTTCAAATGTTGTGACAGGGCATCAGCCTTAGTGTTCTTGGAGCTGGGTCAACAGAGGTTGGTGAAGTTGAATTGCTTGAAAAAGGGGGTCCAGCAAAACTGACATGGGTTGAGTTGGAGGGTCTGTTGTAAGGATATGAAGTTCTAACGGCCAGTCCAGATCAGGAAGGGCTCAGTGTTTTACCATCAGCCAGTGTTCCCATTCCTCCAAGGTCCATTTAATAGTGAGTAGCTCCCTATCTCCCACTGCAAAATGGTGCTGTGTAGATTTGAACTCATGAGAGAAGACGGCACGAGGGTGTACCTTTGCATCCAGTCATCACTGGGAGAGGCTGGCCCAGCACCCATGTCAGATGCATCCACTTCTATCACAAAAGGTTTGGATGGGAGCGGTGCTGAAGTGTCTCTTGAGCTGCTCAAAAGCATGATCTATTGAAGAAGAACAGACTACCCATGAGGTAGGTGACTTAGTGAGGGAGATGTGAGGAGCAGCGATTTAGCTGTTTGAGAGAGTGGGGTCAGGGCCACAGTGATGGCATACACTTTCTCTGGGTCCATGGGGTGAAAGGTTGTAACCTAGAAAGGAAAAGACTGGGGCGGGGAACTGGCATTTTTCTAACTTGCAGTACAGTTGGTTTTTCAGGAGACACTAAAGAACATGGCAGATATGGTTTTGGGGCATCCTTGAGATAGATGAACACATACCTCTGTAGCATGTCTCAGAGGATCTTGTTAATGAAGGCTTTGAAAGCAGCGGGACAGTTGGAAAGTCTGAATGGCATCACCAAGTATCGGCAGTGGCCAGCAGGTGTATTAAACACTGTCTTCCACTCACCCCCAGTGGATGTGGATCAGGTCTTTAGTAGGTGTACAAGTTGTTTCTCAGCTGATGGTTGCACTCATGGGGCATTAAGGGAGCTCTCCCAAGCTGCCTGGGTTCTGGAGGTTTTGCTGAGAAGAGTCCAGCAGCCTGAACTGGTTCTGGGTATGGAATAAAGTGTCTGGATGGTGATCTGGAGGGTTGATCCGTAAGATGCTTGACAATAAGGAGGGCCAGAGTGATGAGGCTTTCGAGGATGGTGGACATCTCCTGGGCAGACATCTCATCTTTCAAGCACTCTGAAATGCTGCAGTGGTAAGGGGCCAGCAGTGCTTCTACATTTTGGCTGCACTCTGCCACAAGAATCCTGATTTCTGCGGGGAATTCCAGCACTGAGAATGAGCTCTGATGCAGACTCAGTATCTGATCCTTCCAATTCCCGAATGGTCAAAAACCTGGTGCATCTCAGTGGTGAAATCCTCACATATGTTGCAAATGGGTGTCTTATCGTCCCAGTTAGCGGCAGCCCATGTCAGAGCTCACCCTGTCAGGAGAGAAATGTTGAAGACAATCTTGGCTCGGTCATAATATGCAGAGATGGCTGGAGGTTGAAATGGAAGATGCTCTGGGACAGAAAGCTGCAGCATTGAGTTGGCGGTCTGTCAGTGTGTTTGGGCTCTGGGACTGGGGACTCTGAGGGAGGAGGTTGACTAGAGTGGGCTGCTGTATTATGACAGAGAGTTGGTTGAGTGTGATGAGTAGATGGTCAGTTGTCCCTGCTGCTTCTGGGTTATGGTGTATGCTTATCTTGACCCAGAATTTTCTGGGTCAGTCACTGGTTCACTCACCCTGTCAGGAAATGTAGAGGAAGCTTGACCCAAAAATAGAGCAGAGGAGATATTTTAGCAGTAAACAATATTTTACTAACAAACAGAAAAATAGAAAGCCACAAAACAAGAGAGAACAGTTACTAAATGCACTAGGAGCACCTGGTTGAGGCTGGCTGGTTCGATGAGTGAAGAAGAACGGAGGATGTGAGCTGGGTTTAAATAGGCTGCAGGTGATGAATTGGAAAGGAGTGGCAGGTGATTCCTGTTAGCTGGGTGGAGACTGGGGGGTCTCTGCCTGTGCAGGCCTGATGGGAATACTCCTTTTTGCTGCAGAACAAAACTTTATTGGGAGTGATTATGATTCCCCTCTGAGGAGAATAAGAAGAGAATTTTGAATTTGCACTCAAGCTTCAGCAGTCATACTTTAAAATAGAATGGCACCAAAGTCCCTTCTTGAAGTACATTCCAATAATAGTTTACAGCAAAATCAAAGTGGGTACAGAAGTTTAGAATACTCGATATGTCGCCTGAAACTTCCTGACTAGTGTCAATTGCTATGTAACAATAGCCGCTGCTTGTCAATGTTGATAAATATGGAACGTTCCCTGAGGTGTTCTATAGATTTAATGGTGTTCTGTAAAAACAGTGCGTATGTTACAATATTTCATTTTCAGAGGTTTCTCCTTCTTAAAAGCTAGGTCAATATATTTACAACTAGTTCAAAGTAATAATATCAGAAATTTATTTTAATATTGTAGATTTTACTTGCCTATCCATGAATTATAGTGAATGAATAATAATATGAATTATGAATTACTGCGTAAAAACATTTGATCGAGATATTGAATTCTAAACCAAGCTAGTACTTCTGATTAATGAGTAAAGTTAAGTTCGATTCTTTGTCTGTTGACAGGTTATATTATAGAGGGTAGGACGCAGGATGATGCATGAGATATGATGGATTTCGATTTGAATCTTCTGGGAAGATATTGAGCAGAGAAAAGGAAAAAAGGGCAAGTCACTTGGGTCTCCTTAGATCAGAAATAGAGATGGATTGGACTGATATTCTGAGTAAGTATGTGTTACTGTGATTAACGTCAAGATGGGGCAAATGAGATAGTGAATCAAAAAAACCCATTATACTGCCTAATATGCCTGAGACAACACTTTAAATAAATTTCAAGTTCATCCCTTCTAATTTAAATCATTGTCTCTTTGATTTTTCTTCCTTCAAGTATCCTTTCAGACATTCAAGATCATAGGAATTAGCAGTGTAAATGATTTTTTGATCTTTACTCTGTGCCTTCTGAGTACCAACCCTTAAAAGGAATATTTCTTCCTTACTCACTCTATCAAAAGCCTTCATAATTTTGAAATTAATAAAGCTTTTTGAATCTTCTCTGCTCAGAAGAAAATAATCTTAGCTTTTCCCTTCTCCATAACTAACAAAGGTCCAGAATCCCTAGTCACTGCAGTGAACCTCCTCTGAATTCAAGAATCATGGCATCTTTCTTCGTGTGTGGTGCCCAGAATTAAACACAGCATTCCACCTGGACGTAGCTCGTGATTTTTAAAACATTAGCTGATGCTTTGCTTCCTGAGGTCAAAACCTTGACTGCCAACTTCCTTCCATAGATGTTGCCTGACCCACTGGGTTCCTATTGTGCTTTCTATGTTGCTTAAAACATAAACCTTGCTTTTATATCATATGGAAGAATTTTAATTCCCAGTGATGCGTGTTCTGAGAGTAGGTGGTGGTGTGAAAACTATTATTTTCTAAATAGGAGTTTAAAGAGCCCTGTGCCCCGAGTGTCTGCGAGGCACCTAAGCATCGCAATTTCTTAGCTGTGTACAGTTAGGTACCCACAGACATTCTTAACTTACTTATGAAATTGGATCTGAATTTATTACTCTTCAAAATCAAAATCAAGTTTATGGTCATATGCAGAAATACATGCAATTAGAAACATCACAGATACATAGCATTTCATAAGCAGCATTCTGAAGAAAAACATATAATAAACAGCTTGTTCACAATTTCTGAATAATGGGATCCCTTAATGGTATTTCATGGAATATCAGAAGGGGAAGAGCATCAGCATCTTGGGCAGCAAATACATTTTGTGGTGCGATCAGTGTGAGTAGAGGAGAAAGAATTTCACCGGCGTTGGGGGTGGATGGGGAGGGTTGTCTGCTGGAGGAGACTAAAGATGTGCAGATCATAGAGGACGAGAAGTAAAAGCATGAAGTTGGGTACTTGTTGCTACATTTAAAAGTAATATCTCTCTCTTGTAATCTTCACATCAGCATGCCTTCCCCACCTTCATATCTCTTTTACTCAAACAGCTATCCATTTTGTTAGTGTACATGAATTCTGGAGTTACTGTACATGAATTTAGCAGATATTAATTCAAGTAAGAATCAATCTTCACTTCTTAATGTAAATTCTAAATTGCAAGCAGTAAATTGAAGTTAGAAGCATGGCTTTGCAAATAAACAGTATTCTCTGTGAAGCACAGACTAAGAGACATAGTTTGTAAAATGGGTTTGCAATGCAACACAGGCAGTCAACTATAGGTTTAAGTAATTTGCACCTGTTATGATACCAGCCCCCTCCCTTGCGAGAATCGCAAGAGCCCTAGTGAAGGGGGGGTCAATGACCCAAGAGGGAGAGAGACGTGCTGAATAGACACAGGAAATGGGAGAGAGAGGGAGATGTGCTGAAGACCACGTTCCCCCGGGAAGCAGAATAAAGCGACTCTGACTATTGTCTCATGAAGACCACGTGTAAAGCCCCCGGGCAAAGTGGGCTGGTTGAGAGAGAGATTGACACCGGCGATCCCGTGAGGAAGTATAAAGGAGGGTCTGGGGGGGACGACCCCTTCAGACGCACCAGAAGACATGCTAGAAATCCTGCGACAGCGTTTTGATAGTGACAGCCGGTGGAGTTATTGCTGGTGCATCAGGGTGTGAAACTCATATTCCTGTATCTGGTGACTGGATGTTGGCTTTAGGTGTGCATTGAATTTTTTTTTGAAAATCTTGTCAAGACTGTCAGTTTCACTTATTTACAGATTTGAAAGTTCCAGTTCACATAACTGGACCTCCTGTCCACTGAAAAATGTTGTTAACCTTTTTATTACTTGCACCTTTCAGAAAACTTATGAACGTTAGCTTACACTGTTTGTTCTGAAGTCCACCATAAAACCTACCTGTGCATCTTACATTGGAACCCTACAGTCATTCAAGTCAGCCATGGCACTCTCAATGCATACAATCACTGATAATTAGTGGTGATTTTTTTAAGGGTCAAGTTTAGTGTTCGCATCATTCAGGTGGCATGGAATTCTTACTCACTATTGTTGCTCACACCATTTTATCATTCTCAGAGCTCTGTTTCTAAAATTATAATTTATAAATTCAAGTTGTTTAAACAGCATGTGTTTTCAGACCACAGGCCACATGCTACTGACATTCCTTACAGAATGAAGTGGCCATGCACTTTGGTAGAAGGAATAAAGGCATAGACTATCTTCTAAATAGGAAGCAAATTCAGAAATTAGAGGTACAAAGGGACTTCGGAGTCCTAGTGCAGGATTGCCTAAAGGTTAACTTGCAGGTTGAGTCGGTAGTAAGTAGGTCAGATGCAACATTAGCATTCTTTTCCAGAAATCTAAAATATAAAAACAAGGATGTAATGCTGAGGCTTTATAAGGCATTGGTCAGATTGCACTTGGAGTACCGTGAGTAGTTTTGGACCCCATATCTTTGAAAGGATGTGCTATCAGAGGAGGCTTATGAGAACGATTCTGGATGAAATGGTTTTACACGTCAGGAGAACCTGATCTTCTGGGCTGTGCTTGCTGGAGTTTAGAAGGATGAGGGTATATCTCACTAAAACCCATGAATATTGAAAGGCTTAGATAGACAGAACATAGAGAGGATGTTTTTAACAGTGGGAGAGTTTAGGACCAAAGGGCACTACTTCAGAATAGAAGGACAGAGATCTTCTATTAGAAAGCCTTTTAGAACGGAGAAGAGCAGGATTTTTTTTTCAGCCAGAGAGCCATGAACCTATGGAACTCATTGCCCCATATGGCTATGGACATCACATCATTGGGTATATTTAAAGTAGAGTTTGATAAGTTCTTGATTAGTAAAGGTGTCAAGGATTATAGAGAGAAGGCAAAAAAAACTGAGTTGAAAGGAAAATAAATCAGTCATAATATAATGGCTATCCCCAGCACAATCCTCGGACTGTGTTGGTCACTTTCTCAAAAACATGCATTTCACTGTATGCTTCAATATACATGTGATAAATAAAGTAAACTTTTTCTTACATATTGTACCTATAACTTAATTCTTCTAAACCCTGTTTTGACGTCATTGCTGTGTTGTTAACACAGTTAAAACTGGATTCATTGTATTTATGAATCTAACTTTTGGCCAAGTTACAGTAGGAATATAAGAGACATTCTGAGGAAATTTTTGGTTCAATTCAAATCCTAAAAGAAACAAAATTTCTCTAAGAAATAAAACAGAGGAAATCTTTCTGAGCACTTTTATGATTATTAATGATGAACAACTTTTATGGTTTTACTGCATGCAAAGGCAAAATCTTAGCCCCGCATCTTGACAGTTTAATGAAGTTTTAAGTCATATGTTGATACTCCCGAGGCCACAGATGTTTTACAAACCAAGGCTGATCAGAATTTAGACGTGAAACTGCTGAGTTCAACCCATGCTATTTTAAATTCAAATAAAATTAAAGTTAGGTTGTAGAAAAGGTGTACAATTCAACTTCTGATCAAAAGTCTTCATCACTGTTTCATTTGAGTTTGAAACTAGAAAAATTTTGACTTGCATTATTACATAACTGAGGCAAAAGAAAATGGAAAGTCATTCAGGATAAAAGGTGTACGTTGCCAGCAGATGGCACAGTTGGTGCATCTATACATACAAGTTAAAAGCTTGATCATAGCCATCAGTTTGACAATTACTGAATTGTTCAGAATCTAAGACAATGACTCAGAATTTACTGGGTTGGGAGTCTGGAGATCAGGTACTTTATTCTTCATCATTCAGAAGGAAAAAGTCATGTTTGTAAGTTTCAGGAAGTACAAGCTGTTAAAGAGATGCTGAGGGTAACAAGGAATGGGATGTTCATAAGGGTGTGGCCAACATTTTGTCTTCTTAGATAATGAGACATAGAAACAAAGCACAGGAGAGACTGAAACAGTGAGAATTAGAAAAAAAAAATTACAGGACATGGAAAGAGAACAAGAAAGATGGAGAGAAAGATTAAGAGGAAAAGATTCAACAAACATATCAGAATTAGGTTTATTATCACTGATATATGCCATGAAATTTGCAGCAGTGCAGCGCAGAACAGTGTTATGGGTTACAATAGAAATAAACTAAATGAATACTGCAAATGGGGAACAGTGAGGTAGTCTTCATGACTTCTTGAACCATTTAGAAATCTGATGGTGGAGGGGAAGAAGCTGTTCCTAGCATATTAACAAGAAAAAAGAAAGAACCATCATGTTTTACATTTTAAAGTTTACATTTCATGCTGCGAATATGTAATTGTCTATGATCAATACTTTATCTTCCCTGTTTCTGATCTGAGACCGTGAACAGTATTCAGGAGCATAAATTATGTCTCTAAAGGGGCCTGTGAATCATTAAGTTCTGTGCTGAATCCTCTGTGGTGAAGTTAACTCATTCTAATGGTACAAATCCATCGATTTCTTTACACTTACAGAGTATTTAACAACAGTTCAGCCTTGAAAATTTACTCCATGGAGGGGCTCTAATCATTCAGAATGATTTATATTTCATTGGATATCTCTTGTGAATAACAATTTACCCAATAATTTACCAACTAATATTAGCATGTGTTATGCATTTATCATTAATTGTTAACAAATTTTGGACTAACATTTATGACAAAAATAGTCAAGTTTCATACAGGCATTGTGACGTTAGTTGTTCCTCTCTGCACCTGTGGCACATTGGGCAGTAACCTTGCCATTTCTTTAGCATTTGTCTGCTTTTTTTTAATGAGGCCAAGTTGCTAGCTCAAGGCTTAACCCATGGATAGAAAGTGTGCAAGGAACGGGCCAGATTCGAATCTGGGACCACTCACTTTGAAGTCCAGTGCAAATGCCAATACACCACTGGCTGGCAATGAATATCAGTCCACACTGTTTTGAATAAATGATCTGATACAGATTATAATCACTTGATAGGTGGGATGTATTTGGCTATTGAGGCCAACAGTAAAAGTACATAATTGATAGCAACCAGTGCAGTTGGCTTGGTAGCATATTAGTTCTGAATAAGAAGGTAATTGGTTCAAATCTCTTTCTGAACATTTGACCAGAAAAGCACCTTGGTGTGGGAGGGTATATTGACTACCTTCCTAATGAGTGGTTAAGTTAAGGTCTGTCTACTCTCTCAGCTGGATATAAAAGATCTCATTGCATGATTTCAGAAACAAAAGCTGGGTGGTATTCTTGGTCATGTGGCCAGTACTTATCCTCAATCAAAGGCATTAAAACAGGTCTATGAGATCTTGTTGTGAACAAATTGCTCTTCATGTTTCCTTTAATATTTTTTTGAAAATACTACATTAGTTGTAAACTGATTTGTCCTGAGAACAATGTGAAAACATTTAATTTATCTTCCTAAATGCGTTAAAGCACGGTGATATGGACCCCGAGGTGTGTGAAATGGGAACTTTGCTCCTTTAGTTCATATTAAATTGTTGGATTTTATTTCTTATCTCCTGGACAACAACTTGGTAATTATCCTGTTGTGTATTTAATATTTCAATAATATTTGAGTAATCTTGTATATATATTGTTTCTTTAAGCATTCATGTTTGCTTAAGTAATTCATTACGGGGTATTATGTATAAATATGTGAATTGCATATGTCATCATGCTACCATGTGACACTTGCACGCCTCACTTAAAGTAAACTCAACCTTCACCTGTATTTCCAAACTCCTGTGTCTCCTTTGAATTAATTTAATGTTTTGAAGTTACAAAACATAACATTGGTGATGAGGTATTTTTAAAATGAAACTGAGACGGCTAGACGTTTGATCTAAAAAAAACACAGTGAGGAACATCGAGTAAAATACCCAGTCCAGCACCTGCAGTGAGACAGTTTAGTTTACAAAAAAGCAGCACAGCACATTTTCTTTAGAAGGGAAGACATGAATGGTATTTAAAAAGGTAAGAAAACAGAATAATTTACAGGTTCATAAAGAGTGTGTACCAGGTGATAATTTAAAAAAAAAACAGAAATGGCTGGTTATATTGGAAAAATTGACGAGTTTGATTATGTAACAGGTAATTGGTTCATATATATTGAACTACTGGAACAGCATTTTGAAGCAAATAAAATAGCTAAAGAGAAACAAATGCCAATTTTATAAAGTGCACTGGGTTTAAAGGCGTACAGTTTGATTTGACTGCTCCAAACAACCCATCAGAAATGAGCTTTGTTGCAATTGTCAGAGTAATGCAGGAACATTTAGAACCATATCAATTGCTGATTGCAGAATGCTTTAGGTTTTATAAGTGAAATCTAAAAGAAGGGGAGCCAATTTCAGTGCACGTGGCTGAATTGAAGAGATATTCTGAGCATTGTCAGTTCAGTAATGGGCTTAATGATACACTAAGGGATCATTTATTTTATGCAATCTTAAGAAAAACAATTCAAAAATGGCTTCTAACTGAAGCACAGCTTACTTTAAAAAGAGCAGTGGAAATCTCTGTTTCAATGGAAACCACAGACAGAGATGCAATTGAGCTGCAGGCAGGAATGAAAGTGAGTGAGTACAAAATTGCAGCGTCTAAACAGAAACTGCCGTGGCTGAACAAATTGTGTTGCCATTGTGACAGGGGCTCACATACACACAACAAATGCAGATATAAAGGTAAAACTTGCAGAAAATGCAACAAAGTAGGGCACACACAAGGAGCATGTCAGGCAGACAAAAATAGATGGACTGCACAGAGAAGAGTAAAAGACATAAGTCTAAGCTGCAGTTTCAAAAAGAGAAAAAATCTGCATTCTGCTGATGAAAAACCTGATAATGATGAGAGTGACACAGGACTGTATAACCTTGAGATTTACAGTGTTAATTTTAACACTAGACAAGCAATATTGCTTATGCCAGAGGTGAACAGCAAATTATTTAAAATGAAAATGGACATTGGCTCAGCTGTTTCAGTCATTAGAGAAAATGATTTTGAACAGCATTTCAAAGATACTAAACTGAAGCCTGCAGATGTCCAACGAAGAACTTATACTGGAGAAAAGATAACTCCTGTGGGAATGACATCCATGACAGTAAAATACAACAACCAAAAAGCCACGTTAAAGTTGTAAGGCGTAAAAACAGAAGGACCAGCATTGTGGGGACGTGACTGACTGAGACAACCACAATCTGATTGGAGATCTATCTACCATTTGTATGCCACATGCCCTGCAATGAAGCCAACTGAAAGTGAATTAAGAAAGGTACCGGATGATGCCACAGCTGTCTCTATGCCAAAAACCAATAGAGGACTAACACGTGCTGGTGCCAGCCTCTGTGCCTGTGGTTGGAAATACTCTTGGACCAAGGCAGGACCATGGTGCTCAGAGGAATCATGAAACTGATGACAGCCGTCATCCGACTACATAAGTTTTCATAGGCAACATATTTGAGACAGCTTCTGATATGTTAATCAGGCAGTTATTTGTGAACCATGGCTTTGTTTTAGGCAGGAAGAGAGTTCAGGGAGCTTCAGGAAAGTTGCAAGCATTCGGCTTTTGTGAGTATAAGGAACCAGAACTTACCCCGTATGGATTAAGCTTATTACATGAACTTCAAGTGGGAGGCAAAAAACCGCTTGTAAAAGTAGATGCAAAGACCAAAGCCCAGCTGGATGATTGTAGGCCAAAAAGAAAGGAGTCAACAGAGATATGAAAACAGGCGATTCATCAGATGATGTTGTGGATGAGGAAACCAAAAGGAGAAATCAGATCATAAAGGGAGCAATAGAAGGATTGAAAAGTGAATACTCCAGTGATCTAAATGCACCTTCCCAAGATCAAGATGCACAAACTAGAAGAAGAAAAAGGAAGAAGAAGAAGAAAGGTGGCCACTGATGTCAAAACCGCTTCCTTCACTCTCAGAATCAGCTCCTACAGCCACTGTCAGAAGAGGCCCCAGAACCTTGGATTGTTTTCACAGCTGGAAGTCCCCCGTCCCCCTTGTCAGGAAAAACATTATCGCACAAGAGAAAGAAATCCTCCACAGTGATTAAATGTTTAGGCCTGAATGGGACAATTTAAAATTTACTATGCTGTGGATGTCTATATATAGAGTAGTTGCATTATATAATATACTGTGTATGTAGTTGAGATGCATACTCTATTGAGTTGGAGTTTATAGAGTTTATAGCTAAGCAGGGAGGAGCAGTGGGCATTTATTATTTTCAATAAAATTGAGTAATCTTGTGTGTGTGTGTATATATATATATATAGTTTCATTAAGCACTAATTTAATATTTTGAAGTTTCAAATCATAACAATCCACACTTTAGAGAAGCAGCCTAATTTTCATTCCATTAAAACCAATGGAATGAACATGAGTTGGGATCACTAGTATGCTGAATTCCACAATAATCAGGCCCCAACTATGGAAAGATGAACCACAGATAAGAGTGGTTCTGTTGTAGGCTGGTGGACTGATACACCTCCTCTTAATTGCCCCTTAAACAGGACTCCAATAAGAAGCACCAGACCATGGTCTCCTGCTCCATCACCAACCTCATTAACTCTGGATATCTCCCTAAGCCTCATAGTTCCTGTATCCCGCACTACTCAAAATTCACAAACAGAACTGTCTCAGTAGGTCCAGTATTTTTGCCTGCTCCTGCCCCACTGAACTTGTGTCTGCATACCTTGATTCTATTTTGCTCTCTTAGTTCAGTCCATTGCTACCTTCATCTGTGACACTTTACATCTCTTCAATAACTTTCAGTTCCCTCATCTTGATCACTTCATTGTCACTCTGGATGCTCAGTCCCCGTACACTTCTGTCCCCAGTCAGGAAGGTCTTGAGGCTCTTTGCTTCTTTCTGGACAACAGACCTGTTTCCCCTCTATCACCACCCTCCCGCATGTGGCAGAACTGGTTCTTACCCTCAACAATTTCTCTTTAAGCTCGTCCTACTTTCTCCAAACCAAAGGTGCAATCATGGCCATGCATATGGGACTCAGCAATGCCTGCCTTTGTGTTGTTGTGGAACAGCCACTGTTCCAAAGCTTCACTGGTAATGCTCCCCAGTCCTTCCTCAGCTACATTGACAACTGCATTGGTGCTGCTCTCTGCACCCATGCTGCACTCATCAAGTTCATCAATTTTACTCCAACTTCCACCCTGCCTTCAAATTTACTTGATCCATCTCTGACATTCTCTCTAATCTCTTAATCTTCCTGTCTCCATCTCTGGATACAGAGTATCTACTGACCACTTTTACAAACCCACTGACTCTATCAGTTATCTCTTCCCATCCTGCCACTTGTAAAAATGCTGTGGCCTTTTCCGTTGCTCCATCTGTTGACTGCCATGATGAGGTTGGAGGAGCAATACCTCATTTTCCACCCGAGTAGCCCTCAACCTGACAGCATGAAAATCGATTTCTCCACCTTACGTTAATCACTCCCCGCTGTTTTTTTCTTCACTTCTCTCTTTTTCCATTCCAATTTCAGATTAGCCTCTCAACCCTTCTTCTCACATTCCCCTTCGCCTGGTCTCGCTTATTACCTGCCAGCACATGCTCATCCCTCTTTCTCACCTTCAAGACAGTGGCTAGATGTTACAAATGTGCTGTTTATGGAGCTGCCTGATTGATAAATTAAAGAGGGCAATTCGAGAGACAGTAAACAAAGAAGGGGGACACATAAAACTGTGAAATACACATCAGAGTGGTTTCTAATACCTCCTTTGGGATTGAATGTCTGAATCTATAATTTCAGACAGTTCTGTTATGAAGTTATATCTGTCTGTTATATTAACTCAGCATTTCTCTCTCCAAAGATGCTACCCGATCTGCTTGGCATTTCCGAGACTCTCCTTCGAGTTTCAGGTTAGAGCCACAGCTCTGAGAAGCACTGCAAAGAAGCTCTCTCGGGAAGCAAGATGGGCAGCCATGGAGGTAAGGGAAAACAGGTGTGGCTGGGTAGATCATGCAGAGGGAGGAGAAATGTCACAAAGGTAAGGTGGAATTTAGGGCAGTGGAAGACTCAAAGGCACAGTATATTATCTTGAGAATATGAAGTAGACTGATCACGCCCTGTGTCATGTTTGGTGGCTGCACAGCAAGTTAATGAGCCATTAATAAGCAGCAGCTAGTAAAGAGATGTGATCTTCATCAATGTTACATAATTTTCTAAGGCCAGCGTTTGAGAGATCAATAAAATTGATGTCACATCTAGTTCTTGCTGTTGTTGCAGAGTGGACAATGAAGGTCGTATCTCATGATATTTTGATCTAATTTCTGTCAGTTCATTTTGCAATGAGCTCTGCAGGTTAACAACATCATCGCGTAGGCTTAAAATAATGGAGAAATGTCACCTGCTCTGAGGAAAAAGGCAACAACAGTTTCTCAAAGGCTAGGACCTGCTGAAAGTGAGCTCTTCAATGTGGGCAAAATTCTTTTTTATATTGCTATTCATTAAAAACTGGATCAATTTTCTAATTCATCTTCTAGATATAAGCATCTTAAGGCAAGATTAATATTAGTTATCAGGAAATATAGATAATTATTTTGCAGAACCTCCCCTGAAAATCTTAACCATGGAAATATTGTTTATAGAAAGTGACTGGTGAGAGTTGAAGAAGGCAGATCCCAAGTTTAAATTGACAGTTTAGGATTTTACAGAATTACTTTCAAGGGTGAGTTAATAGTTTCATAGGTCTTTATTTGGAACTTTTACCTGGAGGGTTTTACCTCCTCAGGAGATTAATATTTGGGCAGAGCCCTGGAAATACAATCGTTTGCAGGTTTTGCAAAGATCTAGATTAATGGAATAAATGGTTACCTGATATTTCATGTTTTCCTAATCTCAGTCTTGGCTGGAGCCTCTTAATAATTCTTCTTACTCCAGAAACTTAGGCTAAACATAACCTTCAGTAACCTTCCTTTTAGTTTCCAATTCACCTGCCCCTTCATTTATACTTGAATCATGAAGGATGTAGTTCAGTCTAAATGCTTAGATAGTGCTGACAGCAAGCCCTCTCTCCTCCTGGCTGGTCTTCATTCAAAACAGCAGTAGAGAGAATTGTAATATGAAGTACCATTCTTTTGACACAAATGAGGTCACAGAAAATTGTGGAGTCATCATGAGTTTGAAAGAGATTGGAATTTTTTGACTGGGTTCTCTGCACATCTAATAGGTTAATGCATAACAGTGTTTGCACCAAACACTGGGATGCTCTCTTTAGTTAACTGATGAACCTTTGGACAGGAGCAGATGTTGTCAGGTGGTGCCCAACCTTCATAGAGTGGTTCCACCCTTAACCACTACACTCTCCAGTTGGCAAGTCTACAGTTGTGGCCAAGTCCCTGCCCACCTGCTCCTGACTTCCAGCTCTACTCCTCTCGCCTGCTCCATATCCAACAAGAGACTCTTTCTGCTTCCTCCCCCATCCTGCGAGCTGTTTGGTTCTTGCTCTTTTCATCAAGGCCCAGCGCAGACAACAACCTCCATGCCGACCTTGTCGGAAATCATCTCCAGCTGATCTCCAATGTGAATAGCCACGTCTGTCATCCTTTGTCCCTGCACTCCTGGACTAAGGACTGGTACTTCAGGGCCTTCCTCTTGTGAGCCTTCCCGCATCCTTCCTCCCATGGTACTATGAGCTCCACCAGGACGATCTTCTTGCCTTCAGTGGAACACACAGTACAATGTCTGGTCGAAGTGTGGTTTGCACCACCTCTGATAACTACACCTTGCTCCCCACAATGACCCTTTGCTCCCCACACTGACCCTTAACTCCCCTGATTAGAGTTTGCAGCAGATTGGATTTAGGCCTCTTTGATATGACTGGTGTGGCCCTCCTTGATGAAAATGTCTGCTCTGTTTGCTTCTCTGCCAGCTGGTCTGTTTTTACACCTCTCCTGCTCCAGTGTGTCAGCAAGGGACAGCAGGACCTCTTCATGGCATCACCTATACCGTTCTTGTGTTAAAGCTGTTTTGCATCCTGACAGTATGTGTGCCAGTGAACCTTGCTGACCACAAAGCTTGCAGTTAGAGACCTCTCTCAGACCAAAGGTGTGCAGCTGTGATGGGGTAGGGAGGGTGCCATACACAGACTGCAGGAGAAAAGAAACGTGGAAGGGCTTCAGGCTCCAAAGTTCTGCCCAAGTGATCTTGCGCTTGGAAAGATCCCATTTTGTCCAGGCGCCCTGTGACCCCAACTCCACTGCCTTCAATAACCGCCTTTTGTCCTAATGGTTCCGTATCTCTGCCTGGACCATGTCAGGCCTGCCTCTTGCATTTGCACTCCCCCAGCTTTAGAAGTGTGGAGAGCCGAAGCCTTGCTGTCCCAAGCGTGGGCTGCCGATGACGTCTCTCGATTGCCGATGATGTCTCTCGATGCCTGGTCTGTGACCAAGTTGGTAGCCCACTTTTGGCCTGATCTTGTTGTAACTCCTGCTTGGTTTGTTAGCTTGTCGTTGGAGCCCCCCCCAGTGTTAACACTACTCTACACTTTGCCCTCTTGTGGTCCTCCACTACCAATGACATTGGGAGCTGTAGCTGGCCTGATCTTATAAGGTCATAAGATATAGGAGCAGCATTAGGCCAGTCAGTCCATCGAGTCTGCTCCACCCTTCCATGATGGCTGATCCTGGATCCCACTCAACCCCATACAACTGCTTTCTCACCATGTCCTTTGGTGCCCTGACTGATCAGGAAATAATCAACTTCTGCCTTAAATATACGTATGGACTTGACCTCCATCACAGCCTGAGGGAAAGCATTCCGCAGATTTACCACCCTCTGACTAAAAAAATTCCTCATTACCTCTGTTCTAAAGAGTCGTCCCTCAATTTTGAGGCTGTGCCCTCTGGTTCTGGACACCTCCATTATAGGAAACTTCCTCTCCACATCCACCCTATCAAGTCCATTCAGCATTCGGTAGGTTTCAATGAGATCCCCCTGCATTCTTCTAAATTCCAGTGAGTACAGGCCCAAAGCTGCCAAACGCTCCTTATATGTTAACCCATTCATTCCCAGAATCATCCTCGTGATTCTCACCAATGCCAACACATCCTTTATGAGATACGGGGTCCAAAACTGTTGACAATACTCCAAATACAGCCTGATTAGTTTACTATAAAGGCTCCAGCATTATCTCCTTGCTTTTATATTCTATTCCCCTTGAAGTAAATGCCAACAGTGCAATTTCCTTCTTTACCACAGATTCAACCTGTAACTTAACCTTCTGGGAGTCTTGTACGAGGACTCCTAAGTCCCTCTGCACCTCTAATGTTTGAACCCTCTCCCCATTTAAATAATGTCTGCACTATTGTTCCTTTTACCAAAATGCAATATCATTCATTTCTCAACACTGTATTCCATTTTCCACCGTTTTTCCCATTCTTCCAAAGTCCTGCTGCAAACACATTGCTTCCTCAGTACTACCTACCTCTCCACCAATCTTAGTATCATCCGCAAACTTTGCCACAAAGCCATCAATTCCATTATCTAAATCATTGACAAACAATGTGAGAAGTAGCAGTCCCAATACTGACCCCTGAGGAGCACCACTAGTCACTGGCAGCCAACCAGAATAGGCCCCCTTTATTTCCACTCGCTGCCTCCTGTCTGATAGCTATTCCATGCCAGTATCTTTCCTGTAATGCCATAGCATTTTATCTTATTAAGCAGCCTCATGTGTGGCACCTTATCAAATGCCACTGAAGAAAAACTTGTGGGTATCCCCAGCCACCTCTTCAGGTGTTTGTTGACTTTCCTCTCGATGCCTTCTACAGAGGTCATGGGAACTCATGCACTGTGAAAAGCCAGAGCAGCCTTGGTCAAAGATCATGTTGATACAGCCATGTCATAAATTTCCCAGGAGCCATGCATGAACCCCCGTATTGCTGGTTGTCAGATGCCGGGCTGCAACACTGGGCCTCGGGTTACGTCTGCTGCTGCTGACATGAGGAGGTTCATACCCCTGACAAACAAGATGGGGGAGATGGTACAGCCGGTTGGAATCACTTTTCAGAGATCTTGCCACCCAGTTGTAAAGTGTGCTGAAGTGAAGCATAGCTTGAATCCTCCTAGGTAGCTGGTGATCGTGTTGCACGTTACTGGTGGGATATGGCAGTGCTACAGGCCAACTGGATGAAGATGTGTGGAATTGATCTGTAGGCATTGGTTATATCTAACTAGACTACTGTTAGGTCACCTTTCTTCTGCCTGGCCTCGTGGATCATTTGATTGATTATTGAGGTGTGTTCAAGGCAGCCAGAAAAAGCCGGGATGCCACCTTTCAGGATGGATGTTTTGATATAGTGGTTCTCTAATAGTCTGCCTCAGGTCTGCCTGCAGAGATGGAGATAGAGAGATTGAGAAAGGGGAGGGAGTTGTCAGAAATAGACCAAATAAATATGAGGTAAGGGTGGAAGTTGGAAGCAAAGTTAATGAAATTGACGAGCTCAGCATAGGCACAGGAAACAGGAGCCATGCAGTTGTCGATGTAGTATAAAAAGAGTTGGTTACCAGTTACAAAGTTTGGAACAAAGACTGTTCCATGTAGTTGGTGAAAAGGCAGGCATTACTGGGACTGATGTGGATGCCCACAGCTACACCTCAGGTTTCAAAAAGGTGGGAGGAGCTGAAAGGGAAATTATTGAGGGTAAATTGAAGCACTAATTACATTAAGCTTTTTAATATTTTCAACCTACATAATTGAACGTCTTTTTGAATTTAAAAATTTCAATTTGATCTAATTTTTAAATTCAATTAAAAACAAATTAAATTAATAAAAGTGATTCGCTTTATTTAATCTCTTTAGCCTTGGTATCGAATGGCATATCTATTCTGTAATTCCTACCCCCTTCATCTCCATCCTCTTATGATCAGTATATCCTTCTTGAGATGTGAAGCCTAGAAGTTCTTTTTGTTGACCATGTCTGATTAAGACTCTGCAACTAAAACATCATATCCTCACATATGTACTCCAAACCCATGACACAAAAGCTAATTTTTATTTACAATTTACATTTATTTTTAAACATGACTTTGATTACCTAATTCTTTAGTTCCTTCTACAATTTCTAATCTCTTAACTCTTGATTTGTTTTAGTCCATTGAAAGGAGATTGTCTCACATGTCTTTATATTAAATTCTATTGAAAATGATATTTTTATTTTTATTCCTTTGAAACTCCTTTACTGAAGGTCACAACTGATTCAGCTTGCAGACTAAACCAGTTGCAAATGTGGATATGTAATATTCTATTTCTTCTTCCAAATCATTGATAAATATGCTGAAAAGTGGAGGTCTTTGTACAGATCTTGGCAAATACCACTCATCACCATTAGTAATATCTACAGGAAGTGGTGCCTTAAGAAGGGAATATCCACCATTATATATACTACCATTTGGGCCATGCTGCCTTCTTACAGCTACCATCAACAGGAGGTACAGAAGGTTGAAGTCCCACTCAATCAGGTTCAAGATAGCTACATGCCATCAGCCTTAAACCAACCGGCACAACCCCAATCTTTACATTTTATCAACACCATGACCACTTTGATTACTTTGCATTAAAATGAATATTGTTATTCCAATTGTATGCTTTCTTGTAAACGTAGTGTATAATTTCTGTTTTATTCATGTTTTTCTTGGGAATGTTGTTTACATGATACTATGTGCCTGGCACCACTGATCTTGTGTCATTGGCTCTCTCCCTCCACCCTTTGTTATATGTTCTCATTATTCTCCTTGTCTTTCTCTGCAAATTAAAATCTGTATGATTTCAAAGTTTTCTTACTTCTGACAGATGATCATACATCAAAAACATTGATTCCACTTAGCTCTCCACAGATGTTACATGACCTTCAGAGTATTTCCAGCATTTTCTGTTTCTATTTGAGATTTCAAGCCCCCGAAGTGTCTTTTTGCTTTTCAAAAGGGTAAGAAAAGATGAGCCACTTTTAGCTTGTAAGCTGAAATTAATAGGGTACAACAGGAATCAGCGATGGGTCTCACCTATTTACAATCTGTTTTATTGATTTAGGTGAAGGGAATGAATGAAACGCATTCAAATTTGTTGATGATACAAAGATGGGTGACAAAGTAATCTGAATGGAGGGCCTAGAGCAGCTACAAAAATAGATCAGCACTTGAGATAGAGTATCAAGTGGGGAGATATGAAATTGTTCTCTTTGATAGTAAAGTATTAGGAAAAAAGTTGAATATCATTGAAGTGAAATAATTAAATGTTGATGTTCAGATAAATCTGCAAGTCTTCTCATACATATTAAGCAAAGCTGGCACATACAGTACAGCAGGTGTAGCAAGTAAAAAGGGAAGAGAGTGGAATATTGGCTTTTATTGAAGCTCACAGTACGTATGCATTAGACAACCATGAGATTTGTTTCCTTGCAGACAGCCACAAAACAAAGAAACCCCAAAGAACCCATTAAGAAAAAGATTGTCAAACACCCATTGTGCAGAAAAAAGACACATCGTGCAAACAAGAAAAGTAAGCAAATAACATTCAGAACTGAAGTATACAAAAGTGAGTCTGTCCACAGCTTCATTTCAGTGCATGCTGAGCAAACGTCACTGTGGGGCAAGCAGTGATCTGAACTGGCTTGAATCTCACCTCCAGCCCTGACACCCGAACCTTTTCAATCCGGCCCAGTTCTTAAATCATCCAAATATCGTGTCATCCCTTGCTCTCAGACCCAAGCCCTGTCACTTCAATACGCTCTGGGACCTGCACACCGCCACCACAATTCAGCACATAACCGACCTTTCCAACTGAGCCTGGTGCTTAAATCAATCAGACCTCAGGTCTTTCCTCACTGTTGGAGTCAGGCTGGGGCTCCACCTTGACTCCGCCTTGCCTCAGCATGAATTAGAGAAATATAATACAGAACAAAAGAGTCAAAACTACTATGGATCCTACGTGTCAATTGTAACCTGTTCATGCCAAGGACAGAAATGCACTTGTTCTATCTGAAATTTTGTTTCTTGTTCTGCATCATGGTGATCTACCTGACTCAATACGTCCTATTCATTCCAGAAGCTAAAGTTGATTGAGTGGGACTGCAGTAGTCACTTCATCCAACATTGCGTGGGTTGTGCACTCCACAGGAGTGTGCGGAACTGATCAATACTTCAGCAGGTTCAGTAAGAAATTAGCCAAGTGAAGTTTTCTATGGAGTTTGGAATGTCTCTGCAACACTTGCTTCTTGAGAGCTTCTCTAGCTGTTTTGATTGCCTTAAGTATTTGAATCAGGATGATATGAAAACACAAGCATATGCTTGATAAACATTTACAAACTAGATTACAGATGAGGATTATTGTCACAAACAAGCTCTTGTTAAAATGATAACATGCATAGTAACTATTTGTACTGTATCTACTGTACTCTACCAAACTGTACCTACTGTAATGTACTGTACTGTAATGAACCTACTGTACTGTATCTGTACTGTACTGTGTACTGCATGGCATGTACTGTACTGTACTGCACAGTGTCGTACTGCACTGTATCTGTACATTTATTATGAAACTGCAGCACAGACACTGTACTATTTGTACAGTACAGTAGAAGCTACTAAAACCTATGAGAAGCAGACACCACATAACTCTGCTATCGAACGGGATCACAATATCAATGCTCAATGAAGTGTACCTGTGATAAATAAAGTGTTCAGAAAGAAGTCTGAATCCTTTCACATTATTATCAAGGTATTTCAGCACACAGGGGATTCTTGCCTTTATGCAAGGCTTTCCTAAAGTCCACCATGTAATACTTGAAATTGTCAGTGTTCTGGTTTAAAATTGTTTCAGTCTTGTCTAATCTATTGAAAGTTCCCACTTGGGTTTGCTTCATTCGTTTCAGACGGTCTGATATGTCAAAGGAAAATCTGAAGCAGATGGTTCCTCAAAAGATTGAAGCATTCTGACATGAATTAATTCCCACAACCTCTTTAAATCTAAATTGAGAAAATATCTTGAGTTATTTTCCAGGTGATCTGGTTGGTCGATGTAAAGCAAGTTAGTAGGTGTGTGGCAATAATTTGCCGTGAATGTAATGTGCCTGAGCCAGCTGACCAAGTCAGGTCACTCCAATACTCCAGTCCCATGAATTCTTTCATGTAGAGCGATGGAATACATCAGCATTGCTTAATATGATTGATTTAGTATGTCACTTGAAACATCAGTGGTTATTACCAAAATTAGTTAAATCTGAAGAAGAAGGAAAGCTGAACCTAAAGGTCTGCTGATGATAGTTTTAGACAGATTCACTCTGAAATTATCCCTTGGGTACAGCCTAGAAGCATAATATGTTTTCTAGCTGTACAAATTTATAATATTTCCGACAAAAGCAGAATAGTGGAGCTGCTGGATACCATGGGTCTAGTTCTCAAAAGAGGATAATTATCAATATGTAAAAGCATACTCTTTCCTGTAAGTGTACTTCAGTGTGCTCTGTATAATAGAACAGCTCTGTAAGTGAATTAATTCAACAGTTAATGGTAATGGCTGCAGTTAAGTGAATCAGTATTTAATCCACTGATTTAACTGCATCACAATACACATTAGAATAATAATTCATAGACTTATATTATTTGTGCTTTGTTACACACAATATTCACAGACTTTACTATATGAAATGTTCCTGAATTATTTGCTGAATTGTGATTCACTATGAATCACAAATGGTAGTGACTCCTCAATTAGATCAATGTCTTTTGAAAGGGAGAAGAACACTACCTGTGCCGATCCTCACAGGTAGGTATCATACTGGTGCCCAAGAAGGCTGGGATGAGTTGTCTCAATGAAATCACCTGGTAGCACTGACATCTACTGCAATGAAGTGCTTTGAGAGGTTGGTCATGGCTGGAATTAATTCCTGCCTGAACAAGGACCTGGGCCCGCTGTAATTCGCCACTAGCTTTCCATTGTGGTTTGGAGCATCTGGACAACTGCAAGACATACATTAGGCTGTTTATTGATTACAACTCAGTGTTCCATACCATCATTCATTCAGTGTTGATAACCACACTTCAAAAGATATGCCTCTGTACCTCTTTCTGCAACTGGATCCTTCCCTTCCATATCAGGAGACCAGAGTCGGTGTAAATTGTTGATTACATCTACTCCTTGTTGACAATGAACACAGGCACACCTCAGTGATGTGTGCTTGATCCACTACTTTACCCTCTGCATGCTCACAACTGCGTGGCTAGGCATAACTCAAATACCCATCAGTTTGGCGATAACACCACTGTTGTTGGCACACCACAAGGGCATGCTAAACACTTTCTTCATCTTTTAGACTTTCTTGAGGTATGTGGTGCTGGTCTCCAATATCGACCATAATTGGATTTGTTCTATTCTTGTAAAAAACGATTCAATTTGCATCACTACTAGAAAATGCTAGTAATAGTGAGCAAGTCACATATCAGAATGGTCATTGACCTGAAATGTTATCTCCAATTCTCCTTGCACAGATGGAAATTGACCTGCTGAGTACCTCCTGCCCTCCTGCAATTCTATTTTAGTTCATAGTTCCAGCATCCTGAGTGTTTTTGCAGTTCTATCAAAAAGTGTTTGATAGGCAGCTCCTTCTAAAGACAAGATACTTGATACAACACACACAGAGTGCTGGAGGAACTCAGCTGGTCAGACAGCATTTTTGGAGGGGATTGAAGAGTTCATACTTTAAACCAAGACCCTTCATCAGGACTGGAAAGGAAGGGGGCAGAAGCCAGAATAAGATGGTGGGAGGAGTGGAAGGAGTACAAGTTGGAATCTGATGGGTGAGACCAGATGAGGGGAAAGGTGGGGAGCTGGGAAAGGAGGTATGTAATGAGAAGCTACGATATAAAGTTCAAAGCTTAGAATCAGAATCTGGTTTAATATCACTGACATATGTTGTGAACTCATTTGCTTTGCAGTAGCAGTACAAAGCAATACATAAAAATATTATCAATTACAATAAGAAATATATATTAGAAATACATTAAATAAGTAGCGCAGAAAGGGAGCAAAAATAATGAGGTAGTGTTCATTGTCTATTCAGAAATTTGATGGTGAAGGGAAAGAAGCTGTTCTTAAAACATTGCAAGTCTTTCTTTAGGCTCCTGTATCTCCTCCCTGGGGGTAGTAAGAAGACAGCAAGCCTGGCTGATGGGGGTCCTTAATGATGGATGTTGCTTTTTTGAAAATGTCCTCGATGCTAGGGAGAGTGAAGTTCAATGTTCAAAGTAAACTTTATTATATAAATACATATATGTCACCTAATACAACCCTGAGATTCATTTCCTTGTAGGCATACTCAGCAAACCTATAGAAGTGTAACTATAAGAGGATCAGTGAAAGATCAGCCAGAGGGCAGAAGGCACCAAACTGCAAATGCAAATATATAATGAGAACATCAGTCAGATCGTGATGGCAAGGCAAGTCAGTGCAGTTACCCTTTTTTGTTCTAGAACCTGATGGTTGGGGATTAGTAACTGTTCTTGAACCTGATGGTGCAAGTCATGAGGATCTTGTTTCTTCTACCTGATGGTAGGAGTGAAAAAGAGCAAGTCCTGAGTGATGGGGATCTCTGATAATGGACGCTACTTCCCTATGACAGCATTTCATGTAGATGTGCTCAGTGGTTGGGAGGACTTTACCTGTGATATACTGGGCCGAATCCACCAGCTTTGTAGGGTTTTCTATTTAAAGGCATTTGTGTTTCCATACCAGGCCATGATGCAGCCAGTCAATACAGTCTCCACTACATATCTATAGAAGTTTGTCATGCTGAACCTCCACAGAATCCTAAGGAAGTAGAGGTGCTGCCATGCTTTGTTCGCAATTGCACATTGCAGGCCTCAATACATTCTTGTGCAATCAGATCCTGGATTTCCTCACTTGTAGACCCCAGTCAGTTCGAATTTGCAACAACATCTCCTCATGATGTCCATCAGCACCTAGTGCTGTGTGCTTAGCCTGCTGTTCTACTTGTTTTGTACCAATGACTATGTGGCTAAGCACAGCTCCAATACCATTTTCAAGATTGCTGATACACCACAGCTGTGTGCCGATTTAAAGGTGGTGTTGAATTAGCATACAGGATGGAATCTGAAAATTTGGCCGAGTGGTGTCATAACAACAACCTTTCGCTCATTGCCAGCAAGACCAAGGAACTGATTGTGGACCTCAGGAGAGGGAAATCAGAGGTCTATGAGCCCTTTTTGAGACACCATCTTTTCAAAATGTCCTCAATGCTGGGGAAGGTAGAGCTCATGATGGAGATGGCTGAGTCAGCAATCCCTTGTAATGTTTTCTGACCCTATGCAGTGGTCCCTTCATACAAGATGATGATGCTTGTTCAAAGTAAATTTTATTATCAAAGTATGTATATGTTACCTTGAGATTCTTTTTTTTGCAAGCGTTAACAGGAAAATAAAGAAATTCAATAGAATTGATAATAGTGATGATGGTGTTGAATTCTTTAACATATCCCTGTGACTAGGATACAGGCTGGGACCTAATCTTATGTGTTTACATGTAGAATTACAGGTCCAGGATATGTGTTACAGGCTGGGGATATAATCCCCAGGGTTTGGGGGAAGGGGGTTATGTATAGAATAACAGGTGCCCAGGAGTGGGTAGCAGGCTGAATTCTAATCCAGGGGTTTGGGGGGTTTATGTACTGTAAGTATAACAGATCCCCAGGAATGGGTTATAGGCTGGGATCTAATCAATAACTTTTAACTGGAGCCTGCCAGTGAGGAAATCGACGATCCAGTTGCACATGGAGGTATCAAGGCCCAGGTCTTGGAGCTTAGTAATGAGTTTTGAGGGGATGATAACGTTGCATGCTGAGCTGTCATCAATGAAGAACTTTCTGATATATGCATCTTCACTGTCTAGGTGTACCAGAGTTGAGAGAAGAGCCCATGAGATGGCATCTGTTGTTGACCTGTTGTGACAGTAAGCAAATCCAGGTCACTCCTCAGGGATCTGTCATTCTATATGTATCCCCTTCCCCACCCTTCCACAAACCCATGTATCATTTTTGTTTAAACTGCAAAATTGAATGTTTTCTCAGTCTTTCTTAATTGCTGTGAATTCAACAGAAAAAATGGAAGAAGCCATGTCCATAGATGACTAGATAAGTTTAGTTCAATAATAATGTTATTTGCACATGGAGCATTTGTCCATACTTGTAAAGGGACATCAGAAATACCTCAATCAAACAGGACCCAAAAATGACCGATTCACCATACATCTCCAGTCGAGGGAGCTAGAGGGCCTTAAACCACCAAAGACTGATTGGAGTGTATCGTTTGGTTCCCATAGGAATTTAATCGGTACTTTTAGAAAGTTAATTGATTTGAGATCAATAATTCTTTTTTGCAACAATTGAGTGCTACCAATGAATCATATCATTAATACTGTATCTTGTAACCTCTGAAATGTTGACTCTAACATCATCGAAGGTGGGTACAGTTACAGTGAGAAGAAGACTAGATAATGCAATGCCTTCAGGATCATTTACAAACATTCCACAGCATTTTACCATCAGTGAAATAGTGTAGTTACTGCTGCAATATGGGGGGGGGGGGGGGGAGGTGGGGGGAGGAGAGCAGCCAACTTATGCACACATGCTCCCAGGAAGAACCATACAGTAATGACCTGATCATTGGTTTTAGCAATTTTGATTGAGAGATGACTGATTGAAATAGTCTGCAGATTATCTCCCTTTATCTCCTTCAAAATGTTGTCATTGGATTTATTATGCTCAAAAGGAAGAACAAGCAAAGCCTGAGACTAAAGATTCATCTAAAATTTGCATAATTGATAGAGTAGTTGACTTTCACTGGAGTGCTGAATTTGAGTATGGAGCACAATTTGAATGTAGAGCCCCTAACTTTGAGGTGAGAACACTACCAACTCTGTTGATGTTAATTAATCTTCTAAAAACGCATATTCCCACGTGCAACTGAGTACAATACAACAAGGGAAACTCAGATTAATTGTGTGGTTTATATCTGCGCGTCCTCAATTATGATGCTTTCTGCATTGAAGTGTGTTGCTGCGTTTCCTGCAGGATTATCAGCAAACCTTTCTTTGTATCTTCTTCCCCTCGTTGGATGACTTGGCTTTGCCTGGATAGTTGTCTTTTAAATACCATATGAACAATGGTGAAGAGTCAGTTTTAACACATTGTTTTTACAATTGCCAAAAATTAGCCTCTGTCTTTATTACAAAGTTGTGATGTAATATTTATTTTAAAATACTAACAATACCTCTTTAACAATGAGCATCAGTGTCCTGACTTAGAGGTGTAATTCATAAACTCAGTTCTCATTCTTTGTAGTTCCCAAACTCATTTTGCTTTTTGCAATATATCTGTGGCATATGCTATGAATTAATTTCTTTTACACTAATTTTAATCCCTGTTTATGGCAAGATTAAGTGACCACTGTCACAAATTTCATCACAATCTAAAATTTATGAATATGTTGTATTTTATTCCATATATTCTCTAATGAACAATAAATCAGATAATTGACTGAAATGATCAGATGATTTATCAGTTCATAATGCTAGGAAGTAACTAACCCATATACTTACTGATGGTGTGCTGTGGCTTGTCAGTAAACCTTTGCTCCTTGACATTTGTCCTCTACATAACCTTTTAAACAGGATTATTTTCTACAGATTTATGGCTTTAAATATTAAAGCTGGGAGAATCAATGATGTTATTTCTAAATGTTATAATTTGGTACATATTAAAGAAATTGTATTCCTATTTTCCTGCAGTAGAGATGCAGTTGTCCTGATGAAATATTTTTAGCCCGGGTAACAATTTTAATTGATCCAAAACTGATAGATGATTAATCACGTAATAGCCATTTTAAGGTCTATCTCAGCTTTCACTGGTTTACAAGTGGTGAAAGGGAATCTTAGAGTAGATGTATTGTACAAATGGAAAGAAACATTAGCCTAGGTGTTATAGGGAATGTGATTCAAGTATTATTACCTCTAAATGATACCATGTTGAAAGGCTTTCTGAATGAATAAGCATTCTCTATAAATCTTGAATCTTACAACAAAACGCTTTCTGAGAAAGGAAGTATTGTTGCTTGTTCTCAAAGCCAAATCTGTAGGGAACAAAAAAAGATGAAATCTATTTACAGTCATAAACAATCCAACTGTACAGCTGTAAAGGAAATTTTGTCCTTTGGGGCATTAAAGCTTCACCTCCATTCTCCTGTCCAAAGCCCATGAGAGCTTTTCAAATGCCTAACTGAACCTCAACATTAACTCTGTAACAGGGAAAAATATTTTTTTATTTTAAGTTAGTCATACTTAAAGGATGTAAAATATCCTCTAGATGTTTAGATCCTGCTCCAGTCAGGTTGTGTAGCTGTGGAATGCAGGTAGAGTGAATGTCACAATTCTGGAGAATCAAAGGGATTATGATCTGCACACGGCTGACCTGGGTTGGTGTTTCATTTTCTTTCAGTCTGATTGATTTCCTTTCTAACAGTTTGGTTGTAGACCTTGAGATCTCTGTATTCCCTATGAGCTAGACAAACATAGGAGTAAACCCAACACAAAATTCCTGATTTGTTGAAAAAATGTCTCAAATTTGAATTAGTGTCATCATTCAATTGAAACTAAAGCAAATGATTGTTTTTTTGCACTATAAAAGCAAAGTTTCCTGGAATTACCAGTCCTAGGAGTACTGATAAATGTTTCAGTATTGATAGTGTTCATTGTTTCAAGCTATGAAGCACATACACAATTTTTAAGATGGCAATAGAGACTGTCTAGCTCTAAGTAATTGCCGTCAGTAGATTCCTGTACATGCTTAATTCAAATAAATAACGCTTTTGGTTAAAAGATTAATGGCAAGCAAGGAAGGGATTTTTAATGGCAAATGATGTAGGGTGTCAAATAGTGGAATCAGTGATACTGATTTGGTATGAACAAGGCAAACTTATGTCAGCTAGGTTTACTCACTGCGATCTAATGCAGAAGGTTATGATCTCATGTTTCACTTTACGATTTGAGCCATAATCTAAGCTGATGCTTCTGTACCGTGCTGAGAAAGTGCTGTATTGACGGATTTTACAGTATCGTACTTGAATTGTTAAACCAAGTGTGAGTGTAGTATTGATATATGATACTGAATATTCCTGGCTGCAACTTACCTTTTAATTGACCCTATCAAAAACATATTGATTTTTTAAAAATTCATACTTTAAATTTTCATCAATAGAGTAATGGGGAAATGCTATCTTCCAGGTAAATAACTCTGAGCTTTATCGTCCTGCTCAGTTCCTATTCATCTACATATCAAACAACCAATCAGACTGTCTGAAGAAAATAACTACTCTGGCTGCCATCACTTTCTCAATAAATATCATCTCATTGGTTTCTGTGCTTGCATAATGCAACAGTTTTGAAAATAATTCATTTTCTCAGATGTATGATGAATCATAATATAAATACAACATAGTCTATCCAGTTTCTGTAGAGTTGTTGTGGTTTAAGCATATAAATATTTAAATAGATTACAATGATATTGCTCTGCTAATATTCTAAAGGTTTTTGAACTCCCTTAAACACACATCCAGGGTCCTTAGAACTCAAAGCTGAATGGTTTCTGGATTTCCTCGTTGCCAAAGCAATTATCCTTTTAAACACAGAGTCCTTCCATTTCAGTATATTCACATGACCATCAGAAATATGATGTGTGTCTTCCTTTTGAGAATCTCAACCTAACTTCCCCCATGTGGGTCCTTTCTGCGTATGTACCAGGCACTATTTTACTCTGCACCAATGAAAAATGGTTGTGGGATTTCACATACAAGTCCAGGCCACAGAATAAACATGCTTCTTTCCATAGATGTTGCCTGGCCTGCCGAGTTCCTCCAGCATTTTGTCTGCGTTTCTATGCTTATTTATTGTTGTTTACACATTTTAAAAACATCAATATAAAATATTCACTTTTTAATATTCTAAATAAGACCTTGTGTGTAGTTTACTAGTAGATGCACCAATATCTCGTTTCATACCTGCCATAAATCACCTTCCTCTTCCTGTCTGTCACTGTGCTTTTTAGTTCTGATAACTTTGTCATCAGGTCACAGAATAATAAGTGTTGCTCTGAGGAATATTTCCACTCATTCCAATGGCTAAATTTTCACCTCCATCTTGTCACCATATCCAAGACATACTGTACATTACCATAACAGGAAAATTGCAAATGTCACTCCACTCTAAGCAGGGAGAGAGGCAGAAGAAAGTAAATTATAGACCACTTAGTCTGACCTCAGTGGTTGGGAAGGTGTTGAAGTGGATTGTTAAGGACGTATTTTCAGGGTACTTGACAAAATAGGCCAAAGTCAGCTTGGTTTCCTTCAGGAAAATCTTGCCTGACAAATCTGTTGGAAGTTTTTGAAGAAGTAACAAGTGGAATAGACAAAAGAGGACCAGTGGATGTTGCGTACATGGACTTTCAGAAGGCCTTTGACAAGGTGCCACTCCTGAGGCTGTTAAACATGGTAAAAGCCCATGGTATTACAGGAAAGGTAGTAGCATAGATAGAGCATTGGCTGATTGGCAGGAAGCAAAAAGTGGGAAAAAATGAGCTTTTTCTGATTGGCTGTCAGTGACTAGTGGTGCGCTACAGGGGTCAGTAATGTAACCGCTTCTTTTTATGGTGTAGGTGGAATACCGATGAAATACAATGTTGGGAAATGTATGATAATGCATTTTGGTTGAATTAACAATAGTGCAGACTTTTATCTAAATGGGGAGAAGGTTCAAACATCAGAGGTGCAGAGCGAGCTAGGAGTCCTTGTGTAAGACTCTCAGAAGGTTAATTTACAGGTTGAGTCAATGGTAAAGAAGGAAAATGCACTGTTGGCATTTACTTCAAGGGGAATAGAATACAAAAGCATGGAGATAATGCTGAGCCTTTATAAGACACTAGTCAGGCCACACTTGGAGTTTTATCAATAGTTTTGGGCCCCATATCTCAGAAAGGATGTGTTGTCATTGGAGATAGTCCAGGGAAGTTTCACAAGGATGATTCCAAGAATGAAGGGGTTAACATACGAGGAGAGTTTGGCAGCTTTGGGTCTGTACTCATTGGAATTTAAAAGAATGCAGGGGATCTCATTGAAACAGATCAAATTTTAAAAGGACTAGATAAGGTGGATGTGGAGAGGCTGTTTCTTATGGTGAGGGTATCCAGAACTAGAGGACACAGTCTCAAAATTGAGGGATGACCTTTCAGAACAGAGATAAAGAGGAATTTTTTAAACCAAAGATTAGTGAATCTGTGGAATACTCTGCGGTGGAGGCCAAGTCCATGGGTATATTTAAAGCGGAAGATTGTTTCCTGATTGGTCAGAGCGTCAAAGGATATGGTGAGAAGGCAGATTTATGGGGTTGAGTGGGATCTGGGATCAGCCATGATGGAATTGTGGGGCAGACTCGATGGGATGAATGGCTAAATTCAGCTCCTATGTGTTATGGTCAATGATATGGATGATGGAATTGTGGCCAAAGTTGTAGACGAAATGAAGATAGGTGGAGGAACAAGTAGTGTTGCGGAAGCAGAGAAGATACAGAGATATAGACAGAGTAGGAAAATGGGCAAAGAGGTGGCAGATGGAATACAGTGTCAGAACTTGTATAGTCATGCGCTTTGGTAGAAGGAATAAAAGCATAGACTATTTTCTAAACAGTGAGAAAATTCAAAACTCCAAGGTGCAAAGAGATTTGGCAGTGCAGGATTCCCTAAAAATTAATTTGCAGGTTGAATCTGTGGTGAGAAAGACAATTGCAAACTTAGCATTCATTTCAAGAGGATTGGAATATAACAGCAAATATATAATGCTGAGGCTTTGTGAGGCACTGGTCAGACCTCACTTGGAGTATTGTACGCAGTTTTGGGCCTTATTTAAGAAAGGATGTGCTGATATTGGAGAGGGTTCAGAGGAGGTTCACGAAAATGAATCCAAGAATCATTCAGGAATCAGGTTATCATATGAGCAGCAATTGAAGGTTCTGGGCCTGTACTCGGTGGAATTTAGAAGAATGAAGGGGAATGTCATTGAAAGGCCTAGATAGAGTGGGTGTAGAGAGGTTGTTTCCTATATGGGGGAGCTAGGACCAGAGGACAAAGCCTCAAAATAGAGGGATGTCCATGTAGAACAGAGAGGAGGAGGAACTTCTTCAGCTAGATGGTGGTAAATCAGTGGAATTCCTTGCCATGGGTGGCTGTGGAGGCCAACTCACTGGCTGCATTTAAGATAGAGGTTGATAGGCTCTTGATTAGTCAGGGCCTGAGAGTTACGAAGAAAAGGCAGGAAAATGGGGTTAAGAGGATCAGCCATGATGAAATGGTGGAGCAGACTCGATGGGCCAAATGGCCTAATTCTGCTCCTAAGTCTAGGAGAATTGTTTAGGTAAAACCTAGACAATTCTGTTCTCCATTTTTCTTCACACTTGATAACTGCCCTAGTAATCCTTCAAAAGTAACATCATAGGCATTGTTAATGTAGTGTCCTTTGTCTCTTGAGCTGTTGCTGCTTTGTACAGGCAAATAATAGTGGCAGAGTTAAAAACAGAATATCCTTTATTAAAGATGATAACTCTCAAACTCCAGCAGTGTTTGGTGCAACAATGCAATAAAATCATGGTTAAAAATGGTTCATTTCTTAATGATACAGGCCACAAATTTTACATCTATAGATTGGATAGGTCTGGTTTAATCATGGAGGTAAGAGGCCATCCTCAAGATGGCTTCAGTAAGTGGTGACCCTCTCCATACAGCTCCAATAGGAATCATCAAATATTCCCATGTAGGACTAATACAGCTGAAATCCAGTCACAGCTGTGAGTACTTCAGTAAGCAACATCGCTGTAAGACGATTAAAAAATCTGACAATACTCAGATCTAGTGATAGCATAGTGGTTGATGCTGGACTGCAGACTCGGGTTGCCAGTGCAGTTCCCCTTGAAGAAAACAAACATGGAAGCCATGCAGGCATGATTGAAATGCAGAAGCTTCAGATCCCAGTCCCAATTATTTTCTCTGAATGTACAGTCTCTGGAAAACCCTAACTGAAGACCTCAGAACAGGATGGCAGTACAAAAGGGACATCAGGGACTGCTGTGTACATTGCCTTAAGGAAACATTTTGGATACAGTGTTGCAACCTGAAGGCTTCACAATTCTCCGCAAAGACAGGACAGCTCAATCTTTTAAAGGAAGAGGAAGTGAAGTATGCTTTATGATTAACTCATCATGGTGCAAGACTTGGCAGTCTGCTCTCAGTCCTGCTCATCTGAACTGGAACATCTAGCAATCAAATGTTCTCCATTTTATCTGCCAAGGAAGCTTTTTGCCATCATCCCGGACAATGACCACCAACATATCAGCTGTGGAGCCAGTGCAGCCAACACGCTTGACCACTGTTATACCCCCATCAGGACTGCTGACCATGCCATCCCAAGTCCACACTTTGGAAAGTTGATCAATTGGTTGTACTTCTACTCCCAATGTGTAGTCAGAGACTAAAGACTGCAGCGTCAGCGGTAAGGATCAAGGGAAGTTGGGGAGTGATTACAGGACTGGACAAAGTTCAGAGATACATCTTTGAATCTGAATGAATACACTACTGTTGTCACCAACCTCATCAAGACCTGTATTGATGAGTGTGTGTATTCGAGAACATACTGGACATACCCAAACTAGAGGCCATGGATGAACCAATTTGTTGAGAGTTAGATCTGTGGCATTCAAGATCAGTGATCCAGAAGTATAAAAGAGGTCCATATACAACTTACAGAAGGCTATTTTAAGAGTAAAAAATCAATTCCAGTTGAAATTAGAGACTGAATTGGATGCATATCAACTCTGGCAAAGTTTGCAGACCATTACTTCCTACAGGGCAAAACCCAACATTGTGAATGGCTGTGATGCTTCACTCCCAGATGAGCTCAACATCTTTTATGCAAGCTTTGAAAAAAAATAAAACTACATCTGTGCAAGTTTCTGCAACATCTGCTGGCCTTGTGATCACTGTCTCAGAGGCCACATCAGAGCATCTTTCAAGAGGGTGAACCCTTGCAAAGTGTTAGGCCCCGATGGGGTACCTGGTAGGGTATTGAAAACCTGTGCCAACCAACAGGTGGGTATGTTCAAGGACTTCTTCAATCTCTCACTGCTGCAATCAGAGTTTCCCACCTGCTTCGAAAGGGCAACAATCATGCCAGTGCCCAAGAAGAGCAGAGTGAACTGCATTATTGCTGAGTGGCACTCACATCTACGGTGATGAAATGCTTTGAGGGGTTGGACATGGTCAAAATCAAATTTGCCAAAGCAAGGATCTGGACCCACTGCAATTTGCCTATCGCCACAACATGTCTACAGCGGATGCAATCTCACTGGCTCTCCACTTGGTCTTGGATCACCTGGACAATAACAATACCTATGGCAGGCTGCTGTTTATTAATTACAGCTCAGTGTTCAACACAATCATACTTTCAGTTCTAATTAACAAGCCCCAAAACCTGGGCCTCTGTACCTCCCTCTGCAACTGGATCCTTGACTTCCTCACTGAGAGACCATGGTCAGTGCCAATGAGAAATAATATCTTCTTGCTGACAATCAATACTGGCACACCTCAGGGATGTGTGCTTAGCCCACTGCTCTACTCTCTCTACACCCATGACTGTATGTCTAGGCACAGATCAAATGCCATCAATAAATTTGCTGATGACGTAACTTTTCCAGTGGGCTCTGGTCAGGGGGATAGTAACACCCCAATAGAGGGTCATAGGTTAACCTCAGCCATGTTGGGTATTTAGTTAAAGCAGCAGCTCCCCCTTTAAAGGGAGTGGTGTTGCCCTAACTGGACCAGTGAAAGTGGGTACTGTAGAAGCTGCCAAAAGATTATCGGAAGGACTAGAGTACACTGGGGAAGTCGGGTGTACAAGTTTGACAAATGGCCTGGGGTTGGAGGCTCTTGTTTGACCCGTAAGGAAATGTTTTTACCGTTGCTCACATTCAGGGTCCTGAGCGAGTAGGAGGATGGGGTTCCCACTCCAATCCTCTATGCCATGTGGGGGGAGCACTGCCAGGAGAAGAGAGGCTAGAAGGCAGACAGGGGAGAGGGTCATTCTCCGGGCTCCCTCTGTCCTCCACAGGATTCCTCTCATTAAGCTCAGGGTTCCTTGTATTCCTCAATGGAGGCTCTGAAAAAGACATCAGCAGCAGGTGTCGGGTGGTGGGTAGTGCCCATCTGCCCACTCAGACATTGGCTCACATTTAGCAGGGGCCAGAAGTCCAGGGGTGGGCGGCAGACTCTGGCATTTTGTAGGTGTTCCACAGCCCACCTATCCACAGGTGCCAGGGCTGTTTGAATGCATGAATGGGCTGTGGAAACAGCCGATCATGCCACTGACCCCCACCCACAGCTTTCAGGGTGGCTGAGTGTACTGCAGAAGGCAGTGGATGACCTAAACTCCAGGCTGGGAGGTCCGGGAGGGTCCCCAGTGTCCCGGCACTCAGCAGTGGACAACCTAAACTCCAGGCTGGGAGGTCCGGGAGGGTCCCCAGTGTCCTGGCACTCAGCAGTGGACAACCTAAACTCCAGGCTGGGAGGTCCGGGAGGGTCCCCAGTGTCCCGGCACTCAGCAGTGTTGGATCCTCCAAAGTTGGAAAATGTGGAGTTGGAGAAGGAATTGGGGAAGGTTTAGATGCAGCACCCACATGGGCTACCAGAGACAGAGAGACAGTGGTGTGCAGCCTGGGGAATATGTAATGGGGGGCATTACTGGGGGAAAGAAGGGTTGTCTGTCTGAATATCCAGCATCTAAGCAGGAGGGAGTGACCTTGTGCCTGCTTCATTACAGAATGGCAAAGTAGTGGAATCTGGAGGCAATGGCAATGTAACTTCTTAAAAAAGAGTTAATAGTGTATTTGAAATTTAGTCATCTGACCAATCAGATGGCAATAAGGAGGTATACAGGATTCAGATAGATTAACTAGTTGAGTGATGTTGCACTCAATGTCACAAGACCAAGGAATCGACTACGTATTTCAGGAAGGGGTAGTTGGGAGAACACACAGTCCCCGTTGGGGGATCAGCATGGAAAGAATGAGTAGCTTCCAGTTCCTGGGCATCAAGATCTTGGAGGAACAATTGTTGCAACGCATAGATGCAATCATGAAGAAGGCAAGCCAGCAGCTGTACTTCATTCGGAGGGTGAGGGAATTTGGTGTGTCTCCAAAGACAAGCAAATTTCGACAGATGTACTGTGGAGAGCTTTCTGATACATTGCATTACTGTCCAGTATGGAAGCTTTAATGAACAGGATTGAAAGAGGCTGAAGGGGTTACAGACTCTGCCAGCTCCATCACGGACATAACTCTACCCAGCATTCAGGATATCTTCAAGAGGCAGTATCTCTTCTCATTGCAGCCATTATGGAGGTGATACAGGAGCCCAAAAACTCACATTCTACATTTTCGGAACAGCTTCTTCTATCCAGCCTCTCTGGCTTTGGCATTTTGTTTTGGGGGTGCCTGGAGGGAGCAATCTCACCCCATCGTGTGGGAATGGCCTCAAAGAACTTGAGTTTTAGTAAATGTTGTTTTAAGGGCTGGTAGTTCATCAGAGAGCCATAAAAAAGTACAGCACTGTAACACACTGGGAAAGGTTTCACTGCCAATGTAATGGTTTTCTGTAGAAGCAGTGTTTGGCTTATGGTTAGAGATAAAAGGTGCTTTGGAATGTGAGCTGTCCAATGACAGGAGGGTGGTTTTATGCCGTGTGCCTGACCCCAGGGTGATCTGGGTCTTTTGTTTGGCGGGAGATGAAGGGAGAAGACAGAGGGTTCGTAGGTGTGGACTTGGGGAGGGGCCGGGAGTCGACGAAGCACGGGGAAATCGATGGAAGATTGGCGAAGGGGAAACCCTGAGCTCCAACTTATGCACATTAAACAGTTTCATTATAATGACCCTTTTTCTTTTTTTGTTTTATCTTTATTAATCCTTTAGTCAAATTAAGAAATATAAATCTAAATTGTTGAATTGTATGCAGTGTACTGTCTGTTATTTCGTGGTACTGATTTGTAACGGGGGAACAAATCACACTGCATCCACACAAACAGGGGGTTTCGGGTGAGCTTACACCTCAATCTCACGTTTGGCAGGGCCAGAGATTGTCTTCCCTAGACCTACATAGCCGACCGAACCTGAGTATTATGGCACAGTAACAGGACATTCAGCCCATCTAGTCTATGTCAAACCATTTAAATGACTTACACCCATCGACCTGCACAGGGGCCATAACTCTCCATACTCCTACCATCCATGTACCTATACAAACTTCACTTAAGCGTTGAAATTGAGTTCGCATGCACCACTTGTGCTGGCAGATTCTTCCACACTCTCATGACCCTCTGAATGACGAAGTTTCCCCTCATGCTCCCCTTAAACTTTTCGCTTTTCAGATTCAGATTTCAGTTTATTTTCATTTAGAAACCACAAACGCAATGCAGTTAAAAAATGAGACAACGTTCTCCGGGATGATATCACAAAAAAAGCACATGATGAAACAGACCACACAAGAAAAACCACATAACGTTTGGTAATCCCCAATCCAGAGTCCGGAAAGGCTGCTGCGTATCAATGGGTTCATCCTTAACCGATGACCTCTGGTTGTAGTCCCACCCAACCTCGGTGGAAAAAACCCACTTGCATTTACCCTATCTATACCCCTCATAATTTTGTATACACCTCTATCGGGTTTCCCTTCAATCTTCTCCGTTCCAATCTTTCCTTATAACTCAGGTCCTCCAGACCCAGCAACATCCTTGTAAATAATGTACTCTATCAACATTATTTTCATCTTTCCTGCAGGTAGGTGATCAAAACTGCACACAATATTCCAAATTAGACATCACCAACGTCTTATACAACTTCAACATAACATTCCATCTCCTGTACTCAATATTTTGATGTATGAAGGCAAATATGCCAGAAGTTTTCTTTATAATGCCATCAACCTGTGATGCCTTTTCAATGAATTATGGACCTGCATTCCAGATCCCTTTGCTCTGCCGTACTCCTCAGTGCCCTGCCATTCACTATATAAGACCTAACCTGGTTGGTCCACCAAAGGGCAACACCTTGCATTTGACTACATTAAATTCCATCTAACTTTTCACTTTCCACTTTTCCAGCTAGTGCAGATCCTACCGCAAGTCACAATAACCTTCCTTGCTAACCACTGCACCCCCAATCTTGGTGTCATCGGTAAAGCTGCTGATCCAGTTAACTACAGTACAGTTTCATCCAGATCACTGATACAGATGACCAACGACAAAGGATGCAGCACCGATCCCAGCAGCACACCACTAGTCACAGGCCTCCAGTCAGAGAGGCAAACCTTTACTCACACACTCTGGATATTTTCAATGACTGGCTACGATCATCTCATTTTCACCATGGATGTCCAATCCCTATACCCCTCCATTCCCTTATCAGGAGGGCCTTAAAGCTCTCCGCTTCTTTCTTAATAAGAGACCCAAACTGTCCCCTTCTACCGCCACTCTCCTTTGTCTGGCGGAACTGGTCCTCACTTTCAGTAATTTTTCCTTCAGCTCCTCCCACTTCCCCCAAACCGAAGTGTTGGGCTTGAAATTCTGCCCTGTGTTCGTTTGGAAGAGAGACAACCAACACCTGATTATAGTGAAACGTGGCTTTATTGCAGAATCGTAACTGGCACAGCGAGTACACGGCGTCGCTGGAGAAGGCGAATTCTGCCTTCCCCTTACATTCTTCTCTTATTTATACCCCTTTTTTCCCCAGCCCAACCCCTCGCTACACATATTTGGTAAGGCCGAACTTTGTTGTACATATTAGGTAATATTGGGCACTTGTGTCCCCCTTATTGGCCCGATGCCATTCACTCACGAGTTACCTGTTTCTTTTGTTTACTGAATCGCGTGACACTAGCAGTTTCGGTGCAGCGGAATCCTCAGTTTCGCTTCCTCCCTCCCTTGTACTCCTGTCTCCTAATATCACGCGAGCCACTCCTGACCTGTAGTGGCAGTCTCGAATTAACCCTAACATTAACCCTAACACTCCCTCCCTTGGCCTCCCTGAGGCCACATCCCTTACAAGCTTTTCCGCGGCTGCCGGGATCAGGCAGGGAGGTGAGCGTCCCCCGGCACTCTTTGGCGTGTCCTCCCTATTTGCTTATCCTGATTTGTCTGACCTAGGGTCACAAAATATGGGTAGGGGTTCCCTAAACATCAGCAATTTTTACAAGTAGCACGCAACATTTCAGAAAATTTATTCAAGAACAAATTCACAATCCCCCCCTTGCCATGGTCCATTCCAGTCCGTGTCCTCCCATAGCGCGTCCGCTTTCAGGAGGGCCTCGATCTCCCCTTCCACTGGGAACAAGGGTGCCTGGTACGCCGGTGGAGGTCCATCCTTTCCAGTCAAGGCTCGATCTATAGTTCGGACGACTAGGGTCCTGATACAGGGTATGCAACAACAACCACACGTGATAAAGATAGCAATTGAAATAGACAGTCCTAGAGCTGACTGTCCCAGAAACGCTCCCCACTTGCCAAAGGTCTTATTTAGCCAGTAGAAAATGATGCCAGTTATTGTCCCCCTCCCTTCTTACCTTTTAATGCCCTGTTGGAGACCTCGGTGACAGGGTATGGACCATGCCACCGTTTTTCGTTCCAGGTGAGCTTACCTGGGCCTCGGAGGAACACTTCCACTCCTACCTTGATGGTGTCCGACCCCTGCGGCTGCTCACTGTTAGATTATTGAACTCGCACAGTTATCAATTTTACCATATTTCTAAAAACTCTCATATACTCTGTTACTCAACACACAAATGTCTGAGTTTTGGTAACTTGAAATTGAAGTGCTCCATGGCTCCCTAGTACACAGAGAGGATCAAATGTGGGACGGTCGCCTTTCAAAACCTGACCTTCGCGTGGGAGATTTCTCCTCTTAACAACCAGTCTAAGGTAGGCGCCGTCAGTATCTCCGTGCACTACGGTGTACCGCGACACTTTTCTCCTCCTCACTCCTGAGACTTTTATGCCCTTCGTGGGCGGCGGGTACCCTCACTCAGAAGACTTTGCACCGGCGGAGGATCCTTCTAAAAACAGATAAGAAGAAATGAGTACTTACCAGTCACGATTCTGCACCGGGAATAATCTTTCCCAGGGTAATTTGGGGTTGGTGAGGTTCCATCAGCAGACAAGATCTAACTCGGTAATTCAACTATCTAATGGAAGTCTTCGATATAACAGGCACTTCCTGACCTTAATCGAGGTTGCGGCCGCAAGTTGTCTGCCGTCGGACCCGCCAGCCTGTGTTGTCTCTTCCCTCCCCACATCGGGGTCACCAAATTGTTGGGCTTGAAATTCTTCCCTGTGTTCGTTTGGAAGAGAGACAACCAACACCTGATTATAGTGAAATGTGGCTTTATTGCAGAATCGTAACTGGCACAGCGAGTACACGGCGTCACTGGAGAAGGCGCGTTCTGCCTTCCCCTTACATTCTTCTCTTATTTATACCCCTTTTTCCCCAGCCCAACCCCTCGCTACACATATTTGGTAAGGCCGAACTTTGTTGTACATATTAGGTAATATCGGGCACTTGTGTCCTCCTTATTGGCCCGATGCCATTCACTCACGAGTTACCTGTTTCTTTTGTTTACTGAATCGCATGACACTAGCAGTTTCAGTGCAGCGGAATCCTCAGTTTCGCTTCCTCCCTCCCTTGTACTCCTGTCTCCTAATATCACGCGAGCCACTCCTGACCTGTAGTGGCAGTCTCGAATTAACCCTAACATTAACCCTAACAGAAGGTGTAGCCATGGGCACTTGCATGGGTCCCAGCTATGCCTGCCTTTTCGTCAGCTACATGGAACTGTCTATGTTCCAAGCCTTCACTGATATCACTCCCCAACTTTTCCTTCGCCACATTAACGACTGCACTGGGGCTACTATGTGGACCCATGCTGAACTCACTGACTTCATAAATTTTGCTTCCAACTTCCACCCTGCCCCTAATTTTACCTGGTACTTTTCCAACACTTCCCTTCCCTTTCTCAATCTCTCTGTCTCTATCTCTGGAGACCATTTATCTATTGATATTTTTTACAAACCTACTGATTCTCATAGCTATCTGGACTATAACTCTTCCCACCCTGTCACTTGTAAAAATGCCATCCCCTTCTCTCAGTTCCTTCGTCTCCGCTGCATTTGCTCTCAGAATGAAGCTTTTCATTCCTGAACAACTGAAATGTCCCCCTTCTTCAAAGAAACAAGCTTCTCTTCCTCCACCATCAATGCTGCTCTCACCCACATCTCTTCCATTTCACACATGTCTGCTTTCACCCCATCCTCCTGCCACCCCACCAGGGATAGGGTTCCTCTTGACCAGCACATAACTCTCCGTAACTTCCGCCATCTCCAATGGGATCCCACCACCAAGTACATCTTTCCCTCCTTCCCACTTCCAGCTTTCCGCAGGGATCACTCCCTACGCGACTCTCTTGTCCATTCATCCCTCCCCACTGATCTGCCTCCTGGTACTTATCCTTGCAAGTGGAACAACTGCCATACCTGCCTCTACTCCTCCTCCCTCACTGCCACTCAGGACCTCAAACAATCCTTGCAGGTGAGGTGACACTTCACCTGCGAGTCTGGTGGTGCTTCCAGTGTGGCCTCCTGTATATCAGTGAGACACAATGTAGATTGGGAGATGGCTTCGCTGAGCACCTACGCTCCGTCAGTCAGAAAAAGCGGGATATCCCAGTGGCCGCCCACTTCAATTCTACTTGCCATTCCCAATCTCACATGTCAGTCCATGGCCTCCTCTACTGCCATGATGAGGCAACACTCAGGTTGGAGGAACAACACCTTATGTTCCATCTAGGTGGCCTCCAACCTGATGGCATGAACATTGATTTCTCAAGCTTCTGGTAATTGCATCCCCCCCTTCACTATTCCCCATTCCTGTTTCCCTCTCTCACCTTATCTCTTTACCTGCCCATCACTTTCCTCTGGTGCTCCTCCCCTTTTCCTTTCTTCCATGGTCTTCTGTCAGAATCCCCCTTCTCCAGCTCTTTATCTCTTTCCGCTCCCAGCTCTTTACTTCACCCTTCCCCCTCTCCCAGTTTCACCATCACTTGCCGCCTTGTATTTCTTCTTCCCTGTCACCCCCACCACCTTCTGTCCTCTAACTTCTCATCTTGATGAAGGGTCTCGGCCCAGAACATTGACTGTTTACTCTTTTCCATAGGTGCTGCCTGCCCTGATGAATTCCTCCAGCATTTTGTGTGTGCTGCTTTGATTTCCAGCATCTGCAGATTTCCTCGTCTTTGCACTACCACTCTCTGGCTTCTCCTGCAAAGCCAATGTCTAATCCAATTAACTATCTCATATTGAATACTGAGCGACTGAACCTTCTTGACCAAACTCCCATGCAGGACCTTGTCAATTTCCTTGCTAAAGTCCATGTAGGCAGCATCCACTGCCTTGCCTTCATCAACCTTCCTGGTAAATTCCTTGAAATCTCTGTGAGATTGGTTAGACATGATGTACAAAGCCATTATGACTATCCTTAATCAGTCCATGTCTAACTAAATATCATATATCTGGTTCCTTAGAATACCTTCCAATAACGACCTCTCTACCGATGACAGGTTCACCAGCCTATGAATTCCTGGTTTATTTTTAAAGCCTTTCTTAAAAAGCGGAACAACATTGGCTAGCCTCCAATCCTCTGGTGCCTCACCTGCCACTAAGGATGATTTAAATATCTCTGATAGGACCTCAGCAATTTCTACACTTGCAGAAGGGACTGAGGGAACACCTTGTCAGGCCCTGGAGATTTATCCACCCTAATTTGCAATAAACACATCCTCCTCTCTAATCTCTATAGGGTTCATGAAGTTCATGCTGTTTTGCCTCTCTTCTATTGACTCTGTGTCCATCTCCTGAGAACATACAGATGCAAAACGTTCATTTAAGATCTCCCCCATCTCTTTTGGCTCCACACAAGAATTACCATTCTGTTCTTCCAGAGGACCAATTTTGTGTCTTGCAATACTTTTGCTCTTGCTTCTCTACTTATGATTTGTCTAATCCCAAGCTCACGATTTGGAAGGTAATCCCACAGCCAGCAGGGAAGGGAAAGGAGTGAAGGTCTAAGTGGGGCACAATGAGTTGAGCATGAACAGTATCTTAAGATGAATATGTCAATACAGAATGGTGCTATGAATGTGGGCACTCCCTTGATGCTAAATGGTATGCACTGGATATGTGGTGCTCGGCCTATCCATGGAATGGTACGGCTGCAGATATCGGGAGTACATGGTGCCATACATACACCGTCTTTAAGCCTGTATGAGGGGTTGAATGTTATGGTAAATAAATAGTTAATTTACTTGCTGATGTTTTTGTTGTCTGTCGTTTCTGATGATGATGACTGTGCAGAGAAAACCTGTGTGGGAGGAGTTTTATAGTGAAAAAGCTGTTGCACTGAGGCAGTTCCACTCTCTCGGCCTCAAGAATCCTGGTCAAATGGTACAGAAAATTGTCACATCTGGATACTTCCTCGGCTGCAGGGGATAGCCAAAACAGCTTTTGTACCTTCGCTTTCCACGTAGCATTGCAGGATCACCTTCTTGCCTGATAGATCTTGCAGTTGACCTCATCTGCCCAGTCCGCCAGAACTGGCTTTACGTGCTGGGTAGGTATATCCCTAACCCGCCAGGGTTGGCGGTTCATGGCTACCCTCACCTGGTGTAGCCCACCTGTTGAAGTGCTGTACCAAGATGTGGCCACTGTCGCATGCAAACAGTTACTTGGAGCCACAGGTGGGAGATTGGTGGCAGGTAGGGACTGAAGGTGAATGTGCTGCCCCTGGACAGAGCTCCACAAGCCCATCCCTGGATACCCCATGCACCATATTATAGCAGCACACACAAAATGGTGGACGAACTCAGCAGGCCAGGTAGCATCTATGGAAAAAAGTACTGCAGACGTGTCAGCCAAAACTGTTCGGCAGGTCTGGAGAAACCTGGAAGGAGGGGGAGGATGAAGTAAATAGCTGGGAAGTTGATAGGTGAAAGAGACTGAAGGCCATGGAAGGAAAAAAGAGGGGAGGAGCACCAGAGGAAGGTGATGGGCGGGCAAGGAGATAAGGTGAGAGAGGGAAAAGGGGATGGGAAATGGTAAAGGGTGGGAGTGGGGGCTTACCAGAAGTTTGAGAAATTGATATTCATGCCATCAGGTTGGAGGCTACCCAAACGGAATACAATGTGTTGTTCCTCCACCTAAGTGTGGCCTGCCTCATCATGACAGTGGAGGAGGCCGGGGACAGACATATCAGGATGGGAAGAATTAAAAAGGGTGGCCACTGGGAGATCCTGCTTGTTCTGGCAGACTGAACGTAGATACTCGGCAAAGCGGTCTCCCAATCTACATCGGGTCTTATAGTTATACAGGATGCCACACTGGGAGCACTGAAAACAGTATACAACCCCAACAGACTCACAGCTGAAGTGTCACCTCACCTGGAGTGACTGAGGCCCTGAATGGTGGTGAAGGGGCAAGTGTAGCACTTGTTCCGCTTGCAAGGATAAGTACCTGGAGGGAGATCAGTGGGGAGCGATGAATGGACAAGGGATTTGTGTTGCGGAGAGCAGAAAGGGGGGGTAATGTGCTAGGTGGTGGGATCCCGTTGGAAGTGGCAGAAGTTTTGGATAATTATGTGCTGGATGCGGAGGCTGGTGGGGTGGTAGGTGAGGGCAAGAGGAGCCCTATCCCTGGAGGAGTGGTGGGAGGATGGGATGAGAGCAGACATGCGTGAAATGGGAGAGATGCGGTTGAGGGCAGTGTTGATGGTGGAAGAAGGGAAGCCCCTTTCTTTGAAAAAGAACGGCTTCTCCTTCATTCTAGAATGAAAAGACTCATCCTGAGAGCAGATGTGGCTGAGACAGAGGAATTGAGGGAAGAAGATGGTTTTATTTTTACAATTAACAGGGTGTTAAGGGTATAGTCCAGGTAGCTGTGAGAGTCAGTGTGTTTGTAATAGACATCGGTGGATAAGCTGTCTCCAGAAATAGAGACAGAGAGAGATTGAGGAAGTGGAGGGAGATGTTGGAATTGGAACAAGTAAATTCTAGAACAGAGTGGAAGTTGGAGGCCAAGTGGGTAAGGTAGACAAGTTCAGCACGGGTGCAGGAAGCAGCACCAATGCAATCATCGATGTAGTGTAGAAAAAATGCAGGATGGTCACCAGTGTAGGCTTGGAATATAGACAGTTCCACGTAGCCTTCAAAATGCCAGGCAGAGCTGAGACCCATGCAATCCCACCACATCTTTCCCTCCTCCCCACCACACTTTCTGATTTCCACAGGGATTGCTCCCTACGCGAAACCCTTGTCCATTCGTCCATCCTCACTGATCTCCATCCTGGCATTTATCCTTGCAAGCAAGTGGAACCAATGATACATCTGCCCTTACACCTCCTCCCTCACTACCATTCAGGGCTCCAAACTGTCCTTCCAGGTGAGGCGACACTTCACCTGTGAGTCTGTTGGGGTCAAATACTGTGTCCGGTACTCCTGGTGTGGCTGCCTGTATAACAGTGAGACCTGACATAGATTGGGAGACCGCTTTGCTGAGCGTCTATGCTCCATCCACCAGAACAAGCGGTATCTCCAGTGGCCACCCATTTTAATTCCACTTCCCACTGCCATTCCGACATGTCTATCCATGGCCTCCTCCACAACACCTTATATTCCATTTCAGTTGCTTCCAACCTGATGGCATGAACGTCATTTTCTCAAACTTCCGAAAATGCCCCCCACTTCCCCCACCTCACCATTCCCACCCCCTTTCCCTCTCTCACCTTATCTCCTTGCCCGCCAATTGGCTCCCTCTGGTGCTCCTCCCCCCTTTTTCTTTCTTCCGTGGCCTTCTGTCACTTTCACCAATCATCTTCCCAGCTCTTTACTTCATCTCCCCCCCTCCATGTTTCACCTACCACCTGACATTTCTCTCTGACCCCCCAACACCCCTCTTTTAAAATCTACTCCTCAACTTTTTCTCTCCAGTCCTGCCAAAGGGTTTCAACCCGAAATGTCGACTGTACTTTTTTCCATAGATGCTGCCTGGCCTGCTGAGTTCCTCCAGCATTTTGTGTGTGTTGCTTGGATTTCCAGCATCTGCAGATACTCTCTTGCCAGTAATATTAAACCTGATTCTGAGCATTTGGAGATCTGATGAAGTTTGTAGTCATACCAGAATGCAATCTTTGCCTTACATTAAAGCTCACCCATTTCCAATTTCAATGGCAGACATCCAGCATTAATTTTGAAATTATAAATTTGCTACTGCTTCTGAGAGGTTTTATTGTTCTGTTATTAATTGTGCTATGTCTCTGAACCATATATTATATTGATGCAATGCATACAGAGTATTCCATCCAGATTGTCCAGGGGTGATATTTCCCTGTACAGGATATGGTTCTGTGAAAGTTTTGCATGACAAAACAAAATGTGGTTCATGAAATACAAGGGCAAATTCATCTTAAACAGAAGAGCATTGGTGTACGGCAGAGCAGATTCTCTACAGAACAGACAGTTCTTAACCACTTAACAATTATTAGAACAGAATGGAGCAGTTTCTGCAGTGGATGAAAGATCTGCTCATTGGATTATTGCCCTGGTGATAAAGATTAAATTACACTTTGCTTGAATAGAATTGGGCAGACTTTAACATCATGTTTGATAGATAAAGTATAACTACAGCTTCATGAATTTAATCTAAAGATAGCTTCCCAGAGGAGTAGCTAGCAAGAGATGGTGACTGTACTGCACGGGGTTAACTGTTGTAACGTTAACACTTGAAAAAAACATTGTTTTCTTGGAATGAAACCATAATGGTCATCCTTGCCAATAAAAAAGTATCAAGGGGAAAAGTGAAACAGGAGGTAATTCACTCACTTTAGTCAGTTGGTCCTCATTTAAGAAAGGGAACAGAGATAATATACCCAAAACATTATGCAATAAAATTAATTTCCAAAGTGTTCCCATACTTATTTTTAGGCAATTCCTCTGGGTCAAAGATGACTCTCTTCCACTTTGTGAACATCCCTGAAATCTTTTCTCTGTCCCATTTGTAATTTCTTCCTGGCAAAGAGCTTGGGACTTGTGCTTCTGGAGTATGAAAGTGTATAGTGTCGAGAGTTTGCAGCAAGCAAGCAGCTCATGGCTTTCAGCAACAGTGCTTCCAATGTGTGCATCAAGAAAACCAGAAACAGATCCTGAGATAAAGATTTTCAAGGGACTCCCGCTTACCAAAGCCTGCAGTTACTTTCCTCCAATTGTTGTCAGGTTGAAGTTCCAGAGGTGAAGTAATTGGTTGATGGAAATTGTACATGGAACAATGGCAATTTACTTCATCTCTGTTACATCATTCCACTCGTTTTGAAACCTTGAGACAGTGGAGCCAAATTAAAATATCACCACCTTACATTCTTCTCCCTTTGATACTCTGGGTTGGTTACTGTACGTATTGACATTGCAAGTGTCATGAAACAAAGAATATTGGGTAATTTTGTCAACATCTTCCTTTGTTACCAAATGGAGAAAGATGATGAAGAAAAATAAAAGAAAAAGATTAATGTGAAATTTGTTCTTTGCGGCAGCAGTACAATACCTGATAGCACAGAGGGAAAAAGCTGTGAATTACAGTATATATGTAAATGTGTGTGTGTGTGTGTGTGTGTGTGTGTGTGTGTGTGTGTGTGTGTGTGTGTGTGTGTGTGTGTGTGTGTGTGTGTGTGTGTGTGTGTGTGTGTATAGATATATAGCAGATTAAGTAAGTAGTGCAAAAAAGAAATAAAAAGTAATGAGGTAACACTCATGGAGTCAATGTCCATTTAGAAATCAGATGGCAGAGGGGAAGAGGAAGTAGCAGTTCCTGAATTGCTGAATGTATACCTTCAGGTTTCTGTACCTCCTTCCTGACGATAGCAATGAGAAGAGGGCATGTCCTGGGTGGTGAGGGTCATTAATGATGGATGCTGCCTTTTTCAGGCCCCACTCCTTGAAGGTGTCCTGGATACTATGGAGGCTAGTGCTATTGATGGAGCTGATGAATTTTGCAACTCTCTGCAACTTACCTCAATTCTGTGCAGTAGCCCACCCATATCAGATGACAATGCAGCTAGCTGGAATGCTCTCCATGGTACATTTGTAGAAGTTTGTGAGTGTTTTAGGTGACATACCAAATCTCCTCAAATTCCTAATGAAATATAGCTGTTGCTTGCCTTCTTTATTGCTGCATCAATATGTTAGGTCCTCAGAGATATTGACACCTAGGAAATTGAAATTGCTCTATCTCTCCACTTCTGATCCCTCTATGAGAACTGGTGTGTACCCCTTCTGAAGTCCACAATCAGTTGTTTGGTTTTGCTGAATGTTGATTACAAGATTGTTGCTGTGACACCTCTCAACTAGCTGGTATATCTCATTCCTGTATGTCCTCTTGTCACCATCTGAGATGCTGCCAAAAATAGTTATATCATTAGCAAATTTATAAGTGGTATTTGAGCTTCCAACCTCCCAATATTTCTTCCAATATTTGTTTCTAAGTAGAAGGACAGAGCTGAGTATTCAGAAGTGTGTTATTGAGCATGAAGCATGGCATTCATTTGCTCATTTCTCACTTGTGAGAAAAATTGATTTAAAAAATGTCAATATTTGGACAGTTTGAATTGACTTCTACAAGCACTTTATAGAATCATGTACTTAGATTAAATAAACAGAGCTTTGCACCCAACAAACTGATGGATTGCAGAGTCATTAAAATAAGAGCTCACATATGCATCTTTAACTACCATTATTTTATAGCAATTCAATTGAAGACTACTCATTGGATCAAACAATTAGCAACACATATAAACAGAACTCTGTATTTAACCTAAATATTTTTGGTAGAGAAAAGATTTGCACATGTACATAAATTTGTGTAAAAAACCTTACCTCGACTCAGTTTGCAGATGTTAGACAGATCTGTATCAACATGCACAAATGTGAAACTAGGCTATCATATTTTTGGAGAATAAAGACACCCTGACATCAGAATTATTTAAATCAATACTTATATCACCATGTCTATTTTTAAAAATTAAAATAACAGGTGACAATTACACAACAGTGTAAAAGACCTGTCATTTTGATTTTGTAGATTAGGTTATGTGTCAAAATATTATAACAAATTTGTGGCATACCATATAAGTTATCACAGATTTGTCCCCTCTGCAATATTTACTCAATGACTGAACAAGCATACTGAATGAGCATAGTAGTGGTAATGTTGCAAGACCAATAATCCAGAGGCACTGAGGAGTACTCCAGCATCAGGCATTCAAATTTACTTCTGTTCATTCAATCAGTCAGAAATAGATAAGAAAGTCAAAAATCAGTGATGGTAATAATGAAATTACTGGATTATAATTTAAAAATAGTCAGTAGCATCATAAAGTCACAGGGAGATGTGTTGATCATTAACCAAAGTTGAAAGTTCAAAGTAAATTTATTATCAAAGGACATACATATTACCATATACAACCCTGAGGTTCATTTTCTTGTGGGCATACACTTCATCTTCTTTGTTCTTCTTCGTTTGTCCATTGGAATCCGATGATAACGTCCACTCCTTTAACGGTGAGATCTTTGATGACTATACAGTCCTATCCTGGACCCACAAGTTCTATTGCAGGTGGGACATGTAGATGTGGTAGTGGTGGTGGTAGTGATAGCAGCCATGGCTGCATTTTTCCTGGCTCTCTTCTGCTCTCTTCTGGTTGTTCTTTTCATCTCTAGAATACAAACCCCATCCCCACACAGCTGTCACCAAGTGTTACAGTCAGCAGCAACATCCTCCAGGTCCTCAGGTCTGATCTTGCACTTCCTTAAAGCGTTCTTCATCTGATCCTTATAGCGCTTCTTCGGTCCTCCAGCTGAGCGTTGACCGTGATGTAGCTGGCCGTATAACACTCTGCGGGGTAGCCGACATGGGGGCATCCTTATCACGTGCCCCAGCCACTGCAACTGACGCTGGGTGATCATGGCCTCAATACTTCTGCAGTTGGTCTTTACAAGTATTTCAGTGTGAAGCACCCGCTCACACCAGGTAATTCCCAGGATGCGCTGAAGGCAGCTTATGTGGAAGCGCTCCAAGGACTTGTGACGGCTGCAGGTTACCCAAGCTTCACAGCTATAGAGGAGGGTGGTGACACAGACCGCTTGGTATACGGCGACCTTTGTGGAGGGACGAAGGCTCCTGGTCTGAAAGACTCTATGCTGAAGTCTCCCAAAGGCAGCTGATGCCTGTTTAATGTGGCTCTGGATGTTGTTGTCAATGCCGCTATCCTCAGAGAGAATGCTCCCCAGATATTTGAAAGATGGCAGCTTTTCATCACCAACAGTGACGGCAGGTAGGGTGGGAGGGACACTGGTACTCCATTGGCAAACCACTTCTGTCCTGGTGCTATTGACAGTCAGCCCCATCCTGCTGTACGCTCTCACCGCCACAGCAAGGACAGTCTGAAGATCCTCCGGAGTATGGGCCACAAGAACACAGTTGTCTGCATACTGCAGCTCCAGGACCCGTACTCTATGGAGTTTGGTGGTTGCATGGAGCCTCCTGATGTCAAAGAGGTAGCCATCTAATCTGACGTCCACTGCCACACTGCTGCTATCCTCAATCTCGTTGTGGAGAAGCTTGGTAACACACAGGAGGAAGATGTTAAAGAGCACTGGTGCTAGCACACACCCCTGCCTCACCCGTGTGCGTACAAGGAAGGGCTCGGACTCTTGTCCTCCTATGGTCACCCTAGCAGTCATCCCATTGTGGAACTGGCAGAGGATGTTAACAAATTTATTGGGACAGCCAAACCTGAGGAGGACATCCCATAAGAGCTCTCTTTGCACAGGGTTGAAAGCTTTGGAGAGGTCGACAAAGCCCATAAACAGGTCTTGATGTTGCTCCCGGCACTTTTCCTGAAGCTGCCGGGCCATGAAGATCATGATGATTGTGCTCCTGTTCTTCCTAAATCCACACTGCGATTCAGGCAGCATTGACTCGGTGATGTTGCTGATGAGCCTCTGAAGCATCACCTTAGCCAGGACCTTTCCAGCAACAGAAAGGAGTGATATGCCCCTAATATTGCGGCAGATGAACTTGTCACCCTTGTTCTTATAAATGACAATGATGTTTGCACTTCTCCATTGCTGTGGAATGTTCTCATCAGTCCAGGCCTTGGTGATGTACTGGTAGAGGGTGCGCATACACATATACCCTCTGTTCTTCAGTAACTCAGCAGGGATATTGTCAGTGCCGGGGACTTGTTGTTCTTAAGGGAATGGACAGCTGATAGAACCTCCTGGAAGGTTGGTGGTAGACTGAGGTTGTGGATAGGAGGAAGTTCGGGCAGTTCGTCCAGGTTGGATGGGTCTGCGTCAGAATCCTGATTAAGCAGGGTGTTAAAATGCTCAGCCCACCTCAGCAGAATGGTATTCTGATTCTTCAGAAGTGTTTGACCATCTGCTGTTTTCAGGAGAGTAACGCATCGATTTATTGGGCCGTAGATGGTTTTAACAGCATTGTAAAAATTATGCATTTCATTATTATTGACAAAGGACTGGATTTCATGTGCCTTTTCAGTCCACCACTCATTTTGTATGGCCCGTATTGCCTTTTGCACTTTCCTCCAAGCTGCATGCCAATGCTGCCTGGTGCTGATGGATGAAGGGTTATCTAAAGTTGCTTGGTGTGCTTTGTGCATGTCCTTAAGCAAGTTGTGGATGGTATCTAAGTTATCGCCAAACCAGTCTTGGTGGTTTTTGATCTTATGGCCGATGGATTGGGCTACTGCCTCACAGAGCGCAGAGCTGATATAGATCCACAGTTGTTCCATGGTATTTTCTGAACTCAGACAAGGTTCCAGCTCCCTTAGTTTCTCAGCTAGGATGTGTCGAAACTCACTTCTTGCTTCTGTGTTTCTCAGGTGGCTGCAATTTAGCCACTTTTTATTGGATAAATCTATGAATCGCAGTAAATCTATGAAACACAATAGATACAATGAGGGATCATGCCCAACAGGATGGATAAACAACCATTGGAAAAAAGACAATGAACTGTGAAATACAAAAAAAAGTAATAAATATCAAGAACATGAGTTGAAAAGTCTTTGAAAGTGAGCCCATAGGTGTTGGAAACAATTCAGTGATTGGGTGAGTGATGTTATCCTCTCTGGTTCAAGAGCTTGATGGTTGAGAGGTAATATCTGTTCCTGAACATGATGGTGTGAGTCTTAAGGCTTCTGTATCTTCTTCCTGATGGCAGCAGTGAGAAAAGAGCATGGCCTGGAAGGTAGGAGCTTAATAATGAATGCTGCTTTCATGTGACAGTGTTCCATGTAGATGTGCTCAGTGGTGGTTAGGGCTTTACCTGTGATGGACTGGGCAGTATCCTTTATTTTTTGAAGGCATTGCAATTCCATGGCAATGGTGTTTCCATATCAGGCCCTAGTACAACCAGTCAGTATACTCTCCACCCCACATCTATAGAAGTTTGTCAATGTTTTTGATGTAAACTTCTAAGGAAGAAGAGATACTGCTCTGGTTTCTTCATAATGGCACTTACATGCTGGGCCCAGGACAAATCCTCTGAAATGATAACACCAAGAAATTTTAAGTTGCTGTCTTTCTCCACCTCTGATCCCCTGATGGACCTCTGTTTTTTCCCTGCTGAAGTCAATAATCAGCTCCTTGGTCTTGCTGACATTGAGTGAGAGGTTGTTGTTGTGGCACCACCCAGCCAGATTTTCAATTTCCCTCTTATCTGTTGATTCGTCACCACCTTTGCTTCGGCCAGTGGCCGTGGTGTCATCAGCAAACAGAAATATGGCATTGGAGCTCTGCTTAGACTCACATTTATCAGTATAAAGTGAGTAGAGCTGGGGGATAAGCACATAGCCTGTATTGACAGAGATTGTGGAGGAGATTTTGTTGCCAATCTGAATTGACTGGGGTCTACAAGTGAGGAAATCAAGGATCCATTTGCATAAGGAGGTATTGAGTCCGAGGTCTTGAAGCTTATTGACTAGTTTTGAGGGGTGGATGCTATTGAATACCAAGCAATAGTCAATAAAGAGTATCCGAATGTACGCATCTTCGAAGTCCAGATGCTCCAGTGTTGAGAGAAGAGCCAATAAAATGGCATCAGCTGTGGACCTGTTGAGATGGTAGGAAAATTAGAGTTGCTCCTCAGGCAGGCGTAGATAATGTTTCATCATCAACCACTCAAAGTATTTCTTCACAGTGGATGTAAGTCCTACGGGATGATAGCCATTGAATCAGATTACCATGTTCTTTTTAGCACCGGTGTAATTGAAGCCCGCTTGGAGGTGGATACCTCAGACTGCTGAAGAGAGAAGTTAAAGATATTGGTGAACACTCCAGCTATTTGATCAGCACAGTTCTTCAGTATTCAGCCAAGTACTCCATCTGGACTGGATGCTTTCTGTGGGTTCACTCTCCTGAAGGATGCTCTCACATTGGCCTCAGAGACTGAAATCACAGGGACATCATAGACTGAGGGAGTTTGTGAAGGTTCCTCCATGTTTTGACAGTCAAAGTGAGTGCACAAAGCACTGAGCTCATTTGAGAGCGAAACCTTGTTGTATCCTATGTTGTTTGGTTTCACTTTGTAAGGGGTAACAGCATTCAAGCCCTGTCACATCTGTCGAGCACCCTGCAAAGTTCAAAGTACATTTATTATCAAAGTCTGTATATATTATGCAACTGCAAACAAGAGAAAATCTGTAGATGCTGGACATGCAAGCAAAACACACACACACACACACACACACACACACAGTGCTGGAGGAACTCTGCAGGCTAGGCAGCATCTATGAGAAAGAGGAAACATCAACTGTACTCTTTTCAATGGTCTTCTCGAACTCATTCTCTCCCGACTTGGAACATCTAATGATTAAGTGCTGACCATTCTACTCACCAAGAAAGTTCTCCTCCATGATCCTGACCGTAGTTTACTTATTGCCAAAGGCAAACGTTAAGCAGGCACTCAAGGTACTTAGTGCCATCATTAGCGAACAAGACAGAGCCTACCCCAAAGCCTTTTAAATTCATTGCCAGGAACTTCACTCAGGCCTTTTTGAAGAAGTCTCTGAGATAGAGACAGGGAGGGAGGGAGAGAGGAAGGGAGAGAGGGAGGAGGAGAGGGAGGGGGAGAGGGGGAGGGGAGAGGGGGAGTGGGAGGGGGAGAGGGAGGGAGGGGAGAGAGAGAGAGAATCTATCTATCTATCTTCCACCAAGGGACAAGAAAGTATTCCAGAATCCAACCCATGTAAAATAAGGTTTCAACTTAATCCAATGAAGTATTATAAAATAAAAGAAAGTTTTGGCACCATGATTAAGTAGTTTTTTATGAGATGTCTTGCTTTTATTTGAGAATGTAAGTGCTTGTGCCGATTTTTATGAAGGCAGAGAAAAGCCAAAAGATCACAATTAAATTTGTGGTAGTGTGGTTCTGCTAATGTGCATCAATAAGTAGCTCTTAACTCATCTAATGGAATACACGATGGGTATTGTAACAATAGTTAATGGACTAAGTCATGACAGTAATACTTAAAGTGTTATTATTTTCTCTTGCTGATGTTCAATCGTCCAGAATCACTGTAGGTAATCCCATCTATTAAGGTCAGCTGTTTGATTTTGAAGTAAGTCTGCAGATCTAGCTCATGTTCAGTTGTTAGGGACTTTTGACTGCAGGAGGACTTATGTTAATCACATTATATCTAGGGAGCATAAGCTTTTTGGACTAAACTGTGAAGGAAAAGTTTCATCCATACATGTCCACCAGAGGTATACATCCATCCCCATCAACTGACAGAAAGCACGGGGAGATTCCACACATTTCACACAAGAAAAGAAAAGCTTACAAAAGGTTCAGAGAGCTAGGTAATGTTAGAGATCTAGAAGATTATAAGGCTACTAGGAAGGAGCTTAAGAAGGAAATTAGGAGAGCCAGTAGGGGCCATGAGAAGGCCTTGGCAGGCAGAATTAACGAAAATCCCAAGGCATTCTACAAGTATGTGAAGAGCAAGAGGATAAGATGTGAAAGAATAGGACCTATCAAATGTGACAGTGGGAAAGGGTGTGTATGGTACTGGAGGAAGTAGCAGAGGTACGTAATGAATACTTTGCTTCAGTATTCACTATGGAAAAGGATCTTGGTGATAGTAGTGATGACTTACAGCAGACTGAAAAGCTTGAGCATGTAGCTGTTAAGAAAGAGGATGTGCTGGAGCTTTTGGAAAGCATCAAGTTGGATAAGTCGCCAGGACCGGATGACATGTACCCCAGGCTACTGTGGGAGGAGAGGGAGGAGATTGCTGAGCCTCAGGTGATGATCTTTGCATCATCAATGGGGACGGGAGAGGTTCCCGAGGATTGGAGGGTTGTGAATACTGTTCCTTTATTCAAGAAAGGGAGTAGAGATAGCCCAGGAAATTATAGACCAGTGAGTCTTACCTCAGTGGTTGGGTAGGTTGATGGAGAAGATCCTGAGAGGCAGGATTTATGAACATTTGGAGAGGCATAATATGATTAGGAATAGTCAGCATGGCTTTGTCAAGGGCAGGTCGTGCCTTACGAGCCTGATTGAATTTTCTGAGGAGGTGACTAAACACATTGATGAAGGAAGAGCAGTAGATGTAGTGTATATGGATTTCAGCAAGGCATTTCACAAGGTACCCCATGCAAGGCTTATTGAGAAAGTAAGGAGGCATGGGATCCAAGGGGACATTGCTTTGTGGATCAAGAACTGGCTTGCCCACAGAAGGCAAAGAGTGGTTGTGGACAGGTCATATTCTGCATGGAGGTCGGTGACCAGTGGAGTGCCTCAGGGATCTGTTCTGGGACCCTTACTCTTCGTGATTTTTATAATTGACCTGGATGAGGAAGTGGAGGGAGGGGTTAGTAAGTTTGCTGATGACACAAAGGTTGGAGGTTTTGTGAATAGTGTGGAGGGCTGTCAGAGGTTACAATGGGGCATTGATATGATGCAAAACTGGGCTGAGAAATGGGAGATGGAGTTCAACTCAGATAAGTGTGAAGTTGTTTATTTTGGTAGGTCAAATATGATGGCAGAATATAATATTAATGGTAAGTCTCTTGGCAGTGTGGAGGATCAGAGGGATCTTGGGGTCTGAGTCCATAGGAGGCTTAAAGCAGCTGCGCAGGTTGACTCTGTGTTTAAGAAGGCATATGGTGTATTGGCCTTCATCAATCGTGGGATTGAGTTTAGGAGCCAAGAGGTAATGTTGCAGCTATATAGGACCCTGGTCAGACCCCACTTGGAATGCTGTGCTCAGTTCTGGTTGCTTCAGTACAGGAAGGATGTGGAAGCCATAGGGTGCAGAGGAGATTTACAAGGATGTTGCCTGGTTTGGGGAGCATGCCTTATGAGAATAGGTTGAGTGAACTCAGCCTTATCTCCTTGGAGTGAAGGAGGATGAGAGGTGACCTGATAGAGGTCTACAAGATGATGAGAGGCATTGATCATGTGGATAGTCAGAGGCTTTTTCCCAGGGCTGAAATGGTTCCCTCAAGAGGGCACAGGTTTAAGGTGCTGGGGAGCAGGTACAGAGGAGATGTCAGGGGTAAGGTTTTTACTCAGAGAGTGTTGAGTATGTGGAATGGGCTGCCGGCGACACTGGTGGAGGTGGATACAGTAGGGTCTTTTAAGAGGCCTTTAGATAGATACATGGAGCTTAGTGAAATAGAGGGCCATAGGTAAGCCTAGTAATTTCTAAGGTAGGGATGTGTTCGGCACAACTTTGTGGGCCAAAGGGCTTGTATTATGCTGTAAGTTTTCTATGTTTCTATGTTTCCAGAAAGAACAGGATCAGAATATAAAAACAAACATGTAATTTTGAGACTTTGTAAAGCATTGGTGAGTCCTCACTTGGAATATTGTGAGCCCCTTATCTAAGAAAGGATGTATTGGCATTGTAGAGGGTTCAAAGGAGTTTCACGAAAATGATTCCAGGAATGAAGGCTTATCATATGATGAGTGTTTGATGGCTCTGGGCTTGTACCTGCTGGAACATATAAGTACGGAGGTGGGGGGAATCTCATTGAAACCTTACTAACGTTGAAAGGCCACAATAGATTAGATGTGGAGAGGAGGTTTCCTATATTAAAGGAGTACAGGACCAGAGGGCACAATCTCAGAATAGAATGGAAATGAGGAAGAAATGCCTGAAAAATGGTGTCAGCAACCAATGTGACTAATGGTGACGTCATGAAACTACTTCTTCCTCTTCTTCTTTTAAATATACTTCTACTGCCAATTTGTGTGTGATTGAAGCCTGTAATTTACATTTTGATAATGTGTTTTTGGGCCAACTGAGTTATCTGGTGCTTTTGCTGTCTCAGAGGGAATTCGGTGTGGCTGAGAGCAAGGTTGAGAACTGACTGTGTGGCCTAATTGTAGAGTGCAAACCCATGATCGACTCCAATTCTCAAGCAATTCATCAATTAAAGTAGCAAACAAAATTGAAATCAATGAGGAAGAGCATGTTTTCAGGTCTCCCTCCACCTCTCACTCACTATTGTCAGAGGAAAGTGCACGAGTCTTGAGTCTTGGGCAAGGTTTGATCAGTGTGGTTAGGGGACATGTAAATTTTATTCAACTTTAGAGGACTGCAGTTCATGCTATATGTGTTTCTAGTTTACTGATTATTCATTTTTTAATTACTATTTTGCACAATTTTGATCGGGCAGACTGGCTCTGTGGTCTACTGTAGTCAATGAACTGCACAGCACTAAATTGAACTGAACATTCCTAGACTGTTTCAAGGACTGCAGTTTGATATTTAATATTCTGTGTGTCACTCGCTCATATTTTGCCGTTTGTGTGATTTTGTTCTGTTTTTGCATGTTAGGTGTTTAATGTTTTCTTTGAACAGATTTCATGGTGATTCTTTGCTTCATAGCTGTCTGTGGGAAAACAAATCTCAGGGCTGTATACCGCATACATACTTTGACAATAAATGTACTTTGACTTTGAATTTCTTTATCCAAAGCATGGTGAGTTGTTGCCACAGGCAGCTGAGGAGGCCAGGTCACTGGGTGTTCTTAGGCAGCGGCTGACAAATTCAGGGCATGTAAGGTTTCAGGGAGAAGGCAGAGAATGAGGTTGAGAGAGAAATGATCAGCCATGATCAAATGGAGGAACAGACTTGATAGACCAAATCGCCTAATTCTCTTTCCACGGCTTATGATTTTATGGTGAAAGCAATATGAATCTGAACACCACAATGGGATTGTCAATCCTGGGGCTAAAGACATTCTTTGTTAAAGCAGCAAATCCCATAAAGATCAATCAGCTGATGTCTTTCTAGATTATCTCTAAGCCTTATCAGAAACCAGTGCTTAACATAAACCACACTTTCTCATACCCTTTGAAAATTATTTGAAAGAGTTAACAATTGTAAAGTGTTTCATCATGTTCATCAGATGACTCAAATACTTCAGTGCCAATTTATTCCATAGTGAAAGATGATTTGTTCCATGGTGAACTGGTGATACTTAACCTGACAGATACCAGCACATTCAGGATCTCACATACAAATGAGACAGACCGGAATTTTCTTGAGGATGCCAACCACTGAACCTTTCAGAACACTTCTGCAGGTCTCTGCGCAGCAGTCGCCAGAGGGGTGTGAACCTGTTGAGACTCTCCTGCACTTAGGTCCTTCCCAAATAGCAGATCCAGTATTACACACACTCTCATTGGGACATCTATGTACTGATTAAGGAAATTTTCCTGAACGTACTTGACAAACACTGTCCCATCTAGTCCTTTTACAGTATGGGATTCCCAGTCAATATTTCCCAGTGGAAAGTTAAAATCACCTCCTATAACAACCTTATGTTTTTTGCAACAGTTTGCTGTCTCTTCACAAATCTTTTCCTTTAAATCCCGAGGACTGTTGGGTGGTCTGTAACGTAGCCCCATTAACATGGTCATACCTTTCCTATTCCTCAGTCCCACCCATAATGCCTCACTAGTCAAGTTCTCCGGTCTGTTCCGGTGTAATGTTTTCCTTGACTCCCCAACATCGCTCCTCCTTTAATCTCTCACATCTAAAACAACGGAACCCTGAAATATTGAGCTGCCAGTCCTGCCCCTCCCAGTCAACAAAATATTTAAAAAAACAATAATTGAAGGAAATGCCACATTTCTGTTAAAATAAAGGTTAGTGAAAGCGACTACGTAAATTTTTTCAAGTTCATGGACACCCTGGAATTGAGACCCCATGAACATGAGGAGTCCATGGACGCCAGCTTAGGAATCCTTGGTGTAGCTGGACAAAAAGGACTTTAATGTTACAATTCCCCTTACTTGTCATAGTGTAACAGAGTTGTACAGCACCAAAGCCGACACTCCAGCCACCATATCCATGACTCCTGAATCAACTACTCCATGTAAAAATCTTTCCTTCAAACTCCTTCTCAGATTGAGCATCTGCCTGTTTGTTTTGATACACCTGCCAAGGGGGAAAAGATTTCGATTGTCTACTTTATCAGTGTTTCTTACAATTTTAGGTATCTCTAGCATATCACCTCTTTGTCTCCTTTGCTTCAGAGAAAACAAACCCAGACTATCTAGTCTCCCTCTTTATTATAATTCAATGTTCAAAGTGAATTGAAACATCAGGAGCAGCCGGTTAGCTGCTGGAAGTTGTGTGTCCAGAGAGCTGTGACTTTCTGGGCACGGAGCTCGGAAAAAGCGACACAACAGACTTTTAACATCATAAATCAGCGAGTTGTTTGTTATGTCTCCCCTCTCGCTGTGAAATGGGGACACCCCTTTTTCCCTTACTAGGGACAGACAGCCTGTGGTATGTTGAATTACTGGGTGAATGAGTAGTTTTTGGGATACTGCAAGTCTGTGTCTTTATTGATGCTTGCTGCATGCTTGAGTGCTCAGTGGAGGGCACTGATGCTTTTTTTGCTGGTGGGGGTGCTGGGGGGGGGTTCTTTGCCTTGCTGCTGCTTGTGCGTGGGAGGGGGGAGCTTTGCAGTTCCAATGTTTAACTGTCATTCATTCTTTGGGGGACTCTTCTGTTTTCGTAGATATTTGTGCAGAAAAAGAATTTCAGGATGTATATTGTATACATTTCTCTGACATTAAATGTACCTGGTGAAACCTATTGAAATGTAACATCAAACTACATATATGCCACCATATATAATCCTGAGATTCATTTTCTTGCAGGCATGCAATAAATCCAAGAAACACAATAGAATCAAGGAAAGCCTCCACTCAATAGGACAAACAACCAATGTGCAAAAGGCAACTAATTGAGTAAATAGAGAGAAAAAAAATATCAAGTATATAAGTAGTAAGTATCGAGAACGTGAGATGAAGAGTTCCTGGAAATTAGCCCATAGGTTGTGGGAACTCTTCAGTGATGGAGTGAGTCAAGTTATCACTTCTGGTTCAAGAGCCTGATGGCTGAGGGGTAATAACTATTCCTGAACTTTGTGGTATGGGGCCTAAGGCCCTCTACCTCCTTCCTGATGGCTGCAGTGAGAAGAGAGTATGGACTGGGTGGTGGGGGCCATGATGGATGCTGTTTTCCTGCTGCCACATTGCTCCATGTGCTCAAAGGTGGAAAGGGATTTACTTGTGATGGGCTGGGCCATATCCACTGCTTTTTGTAGGATTTTTCATTCAAGGCCATTGGTGTTTCCATATCAGGCTGATGTGCAACCAGTCAATATACTCTCCACCACACATCTATGGAAGTTAATCAAAGCTTTAGATGTCATGCCAAATTTTCAGAAATTTCTAAGTTTCTAAGTAGAGGTACTGAATGACTTCTTTACATTGGCCTTACGTGCTGGGCTCAAGATAGATCCTCTGAAATGATAAGATTGAAGATTTGATGACAACCTTGCACTCAATGTCAGTAAGACCAAAGAGCTGTTTGTGGATTTCAGGAAGGCTAAGACGAGGGAACACAAACCAATCCTCACAGAAGGATCAGAATTGGAGACAGTGACCAATTTCAAGTTCCTGGGTGTCAATGTTTCTGAGGACCTAACCTGGACACAATATACTGATGCAGCTGTAAGTAAAGCAAGAAATGGACTATATTTAATTAAGAGCTTGAGGAGATTTGGTTTGTCAAATAAAACATTCAAAAGCTTCTTCAAATTTACTGTGGAGAACATTCTGACAGCCTGCATCACCATCGGATATGGGGATTGGGGCTACTGCACTAGATCAAAATAAGTTACAGAAATGTAAAAGTAGTCAGCTCTATTATGGGCACCAGCCTCCATAGTATCCAAGACATCTTGAGTGGTGCCTTCAGAAGGTGGTGACCAACATTAAAGATCCCTACCACCCAGGACATGCCCTCTTCATATTGCTACCATCAGGAAAGAGGTACAGAAGCCTTAAAGTACAGTCAGCGATTCACGAGGAGCTTCTTTCCCTGTCATCTGATTTCTAAATGGACATTGAACACTACCTCACTACTTTTTACTTTTGTACTATTTATTTTAACTTAACTACTTAATAGGTATATTATATAAAATGTAACTCAGATTTTTTTATCTCTACATTTTTTATCATGTATTGCATTGTACTGCTGCCATAAAGTTAATAAATTTCATGACATATACTGGTGATATTAAATCTGATTCTGATTTAAAGTTGCTGTTCCTCTCCACCTCTGATCCTCCGATGAGGACTTCCGGTTTCCTTCTACTGAAGTCAATAATCAGCTCCTTGGTCTTGCTGACACAGAGTAGGATTATTTTGCTGTTGCACCACTCTGCCAGATTTTCAATCTCCCTCAGCTGATTTGTCACCACCTGTGATTCAGCCAACAATAATAGTGTTATCAGCAACATAAATATGGCACTGGAGCTGTGCTTAGCTTCAGTCATAAATATAAAGCGAGTAGAGGAGGGGCTATATAGAGAGCTTTTATATTTATATTTATTGTTCTTATAATGTACTTTAAGCTTTTCCTCTTTATGCTGCGTCTGATGCAGAGTAACTATCATTTTGTTCTCCTTTACACTTGTGTACTGACAAATGATAATAAGCAATCTTGAACCCATATCTAAAGTCTCTGAATTCAGGCAGCATCCGAGTGAATCCCCTCTGCACTCTCTTCCACACAGCCACATCTTTTATATGATATGGCAACCAGAGCTGCTCAAAGTGCAATCTAACCAGCGACTGGTAAAGTTTGCCTAGCACTATGAAGGGAATCATGTCACGTATCAAAGGCTTCTTCATGAGAATCTGAAAGCTGTATCACTCAGAAGGATAGGGGCATCAAAGGGTTTTGACTTCTGTTGGGACTATAGCTCCATACTAGGTCATCAGATGCTGCGTGATGCTTATTCTGCTCAAGATGTAATGGATTGGCTTTTACTTACAAGACTGAAAGGTTGAGAACCAGTCTGTCTCTGTGCAAGTCAGAAGGCTTTCAGACAGGCACCAACGCCCCAGGCATTTCGATGTACATTCTCACCTTTGTATATTTATATGTCCTCATATGAAATCTCTTCTGAACTGTATTATATATGTGTGTGATCATTGATAGAATAATGATAAAGAGGGATGTAAGAGGTTAATTTTAAATTATCTGTAGCTTGAACATAAGATAAAGGAAGAGAGCATGTGTGATGTAAAATGAATTAGTTATGAGTATCGTGGCATTTTTAATCGCACAAGTGCAGCTGCTAGCCACACAGTCTGTGGCAACCACACTAGTAGTAGACAGTTCGTTCTTCTCGAGGAGAGAGGGAAGGAGGGTTGTTAGCAAGTGTTCTGCAATGCGTGCAGGTGAGTTATCTGCTGTAGTTGAACAGCAAAGTGTGTAAGTTGTGAGATATTACTATGACTGTTGGAGTGGCGGTGCAGACACATGTGAGTTACAAGTTCTGATGGAGATAATTTAAAGTGATTGGTAGCTCTGTACATTTATGTATCAATGTGTGAAGCAAATAGTGCAGTTGTTGAGGGGCATTTATTAGTACCTGCGTTGCCTTTAACTGTGTGCATTCTGAGTGCTTCATTCCTAAATGTTTCTCATTTACCAATTTGCTCCTAGTTCCTGATGGATTGATACACACTTTTTTTTCCTTGCTGATTAAAGCAATGGATAGCTGCTAATGCAGAAAAGAGCAGTCAGTGCTGGCTGGATTATAATGAGATGAGATCATATTTACTTGCATCAGACCTACCTGGTGATGACTAATTGTAGATTATGATCTCATTGTGCATTCTCCAGTGCCACCTCATATTTTGAATAGACAGATGATAATTTAATCTCACATTAGCAAAATGCATAACACTCTGTTGGCAAATTCTGGAAATGTCAGATTGTTTCCTGAACATGACATTCTCACTCAGGCAAGTTTGCAAACTTAAATTTTACTTCAAACTTCTGTTCCCTAGGTAACCCAGTGTTGAACTGAAAAAAGACTAACAGGATTAAAACCTCTGCTCCGATTAAATACCTTAAACAAACAGAACTAAAGGCTCAAATGTTAACCCAATTTATTAAAGGAATAAGTAGGAGAAAGGAAATACATAATGCAAAAAAATATAAAATCCCTTATAAAAAGCAGCCAACGGCAAAATACTTATCACAAAATTTGGACAACTGAACACACAACTTGCTGTGTCTTTGTGGTTGTGAATAAAACTGGCTTTTATTTACACCCGCTACTTTAGCTGGTTGAGTCCAATTATATCTCGAGTCCAGTGAAAACAGCTGAAGTAACGTTATATAACGGGAATTTCAGTCATCGTATGGACCAAAGAGAATGGAATAATAAAGCCCTTCATCAAAGTGACTTTTTCTGCTTGGCCAGAAAGTTTCCAGCCACTCAACAAAAGTAACTTTAACCATAAATGTGCTGTACAAATTAAACAGTTTTATTTTCCACTCTGGACTACATCAGGAACCCATAAACACTAAGTGCCAGAATCATTGAAGATTGAAATGTGTAATTAACTTTTGGAATTTTCCTCACAAATCAAACATACAAAGACCTTGGAAGTTCAAGATGTTAGGAGGTGCGTCAAAGTGACTAAAATGTTAAATTATACTGTGAGATAGAATAAACCAGGAGAACGGAATTCATCAAACAGCCACAAATATAATGTCAGTCTACTTAAAACGACCCTGTACTTTCATCCCAGGAAGCCCAAAGCTAGTTGTTTGCTGACTGCAAACTTTGTGATTGGGCAATAAAAAAAATTGCTGTGAAATAAAACCTCACTCTGGAGAAGCCTATCCCAAATGTGGTATGCAACAAACATTCCCAAATAAATACAACTCTGACACTATGGTGCTTGTTCAGTGGAAATAAATGAAATGTATCATTCAGTGACACTGTTGCAGACAATTTCTATTTTTGCTTAACATATAGGTAGGATATAAAAAATAGTTTAAAACATTTAGTGAGATTTAATAGGAAATAAGAACATTGCATTAGCTTCTATCCAGAAACAAAAATTTTTGACGATTTGATCCAACAAAGTTTCTGTTGTAGGATATTTACTCAATAACAACAACGTTATGGGATTCTAATTCAATATTGCTGCATTTGGTGCCTAATTTAGTAAGCTCAGCTCTCAACCCACACAGACGTTTGAACCACCACCAAACCAGCTCAGAGCCTCTTTCAGGCATGCCTGACCCAAAGTGTGTGTCTGCTTCATTTCATAGAAGAGAGGTCCTTGTGCCCTTTTTAAACTGGAATTCCTTTAGAACTGAAGGCTACCCAAAGAGGATCTGGGAGAAATCAGAAGGGGTAGTTTTCCTAATGATCCCACAGAAAAACTGTGGATGACTTAGAATAATTAAGACAACCTGGCAGCTTGAACATCAATTTCTCTACCTTCTGTTAATTTCTCCTTCCTCCCCTTCCTTTCTTTTCCATTCCCCATTCTGGCTCCCCTCCTACTCTTCTCTTCTCCTCACCTGCTTATCACCTCCCTCTGGTTCCTCTCCTCCTTCCCTTACTCTGATTGTCCACTCTCCTGTCCTATCAGATTCCTTCTTCTTCAGCCCTTTAACTGTTTATCAGTTGTTACTTCATCCCCCTCCATCCTCCACCTGCCTTCCCACTCTCCTGGGTACACCTGTCACCTGCCAGCCTGTACTCCTTCTCCTCTCACCCACTTACTTATTCTGGTGTTTTCCCCTTTCCTTTCCAGTCCTTAAGAAGGATCTTGGTCTGAAACATCAGCTGTTAATTCCCCTTCTCCTGACCTGAGGAGTTGCTCCAATATTTTGTGTGTTATTATGGATGTTGTTGAACCGTCCTTTTATAAGACCACTCACCACATACCTTCCCACCTGCCTATTGGGCATCATTCTGACAGGTAACATGCACAGGATCTCCCATCTGGGGCTCAAAGATTTATACGATAGTTAGTGATGAGGATATGGGGCAAATATAGGATGTTTCTTGGGTTTCTCTATTCTGGGATAATTGTAATGTTGTTGGAAACAGTTGACATAAGAGATTCTGCAGATACTGGAAATCTTGAACAACACACTCCAAATGCTGAAGGTCAGGCAGTGTCTATGGAGGGGAATAAACTCTCAATGTTTTAGGCCAAGATCCTTCACCAGGACTTACTCTGACCTCAGATGCTTATATATTGTGATATTAATAACACAAAATTCACCTGAGATTATGCATCCAAAAATATTTCTTTAGAATATATTAATTCAAGGCATGAATGAGGGTTATGCTGACAAGGCCAGCATTTATATACTTACCAACAGAACCACTCTACGACAAATGCCATAACATCTGTCATACACAGGGCTCTGACACATCTAGAAAACAAGAACACTTTCATCAGAATGCTGTTTCTGGATTTCAGTTTGGTATTTAACACTATTGTCCCATAGACCTTGGTTAAAAAACTCCCACTCCTTGTCTAAATACACCACTGTACAACTGGGTGTTGGACTTCCTCACCTCCAGCCTTCAGGTAGTCAGGATGCACAAACTTTCTTTCTCCCCCTTATTCTCATCATGGGTGCTCACCAGTACCCATTACTGTACCCTCTGCTTGCACATGACTGCTTTACTGCTTGCAGTAAATCCGAAAGGTTTCTACAGTTATATTAAAAGCAAGAGGATAGTGAGGGATAAAATTGGTCCCTTAGAGAATCAGGGTGGTCAGTTATGTGTGGAGCCGAGGGAGATGGGAGAGATTTTGAACGATTTCTTCTCTTCGGTATTCACTAAGGAGAAGGATATTGAATTGTGTAAGGTGTGAGAAACAAGTAAGGAAGTTATGGAACCTATGACAATTAAAGAGGTGGAAGTACTGGCGCTTTTAAGAAATTTAAAAGTGGATAAATCTCCAGATCCTGACAGGATATTCCCCAGGACCTTGAGGGAAGTTTGTGTAGAGATAGCAGGAGCTCTGATGGAGATCTTTCAGATGTCATTAGAAATGGGGATTGTGCCGGAGGATTGGCGTATTGCTCATGTGGTTCCATTGTTTAAAAAGGGTTCTAGAAGTAAGCCTAGCAATTATAGACCTGTCAGTTTGACATCAGTGGTGGGTAAATTAATGGAAAGTATTCTTAGAGATAGTATTTATAATTATCTGGATAGACAGGATCTGATTAGGAGTAGCCAGCATGGATTTGTGCGTGGAAGGTCATGTTTGACAAACCTTATTGAATTTTTTGAAGAAGTTACGAGGAATGTTGACGAGGGTAAGGCAGTGGATGTAGTCTATATGGACTTCAGCAAGGCCTTCGACAAAGTTCCACATGGAAGGTTAGTTAAGAAGGTTCAGTCGTTAGGTATAAATGCTGGAGTAATAAAATGGATTCAACAGTGGCTAGATGGGAGATGCCAGAGAGTAGTGGTGGATAATTGTTTATCGGGATGGAGGCCGGTGACTAGCGGGGTGCCTCGGGGATCTGTTTTGGGCCCAATGTTGTTTGTAATATACATAAATGATCTGGATGATGGGGTGGTAAATTGGATTAGTAAGTATGCCGATGATACTAAGGTAGGAGGTGTTGTGGATAATGAGGTGGGTTTTCAAAGCTCGCAGGGAGATTTATGCCAGTTAGAAGAATGAGCTGAACGTTGGCAGATGGAGTTTAATGCTGAGAAGTGTGAGGTTCTACATTTTGGCAGGAATAATCCAAATAGAACATACAGGGTAAATGGTAGGGCATTGAGGAATGCAGTGGAACAGAGAGATCTAGGAATAACAGTGCATGGTTCCCTGAAGGTGGAGTCTCATGTAGATAGGGTGGTGAAGAAGGCTTTTGGAACGCTGGCCTTTATAAATCAGAGCATTGAGTACAGAAGTTGGGATGTAATGTTAAAATTGTACAAGGCATTGGTAAGGCCAAATTTGGAATATTGTGTACAGTTCTGGTCACCGAATTATAGGAAAGATATCAATAAATTAGAGAGAGTGCAGAGACGATTTACTAGGATGTTACCTGGGTTTCAGCACTTAAGTTACAGAGAAAGGTTGAACAAGTTAGGTCTCTATTCATTGGAGCGTAGAAGGTTGAGGGGGGATTTGATCGAGGTATTTAAAATTTTGAGAGGGATAGATAGAGTTGACGTGAATAGGCTGTTTCCATTGAGAGTAGGGGAGATTCAAACGAGAGGACATGATTTGAGAGTTAGGGGGCAAAAGTTTAAGGGAAACACGAGGGGGTATTTCTTTACTCAGAGAGTGATAGCTGTGTGGAATGAGCTTCCTGTAGAAGTAGTAGAGGCCAGTTCAGTTGTGTCATTTAAGGTAAAATTGGATAGGTATATGGACAGGAAAGGAGTGGAGGGTTATGGGCTGAGTGCGGGTAGATGGGACTAGGTGAGATTAAGAGTTTGGCAGGGACTAGGAGGGCCGAAATGGCCTGTTTCCGTGCTGTGATTGTTATATATTATATATATATATGACTGCCAAAGCAATTGCAGTGTCAGCTTTGCTGATAACATGATAGTGGTGGGGCTCATCACCAACAACGATGAGACAGCCTACAGAGAGGAGGTGGAAGAGATCACGGCCTTGTGCCAGGAGAACAACCTCTTCCTTAATGTCAGCAAGACAAAGGAAATGATCATTGACTTCAGGAGAAGTTGCACCACTCACACCCCGCTTTACATCGACGGCACAGCAGTGGGAACTGAAAGCAGTTTGAAACTCCTGGCGGAACACATCAAACCAGAATCTCATGTCCCAGAACACATACTACACAGTTAAAAACACTCACCAACATCTCTACTTTCTGAAAAGGCTGAAGAGCGCTGGACTTTGCAGATCAACACTCAAGTAGTTCTACAGATGTACAGCAGAGCACAGCGTGACAAGCTGAATTACTGCTTGGTGTAGACACTGCACTGTAGTGGACGGGAATTCTCCATAAAGGAAAGTCACAAGTGCCCAACGCATCAGAGGCAACAGCCTACCCACCGTCAAGTACAGATATGGGGAAATATAATGTAAAAGAGGCAGTAATGTCATGAAGGATCCCACCCACTCCATCAGAGAGCAGGTTACATAGCATCCACACAAGGACCACTCGACCCACAAGCAGTTACTTTCCCTATGCAGTAAAGCTGATCAACACCTCCACCCACCAACTCCACCACTACCTTATTATTTCCTGTCAGTCACCTTGCGTTCAGCCTACAGTCATTTTATGGACATTCACTCAATCTGCAAGCTATCTTATGTAATTTAATTCAGTGTCTTTTTTAATTATGATCATGTTCCTTTATCTTTTGGGGGTTTTTTTTGTGATACATCGGATCCAGAGTGACAATTATTTCATTATTCTTTACACGTGTGTACAGGAAATGACAGTGTAGACAAAAATTGACATGAGTGTAATTACTTCTAATGTATACTTTATTCCCCACAGCAAACAATTGGTGACATAGTATAGAAAAAACCCTGTCCCAAAAACATAATAATGTATAACATAACAGTAACATACACAACAAACTGAAGTCTGGGTGAATTCTGCCTAATGAAATTAAGGAGTCCCTAGACCACCCTCCCCCCCAGAAACACCCTAACCAAGTCAGACGACCATGGGCCTGCGAAACTTGGCCGAACCTACTCCTGCCTTCACGGGCAGATGCTGGGGAGGAAGAGCAGTCATGTCAGAAGGTCTGGAGGTGCGAGGCTGGCCCCCTCCCACTGGAGAGTCCCGGTACAAATGGTCAGGCTTGAGACGACCCACAGAAATACTGTCCGGGATGGCTGCAAAGTCCAGTGTAAAAAACTCATCCCCCGCTTCCAACACGCGGAACAATCCGCCATGAGGCGGCCGCAGGGGGCCAACTCCATCCTGACGCGCAAACACATAGTTCACCCGGTAACGGGTGCTCGGAGAGCGGCTTTCATGGAATCGCTTGCACAGACTGTCGGCCTGAGGGCGATAAGCCGTGGTCCGGTGCAGTTTGACCCCCAAACCGCCCACCAAAGGCCGGACATAAGCTGCGTCCCTCAGTCTGAAGAGACATCCGACGCGATGCGGCTACGAACCGAACGATCCACGCGCCACCGAGATGGACGACAGCGGCGCTGCCTCCGGCCAACATGTCATCCTATCAATGATGGCGAGGAGGTGAGTCAAACCCGCGGGGTTGGACGGGGAGGTTTAACGGACCAACCAAACCCACATTCGCCTGGTCGAAACGCCGCGCAGGGACCGCGAAAGGAGCCTTGGCGCGTTGATGCACCTTCCCGCGCTGACACGGCCAAACAGTCCCTGCCGCCCTTCTTTAGCCCGCAACACACAAACTTTTCTGTCACCAGTCTCTGCGATGCCCTCCGGCCCGGGTGAGAAAGCCCGTGGATCACATTGAAAACGCACCGTCTGGGTCGCCCTGTTGACACACCACACCGTAGTGAAACGCCGCTGTTACCGAAAGCAAGCTCCACCATTTTCAAGCCTGTGTCTGTTGAACCTGCACGCTCGGGTCCGGAATCTGATCTGTCGCCATCAGAGTGTAGTCCACGCCCAAATGGACAGCACCAGTGAAGGGCCAGGAAAGGCAGTCAGTCAGCCATGAGGTTGCGCTTCCCTGCGACCTACTGGATCACCATGGTGAACACTGAAATAAAAGAAAGATGGTGTTGCTGTCGACCAGACCAAGGGTCAGAGACCTTGGTCATGGCAAATGTTAGGGGCTTTTGATCCACAAAAGCTGTAAATGGACAGTGCGCTAGGAGATAACAAAAAATGCTGCACTGCCAAGTACAGGCCAAGAATGTATTGTACTTGCACTCACAGGGGCAAAGCTGATAGCTAAAAAAGGCGAGAGGCTGCCAACGCCGTTGATGCACAGCGCCGACTATGCAATCCAATGCCTCTGTGGTGAGAGCGATCAGCGTGTCTCTGTCCAGTCCACAATGTGCTTAGCCGTTTTGCCTTTAAGGACCTCCTAGAGGGGGTACATGAGCTGAGCTGCTTTGGGAACAAAACAAAGATAAACGTTCACTATGCCCAAAAACTCCTGCAGGGCCTTAATGGGGACTGGCCAAGAAAAGCGTACAATGGCCTCAACTTTAGCCAGCAGGGGAACTGCCCCTGCTGCATTGATGTGGTGTCAAAGGAAATCAACCATGGACGGTCCAAACTGGTACTTTGCCAGGTTGATGATAAAACTGTGTTGACTAAGATGTTCGAAAAGGGTTCTCAAGTGTAAAAGATGTTCGTCACTAGAAGAGCTGGCTACCAAAATGTCATCTAGGTAAACAAACAGGACTGGCAAATCCCTGAGAACATTGTCCATGAGGTGCTGAGAGATTTGGGCCACCTTCTTCAGCTCGAAAGGCATTTGAAGGAACTCAAACGGTGTAAAAACAGTGATTTTAGGAATGTCACTTCGGTGGACAGGGACGAGGGCAGAGAAATCCTGGATGTGCGGGATTGGTATCTGTTAGGGGTCATGGTGTTTTTGAGGTGACGGTAATTGCCACATGGACTCCATACACTCCCCCACCCCTGTTTTCACTCAATGTGGAGAGGGGAAGGAAAAACACCACCCCAAAATGTAATGACGTACAATGTAACACACAACATACAAAGCAAACAAAACTCTTAACGGTCTGGGTGAATTCTGCCTGCTGAAATTAAAGAGTCCCTACAGAGTAAACAATCTTGAATCTATTGTCCAGCATGATAGCCCAAGAAATAATGATGACAAGCAGGGATTGACGTGAGGGTTCTCCCTCCCACAGAGTTGTTAAGTAAGGCATTCCAGGATTTAGACTATTGATGATATGGGGCAGCAACATATTTCCAAGTCAGGGTGGTCTGTGGATGGGGTGGATCTTGGACCAGTGGTACTTTCACGTGCTTTTTGCACTAACCAGTTGATGCCATGCACTTGGAAAGTGCTGGAGCAGGAAGATGATCTTGGTCACAATGTAAGAGTTTGCAAAATGTTATAATGTGATTCATTCTGGCTCTGAAATTTGTCTCCTTTGAACAGTTAGCTATTATACAACATTTTAGTGCTCCAAAATGTGAACATTATGTGTTATTGTGAAGTAAAAATGCAGCAAGTGTACTTTTAAACACTTTTGACATTTTTGGGTGGGACAGCTACAAGAAGTAATTGAATTTTAGGAGCAAATAATAACTTTAATCATTAAATGTGCTAAGTTTATAAAATATTCAGTCAGCAATTTTGGTGAGCATAAAGGGGAATGTTTGCCTATATTATATCTTCCCCATTCTTCAGTTACTATTTGCCTTTTGGTGTTATTATAGACCACTTGGCTTTGCAACATACACTCTGCTGTTGTTGTTGTTGTTGGGCCCTGAGCTCCCAGGCCACTGCTGACCTCCCATCTCCATTGTCCAAAGTCAAAGGTGTGGTTGGTGTTTGTGGTCACAATGCAAGAATTGTGCAGTGGAATGTTTCTGTAACCCATTGCACCTGCTGTACAGGGGACGGAACTACACAGCTTCACCAGAGCCTTATTGGCTGCCCTTACCCATTTCCACCTCTCACAATGGGGATGTAGGGTTGGATTTTGAGAGGCAACATACACTCAGTGGCCACTTTATTATGTACTCCTGCTCATTAATGGAAGTATCTTATCAGCCAGTCAGCTCAATGCATAAAAGCAGGCAAGCATGGTCAAGAGATTCAGTTGTTGTTCAGACCAGATAGTTGACCATGGAATGATCATTGTAGCCAGGCGAGCTAGTCTGAGTATCTCAGAAACTGCCAATCTCCTGGGGTTTTCACGCACAGTAGACTGTAGAGTTTACGGAGAGTGGTGTGAAGAATGAAAAAAACCCATTGAGCCACAGTTCTGTGGGCAAAAAAAGACCTTGTTAATGAGAGGATTCAGAGGAGAGCATTTAGTCTGGTTCAAGCTGACAGAAGGTGCCAGTAACTCAAAAAAAAAAACCACGTGGTACAACAGTGTGCATAGGTGTATCTCTGAACATGCAACACATAAAGCTTGAAGTGGATGGGCTATGGCGGCAAAGGACTGTGAACATTAGGGTGGCCTGAATGTAGAATGCAAAGGTTACACTTATTATTTTGTAGAAGTGTTATTATTTATAGGATAAGAACAGACAACTGTAGTTCATTGGACCTGATATGTATCTCTATTCATTCTTGCCTAATTTAGCTTAAGGAATGTGTGTCATCTGAATGGTGAAGCTAATGGATCCAGACATAAAGATCATTCTAGGCACCTAGACAGACGAGATGAAACAGAGTACACAGGAAACACTTTCACGGTGATCTGATATAACTTCAGAAATTCACTGTTAACTTTTGATGTGGGAATGATTTGATGGTTTGTATCAGATTAATTTGCCTGCATTTTACATTTTTGCTAGGGGGTATAATTTAAAATATCTGTTTGTAGCAAATCTGATTTTTGTCATTTCAAATTATGGTTAAGATAAGCTGGTGTCAATGCAATGCACGATTAACATTAATAAAATCTTCCATTGATTAAAGATCAACCATAGCTTTGAAATACAAGTCAAAGGGCACCGGCTGTAATTTTCTGAAACCATACAAGTGGCTTGTAGTATTTCTGCTGAATTTCATGGATGATCTGAAGAAATTTCGATTCTTGGAATCTCAGGTCAGATTCTGTTTGTAGGTTTTAGAGTTTTGACTTTGTTCAAGTGACTCACTTGAATCTTTTTGGACATGTTCATCAATTAAGGTTGTATATTTACTTGCTTGAATGTATTATAACTGGTGAAATACTTTTTGAAGGAAAATGCCAGAATCATTAAATGTCAGCTATGCGGGGGTTCAGTTGTAATCAACGTTTAAGTTGTAAGTAAAACAATCAGATACAGTTCATTAAATCAATTGCAATATAAATTGATTCCTTGTAGCAGATTGCTCACACTGCATTTCAGTAAACAACGTCTGCTGCTGCACAAAAACCCAGTATTGGCACCTAGCCCTCGGCACAGCAGTTAATGGAGCCAGTCTCTGGAACGTTGACTAAATGAAATTAAAAAAAAAGACTAAAATCCAATTTTAAGGAATTTGTAAGAAAAAATAATCACCAGCATTTTGGACAGGAGACTATTTAGAGCAATGGTTCCCTTTCTTTAATACAGTGGATCCCTACCATTAACCATTAACCAAGGGTTCATGGAGCCCAGGATGGGAACCCCTGATTTAGAGGATTGTATGCAAGAGTAAGTTTAAATAAAGGCTGCACCAATCTTTAGTGTTGGGGGGGGGGGGTGGGGAGCAGAAATTGAAGATAATGATTTCAACCCCCACCCACCTTTATCTTCAAAGTAAAATGGTATTAAAAAGAAAATCACCTGAAATAACAAATTTATTCCCTTTGTTTTTATTTTATTTACTTATTTTATTAGTTGCTTGCAAGTAGTAATGCAAATAAAAGCTGAAAATAATTTAAATCTTTTTTGTATCCTGTTAATTTGGAGTCAGATAGATTTGCAAACTGTAAAGCTAAATATGAGTTGACAGTAATTGCATGTAGTTTACAGCACATATGGGATTATTTCCTGCACACATACTCACAATCACATTCACACATACAGACACATTCTACCTCTGCACATACTGCTGCTATTTAGGATGAATGATCTGAAAAGAATGATATTTGATATTAACTTAGCTGTGGGGCTGAATGCTTAAGCACATCAACCTTAATCTAAGTTTAGTTTTTGATACGGGTCTTTCAATAAAAGCCAAACCTTAGCCTTTACTTTGATATGTTTAAAAATATCTAGATATACAACTGTGGGCCCAATCTATTGCTATAGTTTTTGCCTTTGTGTCTTTCTGGAGTAACAGAGGTGATGGCTGAAAAACCATAGCTAGGGCTATTTTGAAAAACAACAAAGTTATGTTGAATCTGGGACAGTAGCAGTATTCATCTCAACTTGAATACAGAAAATACTGTCACACTCCTTAAAAACTTAGAACATATCAAATCCAAACCATTCAGAAAAAAAAGATTCTCATTCTTCAGCATCTATTATTATTACTGTTCAGTTTGGCTTAGTCAATCTGAATTTTGAATTTTAAACTTCAAAATATATTTTAATAAATAGCTCAATCAGGAGGCATTACACTTATTCTGGTCAAAATCTGAAACTTATCCTAACATTGATGGTTAATTTTTTTTCAATATATTTGAGAATACCTGCAGACACACAACTTGAATTCAGTTGAGCATGAGATTGCAATACATGGAAAGGTCTAATCTTGCAGGTAGTATCAAATATTTAGTGCTCATGTTTTTTATAAACTCTGAAATGCTAAATTATCTGTTATATCCTCATGCTTTGATCCTAATTTTCAAAATCATGCAAGAATGTACACTGGGGTAGGTCCAGCTATGATATATAATTGCTTATTTAATTCATTCTTGCGTAAGCATAGAAGCTAGCCTCAAAAAAATAATCAGCTAATACTCCTGCCCCTGAACATCTTTGGGGCACTCCACTGAAAAGATACTGTGATCATTAGAATGGTGGAACATGGGTTTGAGGGTACTCTGTGGACCTTCAGATAAAGATTCAGTAGAGCCAAGAAAAAAGGAATAACAGAAATATTCAGCAGTTAGGCCTATGTTCAACACTGCAAAGCAAATGAAAGGAGTGAGTGTAGATGCAGGAGTCAGTTATTTAGAAGAGAGAAGGAATATCTTTACTGAGGGGATCGTGAATCTTTGGAATTCTCAAACCAATAGTCATGAGTTTATAAAACTCAATATATATTAGTGTAGATGACCATTTAGTTTTGATAAGAATTTGTATAGTTCCTCATGTCTTCTGCACACAAGTAAGTGACTATCTGACTGGTAGTCCCTCAAGTTGGTGAATGACAACAGCCCATTTGGAATACAGTAGAGTCATTCAGTCAAACCCATTGCTAGACCCTGTGTGCTTTTGTTTGCTTTCAGGCTCAGCATAAATGTGTTTGAATTTACAATTGAGAGAGCAATCTAGGACTCTAAAAGCAACGAGCCCCAAAGGTTGTATTTTGTTTGGGAGCTACAAATACCAAATTGATCACATAAAGTCACGATGTACTATCCCTTTAAGATTGCACAGATTTTACGAAGCATAGATTGGCATTAAGCAGATTGCATGATTCCCTGTGATGCTGGCCACTCGCTAACACAGGACATGGGTGATCTGTGTGTGCTGAAATCGTTAGCAAATTGTAATATGTATTTGGGGTGATTCTACATGACTCCCTTGTCCACTCATTCCTCTCCACTTATCTGGCACTTATCCCTGCAAGTGAAACAAGTGCTACACCTGACTCCTCACCTCATCCCTCACCACCATTCAGAGGCCCAAACGGTCCTTAAAGGTGAAGCAGTGCTTCACCTGCAGGTATATTGTGATCATCTACTGGTCTTGCCTCCTCTACATCAGCGAGATCTGACGTATATTGGAGGACTGCTTTGTTGACTATCTTTGCCCTGTCTGCTGCAACAGGGTTAATTTTCTGATGGAAATCCATTTTAATTCTAACTCCTATTCCAGTTATGACATGAACTTTTCTGCTTCCAGGTTGGAAGAGCAACATCTTATATTCTGTCTGGATAGGCTCCAACCTGATGGCATGAGCATCAATTTCACTAACTTTTGATCATTTCTTCCCCCTCTCTTCCTTCACTCTTTTTTCATTTCCCATTCTGGCACCCCTCTTACCTCTTCTCTTTACCTGTCCATTATCACCTTTTCTTTTTCCCATGGTCCACTCTCCTCTCCTATCAGATTCCTTCTTGGTCCCTTTTCCACTTATCACCTGCTAGCTTCTGACTTCATTCCTCCCTCCCACACCCACCAACTTCCCAATCACCTGCCAGCTTGTACTCTTTCCCTCCCCACCCCCTTTCTTATTCTGGCTTCTTATCCCTTTGTTTTCCTGTCTTGATGAAGGGTCTCAGCCTAAAACATTGGCTCTTTATTTCCCTCCATTGACTCTGCCTCGCCTGCTGAATTCCTCCAGCACTTTGAGTGTGCCAGGCCAGGCGTGTGCATGTGCATCTGTCTGTCTTGGATTTCAGCGTCTGTAGATTTTCTCATTTTTGTGATAAGATCCCTACACTCTGGCCTTCTGGAATATGTCGATAATATAAGCTGAAGCACACTTTATTGATCCTTCAATCTTGCCCATTTTCCCTGTCCTACTGCTCCTGTCAAGTTCTGGCATCTTGACCTTTGGTTTAGTTGGCATCACAAATAGTTTATTTCACTTATTGTCTCAGATTTACCCAATTGAGAACATATTTCTCAACTTTCAAAGATACTTATATGAAGTGAATAAATACCTCCACCAATTTTCATTTATTCTTTGCTAGCTCACAGGGGTCAGGGGTAAGTTTTCCTGTTTTTAAAAAAAAACGTAGAGAGTGGTGAGTGTGTGGAATGGGCTAATGGCAACGGTGGTGGAGGCGAATACGATAGGATCTTTTAAGAGACTCCTGGATAGGTACATGCAACTTAGAAAAATAGAGGGCTATGGGTAACCCTGGGTGATTTCTAAGGTAGGGACATGTTCAACACAGCTTTGTGGGCTGAAGGGCCTGTATTTTCTTTGTTTCTAATCTTCGTTTGTGGGGGAGAAGAGGTAACACCTCACTTTTAACTCTTTTCATATTCCTCATTTAAGTTTTGTGTCCATTAAATGCAGGTATCGGCATATTTGATGCTTAACAGAAAGGCTATCTGCCTGTACTGATCTATCGCAATTTTCTGCTCATGAAATGATGTGGGATACAGATGTTTATCAAGGGGAACAAAGTAACATCAAACGTTTGGATCTAATGGTGTGCAGGTTTCCATAGCTGCGTTTTCTGAATCTAAACAACATGAGATGAGAAATATTTTCTTTTCCAACGTTTCATTCCTTTATCTGTTGGTAGTTATGCTTCATGCTGGGGCCTGGCTCCAGAACTACACAAGGCTCTCCAGCAGCAGTGATGTGTATGTTCTATGCCATTAGATCTCTCAGCCAAGTTACAGTTTCATAAAATCTGTGCCGATAAGCTTTGTGTTGCATTGGTCATAATCCTGTCCCTTTCAGATGAAGATAATTTACATATTATTTTGTAAAATCAAATAGAAAGCTGTAAAGCTATAAGACCATAAGACACAGGAGCTGGATTAGGCCAGTCAGCCCATGATTCTGCTCTGCCATTCCATTATGGATGATTTATTATCCCTCTCAACCCTATTCTCATGCCTTTTTCCCCCTCATAACCTTTGGTGGCCTAACTAATCAAAAAGCTAACAATCTCCGCTTTAAATATACTCAATGACTTTGCCAAAGTTGTCTGTGGCATTGAATTCCACAGATTCACCACCGTCTGGCTAAAGAAATTCCTCCTCATCTCTGTCCTAAAATGACGTTCCTTTATTCTGAGGTTTAGCCCTCTGGTCCTAGACTCACACACTATGGGAAACAACCACTCTATTAAGACCTTTCAATATTTGATAGGTTTCAATGTGATCCCTCTCTTTCTTCTAAACTCTAGTGAGTGCAGGCCCAGGGCCATCAAAAGCTCATCATACGTTAGCACTGTCATTCCTGGAATCATTCTTGTGAACCTCAGCATTACATTCTTGCCCTTATATTCTTGTCCTCTCGAAAAGTCAAGTCAAGTCACTTTTATTGTCATTTCGACTATAACTGCTGGTACAGTACACGGTAAAAACGACACAACATTTTTCAGGGCCATGGTGCTACATGAAACAATACAAAAACTACACTGAACTATGTAAAAACTACACTAGACTACAGTCCTGCCTAGGACAGCATTAAGTGCACAAAACAGTGCAGGCATTACAATAAATAATAAACAAGACAATAGGCACAGTGGAGGGCAGTAAGTTGGTGTCAGTCCAGGCTCTGGGTATTGAGGAGACTGATAGCTTGGGGGAAGAAACTGTTACATAGTCTGGTCGTGAGAGCCCGAAAGCTTTGGTGCCTTTTCCCAGATGGCAGGAGGGAGAAGAGTTTGTATGAGGGGTGCGTGGGGTCCTTCATAATGCTATTTGCTTTGCGGATGCAGCATGTGGTGTAAAGGTCTATAATGGTGGGAAGAGAGACCCCGATGATCTTCTCAGCTGACCTCACTATCCACTGCAGGGTCTTGCGATCCAAGATGGTGCAATTTCCGTACCAGGCAGTGATGTAGTTGCTCAGGATGCTCTCAATACAACCTCTGCAGAATGTGATGAGGATGGGGGGTGGGAAATGGACTTTCCTCAGCCTTCACAGAAAGTAGACACGCTGCTGGGCTTTCTTTGCTATGGAGCTGGTGTTGAGGGACCAGGTGAGATTCTCCACCAGGTGAACACCAAGAAATTTGGTGCTCTTAACGATCTCTACCAAGGAGCTGTTGATGTCCAGCGGGGAGTGGTCACTCCATGGCCTCCTGAAGTCAACAACCATCTCTTTTGTTTTGTTCACATTTAGAGACAGGTTGTTAGCTCTGCACCAGTCCGTTAGCCGCTGCACCTCCTCTCTGTAAGCTGACTCGTCGTTCTTGCTGATGAGACCCACCATGGTCGTGTCATCGGCGAGCTTGATGATATGATTCATGCTGTGTGTTGCAGCACAGTCGTGGGTCAGCAGAGTTGACAGCAGTGGACTGAACAGCCCTGGGGGCCCCTGTGCTCAGTGTGATGGTGTTGGAGATGCTGCTCCCGATCCGGACTGACTGAGGTCTCCCAGTCAGGAAGTCTAGGATCCAGTTGCAGAGGGAGGTGTTCAGGCCCAGTAGGCTCAGCTTTCCAATCAGTTTCTGAGGGATGATTGTGTTGAATGCTGACCTGAAGTCTATGAACAGCATTCGAACATACGTGTCTTTTTTGTCCAGGTGGGTTAGGGCCAGGTGGAGGGTGATGGCACTGGTGTCATCTGTTAAGTGGTTGGGACGGTACGCAAACTGCAGGGGGTCCAGTCAGGGGGGCAGCAGGGTCTTGATATGCCTCATGATGAGCCTCTCGAAACACTTCATGATGATGGATGTAAGTGCAACGGGACGGTAGTCATTTAGGCAGGACACTGAAGACTTCTTTGGCACGGGGACGATGGTGGTGGCCTTGGAGCACATTGGAATGGTGGCGCTGCTCAGGGAGATGTTGAAGATGTCAGTAAGAACATTTAGCTGGTCTGCACATCCTCTAAGCACTCTGTCAGGAATATTGTCTGGTCCAGCAGCCTTTCGTGGGTTGGCCTTGCACAGGGCTCTCCTCACATCGGCCACGGTGAGACACAGCACCTGGTCATTTGGAGGAGGGGTGGACTTCCTCGCCACCACGTCATTTTCCGCCTCAAAATAAACACAGAAGTTGTTCAGCACATCTGGCAGGGAGGCATCACCCACACAGTCAGGTGATGTTGTCCTGTTGTTGGTGATGTCCTGAATGCCCTTCCACATGTAAAGGGGGTTTCTTCTTTTTCTTTGTTACTGTGTACGTTAATCAAAATGGCTTCTTTGTTTTGTTAAAAGTAGGAATGCTTCTTTGTTGCGAGAGAGTGCTGGAAGCTTGTTTGGGTTAAAATTTACTGATAACGAGAATTGTATTCCTTTGTAAACCAATTGGGATTAATGTTGTTCTTTCTTCTGAGTCTGTAAGCTATTGTTGGCGGGCTTTTGGGGAGATCAGCGTGAGGGGGTGAGAGAGAGAGGATGTGATGCTGTAAACTGGGTGAGGAACAGACCCCAAGTGGGGGTCTGAGGCCAGGAGGTACCCCGAGGAGAGGAGACGACGATAGATATGCTTGGTTGACCGCTTCGGGTGGTCCCGAGCTGCGAGTCGAGGAGTTCGAAGGGGATCGAATGGTGGCCAGAAGACTTCAGTAATTGAGCTCCAAAGGTTGTGCACGAAGTGGCTTGGACTTTGATAAGTTTGGTGCCTTTTCTTTATTTTATTTTCCTTCATGTATACTGTATCGTTATTAATTACTTAGTTGTAGTAATCTTTATAAACTGTAATCATTTAATCGCATATGGTGTCCTGTCTGTTCTTTGGTGAGGTGGGGACATCACACAGCATCCACACCAGCTGATTACCCAGTTTGGCGGGGCCGAAGGCTGCTCCCCCTAGACAAGAACGAGCTGATCGGGCCTGTGGTGACCCAAGGGGTTACACACAGAATGTTAACATTGCATTTACCTTCCTTACCATCGACTCAACCAGCAAGTTAACCTTTAGGGAAGCCTGTACAAGGATTCACAAGTCCCTTTGCACCTCTGATTTTTAAATTTTGGACCCATTTAGAAAATAGACTATGCTTTTATTCCTTCAATCCTTTTATTCCTTAAAAGTGTATGACTGTACACTTTTACAAGGATGTTGCCTGGATTGGGGAGCATGCCTTATGAGAATAGGTTGAGTGAACTCGGCCTTTTCTCCTTGAAGCGACGGAAGATGAGAGGTGACCTGATAGAGGTGTACAAGATGATGAGAGGATCGTGTGGATTGTCAGAGGCTTTTTCCCAGGCTGAAATGGCTTACATGATGGGGTCCAGTTTTAAGGTGCTTGGAAGTAGGTACAGAGGAGATGTCAAGGGAAAGTTGTTTGTTTGTTGTTGTAGTAGTGTTTTTTTTTTATAAACACAGAGAGTGATGAGTATGTGGAATGGGCTGCGGGCAACAGTGGTGGAGCGAGTACGATAGGGTCTTTTAAGAGACTCCTGGATAGGTACATGGAGCTTAAAAAAAAGAGGTAACCCTAGGAAATTTCTAAAATAATTATGTGTTCGGCACTATTGTGGGCCAAAGGGCTTGTGCTGTGCTGTAGGTTTTCTATCTTCTATACACTTTCCTACACTATATAGCATCTGCCACTTCTTTGCCCATTCTCCCAATCTGTCTAATCCTTCTACAGACTCCCTGCTTTCTGAACGCTATCTGCCCCTGTAATAATCAATCTGAGATTTTCCTCCCTCATGTTAGTTTCAATAAGTTGCACATAACAGTCTTAGTGCCAGGAGGCTACACTTACATGCCTCAGGCTCGCTCAACTCACTTCAGTCTAGGGGGAGCAGCCTTCGGCCCCGCCAAACTGGATAATCAGCTTGTGTGGATGCTGTGTGATGTCCCCACCTCACCAAATAACAGACAGTACACCATATGCAATTAAATGATTACATTTTATAGAGATTACTAAACTAAATGATTAATAACGATACAGTATATATGAAGGAAAATAAAATAAAGAAAAGGTGCCAAAACTTATCAAAGTCCAAACCACTTCATGCACAACAGTTGGAGCACAATTAACGAAGTCTTCTGGCCACCATTCGATCCCCTCAGACCTTCTCGACTCGTAGCTCAGGACCACCCGAAGTGATCAACCAAGTCTGTTTTCGTCTCCTCTCCTCACCGAAAATCCTGGCCTCAGACGCCCGCTCGGGGTCTGTTCCATCACCCAGCTTACAGCATTGCATCCTCTCTCTCTCAGCCCCTCGCGCCGACTCCCCAACTCGCCCGCCAACAATAGCTTACAGACCCAGAAGAGAGAATAACATTAATCCCGATTGGTTAACAAATGAATACAACCCCGGTTATCAGCAACTCTAAACCCCAACAAACTGCGAGAGGAAGTATTTATCATAACAAAGAAGCATTCCTGCTTTTAACAAAACAAAGAAGCCATTTTGATTAACATACACAGTAACATAAAGAAGAAAAACCCTTACACCAAGAAGAATCCCCTTACATAAGGATTGATGTAAGGATTATCCCTCTCAACTCCATTATCTTGCTTTTTTCGCATAACTTCTGATGCCTTACTAATCAAGAATTTAGCAGCCTTTGATTTTATACACTCAATGACTTGGCTTCCACAGCTGTTTGTACCAGTGAATTCCACAGATTAACTACCCTCTGGCTAAAGAAATTCCTCCTCATCTTTGTTCCAAAGGGGCATCTGTGTATTCAGAGGCATTACACCAGAGTCCTAGACACCTCCACTATTGGAAACATCTTCTCCATGCCCATTCTATCTAGACCTTTCAATATTCAAAAGATTTCAATGAGATCCTCCATCATTCTTCTAAACTCCAGCAAATACAGGCCCAGAGTCCTCAAACGCTCCTCATACATTAACTCTTCCATTCTCAGAATCATTTTTGTGAACCTTCTCTGTACACTCTCTATTCAAGCCCAGAGGGAGAAAGTGACAGAGCAAATGACACCGATACAGGATCGGTGGAGGGCTGATGTTAGAGGTTGGGATGTGTGGACAGTGGGGCCACAGATGGTGCAGCAGTCTTGTAACTCTTATGCCTATATTGGTTCATGTTACTGGCTCTGTGGAGATTGATATTCTCTCTAGTTAACTGGCCCCTGTAAATTACCCCTAGTGCAGGTGGGTGGTAGGAGAATCAGCAAAGTGTTAGCATTGGTGAGAGAAACGGGTTACATAAATGGGGAAATGGACTTTGGCTATAAAATCAAAGGACCAAGTGATCTTATTCAGAAGGAAAGATAGAAAAGAGTGGATTGGAGACAAACAAGATACAGAAAGGGATAAAGAGATAGGAAAAGAGTATGTATTAACTGGGAGACAAATTAATAACAATTATAATTAAAATGTTATTATCTTTAATTCTGTAAGGATCTAGGAAGAAAATATGTTGCTCTGTTGATTTGTTGCTCCATTTTTTGGTCTCCATTTTTATCTGGGGTGTCCAAACAATAACTCACAACATGAACGGAGTCTTGTGATATGGTCCGTTGGTACTAAATAGTGACAGTTGAGGTTCATTCTCTTCATAGCACATCTATAAGAACTACATGACACAAGTTGGGAGATAGATTTTGCTTTTTCTTTGGTAAAGCTAATGGAAAGCAGCACATACCTTCCAGGAATTTGGAACAAATCAGAACTCACAACGTATCTTCTCTATTCCATATGTTACTGGGCTTTTTCCTAGCTAACAACGTCCAATCACTTTTCAGTAAGAATGGAAAATATTAAATGTGGCTGAATTGCCTCCGGATGAGAGCATGGTGGTGATGGAATCAAGGAAACATAAGGAAAGAATAGCTTCTGCTATTGGGGATTTTGTCTGTCTATTCCACAAGGAAGTTATTCATATTCCTCTCATCTGATACATGGAAACAAGCCCTTCATCCTCTGAGAATGAGCTTACAGTGGATCAGAATCTATGAATCATTGAGTCATAAAGGAATACGGAATGAGAACATGCAAACTCCACACAGAACCGATGATATCTGAATGTCCTCCTCCATTATGGCAGAGGTCACAACATCAATACAACAGATAACACTAGACCGTTGGCAAAGGCCTTCAACAAAAGAGTTACATGATTGATTATATTCAGTCTCCTTCCAAGATAAATATATAATATGTGACCCAATGAGCCAAATATTGTACTTCCAAGTGAAGTTCAGGAAGAGCTCAGTACATTGAACATATAAAAATTGTTATGAATTAGTAAAATGTGTTGTTTCATAATCTAAATTAACTCAGTTTGGAATACACCGGTGCTCAATTCTGGATCTCTGAGTTCAGACTGAATGGCAGAAAGAAAGTTGAGCACAGCCATTCCTTTCACGAAGAGTCATTTAATAGAGAATTGCACCAAACAACTCCACCAGAATTGTGTAGAACTGGTATAAAGAGCGAACGTGAGTGTATGGGGGTGGAACTGATTGTGTGAGGATAGATGGGTGGGGTGCGAACAGTGGTGTTTAAGGTTACCAATAGTTGGAGAACTATTATTCTTGTCAGCTTCAATCAATGAAGTCTCAGCAGTTGTTTTGATGTCAGTCTTACACTAGTGAGATTATGTTTATTTGGTAAATTGGGTACAAATGCAAGTTAAATATAATAATTTAAGATGTTAACTTATGTTTATCCTTATCCTGTAATGCACTGTGCTGCTGCTGCAAAGATCTAATTTTCACAGCATTTACCAGTATACCCTGTGTGCATATTCCTCTGACAACAACAAACTTCAACTTGAACTTGAATATCACTGCTGGATTATTGCTGAGGTGGAAGCGGAGAAATTTAAAAGTAGATCAGAGGGGTGAGCTTTTCATAGAACAGGGTGAATATTTGGATGAGCTGCCAGAAGAGAAGGCAAAGGCAGGTACAATTATAATGTTTAAAGAATGTTTGGATGGGTACTTAGACAGGAAAAGCATAGAAGGATATGGGCCAACTAAAGGCAAAAGGGATTTTCATAGATGGTGGCCGTTATCAAATAATTGAAAAAAAAACCTTACCCAAGATATTAACTGCCTATCCAACTACTTCTCAAAGGGATACCTATATATGAATGCCAACAAAACTATAACTTCCATATTTCATCTGGACAACCGATTGACCAAGCTTAAACTTAGTATCAAACTAAATGACAAACAGCTACCCAACGATCCACACCCAAAGTGCTTAGGAGTCACGCTAGATCGAACTCTCTCGTACAAGATTCACCTTTAAAATGTTGCAAAGAAACTAAAATACAGAACAGCCATGATCAGGAAGATAGCAGGAACCAAATGGGGTGCTAACCTGTCAGTCCTATGAATATCTAGCCTAGCACTATGTCTCTCAGTCACTGAATATTGGCAGAGAAGTACTCACACAAACATCATCAAAATACAGCTGTATACTTCTATGAGAATAATCTCAGGAGCCCTAAAATCGACACCTGTCTCATTGCTCCCAACAATGAGCAGAATAGCACCCCTAGAGATCCATAGAAGAGTAGCTTTAGCAAAATTCTACAAGCATATCCAAAACATGCCAACAACATTCCAGTTAATAAACTCAGCAAAAAATGCTCCTCCAACTTCCCAACTCAAATCTCGAAAACCTTTCTACAACTTGAAAAACCTCAAGTGCTATGATGAACACGCAGAATGGCACCAAAACTGGCACGCCAACACGCCTCCTTCCGCCAATCGGGTGGAAATCTGATCGATGACCCTCACCTCGCTCCTCCTGGACTTTACTATAGCTAGGAGGATAAACTGGACAGCTGCAAATAGACTCAGAAGTTGACATGCCAGAACAGTGTAAACACTACACTGATACGACACCCGACAAATCCCTGCTTGCCCCTGTGGTGCCCCAACCAGGACTCCTTCACCTGGTCCAAACATGCCCGCTCACCAAGATCCGAGAAGGCTTTGCTGTGGTCCATCAATGTGGCTATGAGCTGGAGGAGTGGCTTGACAAAATCCATTTAAAAGTGTGAAGAGAAAAACACCTGCCATACGAAACAACAACTATCACGTAATGTATCATTAGAAAGCCAATGATCATTCATGCTTTTTGAATTGAGAGGAACATCTATTGACCTTTTAACCTCATCTCATCTCCAGTTCCATTCCCACCTCAGACTTATGTTACTCACACCATTAACCATATTAATAGCCCACTTTTCACATTGATGAATTTTCATCACCATTAAAGACCAATCAAAATATCGTGACCTTTTTCCTGATTATAGATGTTGACTCATATTCTCCATATATCTAACAATTCAGGTATTTTATCAGATCTTCAACAACTCTATTTTTGAAATTAATCTCTAAAATCTGATATACTCCAAGCCATGAATAAATACTTATAGATTATTACTATATTCAATGTGACAGACTATTGTACAAACTTCCAAGAACTAAATTATTACCAGGCAGCAATGCAAATATAAACTGATCTAAATGGCTACTCTGTTTTTAGGAGCATTAGATCAATTAAGAGACATGCCCCATAAAATGAAGCACATGAAAGAAATAACATGCTAAATTGTCCTGGACCCAACCCACAGAGTGGATTTGCTAAGTGCGGTCCCAAACACCAGGTCTGACAGATCAATCAGGCCAGCTTTTCCAGTGAATAAAGTGAAGAACTATACAAAGGTTTCTCAAGATTGCACTTCAGAGTACATTTATTATCAATGTACAGTGCCTATAAAATGTATTCACCCTCCCTTGAAGGTTTTCAAGTTTTATTGTTTTACAACATTGAATCACAGTGGATTTAATTTGACTTTTTTGGGACTGATCAGCAGAAAAGGACTCTTCCCATGTCAAATGGATAGATCTCTACAAAATGATCCAAATTAATTACAAATCTAAAACACATAATAATTGATTGGATAATTCCTCACCTGCTTCAAGTCAGTATTCAGTAGATGCACCTTTGGCAGCAGATACAGCCTTGACTCTGTGTGGATAGGTCTCTATCAACTTTTCACACCTGGATACTGCAATTTTTCCCCATTCTTCTTTACAAAACTGCTCAAGCTCTGTCAGATTGCATGGGGATTGTGAGTGAACAGTCTTTTTCAAGCCCAGTCACAAATCCTCAATTGGATTGAAGTCTGGACTCTGACTTGGCCACTCCAGGACATTAACTTTGTTGTTTTTAAGCCATTCCTTTGTAGCTTTGGCTTTGTGCTTGGGTTCATTTGTCTTCCTGAAAAACAGATTTTCTCCCAAGTTGCAGTTCTCTTGCAGACTGCATCAGGTTTTCCTCCAGGATGTTCCTATAATTTGCAACATACCTTCCAAGCCTTTCAGGTCCTGCTGCAGTGAAGCATCCCCACAGCATGACGCAGCCACCACCACACTTCACGGTGGGGACAGCATATTTTTGATCATGTGTGATGTTCGGCTTACACCATAGTGTTTAGTTTGATGGCTAAGAAGCTCAATTTTGGTTTCATCAGACCATAGAACTTTCTTCCAGTTGACATCAGAGACTCATGACAAACTCTAGCTGAGATTTCATGTGAGTTTTTTTTCCCCAACAGTGTCTTTCCCTTTGCCACTCTCCCGTAAAGCTGTGACTGGCGAAGCACCCGGGCAACAGTTGTATACGCAGCCTCTCCCATCTCAGCCACTGAAGCTTGTAACTCCTCCGGAGTTGTCGTAGGTCTCTCAGTGGCCTCCCTCACTGGTCCCCTTGCACAGTCACTCCGTTTTTGAGGACGGCCTGCTCTAGGCAGATTTACAGCTGTGCCATATTCTTTCCATTTCCTGATGATTGACTTAACTGTACTCCAAGGAATATTCAGTGACTTGTGCTTTTCAATGCCCATTTTGCAGAGTTGCTTGGAGTGTTCCTTTGTCTTCATGGTGTAGTTTTTGCCAGGATACTGACTCACCAGCAGTTGGACCTTCCAGATACAGGTGTATTTTACTACAATCAATTGAAACACCAGGACTGCCACAGGTGATCTCTATTTAACTAATTATGTGACTTCTAAAACCGATTGGCTGCACCAGTGATGATTCTGTGTGTCATTTTAAAGGTGGGGGTGCATATTCATGCAATCAATTAAGTTGTGTTTTATATTTGTAATTAATTTAGATCACTTTGTAGAAATCTGCATTCACTTTGACACAAAAGAGTTTTTTTTCTGTTGATCAGTGCCAAAAAAGCCAAATTAAATCCATTGCAATTCAATGTTGTAAAGCAAAAAAGCATGAAAACTTCCGGGGGGGTTGGTGGTGAATGCTTTTAATAGGCACTGTATGCATGTGTATACAACTCTGAGATTTGTCACAAAACAAAGAAGACCATAGAGCCCATTCAAAGAAAACATGTACTCCCCCCCACACACACACAAATAAAACACATCACGCAAACAGCACAAAAAATGGATAAAAAGCACAGAATATAAACACAAAATCAAAAGTGTCCAGGTATATTCAGTTCAGCTCAGTGTTTGTTATCAGCAAACCACCCCGATCAAAATCACCCACTTCAATCCCTCCACTTTCTGACAGCTAATGTTGGGAGAGTAAAATAGCCCATGTGGTTAGTGGCCATACAGCTCAATAGATTTTACAGGAGACACAATAGACTGCAGGTACTGAAACCTGGAACAGCCAAAAAATTTTGTAGATTTACTCAGTGAGTTCCACGTACGCCATGACGCTGAACTCTTCTTCCGCCAGCTCCGTCTCCGAGCTTACTTCTTTGACAAGGATGCTCCTACCCCCACCTATGATCCTTCTCCAACCCTCCTCCTTTTCATGGACACCCCGCTCTGGTCTTCTGCCTGCTCTGGATCTCTTTATTGCTAATTGCCGATGTGACATCAACCGTCTTGACTTCACTGCACCCTGTTCTAATTCCAGCCTAACTCCTTCCGAACGCTTTGCTCTCTGCTCCCTCTGCACCAATCCCAACCTCATTATAAAACCCACTGATAAGGGGGGAGCTGTTGTAGTTTGGCGTACTGACCTCTACCTGGCCGAGGCACAGCGACAACTCTTTGATACTTCCTCTTATTTACCCCTTGATCATGACCCCACTAAGGAGCACCAGGCCATTGTCTCCTATACCATCACCAACCTTATCAGCTCTGGGGATCTCCCATCCACTGCCACCAACCTCATAGTTCCCACACCCTGTACTTCCCGTTTCTACCTCCTACCCAAGATCCACAAACCTTCCTGTCCAGTTAGGCCCATTGTCTCAGCTTGCTCCTGCCCCACTGAACACATTTCTGCATACCTTGATGCTGTCTTATCCCCCCTTGTTCAATCTCTTCCCACCTATGTTCGTGACACTTCTCATGCTTTGAATTTTTTCAGTGATTTTAAGTTCCCTGACCCCCACCGACTTATTTTCACCGTGGACGTCCAGTCCCTATATACCTCCATCCCCCACTGAGATGGTCTCGAAGCTCTTCGCTTCTTTTTGGATTCCAGACCTAACCAATTCCGTTCTACCACCACCCTCCTCCGTCTAGCGGAATTAGTTCTTACTCTCAATAATAATTTCTCCTTTGGCTCCTCCCACTTCCTCTAAACCAAGGGTCCAGCCATGGGCACCCGTATGGGTCCAGTTATGCATGCCTTTTTGTTGGCTTTGTGGAACAGTCCATGTTCCAAGTCTATATGGGTATCCAAACCCCTCTTTTCCTTCGCTACATCGACGACTGCATTGGTGCTGCCTCCTGCACACATGCTGAGCTTGTTGACTTCATTAACTTTGCCTCCAACTTTCACCCTGCCCTCAAATTTAGCTGGTCCATTTCTGACACCTCCCTCCCCTTTCTTGATCTTTCTGTCTCCATCTCTGGAGACGGCTTATCTACTGATATCTACTATAAACCTACAGACTCTCACAGCTACCTGGACTATTCCTCTTCCCACCCTGTCTCTTGCAAAAATGCTATCCCCTTCTCACAATTCCTCCGTCTCCGCCGCATCTGCTCTCAGGATGAGGCTTTTCATTCCAGGACGAAGGAGATGTCTTCCATTTTTAAACAAAGGGGCTTCCCTTCTTCCACCATCAACTCTGCTCTCAAACGCATCTCTCCCATTTCCCGCACATCTGCCCTCACCCCATCCGCCCGCCACCCCACTCAGGATAGGGTTCCCCTTGTCCTCACCTACCACCCCACCAGCCTCCAGGTCCAACGTATAATTCTCCGTAACTTCCGCCACCTCCAACAAGATCCCACTAGCAAGCACACCTTTCCCTCCCCCACCTTCTGCTTTCCGCAGGGATTGCTCCCTACGCGACTCCCTTGTCCACTCGTCCCCCCCATCCCTTCCCACCGATCTTGCTCCTGGCACTTATCCTTGTAAGCGGAACAAGTGCTACACCTGCCCTTACACTTCCTCCCTCACCACCACTCAGGGCCACAGACAGTCCTTCCAGGTGAGGTGACACTTCACCTGTGAGTCGACTGGTGTGGTATACTGTGTCCGGTGCTCCCGGTGTGGCCTTTTATATATTGGTGAGACCTGACGCAGACTGGGAGACCGTTTCGCTGAACACCTATGCTCGGTCCGCCAGAGAAAGCAGGATCTCCCAGTGGCCACACATTTTAATTCCACGTCCCATTCCCATTCTGATATGTCTATCCATGGCCTCTTCTACTGTCAAAATTAATCTACACTCAGGTTGGAGGAACAACACCATATATACCGGCTGGGTAGCCTCCAACCTGATGGCATGAACATTGACTTCTCTAACTTCTGTTAATGCCCCTCCTCCCCTTCTTACCCCATCCCTGACATATTTAGTTGTTTGCCTGTTCTCCATCTCCCTCTGGTGCTTCCCCCCACCCCCTTTCTTTCTCCCGAGGCCTCCCGTCCCATGATCCTTTCCCTTCTCCAGCTCGGTATAACTTTCACCAATCACCTTTCCAGCTCTTAGCTTCATCCCACCCTCTCCGGTCTTCCCCTGTCATTTCGCATTTCCCCGTCCCCCCACTACTTTCAAATCTCTTACTATCTTTCCTTTTGGTTAGTCCTGACAAAGGGTCTCGGCCCGAAATGTCGACAGTGCTTCTCCTTATAGATGCTGCCTGGCCTGCTGTGTTCCACCAGCATTTTGTGTGTGTTGTTGTTTAAATTTCCAGCATCTGCAGATTTCCTCGTAGATTTACTCAGCAGGTTAAGAAGCATGTGTGGAGAGAAATGAATTCTTGATCTTTCATATCAAATCCCTGCAACAGGGAAGCATTATTGTATTTCGCATACAGTTTAAGGTTATTAAATATAATATTTATACCAGTAATCCAGAATAATTATTATGTAATTGTCCTGAAATTGTAAACCGTTTAGATGGATATGATACCAGTGACTATTTTGACAGGAAACTTCAATTGTGCCTAAGTTGAATGGACAGATGTTGCACATATTCTGGTGTCACTCAGTCCTCTTCATTTACGAGCTCAGCACAGAACTTCAGTGACATTCTCCATTTAGCCCTGTTGTGCAGATGGGCTGGGGCCTGGCTTCCAAATTCATTACGAGGAACCCTGTGTACTCCAGAATGAACACTGCATAGATTTATGTCTTAATATCAGGATTGCAAAAATGGCTGAATCCCAAAAGTATTTGGTCAAAGTTCAAGGATAAAAGTAAGTTTCATTATCAAAGTAGTAATATAACTGTGAGATTCGTTTTCTTGTTGGCATACTCAGCCAATCTATGGAATAGTAACTATAATATGATCAATGGAGATCAACCAGAGTGCAGAAGACAACGAGTATAAATAAACAGCAATAAATAACGAGAACATAAGACAATGAGATAAAGAGTCCTTAAAAGTGAGATCATTGGTTGTAGGAACATTTCAATGATGGGGTGTGAGAGTAGTTATCCCCTTTTATTTAAGTGGATGATGGTTGAGGGGCAGTAACTGTTCTTGAACCTTATGGTGTGAGTCCAGAGGCTCTTGTACCTTCTACCTGATGGCAGCAGTAAGAAGAGAACATGACCTAAGTGGTGTGAATCTCTGATGATGGATGCTGCTTTCCTGCGACAGCATTTCAGGTATCCCGACTGGTGTGATACATCCCAGAAAATGTCACAGTTGTTACCTGCTCTGGGTAAAGGCAATTTTCAGTTGCATAATGATGAGAAATATCAATTCTCGACAATCTAATTTTAGGAACCGGGTTATTCTTCATCACTCTCTATATCTCTGTGACTATTGGTCAGTGGTGTATACCATCTAGATAGATTAGTATGATTCTCTGATCCTCTATCAGGCAAGGAATAGGTATGCAGCTAACTCCCAAGTGATTTAACAGTAGACATGTATTCAATTCCTTGTCAGCCTGGGAGATAAATGCTATTTTCCATCCGGGTGGCCGGTTTCCATCTGATTGCCAGATGGTGTTACAGTGGATACACATTCACTTCCTTATCAGTGTTTTAGAGGATCCCCGGTCTTTGTCAACTTTGTTTATTTGCACTTCTGATTTCATCTCATTCTGATTTCCAGGTTAATCTTATTACCATTTCCTGCTTTGTTTTTACATTTCTGTGGCTGTTAATTGCCAAAGCCTTGTTCAAAATGTATTTCATTTAATAGTTTGTTGTTACACTATTTTAGTCACAGTACTAAAGGCATGTAAATCTTTATTTAACAACTAGGTTTCCCTTAATAAATGTTCCTTATCATATAATATTATGAATTAATTGGCTCCTAATTTTACCTAAGTAGAAGATTAAGAACTTAAATTCTTCACATTATGCAATGATTTCTGGCTATACTTATCAGTGGTATATACATTTCTATTCCTTACAGGATATCTATTTCTTTCTATATTTTACAACAATTATTAAATAACAATGTAATGGGCTGTTTTATTCGTGAGACGATCTCCAGGTACTCTGCATGAAATTATTATCCTAATTTCAAATCTTACTTGATGCCTGTAAACTTTAATCTCGTGTCTTATTGCCCTGACCAGTGGTTCCTAAACATTTTTGGTTTACTGCTCCCTTGGCTCCCAGGCAACATCTCCTTTGTCCCCACATACCCAGCTATTATATAAAAACTATAATGAATTTTGATTTACGAAGCACAGTGAAAGAAATTGGGAACTGCAAATTCAAAGCAGAGACAAATAATTGCAGAGATTATTCAAATCTACTTAAAGCTATAAATAACATTTCTTTATTTAATTAGAGTGAAAACAATTGTCATCAACGATTTGGGAGTGAACATTAGTTGTCTAATTATTCACTACTTCATTGCTTTTTCACCTTTCAGTGAGATGGACGGGTGGTACAGTGATATCAGCATCCTGACCTTTTTTCACAGTGCAGGACAGCATTCAGAAATTCCTTTCTGCACCAAAAGTCATTTTGTAGAGAGATCAGTTCTTCCTCTATCCTTCCTGTTATTACATGTGTTCAAGAATCGATTTGTTACCCAATCTGGAATTTAGGTCGAGAAGAGATCTTGAAATCTCTCTGACATGGTTTTATCCATTTCACCCAGGTGGGCACAGTATACTTGAAGACGATAATCTAGTATTCTTTCTTTCTCTTCAGGCTCAGAAATTTGACAGTGCATAAAAGCATCTATGGCAGTTTCCCCTTGAGAGCCAGCTGACTTCTGTGTGCAACAGCAAGTGTTCAAACTGCTCATCATTCTCAATACAAATGTAGTCAAGAATTCACTACATTTTATTTCCCACCATAATAACAGTATTTAATGATTTATGCAGCTGATCACTTAGGGCTTTTTGCAACTAGACGTTTTCTATAAATTACATGGTAAATATGTTAGGTATAGTTATTTATAAGAAAGAGATAACCCCAAGGTGGTGTCCTGTCATTGATGGTACCCCATCTGTTGTACAGAAAAGAATATCGGTGAGCAGAATGTCCTTCTCTGTGAAAAGGTGCTCAATGTCTTAAAATATTGACAGCCCCTCTGTATCTGTTTAACCATATAACAATCACAGCACGGAAACAGGCCATTCCGGCCCTCCTAGTCCGTGCCGAACTCTTAATCTCACCTAGTCCCACCTACCCGCACTCAGCCCATAACCCTCCACTCCTTTCCTGTCCATATACCTATCCAATTTTACCTTAAATGACACAACTGAACTGGCCTCTACTACTTCTACAGGAAGCTCATTCCACACAGCTATCACTCTCTGAGTAAAGAAATACCCCCTCGTGTTTCCCTTAAACTTTTGCCCCCTAACTCTCAAATCATGTCCTCTCGTTTGAATCTCCCCTACTCTCAATGGAAACAGCCTATTCACATCAACTCTATCTATCCCTCTCAACATTTTAAATACCTCGATCAAATCCCCCCTCAACCTTCTACGCTCCAATGAATAGAGACCTAACTTGTTCAACCTTTCTCTGTAACTTAAGTGCTGAAACCCAGGTAACATCCTAGTAAATCGTCTCTGCACTCCCTCTAATTTATTGATATCTTTCCTATAATTCGGTGACCAGAACTGTACACAATATTCCAAATTTGGCCTTACCAATGCCTTGTACAATTTTAACATTACATCCCAACTTCTGTACTCAATGCTCTGATTTATAAAGGCCAGCGTTCCAAAAGCCTTCTTCACCACCCTATCTACATGAGACTCCACCTTCAGGGAACTATGCACTTTTATTCCTAGATCTCTCTGTTCCACTGCATTCCTCAATGCCCTACCATTTACCCTGTATGTTCTATTTGGATTATTCCTGCAAATCCCCTAATCCCCTTGCAAACTACAACTCTGGAATCATGCTTTTATCCTTTATGAAGCGAGCAGAACCAAGGAGCAAAGGTCTACTACCTAGCAAAGTTGACTCATCCAACAGCAGGGCAAATTTTTTTGTCCTCAGTATGTTACCCAAAGTGTGTCCCACACTCTCAGACATTTCATCCATTTGTCTTTGAACACAGTTGCCACTGAGCGGGTTCACTTTCACTACTTGGTCTAGTGACTTATGCAAAACTACTCAGAACCTCCCTTACTGCTGGCAGAGTCAGTTGGTCCCCATTTGTATGGGGCTTTCCAGATTTAGCAATGAGCAATAACATAGTACAAAGCATGCAAACCATTGCTGTTTTATTGTGAAGTGCTGGCAAACGTGTTTTGAAGTGGTTTCTGTTTCTGAAAGTTTTCACCAAGTGACTGAAAGTATGCCAAGTTCTTGCTTACTTTATTAGAGTGTATTCTCTTTCTCACTCTTGAACACTCTTTATCGGAGTGTTCAAGGAGTCCAGACAATTTGATTGCTTCATTTGAAAAAATGTTTTCTTACAACAAACACATTGGCTGCTGTTGGTTGCTTGGTGCTGCTATAAATCTATATTTCAGATACTCCACACAATACTGCCTACACTTTTTTTTTGTTTGGTCTATTTCTGTCATTTTCATTGTGGATTAGTGAACATGGTAAATTGCCTGTTGTTTAAGTTTAACCTCAAGCACTGTGATCAGTAAAGGGGAAGTTATGACATTGTCAATGCTTAGGCAAAAACTGACTCTCTGCCTGAAGGTACACTGTGGGCAGCGATATCTCAGTTGGTATGTGGATTGAAGAAATGCGGTCAATACCATTCAAAAGGGTACCATCCAAACTTACCCTAATTGAATGCCACACCTCTTTTTGCACTATTTATTTAATTTATTAATGTATTTATTATTTTGCAATGCAATTTACTATATGCAATTTTTGCTATATTGCAATTTACTGCTCCTGCAAAACAAGGAATTTCTTGACATATGCCACTGATATTAAATATGATTTCGCTTCTTTTAAAATAGACTATTGAAAGGTGGCTTAGCAAATTTTAAAACAGTTCAGTAGAATTTATGATTTACAAGGCCTCATTACTATTGACTTGGAGTGGTTTCCTTGTGGAGGTTTTACTTGGGGCCCCTTCTCAGATTGCGAGCTGGTTTAGCGGAAGGTGACTTCGGGAAGCTTTATTAACACATATGCAACTGAACTGCTCACTTTCATATTGATGATGTACCACTTCGCCAATGTGAAAACTAATATCTGAACTTGCATGGAGATTTGGATATTTGGATTGGAATGAATATGTTAGCATACATATATGTTGTGTGTGTGTGTGTACAGATCAAGGAACGTGGCAAAATATGTAAATGTTATCATCTTAATAGTTTGGCATGACAATACATGTGGTAAGGTTATCCTAACACGATTGTTTGTTACTATTATTGTCCTGGTGTGAGTTATCCCATAAATCTTCCTAAATTTTGTTTCCTGTTTTATACAGCATTAGAAAATCCTGAAAATTAAAGTAAACCAAAAATGCCACTCAAATTTTTCCAGCATTCCTCCGATTTATTGGTACTTATTACAAGAATAAACATCAATGCAACTAGGTATTATGTGGAATCATTTCAACAATAATAAATAGTGGATGTGAACTGATAGATTACCAACTGCATCGTGTTGGTTTGAAATTATGGCTGACATTTTGTTATCCTTTAAATTTCCATTAGGTGGCGCCAGTCACATGGGAAACTAAGCTCAGTCTGCAGTTCTATCAGTGCACATCCTGCAGTGACTTAAAGATTTTAATTCACAGCCAGGAAAATATCAACCACATATATGTTAGAAGTTCTACACATGATCAATTTGAAAATTATTTGACAACATGCATATATTTTTCTTAATTGACATGAAAAATCTCCCTTCACATAAAATAGGTAGAGATTCCCACCGCTGCCTGTCCTTACAGTGTGCATGTTCTCCCTGTGACCACATAGGCTTCCTCTCGGTGCTCCAGTTTCCTCCCACCAGTCCAAAGATGTCCCGGTTGGAAGGCTAACTGGTCATTGTAAATTGTCTCATGATTAAATCAAATTAGGGGTTGCTGGGTGGTGTGGCTTGAAGGGCCGGGAGGGCCTATTCCACACTGAATTTCAATAAAATAGAAAACCAAAAAAAAATGTGTAAATGAAAAAGTTTTAAATCAAATCTATTTGTGCACTTACACAGGGTGTTAATGTTTGACAGTGGAAGCATTACCTAGAAAAGAATGAAAATAATTCTTAATTTCATTTGGAGGCCCAGGGTAGAAATGCAAAGACATTATGATGATGTTTTCCAAGTACAGGTAAATTGTAGATGGAATATCTTGTATAATTTGTGGTACTCTTTTATAGATAATAAATAAAAATTACTGGAACAGTGCAGCATACATTGCCTGGATGAGGGGCTATGATCACAAAAAGAGAGATGGTGGTGTGATTCAGAAAATATTGAAAGGACAAGGCACAGTTCCAAAATGGTTCTGATAAGGTAGGAGGCCATAAGGGAATACAATTATAAAATATTAAAGAAGTGATTAGAAGAATAACTGAAAATCTGCTGACACCCAACCATTCCCAGATAGGGATGGGATGAGTCCCATGACTTATGCTTTTAGAATCAGGAGGTTTGAAGATCAGGCAAGAACGTAGAGATGAGATCACCCATGATCTTACTGAACAATTGAGATCACTATTTTCTTAATGCTTTAAATAGAGCCTTGCCAAAAGTTATGTGAAATATAATGTGTACTGTTGGTTGACAAAGCAATTTAATGCTTTAATCCTACCATCCTTTTTAAGAATCCTGTCATGTGAATAACCTCTCACTAATGTTGCAAGTGAGTTGACTGAAGAATAGAGAGAGTAGAGAGAATAGTTTACATAGTATTTTGAGCAGGTTATTGTAGACAAAAATAAATATTTCATTGAATATCAATGGGTTCAAGTGAAGAGAAAGTTATTATACCATGAGGTCTTCAAATCAGCAATCAGTATTTCATAGGCAAATGGAGAATCCTTTGTTACTTTCTAAACAGTTTCATAGATTTGAAAGTTTTGTGAGGCACTGTTGCAAAGTGAGACAGAGTTAACTCTGGAAAAGAGAATATCTTCATGTAAACCTGAAGGACCATTAAGACAGACTTGAAATGTTGAACAAGCAACAAGAGGAAGTATGCATAAAGATGTCATCATAGTGTAATAAATATTGTAACTAAGAGAGCATTTCAGAACTTAAGGACTCTGCTGTGAGCTTCTAGAAGCTCTAAAGTTTTTCCACCATTTGCGAGGCATTAGGCAGGAGATTGGTGGAATACATTACATTGGCCTGGATAAATTCTATCAAGAAGATCAGCATTAACCAAGATAAAGCAGCCCATTTAAGTCATACCACTTGAATCACTACCCTAAACCTTCATTCCCTCCATCAGTGGCACAGAGTGGTTGCACTGCAGTTACTTGCCTAGGCTGCAGCAACAACTCCTCCCAAGCTTGCACCCTCTACGACTGAGAAACCCAAGAACTTCACATATATGGGAACACCGTCACCTACAGGTTTCCCTTCATGTTACATTCCATCCTTCCCTGGAAGTATAAGATCATCACTTGGTCTAAACCCTAGAACTTATCCCTCCAACAAAATTGTGTGGATAATCTTCATTAGAAGAATTCCAATTGTTTAAGAAGGTAATTCACTGCCACCAAAGGCAATTAGGGATGTGAAATAAATACTGATGTTGCTAGTGACGCCTACATTAAAAAAGAATAAATAAAATGAAAGTTCCTGCTTCAGCGAGGTGAGATAGGAACTACTCACCCAACTGACCAAGTGGAAAGTGAAAAGGAGTTTATTAAGCACTTTTAGTAAACAATAAAAGAAATCCCAGATGACATCATATCAGAGCCTGTGCTGCAATGCTCAGATGATACAGAGATGATAAATGCAAACATTTCAGAAAAAAAGTTTTTGGAGCAGAAAACCTGAAGGAGGGTCAGCCTACTGTATACAAAAAAAAAGCAGAGGTCTGACAGATACACAGGAGTGTCATGCAGAAATCTGAAATATTTAGGTTGGAAAAATTTCACCTATACACTTGCAGGGAAACTGAATATGAACACAGTTATCACTGGAGATCATCACTCCATCAAGCTCGAGAGAGAGTGCAGTAAATGCGAAGGAAGAAGCAGACGTTTAAATTAAGGATTCAGTAAAGTCTATGCAAAGGCATGCATGAAGCTAACAAGCTCAGCAGAGTTTATTTTAAGGACACACAAGATGTTGAGGATACTAGATATGATTTAAACAATATAGTGAGACATGTCAATCAGCCATTGATAAAAATGTTTGATTAGGCTACCAGGCAAGACATTGCAATGGTGTGCCTGAAGCAAGTAGTTTAGACAGGATGGATTAACAGATAATGGCATGCTGAAACTGTTATTACTATGTAGTTCTATGTGAGAAATGGTCTGGTCACAGAAACCGGAGGGCTGGGAAGCTTTTAAAGATCAACAGAAGATAACAAAAAAGGCAATACGCCAAGAAAAAATGAGGTACCAAGGTAAACTAGCCAAGAATATAAAAGAGGATAGTAAAAGCTTCTTTAGGTATGTGAATAGCAAAAAAATAGTTAAGACCAAAATTGGGCCATTGAAGACAGAAACGGGTGAATTTATTATGGGGAACAAGGAAATGGCAGATGAGTTGAACAGGTACTTTGGATCTGTCTTCACTAGGGAAGACACAAACAATCTCCCAGATGTAATAGTGACCAAAGGAACTAGAGTAAAGGATGAACTGAAGGAAATTTATATTAGGCAAGAAACGGTGTTGGATAGACTGTTGAGTCTGAAGGCTGATAGGTCCCTGGGACCTGATGGTCTGCATCCCAGGGTACTTAAAGAGGTGGCTCTGGAAATCATGGACACTTCGGTAATCATTTTCCAATGTTCTATAGATTCAGGAACAGTTCCTGCTGATTGGAGGGTGGCTAATGTTGTCCCACTTTTCAAGAAAGGAGGGAGAGAGAAAACAGGGAATTATAGACCGGTTAGCCTGACGTCAGTGGTGGGAAAGATGCTGGAGTCAATTATAAAAGAGGAAATTATGACACATTTGGATAGCAGTAGAAGGATCAGTCTGAGTCAGCATGGATTTATGAAGGGAAAATCATGCTTGACTAATCTTCTGGAGTTTTTTGAGGATGTAACTATGAAAATGGACAAGGGAGAGCCAGTGGATGTAGTGTACCTGGACTTCCAGAAAGCTTTTGATAAAGTCCCACATAGGAGATTAGTGGGCAAAATTAGGGCACATGGTATTGGGGGCAGAGTACTGATATGGGTTGAAAATTGGCTGGCTGACAGGAAACAAAGAGTAGCGATTAACGGGTCCCTTTCAGAATGGCAGGCTGTGACCAGTGGGGTACCGCAAGGTTCGGTGCTGGGACCGCAGCTGTTTACAATATACATTAATGATTTAGATGAAGGGATTAAAAGTAACATTAGCAAATTTGCTGATGACACAAAGCTGGGTGGCAGTGTGAAATGTCAGGAGGATGTTATGAGAATGCAGGGTGACTTGGACAGGTTGGGTGAGTGGACAAATGTATGGCAGATGCAACTTAATGTGGATAAATGTGAGGTTATCTACTTTGGTGGCAAGAACAGGAAGGCAGATTACTATCTAAATGGAGTCAAGTTAGGAAAAGGGGAAGTAAAACGAGATCTAGGTGTTCTTGTACATCAGTCAATGAAAGCAAGCATTCAGGTACAGCAGGCAGTGAAGAAAGCTAATGGCATGCTGGCTTTTATAACAAGAGGAATTGAGTATAGGAGTAAAGAGGTCCTTCTGCAGCTGTACAGGGCCCTGGTGAGACCCCACCTGGAGTATTGTGTGCAGTTTTGGTCTCCAAATTTGAGGAAGGACATTCTTGCTATTGAGAGAGTGCAGCGTAGGTTCACAAGGTTAATTCCCGGAATGGCGGGACTATCATATGTTGAAAGATTGGAGCAACTGGGCTTGTATACACTGGAAGTTAGAAGGATGAGAGGGGATCTGATTCAAACATATAAGATTATTAAGGGATTGGACACACTGGAGGCAGGAAGCATGTTCCCGCTGATGGGTGAGTCCAGAACTAGAGGCCACAGTTTAAGAATAAGGGGTAGGCCATTTAGAACAGAGATGCAGAAAAACTTTTTCACCCAGAGAGTGGTGGATATGTGGAATGCTTTGCCCCAGAAGGCAGTGGAGGCCAAGTCTCTGGATGCATTCAAAAGAGAGTTAGATAGAGCTCTTATAGATAGTGGGGTCAAGGGATATGGGGAGAGAGCAGGAATGGGGTACTGATTGTGTATGATCAGCCATGATCACAGTGAATGGCGGTGCTGGCTAGAAGGGCCGAATGGCCTACTCCTGTACTATTGTCTATTAAGGTGATCAGATCTCTAAATGTGAAAGGATAGTTGTTTCCAAGCTAAAAAGGAATAACATGACACATTGACTCTTCACCCCTGGTTATTATACTGAGTGAGAGAAGTTATTCAGTGACCAGGGAAGAACAGAGAGGTTTGGGAACTTTGTGTAGAAACATGAGACTAGCCTTTATCAAAGAAGGAAACAACCAAAGGAGCCATATCATGAAGTTCTAATTGAACAGTAGAGAGTAGCTAAATCAGATTTGTTTCATTTAGATAGTGTAATTTATCTGCTAACAGAGCAATTTTTCAAAATTTTGGAAGGTAAGTTCTTAGTGAATGACAAATCATCACAATGCCATTTGCAAAGGAATTTATGTCAGAAGCCTTAAAGTGAAGATCACACATCAAAGATCAAGTAGACAATTTAAAAGGTTCTCAAAGTACTGACATCTTAATCCCTCAACAACATCACATGGAAATGCAGAGAAGGTGCCTCAAGACTGCTGAAGAAGGATAAATTGTAACAACAGGACCTCTTGGTTTTCCATAAATCCCTATGCCTGCCTATGATAAACTGTCCTGTGCCATGACTTTTGTATAAATGTAGAAGAATTCTACTCCCAACAGAAAGTGTAGGGACACAACTGGAGGCTGTCAGAAGGAGGTAGCTATAGTATCTTACTAGTCATGTTACTGGTGGGAGTTGAAGACAGAGTGCGGATGAAGCCCACTTCAGACAGAATAAATATCCAAAGACAGCAGTGGCTCAGCACACCCTGTCAGATCAGGTCAAAATGAAGAAAGAAGTCTCATCATGGAAAAACAGGCACCATCTCAAGAAGATCACCAAAGTGAATTACTTGATGGAAGTAGTATGGAAATACTGGAGGGGTCATTGCTGATCCTTAGAACAAGAACATTGTCACATGACAACAACTCCTGAGAACCATAACCTGATAGGATCAGATCTGAAAGGAGAGAGAGTTGATCCAGACATCTCAAAGACCCTCTGCCAGAATGATCCACATGTGGACTAGACAATTATTGGTTTACCTTTCTGCTCTTTGTCTCATTTATTAAAGGAATCATGTAGCATATATGTAATTTGTAATATTGGTCTGTGACCATTAGCTGATGCATTTATGTGGTCATCACCCTAAAGATTGTGGCTGTTCTCTAGAACCACAGCAGTTTCTGCCAGGAAGTCTGGCAGATCACTGGTGATAGAAGGCCTGAATCATCTCCTTCTAAAAAAAGAGGATTAACATACAGTATTTTTGCATTATTTTTAAAAACAGGCACTTTTACTTTGAAGCTTAAGACTAAAAATCTTCATCTCAGCCTCTGTAAGACACTTAAAAATAATAGCTATCTCCTTTCCCCTATCTGGGTATTACAGTATTACAGTGGAGTAAAGAGAATTACAGAGGGATGAAAGAGAAGCTGGTCAAGGGTGATTGCAAGGGGACACTAGCAGGGATAATGGCAGAACAGCAATAGCTGGAGTTTCTGTGACTAACATGAAAGGCACAGGATTGATACATCCTAAAGAAGAAGTATTCTAAAGAATGGATGACACAACCTTGGCTGACAAGGGAAGTTATTTCTATGCTTTCTTTAGATAGCATAAAAGCAAAAGAGAGGCAGATAATAGAGCAAAAATTAGTGAGAAGTCTAAGGATTACATAGCTTTTAAAAATCAACAGAATGCAAAGAAATGGCAGAAGATGAATTGAATAAATATTTTGGAAGACACTAGCAGAATGGTAGAAATTTAAGAGTGTCAAGGGGATGAAATTTGTGTGGCTGCTATTACTAAGGAGAAGGTGCTTGGGAGGCTGAAAGCACTGAAGGTAGATAAGTCACCTGCACCATTTGGACTACATCTGGGCTTTGAAAGAAGTTTCTGAAAAGACAATGGAGACATTAGCAAAGATCTTTCAAGAATCACTAGATTCTGGAATGTTTCTGGAGGACAGGAAAACCGCAAGTGTCTCATTAAGAAGGGAGGGAGGCAGAAGAAAGGTAATTATAGGCCAGATTTCCTGACTTCAGTGATTGGCAAGATGTTGGTGTCCATTATTAAGGATGAGCTTTCAGGGTACTTGGTGGCACATGATAAGAAAGTCAATACGGTTTCCATAAGACCACAGGATATAGGAGCAGAATTAGGCTATTTGGCCCACCAAATTTACTTTACCATTCCATCATTGTTGATTTATTATCCCTCTTAAGCCCATTCTCCTGCTTTCTCTCAGTAACCCTTGACACTAGCTAATCAACAAACTATCAAACTCCACTCTAAATATACTCTAATGTATATCCTTCTGAGATAGAGCTTGAGCAAATCCAAGTGTGAGCATAAGGGATATCCCAAGGACAGCATAGCTGATGACTTGTTGGTTGTGGACCGTCGAACTTCCAGTAATGCCCCCCCCCAACTTTTTTTCACCATTCCCCATCTCCTTTTACCTTTCTCACTTTGTCTCCTTGCCTGCTTATCACCTCCCTCTGGTGTACCTGCCCCCTCCTTTCTTTCTTCCACGACCTTCTGTCCTCTTCTATCGGACTTCTGCAACCCTGTACCTCCTTCACCAATCAACTTCCCAGTTCATTCTCTCCCCGCCTCCTAGTTTCACCTCTGACTTTGTGTGTCTCTCTCCCTTCCCCGCACCTTTTAAATCTACTCCTCAGTTTTTTTTCTCCAGTCCTGCCAAAGAGTCTCAGCCTGAAATGCCAGCTGAACACTTTTCCACAGATGCTGCCTGGCTTGCTGAGTTCCTCCAGCATTTTGTGTGTGTTGCTTGGTTGTGGAATGCACTGCATTGCGATATGCAAAGAGGAAATTGGTAAACTTCTTATTCAGTGTCAATGTAGTATGATCTGCTGATAATGCTCAGAATGTGTTCTTGAGACTCTGGACAAACCTTTCTGCCAAGCTGGGTGGTACAGTGCAGGTGTAATACGTTTTATTAAATTCATTTTCATGAATGACTGAAATTGTTCCACAACAAACTGTGGTCCATTGTCACTGACAAAGTGCTCTAGAACACCAGTCTGGAACCCTACCACCCCACCAGCCTCCAGGTCCAATGTATAATTCTCCATAACTTCTGTCACCTCCAATGGGATCGCACTACCCAGCACATCATTCCCTCCCCCCCACTTTCTGCTTTCCACAGGGATCGCTCCCTACGTGACTCCCTTGTCCATTCATCCCCCCCCCCCCCCATCCCTTCCCACCGATCTCCCTCCTGGCACTTATCCTTGCAAACAGAACAAGTGCTACACCTGCCCTTACACTTCCTCCCTCACCACCATTCAGGGCCCCAGACAGTCCTTCCAGGTGAGGCGACACTTCACCTGTGAGTCGGCTGGTGTGGTATACTGCGTCCAGTGCTCCCGGTGTGGCCTTTTATATATTGCTGAGACCCGACGCAGACTGGGAGACCGTTTCGCTGAACACCTATTTTTGGTCTGCCAGAGAAAGCAGGATCTCCCAGTGGCCACACATTTTAATTCCACGTCCCATTCCCATTCTGATATGTCTATCCATGGCCTCCTCTACTGTCAAGATGAATCCACACTCAGGTTAGAGGAACAATACCTTATATACCGTCTGGGTAGCCTCCAACCTGATGGCATGAACATTGACTTCTCTAATTTCCGTTAATGCCCCTCCTCCCCTTCTTACCCCATCCCTGACATATTTAGTTGTTTGCCTGTTCTCCATCTCCCTCTGGTGCTCCCCCCCACCTTTCTTTCTCCCAAGGCCTCCCGTCCCATGATCCTTTCCCTTCTCCATCTCTGTATCACTTTCGCCAATCACCTTTCCAGCTCTTAGCTTCATCCCACCCCCTCCGGTCTTCTCCCATCATTTCGCATTTCCCCCTCCCCCCACTACTTTTCAAATCTCTTAGTATCTCTCCTTTCAGTTAGTCCTGACGAAGGGTCTCGGCCGGAAACGTCAACAGTGCTCTCCCTATAGATGCTGCCTGGCCTGCTGTGTTCCACCAGCATTTTGTGTTCATTGATATTGGAGAAGGTTCAAAGGAGGTTCACAGAAATGATCCCTGGATTGAAAGGCTTGTCATATGAAGAGCATTTGATGGCTCTAGGCATTAACTAACTGGAATTCAGAAAAATGAGGGGGGACCTAATTGAAACCTAGTGTATGTTGAAAGACCTCGGTGGAGTGGATGTGGAGAGGATGTTTCCTATGGTGGGGGAGTCTAAAACCAGAAGAAGCAGCCTCAGAATAGAGGGGCATCCTTTTAGAATAGAGATGAAGAGGAATTTCTTTAGCCAGAGAGTAGTGAATCTGTGGAATTTGTTGCCACAGGCAGCTGTGGAGACCAAGGGTATATTTAAGGCAGAGGTTGATAAAATTTTGATTGGTTAGGGCATGAAAGGATATAGGGAGAAGACAGGAGATTGAGGCTGAGAGGGAAATGGATCAGCCATGATGAAATAGCAAAACAGATTCAATAGGCCAAATGGCCTAATTATGCTCCTATATCTTATGGTGTTATGGTTAATCCCCCAACTATGATTTTCTTTCCGTCATGACACAGTGATGCTCATAATGTCATTCCTGCCAACCCCTTTAACTGAACTATATGATCATCCACCTTATTCCATATATTGCAAACATTCAAATTTAACACCTGCTGTTCTGTATTCATTATCATTTTTCTTTATCCTCTGCCTGTCTTTCCTCACTGTCTCATTTCACACTGCATCTACTTGTATACCAATTGTCCCATCCTCAGCCCTATCACACTTGTTTTTATCCCCCTGTCAAATTAGTATAAACCCTTCCAACAGTTCTAACCAACCTGCCCATAAGGCTATTTTTCCCCCTCAGGTTGAAGAGTAACTTTTTTGTACAGGTCATACTTTCCTTAGAAGAGATCTCAGTTATCCAGAAATTTGAAACCCTGCTCCCTGCATCACTTCCTCAGCCACTCATTCATGTGTACTATCATCCTAGTCCTGCCCTGACCAGCATGTGATACTGAGAATAATTCAAAGACTACAACCTTGGAAGCCTCTTCCCCAACTTCCTACAGTCACTGTACAGGATCTCTTTCCCTTCGTGCCTGCAGAATGTTATTGGTGCCAGTTTGCACTATGACCTCTGGCTGCTCACCCTCCTTCTTGAGAACCTACTGCAGCTACCCTGAGATATCCTGGAATCTAGCAACTAGGAGGCAACGCATCTTCCTGCCATGTGTTTTGCAGCCACAGAATGTCCTGTTGTTCCCTCTAACTCTCGAGTCTCCTGTCACTATTGCTCTGCCTGACTTTAGCCTTTCCTGATGAGCTTTGGCTGCTGCTATGCCCTGCTAGGTCATTCCCTCCCCTCTGCAGCAGTATACAAAAGGAATGTGCGCAGGAAACTCTGCACTGACTGCTTGCTTCCCTTCCTTCTCCTTGTTGTCACCCTTCTACCATCTGAACCCTGCACTCTGGCTATGACCACCTCAGGAAAAATCTCATCTATGAAGTTTTCAGCCTCCCAGATGGTCCTAAGTACATCCATCTCCAGCTTCAGTTCCTTGACCCTGTTAGTCAGGAGCTGCAGCTGTATGTACTTCCTGGAGATGTAGTTATCAAGGAGAGTGTCAGGGACACTGAAATCCCACATCTCACAGAAGGACAATTCCAATGCCTGAACTATTATCCTGCTTATACTTGCTTTATCTCTAACTTCTCAAGCTTAAGTTCTAACCTGTGCCTGTTTTCATCAAAGTCTGACCACTCTGACACTGCACTCCATCAATGGCCACTCTGTTTACACCTTGATTCTTTTTATTGGCCCCTAAGAGATCATTATGTAGCCTGCCGAAACGTTCTGAAAGGTCCCAAGTGCTTTTTTAAACTTGGCTCATAAAGTCTACAAGGAACTGTCTCCAACTCACTTCATGATCTCCTGCTGCATTTCCTTCACCTGACAAATCTGTTGGAATTCCTTGAGACAAAAAAGAGTCAGTGAATATTGTTTACTTAGATTTTCAGAAGGCCTTTGACAAGGTGCCTCATATGAGGCTGCTTAACAAGATAAGAACCCATGGTGTTACAGGAAAAGTACTAGCATGGACAGATAATTGGTTGACTGGCAGGAAGCATACAATAGGAATAAAGAGAAGTAATAGGAATGGAGAGAAGAAGAATGAGAGGAGACATGATAGAGGTATATATGATATTAAGAGGAATAGATAGAGTGAATAACCAGCACCCCTTCCCCAGGGCACCACTGCTCAGTACAAGAGGACATGGTTTAAAGTAAGGCGAAGGAAGTTCAAGGGGGATATTAGAGGAAGGTTTTATACTCAGAGATTGGTTGGTGCGTGGAATGCACTGTCTGAGTCAGTGGTGGAGGCAGATACACTAGTGAAGTTTAAGAGACTACTAGGCAGGTATATGTAGGAATTTAAGGTGGGGGGTTATATGGGAGGTAGTGTTTGAGGGTCGGCACAACATTGTGGGCCGAAGGGTCTGTAATGTGCTGTACTATTCTATTCTATTCTAAAGGGGACCTGTTCTGATTGGTGCTGGTGACTACAGGTGTTCTGCAGGGTTTGGTGTTTGGATTGGTTCTTTTCATGTTCTATGTTAGTGACTTGGATGATGGTATTGATGGCTTTGTGGTGATTCGAAGATATGTGGAAGGGCAGGTAGTCTTGAGGAAGCAGGAAGTCTGCAGAAGGACTTAGACAAATTAGGAGAATGGGCAAAGAAGTGACAAATGGAATATAGTGTCCAGAAAGATATAAAGCAGCAGCTCCGTGATATTAAGGAAGAGCTCGCCAGCGTTAATCAAAAAATAGCGGTGGCAGAGACTCGCATTGAGAAGGTGGAAGATCGCGTTCAAAACGTGGAACAGATACTGAGCAAGACAATAAAAATAATACATCACCAAGAAGGTAAACTGCATAACCTGGAGGGAAGATCATGGCAGAAAAATATTAGAATCTACAACATTCCCGAAGGAGTGGAGGGCTCGTCTATGACGGAGTTCGTCGGAAAGTTACTGCGGGATGCGCTGGATCTTCCCTCGGTTATGGAGCTGGAAGTCGAGAGAGCCCACCGCGCATTCGTTCCGAAACCTACCCAGGATAGAAAGCCACGTTCAATAATAATAAAATTCCTTCGGTACAGCACCAAGGCGCAGATTCTACAAAGGGCCTGGGGTAAGAAGAGAGTGTTTTACGACGATAAATTAATTTATTTCAACCAAGATTACCCCCCTGCGGTCCTGCAGAAACGCAAAGAATACTCTGAAGTAAAGCGAGTACTAAAGCAAAACAAGATTAGATTTCAAACTCCGTACCCTGCTAAACTTCGAGTGTTTTATGACAACGGGACGCAGTTGTACCAGACGGTAGAAGAGGCGACTACAGACATGAAAGCCAGAGGGTTGCCTGTTAGCGTCACCAAAACGAGGGAAAACCTGACTGAGGAATTATCCCACTCTGCTTGGGAAATAGTGCAAGAATTGAGAAGGCAGGAGATGGGAGGAGGCCAAGAGAAATATATCGGGAAGACACCGGGAGTTTCCCACAGACAGTCCTCATTGAGAAGCTAAACGGAAGCAAAAGTACACGGTGATATACCTATCTCGAGAAATACTTATAATGTGGATTTTATATTACTTAGTTGTTATTCTTTATTCTCTCACTTATTCCTTTTTCCCCACGAAAATGAGAATATATGTGTATGTAATGTGTGTGTGTATATATATATAGAAATGTATATGTGTGTGTATGTATGTATATATATATAGGAGGAGTACACAGGGAAATCTTTTCTGTGTATTGGATTTGTTCACTGACTTTTATGAATACTGCATTGGGGGCCCTCAACTCACAAGTAGGAGGGGTTATCCCCCACAGCTAGATATTTCCTCCAGCTCAACACAGGGTCATCTACTAGAGACCTCAGCCTTGGAATCACACGTTCATTGCCATTTTTGTTGTTATTTGCATTTCTTGGTTCTTATTTGTTCAGGGAGTAGATCGATTAAGTATCAGATTCAGATTCAGTTTATTGTCATTTAGAAACCACAAATGCAATGCAGTTAAAAAATGAGACAACGTTCCCCCAGAATGATATCACAAAAGCATATGACA